>NW_028257063.1:606338-1212676 GCF_035046125.1 Drosophila serrata | reverse complement strand
GATTATGCATTTTAAGACAACCAACTCCGCGGGAAATGGAGTAGCCGCCACCAAGAAGCCAAAGAAAAAGAAGGCCAAGAAAGAGAAGCCCAAGAAGAGGGACAAGACTGCAAAGGCCAAAAAACCCAAGGCGACCGACAAATTCACATACCGGCAAGGCGGTGGACCTCTGGCACCGCCCTCCAGAAACTCCTCACCCTCGGATGACGACGACGATGATGACATGGACGATGGCATCCGTGCCATGCACAAAGTGAGATTGGGAAGAATCGAGAAGCAGCGACCACCCACGCAGGCCACAAAAGGCGGCAAAAAGGAGGTGAAACTGAAACCAGAGCTCGTCCAGGCTGCAGTGGAGGCCATGGAGACGGCACCCTCACCTGCACCGGCCACCTCGCTGGCCAGCAAACTGCAAACCGAGCTTCTGGGCGGCCGCTTTCGGTACATCAACGAGCAGCTCTACTCCGTGACCAGTCGCAAGGCGGAGGCTCTGTTCCGCAAGGATGCCTCCGCCTTCGAGGCCTACCACGCCGGCTACCGTCAGCAAGTGGAGAAGTGGCCCCTTAATCCCCTGAATCGCATCATCAAGACCATCAAGAAGCTACCTAAGACAGTCATCATTGGTGACTTTGGCTGCGGCGAGGGAAAACTGGCCGAATCCGTGCCGAACAAGGTTTACTCTATGGATCTGGTGGCCGCTAAGGGCGACATCATTGCCTGCAACATTACGGATACCCCATTGCAGGCTCAGAGTCTGGATGTGGCTGTGTATTGCCTCTCCCTGATGGGAACCGATCTGAACGATTTCTTCCTGGAAGCCAACCGAGTGCTGAAGCTGCACGGAAATGTGTACATTGCGGAGATCCAGTCTCGCTTCGAGGATGTGCGGCAATTTGTACGCTGCCTGAGTGCCTGTGGCTTTGATATGGTGAAGAAGGATGTGGCCGTCAACTACTTTTACTTCTTCCAATTCAAGAAGATGCGGCATGTGTCCAAAACCACCAAAATGAAGCCGTTCTCGCTGAAGCCCTGCCTGTATCGCAAACGATAAAGGTTAGAGAAGATCTGTTTTCTATTTAAATCAGAGTTAATCGAGGCTCTGAATTATATTTCTGACAAAATGTTTGATTTTTAAACATTTTTTAAAGATTATTGATTTGATGCTCAGTTTAGCTAAACAGCGAAGGGAAAAACAGCTCACAAAGCTAGTTAGAAGATATATACATTAAAATAAATGTAGGAACCACTGCAATAAATGTTGAGAATTAAAGAAAAAAATTTTTAATTTAACAAAAATTTGTAATTTTTCAGAAAATTTAATGGGAACAACTTGGTTCTTTTCTAAAATAATGAAAAATATTTAAATTAGTTTCTTAATATTGTGGAAACTACGAAAATACACTCGTATTTTTATATTTAACTATATTTTATTCATTTTTTAGTTACAATGTAATAAAAAAAAAAATTTATTCCAAAAAAAAATGAAATTTACTAAATTCCAAACGTAGTAAAAATACTAGTTTTTTTTTTTTCATTTAAATCTAAAACGTTTTAATCAAAATTCATGACTATATTATAAAACAAAGAATTATTTTAATTATTTATAAAATTTCAACATATTTTAAGGCCTATTTTATTTATTTTTTAGATCAGAAATTAATCTCTGGCGCCATGAAAAATTCAAATTGGATTAAACCACCGACATTACCCAACACTGGCCACAGCACCCACTGAAGAAATCACTCAAATCCATTCCACTCATTCGGTGGTTGTTTCTCCGCTCCATTCGACCAGGAAAGCAACTCAAAGCGAATTAAATTTGAAAAGCGAACGACGGAGAGTATCCGTAAGATACTCTAGGCGAACAGTACCAGTTTGCTCTTCGTGCACAGCACTTCGAATATTTGTGAAGACGGTACGTTTGCGACGCTCGTTTATTGGTTCTAGAATTCTCAGCCAAAGTGAACAAAAAAAAAATAGAAAAAGAAAAGAAAAACGCAGAGAAAAGAAATATAGCAAAGAAAGGCGCGCAATTCGGTTGTGTGTTTATAAATAAATGCAGAATTTAATTTATTAGCAACCACTATTCGCGCAGTTTTCGCCCACGCCCCACCCCTATACCTCATCCTCTTCCTCTCTTTCTCTCCTCTCTCTCTGTGTGTGTATTCCCCCCACCCCTGGCTTATTCTCTATTACTCACACTTAAGCTCAAACTCAAAAAACTCAACGTTCAAAACTTTTCAACAGGTATTCAACGACTACTCACCGACCGACAACAACAAATTGTCTTTTTTCGCGTTCGAATAGAAAAAAGTGGCCAAGAATTTGTTTACCAGTGTAGAGTGCAACAACAACAACAACAACAGTGGCGAAAAGAAAAGCAAAAAAGTGAAAACAACACAAATACAACAGCAGAAACTAACGGTTAAAGCGCGCCGCAAAGTATTCTCTTTATCTACGCATCCTTTTTTGAAGTGGATTAAGAAAAGCTAAAGTCAGCAAAAGGATTCCCAAAGCCCAGCTAATTGGGTAAGTAATGGCTCTTAATTTGATTATTTTCTTAATTATATTTTTCTTGGGCTGTGGTCGCGAGTTTTTTTCGGAGGCTTTATTTTTTTGATACAAACACAAGCGCATCAACGGTATGACTTCATAGGCACACACATACAGGGGAGAGCAAAGAGCAGGGAGTGAGAGAGAGAGAGAGAGCAGCAGCATAACCGCTCTCTCTATCCATCGAGAGAGAGAGAGGGAGTCACTCAACGCAATATCGCTGCTTGTATCTGAATCTATGTATCTGTATCTGTGAGCTTTTCGAGTGTATCTTTTGGCACGATATTCTTAACGTTTTCTTGTTTTTGTCATCAACTCGCGCGCCCCACATTGTCGCCTTCTCTGCCACTCCGCCTCTCTGTACCCATTTTACTCCACTTTTCCTTCGTCTGTGTTTTCCTCGTTTGCTTCGCATTTTGCGGGGCTGGGAAACGTCGCAAAAAGGGTGGGAAATTCTTATTAGCCATAAAAAAACAGTAGCCAGGGCAACGCGCCAACACACACAGTGATCGTTAAGCAAAGGTATTGCATAGCCATATAGTTGGATTCGAAAAGATACAAATGCTCGGAAGTAGCAGGTAGTGTAGATAAAAAGATACAAAAGTGGTTTAAAGAACCTTATTAAAGCATTTATGGGTATTTAGAAACTTAAATTCTGTGAAATTCCTTAAGAGAAACTCTTTAAATTGGGAAAAGATTTAAGAAACACTTGTTTAAATATTGAAATTTATGTTTTAATATGTTTTTGAGGCAGCTATAAGTCATGGAAAGATTTATAAAATAGAATATCTTAATGCAGCCTTAAAAAACTTCTTCAAAAATGATAAATGTATCCCAAAACTAAACTTAAATGAATCTGATATCTGCATACTGAAAGAGATACAAAGTTTGTACTACAAACTCTAGTTAAAGCAGGTTCTAGGTTCAGAGAACGTCTTAACAAATCTTATGGATACCTTTTCATATCTCCCCAAAACCTGAACCAAAAACAGCCTTAAAAAGGCAACAAAATATATAGAAAGTTTCTACATATATATCTATATCCTCGTTCTCCCCCTCAATATATGATATAATTTTGGAACCAGAAGAATTCTTTGATGGCATTTTCATAGGCCAAAAAATCCACTCGCTGAATATCTGAATCCCAGCGGCATTTGAGACGTCACTGTGACAAAAATAGAAACCGAATCGATCGGGGGAAGCGAACAGGCAGCAGCCATCAGGTTGCCGTGGCGTTCTTATCAGAACATCGAGCCAAAGTTTTTCGCATTGGCATTTCTGGCTGATATCGAGTATAAACAAGGACACGACGCAACGATAAGATAAGGTGGGGGGGGGGGCAGCGACACCACAACAAAGGCCAGCAGCACAGTTATGAATGGCAGGTGACTGGTTCAGTGGCTCACCACCACCCCCTCTCCCCCCCCCCCAACCTCTTGGTGAACCCCTTCATCTGAGTCACGGGCACACGATTTTCACCATCCCCGGAAAACTTGGGGCGTTGACTTGGCAACGGGAATTTGGTTCTTCTTCGCAGTCAGGCAGTTGTTTACGTGGAGTTTCTACCAGTTTTCTTTCTTCTTTTTATTTTATTTTTGGGGAGGTGTGGGCTTTGACCCAAATAGTGGTAGTAACATTAACATAAAGCCTGCTGCCTCTCTTGGCCTGGCCTGAAAAGTGGCAAGAAAAGCCAGACGAACGGGAGAGCTTGCATTAGAAACCGGTTGGCCAGCAAAGAACTTGGTGGCAAAGCGGACAAACAGATAAAGCAACCGAGCAAAGCAAACGAGGAGTGCCAGCCTGAGCTAATAACTGTACAGAGCCAGCGGGGCGAGTGGAAAATCGGAGAACGAGTGAGTTGGTAAGACAGGGAGAGAGAGAGAGAGAGAGCGTTACACTAACGACCTGGCCGCACGCTAACCTGGCCAAAAGAGTGGCCAAAGCCAAAACCTGAATTCCAACTCGAGCATGGAGCGTTGTGTAGAGCCCACGAAAAAAGGTGTGTCTTTGGCTTTATTAGAAGCTCTGCAAGAGCGGCTTCTCTCCGCTGGCTCTCTCTTCCAAGTCTCTCTCTGTGAAAACCTAGCTTTCCCAACATAATGATCCGATCGTAGTTTCAAGAAAATCTTCATAACCGAAAGTATCTCACAATTTACTACGCTATTTCGCCAGCTATTCTTAGTCAACTTTGAAAGACACACACACACATCCCGCCCCCATGTGCTTGAGGGGGAAAAACCAATCTAATCTGTCAACAAACTCAATCGCACGGAAGAGAAGGCCTCAGCTCTAAGCTACTCAGCCTCGTTCCTCCTCCTTCCTGTGCCCTGGGTTTCCGTTTTTCTATTTTTATTTAGCTGTCGCATCGATTTTTACTTCTTTTAATATGAGGGGGGAATAGGGCGAAGGCGTCTATGGGTCTATGATTAATGTGCGGAGCGCTGAAGTGGACGAAATTCTCTCCTCTTGGCGGCAGCTCGTTTGTTTACCAAAAGCTTCCTTGCCTTTCAGAACTCCGATTCCGCGATTCGCCTCGCCGTCTGGACAGAAATCGAATCGGGAAGCGAATGTGGGTGCGGTTACCCATAAACAGGGAGAAATATCGAATTATTACCAATATTTGTTATAGATATTTATCAAAATTAAGGAGGATTTTAAAGCGAAAGAGGTGTACTTTTTAATGAAATATGTTGGGTATAGAAAATATATATATTTACGTATCATTTTTAGAGTTACTTTGAGGCAAATTTTATATATATATATATATATATATATATATATATATATATATATATATATATATATATGTAAAAGGTTTTTTCTTTTTAAGTTAAACATGAGCCTTTTTAATCCCAGTTTTTACATGGTTTTTCTTAATTTTCGCATTGAAGGAATCATTTCCGACCCTATATATTATATATATTCTTGATCAGCATCGTAAGCCGAATCAAACAAGCCATGTCCGGTTGAAAAATAAACTTTTCAAATTTTTTCAATTTTTTCAAAAAACTATAAGGGGTTACATCATTAAAATTGTCAAAAATTGCAGAATTTTTTGATTTCCTAAATTTGTAAATCGAGGATGCAGATTTATTAACCTATTAAAAACTAATACAGGACCGCTTTCTGAATTAAAATTGAGGCTTTTTTGGCTTAGTTATGAGATTTTAAACTTATGAAAATGTCATATAAAAATATAGATAAATATTGACTCTAAGAATTGTTTCCTAATTTTAGTCAGAAGCTTAAAATACAGTGAATGAGTCATTTCCGACCCCATAAATCATATATATTCTTGATCTGCATCTACAGACGAATCTATCTAGCCATCTACGGTTACAAAATAAATATTTTAAAAATTTTATAAGGGGTTACATAGATAAAATTGTCAACAAATTTCATTTTTTTTCCATTTCAAATGAAGTATGCAGATTTATTATTTTAATAAAAGTATGCATGGAGCAGCTTTCCGAATTGAAATTAAAGCATTTTTGACTAAGTTATGATATTTCCAAAACATTGATTTAGCCAAAAAATTAGCATAAAACTAGCATATCGATTTAATATATAATTCTATATTCTTTTAAATGCAATGCTGCCTCTTCAGTTTCTTTAGAGTTTAACACAATTTAAAACCAATTAAATATAGCAATTAAATTAAGCAAAAACTCTCTTAAAACTAACAAATTTTTTGTATATTTCAAGGTTTGAATTGCTTTTTTTTTTTAGTTATTTATATTATTTATGTGATTTATGAATTTTCCCAGTGCATTTAATACCCGCACCATTTCGCTGCAAACCAGAGTTCGTTGGCCAGGAAAAGCCAAATGCTTTAAATAGCCATTGACAAGCGGTGCATGGGTGGTGCAGGGAGTTACAGGGTGGCTCTGTGGAGTAATGCCACCGATGGGTAATGGGTAATGGGTAATGGGTGTGGTGGGTGTGCGATGTGCGATTCCCACTCGTGGTTATGTCCCGCTGACAGCAGCCAAGCGCCGATCGGAGCGGTAATTAGTCAAGCGACACACCACTCACTCGTCAGCCGCTGAGTCGTAGCCGTCACTTGAGCTGTCCAAAAGAGTGGCATCCACTGGTGGCTAGCAAAAAAAGCAGAAGCAGAAACCCGTTCTCCTCCATTGACTGGCTGATCCACTTCTGGACTTGATCTCAGGGTTCCCAGGGTGTGAAATGGGAACGGATCTGGCTTATCGAGTCCGCTTAGCGGATTCTAACTGCAAGTCTTGGGACAGAACACACCCTCCTCCAATCGGACTATATTGATTGACCCACTTTTTCGCAACGCAAAATGCGCAAATGTTTACGCATTTCTTAGTCTGTATTTCTGTTTATCGCTGGCAAGACCGAAAAGTACACAAGACCTCGGATAAATATCCATAATTACATGCAGCAGGAAAAATCGAAGGGAGTTCCTCCAATGGGTACAAAAGGTCACAAGTGCAGGGAAATTTAAAGGGAACTCTTGAACTCTATTTGGAAACTTAATGAAATGCCATAAATTGCCTATATTTTTCAACCTTTAAAGCTTTAAAAATCAAGGAAAACCTTTACTGTACTTCAACTAAGTATATTTGTTACCTAACTAACTTTTCTTTCCTAAAACTTTCCTTGTTTAAAATGTATTTAAAATTTATTTTGCACTTTACTTTATATTTACAACATTATATTTCTGCGTTGCGGAAATGCCGCTGTGTTTATAAACGGATGTGAGAAAAATATAATAAAGAAATAAGCTTCAGGCCTTTTAAATGCGATTTATTGGCAACGCTTCGTTGACTTTGGAAAATGGCAAGTTTGAATGAGTTTAAGCTATGCATTTCACCGGCCAAAAGGGAAATTGTTATGCCGTTGGAAAAAGTTCACTCATCAATGACTGGCTAAGGGGAAACCTGCCCTAGTTGTAGTTGTAGTTGTCATTCCAGGTGAAGTGACGCCATCCCAGGTGACATAATAAAGAAATGATGGTGATACATGTCCAAGTTGTATCCATCAGATACTCAGAGTGAGAGTGAGAGAGAACCCTCCTCTGTCAGAATAAATTGAATTTGATTTACGTTTTATTAAATGAAACTTAATTAAAGGGGAGCAGCCCAGAAGCACCCAGGCTATACTTTACTTCATTACTCGTTCTCGTTCTCATTCCGATTCTCAATTGGAAATGACGGGGCAGATTGCCATCTTTTGTGCTGCAGCGACACAAACTTGGTTACTTTCACAATAATAATACTTTACTTTAGTTGTGCACAGAGGAAAAATATGTGCTTTAAAAAAGGTGAATTAATGAGAACGAAAGTGGGGTAAATAAACCCTCAAGAAACTAAATATACAGTAGAGTTGTTAGGCTTCCAAATGATTTTATTTAAAGCTTCATTTAAGGCTTTAAATTACCTGAATTCTAGTTTAATTTCTTTACTAAAATATACTTGATTTAGTCCTACATTAACTATAATTTTTCCTAGTTAAATATCCAAATACTTAACTACAAAGGTAAATCTTCTTGTTGAGTAGTTCCTCAACTCTTTAATCCACTTTAAAGTCTTACAAGTACTCAATCCCAATTAAAACCAAATTCTTAAGGCCTTTTTCTGTGTGTAAACATTCTTGGTGCTGACCTGCTATATCTCTTTCTGGCCTGCAATAATATACTATAGATATTTTTGTAACGTGAAGAAGATTAGAGACGCGCGCCAGTTGATGAATTTCACCTCGACCTCCTTCAATTGAAGCGAATGCTCGGCGATCTTTTTGGGTGTCGGCGGCAAAGGCATCTTGCAAATATTTTCTACAACAAAACAAACAAAAAAAAACTCTAGAAATAGTTCTCGATTTGATGCCATAGCTGGTGATGCTGCTACAGTTGATGATGTCATCGTTGATACGAAAATAAATCATTGGACGCACGTATCAAACACTGTGAACGATTTAATTTGTTTTGTTTTTGTTATTGTTTTTTGCATTTGCTGTAAAGATAATGCCCAGCTGATTCATCACAAATCGGGGGAGCATATACTTGGCTATGTAATCGGATTTAATAAAGAGGGCCCTGCAAAAATAATTTGCTGCATGACGATGATGTCAACATTGCGTATGCGCAACCTTCAACTATGGGAACGAGAACGCTGCCAAAGTAATGGCCATACACATGGTCTGGCCAGTGTGTTGCTTGAAATAAATAAAAAATAATATAAATTAGATGTTTTTTTGTCTGCGCTCTCAACATATACAACACATGTATGTATATATCGTGAGGCTCTCGATGACGCCACCGGAGAGTTAATTCTCTAGTGAAACAGATACAAAATGGTATGTTTTGTGTATGATAATACCCTCAGCTATAGTCCGTGGGCAACAAAGTTTAAGTGTAAAGTTAGCTGAAGAAGCCTCCTCTGCTTTTGAAACTGGTTCAGCTTGTTTTTCGTCTCTGAATCAATTAAACACTATAGAGGAGAGTAGGAGAGTATATAATAGCAATTTGACCAGGCAATCGGTCATTGCTTCGAAGACCAATTGATCGCTGTTTGTGGCATCTGGAATATATAGAGAACCTTAACCATTAATTGCCCCTGTTTTTCTTTTGTTTTTCTCTCTTTTTTTTGCCAATCAGCGTTGATTGAAGGCTCTTGACTGGGTGGGGCTTTAGCCTCAGCCACATCCGAGCCGGAACATCGATAGCTGCCTCAACGGAAAGGGGTTTTTGATATGAAAATTAGAGAGAAAAGAAATCGCGAGTGGAGAACATGACGCTGCCTCGATTTACCAGCTTATATAAGCGTATATATATATGGGAATTAATCTATATATAATCGACTTATGTCACTGTTTGAACTTGAAACGTGAGCTGTCCCCGATCGCTGGACTTTTTGTTTTCGGTTTGCATAAAAGGACAGGCGGTTGCGGGTTGTGTGATTTCTCATGCACTTAATATTTAATGACTTAATTACGAGTGTCTCATCCGCGTACACTCTACTTAATAATAGATCTGCAAACTGAGATTATTATGGTGGGGTTTTTGAAAGTTTGTTTGTTGTTTGGTTTGTTTTTTAGTAACCGCTTTCGCCAGTAAAAAGTTAAATTCAATTTGCAGTACGTACTTCGACTTTTAATGGTTAATTTCTTTGTATTTCTATTGCAGCCCGCTGGAAATCATAGCCGGAGAAATTCTCGCGACCGTTCAAAGTGAGTACAAAGTACATATCCCATCATGACATCATCTGGTAGGTCATACCCTCCTGTTGCGGGTTGTCCTGCTGTCCTGGTCTGGCGCCAGGCAAACTCAGAAGCTTTTAATGGCTTGTGTTTTATGGAAGAGACTGGCAGACATCTCTAATGAGCGAAAGGCGCCCACACACAAGCACACACACATGAGGCCAAGGAGTGGGCACTTCCGGCCACTTTAACTACTAAAGTCTGTACTCTTTCTCTGCTTTCGGTAGACCCATCCAAGCTGCTGCTGGCGTAGCCGGAACGAAGCCAAGATGCCGGCGGAAATTAAACCATCCGCACCCGCTGAGCCGGAAACGCCAACCAAGAGCAAATCCAAGACCAGCTCCTCATCATTTTCCAAGGCAGCCCTGGCCAGGGTAACGCTGCTGGATGGCTCCATCCTAGATGTGACCATTGATGTGAGTTATATCTTCTTTTACCCAATAATAAATCAATATTTAACCCTCTCTCTCTCTCCCTCCTCAGCGCAAAGCCAAGGGTCGCGACCTGGTCAACTCCATCTGTGCCGGCCTGAACATCATTGAGAAGGACTACTTTGGTTTGACCTATGAGACGCCCACAGATCCACGCACTTGGCTGGATCTGGAGAAGCCGGTGGCCAAGTTCTTTCGCTCGGATCCCTGGCCTTTGAGCTTTGCCGTCAAGTTCTATCCGCCGGAGCCGTCGCAGTTGCAGGAGGATATCACGCGTTATCACCTGTGCCTGCAGGTGCGCAATGATATCCTCGAGGGTCGTCTGCCCTGCACCTTTGTCACCCACGCCCTGTTGGGCTCCTATCTGGTGCAGTCCGAGATGGGTGACTATGATGTCAAGGATATGCCCACTCGTGCCTACCTGAAGGACTTCAAAATCGCCCCCAATCAGACGCCGGAGCTGGAGGATAAGGTCATGGATCTGCACAAGACCCACAAGGGACAATCGCCAGCGGAGGCTGAGCTGCATTACCTGGAGAATGCCAAGAAGCTGGCCATGTATGGCGTAGATTTGCATCCGGCCAAGGACTCTGAGGGTGTGGACATTATGCTGGGCGTTTGTGCCTCTGGATTGCTGGTCTACCGCGATAAGTAGGAGTCACTCTCTCTCTTTGTATTTATAAATTCATATTAATTAATCTCTAAACTTGTACAGACTCCGCATCAACCGCTTTGCCTGGCCCAAGATCCTAAAGATCTCCTATAAGCGTCACCATTTCTACATCAAGATCCGTCCCGGTGAATTCGAGCAGTACGAGTCCACCATTGGCTTCAAGCTGGCCAATCATAGGGCCGCCAAAAAGCTTTGGAAATCCTGCGTGGAGCACCACACCTTCTTCCGTCTGATGACACCGGAACCGGAAAACAAGTCCACCATGTTCCCGCGCTTTGGTTCCAAGTATCGTTACAAGGGACGCACTCAGTATGAGAGCAGGGCCACGCCCGTGGATCGCACGGCTCCTACCTTTGACAGGACTCTATCGGGAGCTCGTCTCACCTCACGCAGCATGGATGGTAGTTATGGCATTATTTTCTATAAATTTACATCCTAATTTATATATATATTTTCCCTAGCTTTGGCCATGGCCGAGAAGGAGAAGGTGGCCCGCAAGAGCAGCACTTTGGACCATCGGGGAGATCGCAATGCCGATGGCTCTGATGCCCACAGCCGCAGTCCCATCAAGAACAAGAAGGACAAGGTAACTTGGCCAGTTGGTAGAACCCAACCAATGCCTGATGAAGACACTTAGCTTTAATAATGAGATGATGAACAGATGATGTTTAACCATGAGAGTGTTTCTTTTGTACTTTCTTCTCGGTTTGTTACTAACTCACAACCAATCCAACCACCACTCACAAACCAAAAAACACACACTACCAATACTACTATGTGACTCCTCCGATGTGCTCGTTATGTCCCTTTAAACTATAATTATATAACCCCCTAAAAAACAAAACACTAACCAGTTGATGCGACAATCGAGCACCGGCACGGCTTCGGCCTCCTCGCAAAGCTCCCTCGAGGGTGACTACGAGACCAACTTAGAGATCGACCCCATCGAGGCTGAGCCCCCCGTTCAGGTTAACACTTTACTACCTACAACCGAGTCTCTCCTTCGATTTCTTCTACTTATAAAATATATATATATATATTAATTTTGATTCTGCTCTGCTTATCGAATGTTGTCGCCTCCCTCTCTGAGTTTATTTCCTTATCTGTTCAGTTTCAGTTTAGGGAATCTGTAACCCAAATGTTAAATGGATTTATTAATTAATTTATATATCTTTTGATTTCATAACCTCTAACCCCCTGCTCTCTGGTAGCCCCCGACAGAGCTGTACCTTGACTTGATGGTAATTTCTGTGCCGTCAAAATATCTGTTTTTATTGTGTGCATTCATTTTATCTATCTGAATATCTATCTCCCTTTTATGAGTGTTTAATTTTAGTTTTTATAATCTCAGTTTTTTTTTTTATGTGCCGTCTATATAATGTTTAAACGAACCCCCCTCCCGAGCTCTGTAAATACCATTTTAGGGCATATAAAAACACACCAGTACATTCCACACAAAACAAGCATTGGCACTGTAAATGGAATTCTACTAAAAAATAATTAACATTTACAACTATAACTTATTGCATTTCTATTTGTTTAATGTCTAAACATTATGATTTCATGGCTTGTATTGTACATTTGTAGCATGTTGGCTTTTTCGCCCCCCAAAAATCTGTCTTTTCTGTGGATTATATGAACTTTTGAGTTAATTGATCTTTGATTTGTCCTTTAGGATGAGGAGAAGGAGGCCAAGCTGCGTGAGAAGAAGCAAAAGGAGAAGGAGGAAAAGGAGCGCAAGGAGAAGGAGAAACGAGACTTGGAGGAGAGGAAGAAGGCCGAAAAGGCTGAGAAGGCGGCCAAGGCAGCAGCAGCTGCTGCAGCTGCCGCCGCTGGTTCGGCAGTTAATGGTAAGGATTGGTATTAAGTCTTATTAAAATGTATTTAATATTCTTACTTATATATTATATAATCCCCCTTTTATAGGCAATGATGAGCTGAACGATTCCAACAAGTCGGACAAGTCCTCAGGCAGACGTGTAAGTATCTCCCGGAACTAAAACAACCCAATCTAAGCTAGATCATAGGTTTCTTAGAGTTAAGACTAAGCTAAGCATTAGCCCCGCACTGAATGAGCCCGCCCTCGTGTAAATACTATAAATCCCTTTGAGTCCTTGTAAACCCAAGACCCATTTTGTACTTAAACCCACACTAAATCCACAAATCACCTCACTTAAGTTCAACCCGTAAGTTATGATAGTTTGTAGTGTCACCCAAAATTATCCTAAGTTCACCTTCTTGGTTTATATCTATATTATTTTCCTAATTTAATTTATTCCCTCCCTTTTCTTTTCGTTTTATTTTTGATTTGAATCCCGAAAAACGATTGAACATTAGGGCGTTGGCATATTCTCCTCGGGTCGCAAGAGCAAGAGCGGCTCCCCGTCCAAGGACGGCGGCAAGGATAAGTCGGGCAAGGACAAGGACAAGGACAAGGAAATGGGTCGGCTTGGTCTGGTCGTTACTTCGGGTCTGGGCGCCGATGGTCAGCAGGATAAGGATCTCGAGGAGGCGGCCAGGAATGCGGCCAAGAACCGAGGATCCACCACTCCTGGAGGAGTAACCCGGCAGTATGAGTATGCTGTGGATGCCGATGGCAATACCAGTCCGACGAGGAAGTCATATACCCCTGGTGGTTTCCGCTACGACCAGGATCCCAACTCTAGAAAGTCCGGGGCCGATGGACAGGAGCAACTTTCGCCCACATCGCAGCAAAAGAAGATTGGCCTGGCCTTTAACTATGCTCCAGGCAATGAGAATGCCTTGAAGGAGACCGCCGAGAAGCTAAAGGCTGGCCAGCTATCGCCGCGCACCCAGGACAAGCTCAACCGTGGCCAGCTGTCGCCCAAGTCGCGGGCCAAGCTCCTGCAGGATCCCCTGCTCTCGCCCACCACCCGGGCCAAGCTCCAGGGCAGCGCTGTGGATGCCGCCGCTGTTCCGCTTAGCGACTCCCAGAAGCGTTCCTATTCGCCCACAAAGGGTCCTCAGGGCTACTCCTCTGGTGCTCCGGGTAGCTACAAGCCCATCTCAGATCCCACAGCTGACTTTTTGGAATCGCAGCGTTACAACAAGGAGCCTGGCTATGTGGGTCCTGCGAAGGATGGTGCTGGTGCTGCGGGAGCTGCTGCTGGAGCTGCTGCTGGAGCTGCTGCTGCCGGAGCTGGTGCTAAGAAGCCTGGTTCACCCAAGAAATCAGGTTCCGGAGCTCCAGGAGCTGGTGCTGTGGCTGGAGCTGCTGCTGCAGCTGCTGCTGCTGCCGCTGGCAAGCCCAAGAAAAAGCGCGTCAAGATCATGGTCATTACCTCCAAATTTGATCCCTCGACCAAACGCATTGATGCCGAGAATGGAACTATTGAGCACTCCACTGGCATTCTAGATCCTGCCACCGGACGCATCGATACCAAGTATGGTGTAATTGATCCCAAGAAGGGAACTTTGGAGGCTCTGAATACCAAGACTGGCAAGAAGGAGCTGTTCCAGGGCGATGTGGACAGCAAGACGGGTAATCTGCATTTGGTTTCGGGAGTGGCAGATCCAAAGACGGGACGCCTGGACGAATCGCTCGGCCAGATCGTTTGCATCACCCCGCAGGACAATCCGGTGGTGGAGCTAACAGTGATCACCAGTCGCATTGATCCCGCTACCGGCAAGATAGACACCGTTAATGGGGACGTGGAGCGATCGCTGGGCGTCCTCAATTTGGACACTGGCCTCCTGGACACCAAGTATGGCGAGATTAACACCCGCACCGGCGAACTGAAGGCCATTGATCCCAAGTCGGGAAAGATTGTGGTCAGCAAGAATGTGAAGGTGGATCCGGGCACTGGACAGATCACCATTCTGGGCGTTATTGACCCCAAGACTCACAAGATCGATCCCAACCAGGGACGCCTCATTGAGGTGGGTCAGCAGATTGATCCCATTGTGGAGGTTACCTCGCTGGCGGGCAAGTTTGATTCCAAGAAGAACATCATCGATGCCAAGACAGCTCAGGTGGAGACCTCAGGCGGACAGTTTGATCCCAAGGCCGGCAAGATTGACACCAAATACGGACAGATCGATCTTGTCAAGCACACCATTACCTTCAATGATCCCAAGTCCGGCAAGACAGTGACCAGGGACATCAAGATTGAGCCCACCACGGGACAGATTGTGCTGAAGAACCAGGTCAACCCCAAGAACAATAAACCCGACAAGGACTATGCCAGGATTATCTCATTGAGGATTGTGCAACAGCGTGTGGATCCCGCCACCAAAGCGCCCATCACCCAAGTCAGTGCCGCCAAGGATAAGGACATTGTGGTGGATCCCAAATCCAACCAGATCTGGATGCCAACCGGAGCCAGCGACCCAGCAACCAAGGAACAGCAGTACATCTCCAGCAGTGTGGATCCCAAGACTGGCTATGTCATCACCATCTACGGCTACCTGGACCCCAAGACCAACGAGATCAAGAAACAGACCAAGCTGGACCCCAACACGATCAAGATCGAGCCGACGTCGGGCAAGATATACACGGCCACCGGCGAGGTGGATCCCTCCACCGGAGAGCCACTGTACGCGGCCACCCAGGTGGATCCCGAGTCCGGCGAGGTGTACACCAAGCTGGCCCGCGTCGATCCCAAGACGGGCAAGATCGTGATCGTGCGCATCCTGCTCATCTCGAAGACGGACGAGCGCGGCCGTCCGGAGGAGATCGATCCCTCCACCTGCGAGATCGATCCCGTCTCCGGCCGTGTGCTTAAGTTCTTCAATAAGACCGTCTATGTGTACAATATGATTGATCCTGTCACCGGTGAAATTGTACAGGTGGACCCCAACGATCCCCGGTTTGCCGGCGCCCGCACCACCGTCACCCACACGATGACCCTGACTGGCGAGATTGATCCCGTGACCGGACGCATTAAGAGCGAATATGGTGACATTGATCCCAATACGGGTGACATTGATCCTGCCACGGCAGTCACAGATCCTGTGACCGGCAAGCTAATCCTTAACTACGCCCAAATCGATCCCTCTCACTTCGGCAAAGAGGTGCAGACCACCACGGAGACGGTGCCCATCACAAGGCAGCAATTCTTCGATGGCGTGAAGCACATAGGCAAGGGTGCCCTGCGACGTGACTCGGAGGGCAGCTCCGATGACGACATGACCGGACAGTATGGCAACGAACAGATCAAGGACATTGTGCTGAGCAGCTCCCAAGCTCAGGCGGCGGCGAGTGGCAAGCTGGGCAAGCCGGTGAGCACGCCGACGGTGGTGAAGACCACCACAAAGCAGGTGCTGACCAAGAACAACGATGGCGTGACCCACAACGTGGAGGAGGAGGTGCGCAACCTGGGCACAGGCGAGGTCACCTACTCCACGCAGGAACACAAGGTTAGCACAGGGGATACTCTCTCTCTGATTTATGAGTATCTTTGGGTATCAGGGTTTTCTAGCTTCTTGTTAAGGGGATATTTATGGAATTCATGATTTATGCTTTAGACTGTTAGAAAAGTTATTAATTATTTAACTGCAAAAGTAACTTTTTAAGATTTAAAATCTTTTAAAACCCAATATAAAACTAACTTCGGGAAAGCAATGTTGGTATTCCCTTGCAGCTCGAAATTTAATTATAGAATCGAATTAAAAATCGATAAATATACCTTTTTTTAAACGATATTTATTAATATTTTTATATGACAATTTTTTGGTCAAATCAAAGTTTAAAAAATTCATAACTAAGCCAAAAACCGCTTAATTTCAATTCGGAAAGCAGTCCCATGTTAGTTTTCGATAGATTTATAAATCTGCATACTTCATTTAAAATGTAAAAAAAATACAAATTTTTAACAATTTTAACGATGTAACCCCTTATAAAATTTTCAAAAAATTTAACAATTTTTTTTTCTGCCGGAGATGGCTAGATTGATTCAGTTTTTGATGCTGATCAAGAATACATATGGTTTATAGGGTCGGAAATGACTTTTTCACTGTGTTTCACACATTACACTAAAATAATATAACCCAGCGAGGGTATTAAAAGTTGTTAAAAAGTAATTTATTTAGTACTGTATTTAAATCCCTATTGATTTAATTTCATAAGATTTAATAGTTTCTTGAAGTAATTAGAAAAACTAAAGCAAACTTTAAACGAATTCCATTAAAATACCCCCTAATTCAAAGCCGAAACCACCTATTTATCTGTCTTTTTGCGCTTTGCTTTCGAAATTAAAACTACTTCAACTTCCGCCTCCGCCTAACTTCCGCCTTTAAGCAGTTTCCTGCCGTTTGCTTTAACTGTTGTATTTACTGTATTTGTATGTTACTTTTTGCCATAATGTACGCACTAACCCACAAAAACTTGACCACTCCAACTCCACTTGCCACAACGTAGGCTGATGCAACACCCACCGACCTGAGTGGCGCCTATGTCACGGCCACCGCTGTCACCACCCGCACCGCCACCACGCACGAGGATCTGGGCAAGAATGCCAAGACCGAGCAGCTGGAGGAGAAGACAGTGGCCACCACCCGCACCCATGATCCCACCAAGCAGCAACAGCGCGTTGTCACCCAGGAGGTGAAGACGACGGCGACAGTGACCAGTGGTGACCAGGTAAGTTCTGGCAGGGAGACGCAAGCATGGCATTATTATTATTTGTTTTTCTTTTTTGTGCATGATTGTTTATTATTATTTTGTATCAATTTTGTGGCGTAGTATCAGAGGCGGGACAGTGTCTCCTCGACCAGCTCCGGCGACTCGGGCACGCCCATCGACGGACCCTACGATGGTGCCAGCGTGGTGCGCACAGATAACCAGGTGGGTTCAGGCATGGCACTTTATTAAGCGTTTTACTTAGCTTCCTAGACTCCTTAATGTACCTCTGATAATATTGAAACTCCTTGCTAATCCTTGCCAGAAATCTCCGCTGTATACAACCTCCGCCTCGGGCTCTACCCCTGGACCGCATGTGGAAAGCACCCGAGTGGTCCTGGGCGAGGATACACCCGGCTATTCCGGACATGGCGAAATCATCTCCACCCAAACTGTTAGCAGCAAAACCCGCACTGTGGAAACCATTACCGTAAGTACTATATAGCTGGGAGCTATAGCCCTGATCCCTTTCGATGAGGATGAGTGTGTAAGTAAGTAGCCAGAGAGGTAGGCCTAGACTCTGTATTCTTGTATCTTGAAGATATTTCCTGTATATGTACCTGCGCCACACTGTAAATTCCATGCATAGTCCTTGTTCGAACTGGGTTCAGGTGTTGTTCTAGTTTAAGAAACTTGTAATTTAATAATATTTCATGTTTATAATTAGTACAAAACCGAACGCGATGGCATCGTTGAGACCCGTGTGGAGCAAAAGATAACCATTCAGTCCGATGGAGATCCCATTGATCATGACAAGGCCTTGGCCGAGGCAATACAAGTGAGTATCTCAAGCAAAGGGCCTTGGATTCAGGGAATTTCATAGATTTCCCTTTAGAAAGAGTCCAAGATCCCACTTCTGGGCATTCCTGCTTTTATTAATTACTATTTATAACCCTTACTAACTTGTTTTGTTAACCTTACAGGAAGCGACGGCTATGAATCCCGACATGACCGTGGAAAAGATCGAAATTCAACAGCAAACGCAGTAGATTTTATAAAACTATTTCTAAATAATAAAACAAAATACTTTTGAGGATTTTCTAAGTACTACACTCACCACAAACACACACACCACACATGAACACAACCACCCACGCATAATGCAGCACTGGCAGTACACCTTTTATACAAGCTAAATATATGGCTATATCTTTATATATACCAACGACCTCGAGCTGAAGAACCCCAATCAGATGAAGAACAACCCAAACATGACATAACAATAAGAATAGTATCCCCCAAGTATCCAATTATCCGATGCATCCACATGTTTATTATTTTTATTTTTATTACAACTGTTGTTTATAATTACTTTTTATTACGTCTATTATATATATATTGAATGTGCAAGGCAACAACGTTGAAATGAAATGAAATGAGAACTCTTATATATTGTAAACCACAATTGCATTCAAGAATAAAGAATAAAACCTAAATGTACACACAAAACAATTACGTGCGAGTATTTTCAATATCTCAACGGGTCGCTGAATATTTGATGAACCATGGAAGCCCCCAGTTCGTGGGCGATATAAATCAGCAATCCACTGGGGCCGAAAGTCTCCCATCCCCTCCCCCCACACAACAACACACACACATACACACACTTTTTGCACACACAACGTCATCGCAATTAAGTGAAATTACCGACCAAATAGAACACAAATGAACCCATTGCGACCCGTCCAAGCACATGACCGGGCGATAAGGACTCTGCATTAACATGAAATCCAATTCGCAATTGCAGTTACCCCTGCTCCCAGAGGAGAGGTCCTGCCCCCCACAAGGAGGGGGGGACTGCAGGAGGAACCTCTGAAAGCGCGACAACTCGGGGTAAAACGATTGTAATGCAATATTTATAACTCTGGTAGGTTGTCGAGTGGTCGAGTCCACGTTAATATTATTACGTTCTTTGCCAGGAATTTCACTTTGCTATTTATACCCTTTTGTTTTTTAGAGAAAAGAGGATATATTATTAGGGAAAGTTTAATTTTAAAGATATTTTTAATAGATATTTACCAAGTAAACTAGTAAAGTGAACTTATACGGTCAAAGAATCATAACAGCTATTGATTAATCTTTGTACTTTTGATTTTTGTCTGTAAAATATTTAAAAACTTTAGCTATTGGGAATTTCCTTAACTATTATATTTATAATTTAATTATTACGGGATATAATTATTAAATTTGGTATAAATCACAATATATTATATACAGTAACCCATTGACATAGGCCAAGCTTTGCCATAATATATTCTTCTGCGGATCTCTAAAGAAATTTAAACCAAAGGCAAGCATTGAAATCAATGAAATTCATCCAAAAAGATTTTACTTAAATATATTTATCAATAACTAATATTTTCTATTAATTCTAATTACTCGGAGATGAAATAATTATTATTTTTGTTAAGATATCATTCCTAATGTAAATATCAAGTCCTTTCCAATTTCCCTAAATAAACTCTGAAAACAGTATTCCCCTTGTCGTGACTTCATTTATTTGTTTTAAGCTGGCATTTTTTGTATGCAATTTTTAATTTGGCAGGAGAACATGCAAAAAATGTCAGCTTGTGGCTAAAATAAAAGAGAACTCGTGTTGAAGGGTGGTGTTTTCATTTCCCCCCCAAAGGTATGGGTTCGAGGTACAGGTACCGCGTAAAAAGCCGTAATTAAAGTAGAGCGTACAAGGTGACTGACTAATGCATTGATTCATAGTTTAGATATAAAAGCGCGCTCTCCGCCGATAAAATGCCAACCGAAAGGCGTTCACATGCTGAAAATCATGCGGTCAATTCCGCCATCTGTCCGTCAGTCAGTTCGTCAGTCTGTCAGTTGGTTAGTTCACCTGGGGTTGCCAAGAATTTGCACCTGCATGTCCATGTCCCCCATGTCCAAGGGACTAGGACCAGAGTAAGGACTAGAACTGAGTAAGAGCAGGGACACACGCTTCATGCATTTTTTAAAAGCGCACCTTTCGGAAAATCCTCTTGCGAAAATTTCATTGCACGTCTCTGCACCAGGAAAATTCATTATGTTTTAATGGGAGATCAAGAATAATAAGAGATCTATAATAACTTTGGAATGGTTTAGGAAACTCTTTTATGACTTGAAATAATAAAGATATCTAGCTTAATGTTTCAGATACTCTTTTTTAAACTCTAAAAATACATTAAGAATTCTCAAATAATTGTATTTCAAAGCCTTTTAAACCCTCTTATTATTATATATTTTGTAGTTGATTAATTCCCATTACCTATTTCTCCATGTGTATGAATTTTGACGAACCTTCCCCATGTTGCATATTGCATGTTGTTGTGGTCAGGCGGTTGGAAAAGTTGTGGCAAATTATTGCATCAAGTTGTTGGCCATTGTTTTAGTTTTTTGTTGTTCTTCGCGGCAGCCGGCAAGGTAATGGAATATCTAAGTACGAACCGCGGAACATTAACCTTCCGATGCATCGATCGAGTCTCTGTCCAGCCTAATCCCTGTTCCGTAGTGGAATCAGTGCAAAAAATCAAAATCAAAAAAGGCAGACCCGCAATTTGCTAGGCATTTGCGACGCGACGTCGCCAATTAGATTTGATGACCGTTTTCGATTCCATAGTCAGAGCCAGAACTGGAGCTCCCTCATCCAGGTGGGCGTCATCAAAAATCGAAAAAAGAATGTTTAAAATGTCATGCGAAATGTGCGGAAAGGCGTTCGGTCTCTAATCCATGAGACTGCAATTTGCATGTCTGTCGGGGAGTACGCCCCTCGACTGGGTTAAGTAATTGCTCCACCCTCTCTGCGGGAGAGTGGTTGAGCAACAAGTGGAGGTGGTAATTATGGGGCAGGAGTCGAAGGAAGGGAAACCCCATTGGAAAAGTGCAGCACATTTACCCTTTCTCCAAAGCCTGCTCTGCATTTGTTTACAAACAAATGCCCGAACCCTCGCTTCCGTCAACGGTTTGAGGTAATATCCTAACGCCTTGGAAGTCCTTTTACTCGGAGAGAGCACCACGCAGGCGCGTAAAGTCCTTAAACTGTTATACCAGAATTTCCCCTGACGGAAATTCACTTGGGGAAATTTCTCCTTGAGTTGTTGAAGTGCAATCTTTTAGGAAATCTTAATTAATAAAGGGATAGTGATCGAGGTCGGAATTAAAATGATTGCAATAAAATCGTCTTTAAAAAATATATATTTAACATTTTGACATGACTTTTTTGAGGGTAACTAAGAACTAGAATCTCTAGAAATTTATGTAAAGTTAACTACTAATTTCGTGATTGATTGATATCCTCAGAGATACCTTTACTCATATCTCTATATTCTTCACTTCTTATGCCATTTCCTGTGCTGAATAAGTTCCAAAAAGGAAGTACAGTCCTGTCCTTCTAAAGCAGCAATTAAATCCTTGGAAAGTATAACCCCTAAGTGACCACTTCAAGTGCCTTCTCACCCACAGCCACTTAAGGCTCTATATATTTTTTTGGCTAATTAATAGGCATGCTAATGGAATTTTCCCTCCTTGTTGGATGGACAGGTAAACTGGCCAATCGCTCAGGAAATTATCATTAGGCCGTCGATTGACAGTAAAATATTTGGAGTGAACATATTTGATTTGGGGGACCTTTGAACAAATATTGAAAAAGCGTAATTAGCGCAGGACACATAATAATGCATTCGAGTGATTAATTAGTGGAGGGAACAGGTCTTACCAAGGGTGGGCATCCAATCGAAAAGGATAACCGAATCCTTGATATAACTCTCACAAATTCCCCGCACGCAGTTGGCATAAAAAGCCAAAGTGGTTGGAAATTTGCAATCAAATTGGACAGGCCCAAAAATCTAACTGGCCATTTGGCTTTATTGGCTTTCGGCTTTCGACTTTCACACGAAACAGATATTGAAAAGAAATTTGCGCTAAACGCCTCTGATAGCCACACGTATTTGGAAATGGCAATAAATGCAAATGAAAAGCGATAAACACAATATCGAGGACTATTGTTATGGCTTATATGAACTCCACGAAACGGGTTAACCAAAAGGGCATTTTCAATAAATACCAATTATGTTGACGACCGACCTCTGAACCCCTTTTGGATTTTTTCGGACTTTCCGCATGCGAATTATTGGTTTGGACATCAGGGAGAGAGGGTTGTGGTTATTTTTTTCAGGGAGTTTGGTGTGTGGTTGGAACATATGGCCCTTTTTCAGGTGGGTCATTCCATGGCCCATTTATGGAATTATGCCAGAATATAAAAATTTGATGAGACTTTTCCCCCCTCTCCCCACAATGAAAAGTTTACAATAAAAAGTTTGAATGAGAGAGAGAAAAGAGTCCCGGGAAATTTCCACGCTTCGAAATTGCGTGGCTTCTTACGCAAGTTGAGGGGGCCAGAGTCCAAAACCCTCATACTCCTCCTTCCACCAAAACTCTATTTTCTAACCAAATTGTCAGTTGTTTGGGGCTCCAACATTGCATGTCTTGTGGCATACGTGGTGGGCCCATGAAAAATTCATGGATTGCCATGGATTGTACTGGCCACATAATTAGACTGCGGGCTGCCAAAAAATAAAGGTAATTTTCGATAGGATGGTAGAAGGTACCCTGTAAAAAAAATTTAAAGAGTATTCCTTAGGATTTACTGTATTTCATTCCTTTCAAAATTTTTAGTCTAAGCCCTCGGGTATAATTTTATAATAATTAAAATAATATTCCTTATAAAAATCAAAATAAAAACGCTTTCAGAGCTTATAAATATTATTTTGGCTTAGTTATTAACCTTTTTTTATTTACAAAGTGTATTATTAGCCATCAATTTAAAGTCTCTAAAATTACGAATTTGTAGGACTTTTTGGAGTCATAAAATGGCCAAAAATTGAATGATTGCAAAAAGTCATACATATTTCGATTGGCAATTAAAATCCAAACTAAATGATCATAAAATCTTTTAAAATAAACAATTTTCAAAATTTTCGACATTTTGAACATTTTACAAGGGGTTACATCGTTAAAATTGTCAAAAATGGACAAACAATCGAAATTTCTAAATTTGTAAATGCAGTATGCAGTTTTTTTAAAGCATTAAAAACTAGCCTAGAACAGCTTTCCGAATTGAATTTAAATTCTTTTTGACAAAGTTATGACAGTTTAAAACATAGATTTTTGTATAAAATTTATCATAGAAAAATATTGACTTAAAAATACTTATTTTTTAAGACTTTTAGTGGAGATTTTTTTGGCCAAGAATCAAATAATTGTTAAAAGTCATATAGATTCGTTACCAATATCTTTATTAATAGATCGTATAATATTGTAAATAAAATATTTACATTTTCGATAAATATCGATTAAAATTCCTTACAATTTCAACATTTCAAAATTATTCTCTTGCAAATATCTTCTATATTTTCTTGATTTATTTCACCTTTTAACTCACAATCCCAGATTGCACATACTCTCTCCCCACAAGAGGTATTTAAGTAGAGCACCTGTCCAGCAGCAGGAGCAGCACCGGCTGGCAATGGAGGTCGATTAGCTTTGTGTATTGGCTACTTCGTTGTCCCGAAACCCAATGGATGTGTGTTGTCCTGGCTGGTCAATAAAAAACAATGCCGCAATCGTTTGATTTCCCCGCCAAGATTGCGCTGGCTGCCAGGTCCTGAAATTTGCGCGCTTATCACTTTAATGTCGATTGCTAGTACACACCACCCCAGCCCCCCCAAAGAGTTTCCCGAGGGGTAGGTAAAAAAGGGTCGTTTCGCGTAAAGGTCATTGTGTTATTAGTGGTTACTGTCCCAGAGCCAGAGCCAACTAACGTAATAGCCAGCACAATTTATATTATTAATGCCCCATATACGAGCACATGTGTGTTTGTGGAGTGTACGGAGTACGTTTGAAGGTTCTTTCCTCTTCAGCAATTACCGTGAAATTCCTATGATTTGTCTAAATATATATCCGGGTTTTTAAATATACTTTTAAATTTAAGTTTCAACTGATTTCAGTTCTAAGTGTGACGCATGGGGAGAAGGTGTTAAAAATAAAAGGCTCGTCACGGCAGCTAATTCGAGGCTGATTTCTACTTCTACTTGATGTTTTTGAAGGACTCCCCCTTTTTGGAGGGGGTTTCTACAGGTGTACTTAGCAAATTGCTTGGCAGTCGTTGCATAATGAATGAAGTGCAAACACAAGTGCGCCATAGAACCGAACTTGGACTCGATTTTTCTTTTTTTTTCGCGCTGGCCAAAGAGGTCGGTCAGCATTCCAAATAGAGCGTAATTTTTGGGCTTTTGTGCGATTGACACACGCATGTCAGGGCCCATTACCATTGGATTGTCATGGGGGTACGGATCACCCTACACCTAAATGCACTGGGAAAAACTTGAATCAAAATCATTATAGTTTGCTTTAAAATATTCAATATATTTTAACCAGTTGCCAAGGCTTTTATCTTGACTTTTCCAATATAAATTGATACATTTCTGGGTTTAATCCGACGCTTAAAGAGTTGCAAAACAAACTATACTTTCTCTCTTAAAATCTAAGAAATATCTCATTTAAATAACTGAAAATCCCCTTCATGATAGCTAAGTCAACACATTTTCCCCAAGTGTACTTAATTTCCTTCGAAATTGCGCACTTTGAGCCGGGCTTTTCCATGCACCTGACGCACCACCCACCGTACCACCACGCCCATCCATCAGAAAAAGATAATTTACCACCAAAGGCCATATCGATCGTGTGAAGCTCGCAACGCTTTTCCTTCGCTCTCCCACTCTTTCCCGAGGTTTTTCCGCCCGAATTGCGTGCCATGATGTTCAATTTTCCCGTAGAACCAACCGGAGTGGACAAACGAAACCGCAAATGGAAAAACTAAACCAACTATTTTGGCCGTCAAGGAGGTGGGACACTGACTACTGGCCAACATGTGTGCCGCACACATGAATTATTAATTGACAATTGCCGAAAATGTCCATTAACCAGTACAAAAGAGGCGGAGGGTTGGGGAGAAGGAAACCCAGGAGAAGGAGAAGTTCTAGGAGTTGGAGGTATGGAAAAGGTTGGTTTGGTTTGGTCCGGGAGTCGGGAAAATGTCAATTTCTGGCTAATGAAAATTATGGCAAAACCAGGGTTAGTTTTTCCAGCCACATGCAGGTGTTTTTTATTCATTCCAGTTTTTCTTCAAACACCCTTTAATAGAAAATGACCATCTGCTAACTCAGTCAAAAATCTATTAATTTCCAATCGGAAAGCTGTCCTAAGTAAGTTTTTAGTAGGTCAACAAATTTTAGTAGGTTATACAAATTTGAAAATTTGTATCAATTTTTAAAAATAATAACGATGTAACCCCTTATAAAATTTTGAAAACATTCAAAAATTTAGTTTTCTATCTGATATGGCTAAATCGAATCGGCTTTCGATGCTGATCAAGAATATATATGATTTATAGGGTCGGAAATGACCCCTTTACCATTTATCACCAAGAAATATGTCCCTTTTAGGAACTATAGATCAATGTTTTTATCAGATAATTTTTCGTGAAAACCTTAGTTTTTCAATTATCATAACTCAGTCAAAAATGCGTTAATTTCCAATCGGAAAGCGTTCCTATGTTAGATTTTGTTAGGTTTACAAATCGGCATACTAAGTTTACTAATTTAAAAAATTCAATTTTTGACCATTTTTTTAACATTTTAACGATGTAACCCCTTATAAAATTTCGAAGAAAATTATAAAAAAAATTTTTCCTCCAGATATGGCTAGAACGATTCGGCTGTTCGTGCTGATCAAGAGTATATATGCTTTATAGGGTCGGAAATTATTCCTTTACTGCTTTTCATGCCTCTGACTGAAAATATAATACCCAGAAAGGAATTTTTTTAATATAAGAAAATTTGATTTTTAATAAATTATTTCTGAAACAGTGCAGATAATACTTGGCAATGAACACCTTTTTAAACAGACCTGAATTTTCCTAATATAAATACACCTCTTAAAAACCAACTCTCATATACTTTTCACCCCAATTGAAAGGGTATTTCTAGGTCGTTGCACCACAGCAGATCCGTGCCTTGTCCCACTGCAAATTATCATTTCCGGCCATAGCCTTTTGCCTGTCATTTAGAGAAAAACACGCATATAATTGCTGCGCTTCATGCGGCACGCTCTATTGGCCAAAAACGATCTAAACTGACTGCCCCCCAAAAAAGTGGGTACATGTGTATCAGTTTGGCATCAGTGTTGCCTTGAAAATGGGATGACAATTATATCCACATTTGTGCCGAGACCAGAAGCGTTCAAAAACGAGGAGCACGCGTCGAGAGCGAACCATTACATAATTAATCTCCACGCCGAGAGCTGTGTAACAGCTGAACCAACAGCTCAGAGTGCAAGTGTGTTCTTTTCGGCCAACTGAATAGCCGGTTTTTGAGTGAGAGAGCGAGAGAACCCGGCCAGAACACTGACGTGTCATTCAACTCGATCGAGTGTCCATAACGGGGAGAACCAGAGAACTCCAAAGAACTCCGAGGAAGCCAAAGAATTTTAGAGAATTACTGAGAATTTCAGAGCAGCTCCGAGAGCGAGGCAGCAGCAATTGTGCTGAGCGAAGCGAAAAACTGGCCAAGGAAAACACAATACCGCTTCTCTTACTATATATTACGATTTCCAGCCAGTTGGCGCTGAGAGCCGGCAACTGTAAGGTCAAGTTCACAGAAGCCTCTGCGCCTATTTGTTTTTTTGCCACGAAGATGATGCGGATTTTGGTGACTCTTCTACTGGCCCTTCTACACTCCACCCTCGTGCCCTCGGTCCAGGCCTTGGCCTGCGGTGGCTGCGTGGATCTGGACGAGATCAATTTCCAGAGGACAGTGGAAAGATTTCCCTATGCATTGGTCAAGTTTGATATAGCATTTCCCTATGGGGAAAAGCATGAAGCCTTTGGCGCCTTCTCGAAGGCAGCCCATAAGGCCACAACGGATCTCCTGGTGGCCACTGTGGGCATCAAGGATTATGGCGAGCTGGAGAACAAGGTGAGTTTGAATAGTTTACAAGCTTACAAGTCAAGTGCTTCATGTACACGAATAACGAGTACAAGGCAGAGTGTCACCCAAAAGACAGTGATTAATTATTCATTTTACGTGGTGACAACAAAAAAGTGACTAAAAAAAGGTTTTTTGTCTTGCAAAAAATTGACTTGTTATTTGTTTAATGTTTCAAGTGAATCTTTAAAAGGTTTTTCTGGTAATATAATAATTTATGTACTCTCTCCTTGACAGGCTTTGGGCGATCGCTTCAAGGTGGATGACAAGAACTTCCCAGAGATCTTCCTATTCAAGGGCAGCATTGATGATTTCATCCGCGTGCCCAGCCACATGGACATCACCCTGGACAACCTAAAGGCCTTTGTCAGCTCTAATACCGATCTGTATATCGGTCGCGATGGCTGCATCAAGGACTTTGATGATGGCCTCAAGAACTATGCCAATATTCCAGATGCAGAGCAGACTGCCCTGATTGAGATCTTCGAGGAGAGGCTGGAGAAGATGAAGAATCCGGAGCAGCAGAAGAGTGCCAAATTCTATCTGGTCTATATGCGCAAGATTCGAGAGCTGGGCTACGACTTCCTGGAGGAGGAGACCAAGCGTCTATTACGGCTCAAAGCCGGCAAGGTTTCGGAGGCCAAGAAGGACGAGCTGCTGCGTAAACTAAACATTCTGGAGGCCTTCAGGGTCAACAAACTGACCAAAGACGCTCCGGAGAAGCAGGAGCTGTGAAATTTAATGTTTAATAAAATATAAAAACACAAAAAAAAATGAACCATAAGCTGTTAAATCTGTACAACATTTTATCTAAGTATATGAAAACAAAAATCGTGAGTGTACAATAAAACTTAGAATAAACCAAAAAGGTATACTATTTATGATTTATAATTTATATATAATTATATAGATTTAATTTATAGGTTTTACATTAAGAATAGAAGCAAATGGTATTAGGTTTTTAATTAAATATGGAATTTAGAAAGCAAAAGTTGCTGTTGATCTTTAAAAATCAACTGAAACTTGGCATAAATCATGGAAAAATAGATAAATAATGATGAAAAATATAAAAATACATATTTATACAAAATAAATTATATTTATTATATTTTTTATTATTGAAAATGCCTTAAATAAATGCATTTTAATACAAAGTCAAGTTCCTAAAGCCAAAGTTATCCGTTTTATCCGCCATTTATTCCCTTTTTTCGGTAACCCCAAAAGCAGGCATCATTAATTTCTATCTAAAGTATCTTCAGAAGAAGTATCTTGAAAACTAAAGCATTCTTTTAGGCTAAAGGTTTTTCCTATATATCTTTACTGTCAGCTTTGCCGAAGGGGAAATAAAGCCCCAAAAAAAAAAAGAAGAGGTCTCCCCATGTATGCAACTGTTATACAAACTGCAGTGGAAGGGGATACCAAAACGCAGGCCCTCTCTCTCCAACGATCATGGCTGTTTTTTTCTTAGTATTTCTTCTCTTTCCATTTTAAATATGGCTTGCATTTGTATTTGTATTTTTTGTTCCCTCTGTATTAAATATGGCTGCGTTGGCCGTGCAGTTTTCTCGAATGCTCCCTGGCCTGTATGAGGTGGGGTTTTGAGGGGGCCTTTCAGGGGCGGGGGGTAGCCCTCGATCGTTCTTCTGTTGTTTACTGTTGTCGCTGCTCGTGGCGCTGCGCTGTATGTGAGTGTGTATGTGTGACCATGTATCCGTATCTGTATCTGCGCTGGCTTTTTTTATTGTTTAGCGTTGTTTTTAGCGTTGTTATCGCTCATTTTCACTTTAATGTAATTTTTTGTGTGCACTCTTTGGCGTTTGCTCTTTTGTGCACGCTGTTTTTCGGGCGGGGAGAGGGGAGTGGGAAGAGGGGGGGCATGGCCGCCATATTTATTTTCTGTGTGGAGAATGCACACAGTAAACAATTGGAGAGGCTTTTTGGGAATTAAATTCAAAGGAAATCATATTTGTTAAGCAGTATTTTTTAAGAGTTAATAATATGTTTTTAATATAGTATCTATTTAATTTCTAATGTTATTTTATGCCAAATAAAGCTAATAACACAAAACAAATAAATAAATTGATAAAAACATTTAAATATGTAAGAGTATTAGTTAATTTTATATATCAAAAGAATGCAGGAAGCTAACTTCCGGAAGCCTAATTCGCAATTTGGATCAGGGAACCAAAATTATCATAACTAAGTGAAAAATTCATTAATTTTAAATCGGAAATCGTTCCTGTGTTAGTTGTTATTAGGTTAACAAATCTGCATACTCTATTTACAATATTAGAAAATAACATTTTTTGTCAGATTTTGATGTAACCCCTTATAAAATTTTGAAAAAATTAAAAAAATATATATTTTTTTGCCGGAGATGGCTAGATCGATTCAGCTTTTGATGCTGATCAAGAATATATATGATTTATAGGGTCGGAAATGACTCCCTCACTGCTTTACAAGCTGCTGATTCAATTTGTATTACCCTGAAGGTTATAATAAAAACATGTATTATTTTCGAAAAACCCCTTGGCACCCCCCAATTTCTCTCAGTGCAGCAATAAACGCACTAAAAAGATGCGTTTGCCGTTGCGTTGCCGTTGTGTTATTTCCGAAATGCGAAAGTCAATGAACTTTTTCGGTGCTGTTGTCTACGCGTAGAGCTGCCGCTTGTTGTTTGCGATAACTATTTGGGTGCACTTTGTTGTGTGTTTTTTCTGTACTTTTCTAGTGTGTGTGTGTGTGTGTGTGTGTATCCGCTTAGGGGAGCAAAAAAAATGAAATGAAATTATTCCCGGGAAATTATACATATTTCCTTATCCGCAATCCACGAACCACAATCAGCACCCGCTTTTGCCAATTGTCTTGAATTTCTCTTTAGTTTTGTATTTTTTTTATATTTCTGTGTTATTTCCCAGCGAGCGACCTTTGACCCGCAGCTCTTGCAATTGGCAGAAAAGTGAAAAGATCGGAAAACTCAAGGGGCGGAAAAAATCAGCATTCTGCTGGTGCAAACGAAACCTCGATTTTCACACACTCGCCAAACCGCAGATAAACCCCAAGAAAATGATGCAAATATTTGATTTTCCCCTGGCAAGTGCATCATCATCCTCAGTACCCATCAATCAAAAGGATGCAATCTCCTGTGGAAACCCTTTCTCTAAACGCAAACCTGGGAAATCGAGAAGATCAGGGGATTGGTAAAAAAAATCACCCACGCAGAAATCGAAACCCAAAACTAACCCCTGCTCCTCGGCTGATTAAGCATTCACCTCGCTTTATGCACCTGGCAAGTGCGCAGTTGTTGGAAGGATTTTCTTTAAGGACTCTGTGCAGACAGGACAATATATATATATATATATATAATACTGATATATATCAGGAGGCAGCAATCTAGAGCAAAAGGGAAAATTGAGAAATTTATTGTCGCCGTCGGAGACCAAAAAGTCATCATCATCATCATCATCTTGGCGGCGCAATGTTGCAGGTTCCCCGATGCCATCTCCATCTCCATCTTGGCAAGACTACCTGCTGTGAGATTTACGTTTATGCATTTCATTTTGTCGTTTTTCGTTTCGATCGGTTGTTATTTTCCTCTATTTTTTTGGCCATAAAACAGGTCTTTGAAACGACTCTTACTTTATCAGCCGCTGCAGATCGCTGCACATTTAAAATGTGCATCCCGATCGGGATTTTTATACCCATTCCATCGACGATTCTATGCCCTATCCCGATTCTTATGCCGATCCCAATTCCAATCCCCTGGCCATTCCATTAACATTTCCAATCGCTGCGATTCAGCACGCCTACAAGATGTCAACCCATAAAAAAGTCACCCTAGCACTGAGAGAAATTTGATTTTCATAAGAAATTATTGTAAATAAAGTTGGTGAAAGTATATGCAATAAATCCTTAGGTATGCTCAAACCTTTATAAGACAAATTTAGAGATCTAAGCAATTTTTTTAAATAGAAAAAGGTTTCAGCAAATTAAATACACTTTCTTATCAGTTTGAAGGTACGCAAGGCTTGAAGACGTAAAGCTTCTTAATATCCTACAGCTAGAATCGTTGTTATATGAAATATTTGTTTTGTAATTATTATAATTACTAATTATCCCCTGTAAATTTTCCTCAGTGCATCCTATCAATCGCATAGAGGAGAGCCCAGCAGCGGAGGAGGCAAGGGTTCGCGTCGAGGTCAGGCCCCTAAACTTATGGTCATAATACGCACACACTCGGCAAATGCACAAAGTGTGTAATCCCCAACTCCGACTCCAGACAGTCCCAGTCCCAATCTTGAACCCAATCCCGAGCCCAGACCCAGTCCCAGGTCCCAGTCTCTGTCCCAGCGATACGAAATCTGGTCGGGCGGGTCTCTGGTCTCTGATTTTCTGACTTGGGATGCTGACTCTTGGCTCGCAAGAAAAACATTTTCACGACTCTCTTTTCCTTTCTTGGTGTTATTTTTTTCGTTCAGTTTTTTTTTTTTTTTTGCGGCCTCTATTTTTTTGTTGGTAAAAAACAAAACCTGCACAGGTAGTCAAGTCTCGGGCCTAAACCCGATTTTCCTCATCGCGTAATGCGTTTCGAGCTCTTCGGGGCTTTGGTCTTGGAGAAAAATGTTTCATTTTGAGGTTTTTCCTTTCCTCCGGCCTTCTTTGATTGCATTTTGGGGCAGCTTCTCATGGCTTAATTGGTCAGCGAAGAAAAAACGCATAGAGGCGGGGTCGGCGTCTTGGTCGATTGGCGTTTTGGGCCCTGGTTTTTTTTCTTGGGTATATTTTGTTATTCATTTTCTGGCTAGCGTCACCGGCCATTGCACCGCATGCAGATGCGTTTTTTCGACCTTTTTTCCCGATTTTTCTATTGCCCCAAAGTCAATGACTCTTGAGGCATTTTTCGTGGGCTTTGAGAAAGAAAGAAACGCTTGACAGATTCACACACGCATGCATTTTATGCACAAGAATTAATTTTCTTGGCTAGAAGGCATCAGCCAATTTATGGGGAAATATGGGAAAAAGATTTATGAAGTTCTAGACAAGTTTTCAGCTGATTTGATAAGTAAACCTCTCCCTGGGAAAAGCTGGCGAAAGTCAAGCCACCATAAACGGACAAACTATGCTCCTCTGATTGAGATTCATGGTTAATCTGATAGGACCAGCATGGCATATAGGTAAGCAACCCTTTTGGCTCCTAGGAGATGTCCCACTCCATCTCCTCCTTCTCCTGTATTCCCCTCCCGGACTGACCCTCATCCAGTGTCCGCTGACGGGATCATAATTAATGTCAAATAATTGGCGGAAATTTGTTTGCTATTTAATTGTTGGACTTTCACCAGGCACACACTCCGCACACTCTGCCCTTCCCCTACTCTTTTGCATTTCCAATTTATTTTTCACAATTTCCCAATCAATTTTCCTTTATTAGACGCCATGCGGGCGCATTTTGGCTGAATTGGAATTGCAACATTTCAACATCTTGGCGGCGGGCTTTGCCCAGTTTTTCACGCGGGTCATTGACTTTTCTCAAATGTTCTGTATTTTTCGGGAGCGCCGCGAATAAAATAAGCGAGTGTGTGTGTAGTGTGCGTAGCTTTTCCGCCATTCCCATTCAACGGAAGTCCATAAATAGTGCGTTGTATCTGTGTGTTTTTGTGGGTGTGCCGAATTCACCGTGGAAAACTATGAAACTGAGGAAAACATGCCAGGGAATGCATGCATTTCCCAGAGTCTGACAAAGACCTGCATCTTTTTGAAAGCGATTGCTATCGGCTATAGCCTTTGTCCTTGCAGCCAGGATTCGCGGCCTTTCCCATGAAAATTTTTATACCTCTTTTTTTTGGGAATATATTTATACCCTTTAGGGGGGTCTTGTAGTTTTTATTGGAGGTTTGTAAATAAATTTTGATGATCGTAATTAGCATAATATTATTTTGTGGCCATAATAAAGGCAGTCTTTATGCTATATAAAATAAACCTCTATTTATTTATAATTCCACACCCTAATCACCTTCCAGAGTATCTCGAATTCGTCTTAGAACTTCTCCTTTATTTCTAATCCCATCAGAAAATCAGAAACAATCCGGAGTCCGCCACACAAAAGACCCTGAAGTCAGAAATCGCTTAAGGTTAACACATCGCAACAATGGAGGAGATCGCTGCAAGTGTCGCGACCACTGAAAAATAGAGGAAAAGAATAGAAACCAGTTTTTCCTTGGACAGCCTGTACCTGTTACCAGTTCTCCAATATCTCTAACCAAGCCCTAAACTAATGGAGGGAGGATGCTGCTGGACTCGCTGCTGCTGAGTCAGCGGCAATTGCTAAAAAATAAATAAAAGGGATCCTGAGAGCTGCAAGATCGCGTAAGCATCGGGGATTCAACGATCGAAACAATTAACAACTGCAGGTCCCTGCGGGTCCCTGGGTCCCTGGGTCCCTGGCTGCAGGTGCCGAAGACAAACAGCAGAAGTCACATACTCCAAAGCCAGACAAAAAGTCAGTAAGAAAACATTAGCCAAAAAGGAAAAGCGGTGGAGGGAGCAGACCTTTAAAAAAAAAGGTCGAAAGGAAAACACAAAGAGGAAAGGACATGCGAGTGCACATTTTCGACTATAAAATTTATTCGCATTAATCGCCGTCAGAGATAAAATTAGGGAAAAGAATAGACAAGGACGTGGACCTTGAGGAGGGGCTAAGAGGTCAGGGTCTGGGACTGCGACTGCGACTCAGACTGGGCATGGGATCTGCTCTCGGGATGATAAGGCAACATTGACACCTTTGGCCAGGGCAGGTAGAAACTACCTGTCGAGGCATCCTGCGTCTGCCGATTGCGTGAGTCGCCCTTTTTTCCGAGTGCCATAAGGAGGATGGGGGTCCTTAAATGGAAACAAATTCGCAGTCCAAGGAGCTAGCTTGGTCAAGGATCCGGATAGAGGACAGGACTGTACCGCAAATACCTTAGTATCAGGAAAGGAAATGTATTTAATAAAGAAGGGAAGCAAACTTCGGGAAACCAAAAATTCTATATCCTTGCAGAGAAAATCCATCATAACTAAGTCAAAAACGGATTAATTTCAATTCGGAAAACAGTCCTATGTTAGTTGTTGATAGTTTTATAGATCTGCATACTTAATTTAAAATGTAAAAAAAATTCAAATTTTTAACAATTTTAACGATGTAACCCCTTAAAATTTTTTGAAAAAATTTACAAAAAAATTGTTTCTCTGTTTTATGGCTAGAAAGATTCGCCTGTTGAAGCTGATCAAGAATATATATGATTTATAGGGTCGGAAATGACTCCTTCACTAAGTTACAAGCTTCTGACTGAAAACACAATACCCTGAAAAGACATAAAAATTGACTATTTATTTATTTTACTAATTCTTTATTTAAGTTTCATAAAGTCAATCTTTTATGTTTTATACAAAGCGATGTTATCCATTCTGTTGGTTTTTAAACTTCAATCATATTAGTTTCAGAATTTTATTACTTTTGGTATGTTAATTTATTAACTTGTTTTTGTCTATTAAATATTTTTAAAATTTTAAGTTTGTGTTGCATTGAATTTATGTCAGCAGTAAAGTTGCTATTTTTGTATAAGACGCCTTTTAAAATTGAACAAAAAAGGCTATGAAGTATCTTTTAATAAAAGCAAATGCTACTTTCTTTTTGATTTTGTATTATTTTATAAGATTTAATATAGTTTTTCCTGTTCTATTATGATTTTATTATTTATTACACTATGAATGCCCTCATAGAAAAGCATTCATTCTGCTACCTTTTTTGGTTTTAAATAATTATAAAATAAAATCTTTAAACAATCTATAATATTTTCTATACTTTAAAATAAGTGCTTTACCATTCAATAACTTTATTAATTTGCATTATTGATTGAGCAACCATATTTGCTTCCATTTTGTCTGATATTTTCTTTTTTTGCTTTCAGCCGTGTGGCATCGTTTCTATTTCCGTAATGGGCCTGTCCCAGAGAGATGGATGCACAGGAGGAGGAGTTGGAGCGGGAGCAGGGGAGAAGGATACCCATCCTTCGGTGGCCAGCAAGGACGAGGGGGGCGGTGGCACCCCCCGCAAAGTGGAATGAAGCGTATGCGTGTGTAATTAAGTGCGCAAAAAGACGCAAGCGCAGGAGGCTGTTGGATTGCTGTGTGGGTGTGTCCTTATATTTATGGGACACACTTCCGTGTGTAGGCAAATAGGAAAAGCATGTTGTTGCTGTACTCCTAGGTGGTACTGGTGGTGATGGTGGTGGATAAAAATGTTGATGTAAATTGCAAAAAGCAGTTTTTATGTCCTCCGCCTCCCTCTCAGAAATAAAAAAATAAATAAACCTGAAAGCCTGTGAAGTGGTGCAAAATATTAGACAAGGGCTGTTGCCTGTTTCGTCCTTCGTCCTTTGATGTGCCATTGTTGGTTCTAGTTTTTCCTTGAGCCTCTAATTAATGCAGCTTTAATAGTACAGGTTTTCCCACACATATTTCCTTTGAAAGTGTTGGTCAAAATCGGTTTACAGAGGCGCGAGAATTTGGTAAACACTTTGCAATAATTTTCTCTAGATATTTTTGAACAAAATTTTTAATTTTTAAATTTTCCTAAAAGGTTTTGAAAAAGTTTAAATATTTATTAAGCTAATTCCATGGTCAGCAGCGTGGCACGACAGACAAACACTTTCCAATACTTTCTTTGGCTTGGCCAGTGTTGCAGAAGGCTTTTTATAGTCTTTTTCTTTTGACAGATATTTTTCTCTGGTTTTTTGTTTCGACCCGGAAAATCTGTAAAAGCTTCCCTAAAACGTTTGCTAAGAGAATTCCGTGAAAAACTCGTGGTCAGAAGCGCAAAATCGAAGAAAAACTCTTTGAAAAGTGAAAAATCGACGCAAAATGGTAAGTTTTGCATGAAAAACAGCCAGGACAAGTCGTAGAAATAGGTTTTTTTTCCTATTGGTAGAATTCTTTGTCGGTGAAACTATCGTTACCCACTCGCGTCCAGCCGGAGGTGATGCCCCAACCTGGGATGGCTGGCGTGTACACCAACCAGTTGCACTACTTCAAGAAGCACTTCCTGGACGAGCTCACAAAGAAGAAGTTCGCCTCGGACTTTATGAACCCGGTGGATACCGAAGAGTTACAGATCCCCCAATATTACACTGTCATCCATCGACCCATGGATGTGGGCACCATCACCAAGCGGGTGGAGAATAACTATTATCACGATGTGGATGAGGCCATCTCTGACTTTCATCTTCTACTCCGCAACTGCTACATGTTCAACGGCGTTGACACTGTGGTCTATCGCAAGGGTATCCAGCTGGAGAAGTTCTTTCAGCGAGTGATCAAGAACATACCCCAGGGACCGCCAGTGCCGTGCAACAAGGATCCCATGGCCACGTGCAAGCTAAAGATCAATCCCATGGCCGCATCCGTGGAGCAGGAGTGTCGCAATCAGCTGCGAAAGCTTCAGACCTTCACCAACCAAGCGGAGGCCACGGCCCGCAATTTCTTTGGACCCAAGTGGAACTCTTTCTCTGCCAAGCTGGACAAGCAGTTCTTCAAGTCACTCGAAGAGTTCCGCTTCCATGTGGATGGCATGTTCAAGAAGTATCACGATCAGGCTAAAACAATCTATGAGAAGGTCTACGATCAGCCCGGTGGCTATCAAGTGAATAATAGCTCCATCTCCCACTCTTCTGCCACCTCCAACCGGTCCACCTCAGATTCCTACATTACCATTTCGAGAGCGGAGGCGACTGACCTAATGCGAACCTTCCAGTTTGCCCAAAACAGCCTTACTCAGTGCATGAAGCAGCCCCATAAGGTGAAGGCTCTGGTTGAGACTTTATGTAACACCATAGGCCAGTTCAAGGTTAAACTGGAGGTCATCGAGACAGCGATTGCTACCCAGGACACAAATATGAACATACAGAACTCAACTATTATTCAGGAGAAGGAGATTCCTGCCGGGCTCTACCTTCCGACCGAGGGCCTTGAGTTTCTAGTGGACACACCGGATGCTGGTTTGTCGGAGGATGACCCGAAACTGGAACCTATCGACCAGGATGAGCGACGCCACATTCAGATGCTCTTCTGCACGCTTCCCGGTCCGGCGATGCGTGAAATATGCGGCATAGTCCATGCCAACGAGGTTCTAATAAGTGATAACAATGGTGCTTATAACTTTGATCTTAACAACTTCGAATTGGTAAATGCCCAGATCATGAAAGCCGCGGTGGCCAGGGCCTTGAAGCTCAATGGCAAGATCTACCTGCCGCCCGATGAGATGGACAATGCCGGGCGCCTTGGCCACAATCGCCGCAAGTCCAGCGGGAAGAATAACTATAGTTTCAAAGCCAATGGCAACCAATGTAGGGGCAAGAAGAGGTCCAAGTCGGCAGATTACCGCTCAGATGGAGAGACTTCATTAGGTGGGGAAATTAAAAGGAAGACGACCTGGTTGAACTCAAACCAAAACCCAAATATACCAGAGTTGCCTATAGATATATATTCCAAAGGTCACAAAAGTGGAAAATCAAAGAAGGAAGGCCACAGGGTGCCAGAGTCTTCCCAGAACCCATACGGAAAGTTTCCCATTTCCGCTGGAGGACCGTTCAACCGCAAAGCCTCCGAAAGTCAAGACCGTATGACCCAATCTAAAGGCAACTTAAAGTTGGTACCGCCTGAAAAATTATATTCTGAAAACCAATGGACACACACAGGCGAAAGGCTTTCCAGGTGCGACTACCCTTCACGTGGACGTGGTCGTGGTGGAGTTCGTCTTTTACCGCCAGAACCTCTGGCAAAAACTGAGCAACTGTTGGCAAAGTTTAAGGCTCTTGTGGATTCCAGCACCGATGACGACGACGACGAATACGAAGTCGACAACGTTTACAACAACTATAACTGCAAGAATAATCACAAAAACAACAATAACAACAACAACAACAATAACTACACCAACAACAACAAAAACTACAACAATAACTACAACAACAACACCAACAACGAATCACCAACCACAAGCAACAAATCGTCGGCTATGAATAGCAAGAATCAATCAAATCCGAAGAATCCCCAATTCCTGGCATCGGGAAATGTCCTTACCAGGGATCTATCTTTAAGCAGCAGCAGCAGTTCCGACGAGAATTAACCTGGCATATACACATTTCTATAACAATTTGTATATTTATAAATTTTCCCTAAAAATATTATATCAAAACAAGTCATTACAAAATAAAATATTAACTACACCTAAAAGAAAAACGTCTCTTGAGGAAGCTAATTTAAATACAAGGATAAAAATAGTTTGTTAAATAATCCTGTTTCCATATTTATGCCTGAAAATGATTAAGGAAAATTGCAATCTGTATTGGGTGCCTCTTGGGATCACCGATCTCTGCTGTCTTTGCTGTGATCACGTAGACCTCGGCGAATTTTCACAACAAAATTATGCAAATTTTCCAACTTTCTCACGATCTGAGCAAAAGGATGTTCGCACTCTACCTGACACCCAGAGGCGCATTGCAGTCAAACTGGAGCGGAGATCAGCGGAAGGAGAGGAAAATTTGCATAAGATTTTCACTTGGCGAAAAGGGGTGAGGATGCGGCACTCTCATTTGCATAAGAAGCCTCGGCTATTGCGAAAGACTGCCAAAAGACCAGAGCGAGAGAGAAAGTGAAAACCAAAGGAAGAAAAATGGGCAGGAAAATGGTTAGGGAAAAGGGAAATGCCGCAGAGAGACAGGGGTTAATTACGGGCACAGTGGACGACAGCGGCGCCTTGCTCACAGCATGCCGACACGCTCGCACCTGAGAGTCAGAGTCCCGAAGAGTCCCTAGAAGAAGGTCCTGTGTCCTGACTGGCAGCAGGGGGTTGAACAGGGACGGCGATAGTCGCCGCTCATTTGCATAGGGATATGAGATGTGCATGCAATTTACATTTACGAAAAATTATGTAAATCACGCGTGCAAAAAGGAGACGTTCTCACGCTTCCTTCCTTGGCTCCTTCGGCAAATGTCCTGGCGAGTGAGTCCTAAGTGATCAAAGGGTGCAGCAGGAGCAGGAGCAGGGACAGTGTTTGGGTTTCTGCACACCGGGCAACAAATCAATTTTGATCGATTTTCATTTAGCCTTCGATTGATTTTCACTCATTTGCATATATTTTAAACCAAAGAGGGACCTCCATCCTTTTGATTTGCTTTGATTCTTATGTTAATTCTTCCAGGACAGGCTTTGGTTTTGGGTTCTTAGAAAGGCTCAGGCTTTCTTGGATAACCTTTTCTTTGGCAAAGATTTTATTTATGCAAATTTTTTTGGGTAAAGTTATATAATTGATTTATATTTTAGGATTTGACTGGCTGTTGGTGAATTTTATATAACATATAGCCTATAAATTATTTAGACCATTTTAGTCAACATTTATAAATAGTTTAATATACACTAATTATAAAGTGTCCTTTTGGAATTGTGACGGTAATAATTAAACTAGTTTTCTATATTTTTTAAATAATTTAAGAATATATTCCTAATAATCATATTAAAGTCATTTTTAAGCTGGTTTTATTTGCTTTATTATTTATGTTTCATAGTTTATGGTATTTCTCTTCCTTTATAATATCCCAAACTCAATTTTAAAGCAAAAAATATCATATATCTTCTCTTGAGGCCTATTTTCTAGCCATAAAATTCCAAAAAACCACAGTTAAAGCCCCTTTTACAATGACCATTCTTATTTCTTTTATTACAGACAATTAAAAAGCTATAAAAAGTTGCTGAAATCACCATATTACCTCAATAATAAGCCTTAAACAACAAGCTTCTTCTTAAGAAACCGTCCTTATTGGGTTTTCCCTCCGTATTTTTGCCAATGATTCGCCAATCCTAAGCCCTCACCCCTGGCAAGTCACCACCCCGTCCGATGACAACCCCTAAAATCCTGGCAAAAACTTGCAAAATCGCCAATGCGATTCGCCAAAAGGCCAAAGGACTCGCCTTGAAAACTGCAAATTCGCACGGAGACAGCCAATGCCAAGCGTTTTCTCACTACCTTTCCAATTTTTGCACCACCCCGGGGAAATGAAAACTCCGGTAGAGAGGGAATTTTTCCAACTCCCCTCCCGGAAGCAGGATATGAACTTTGATGTTGCGCCCCTGAAGGAGGGCCATAAAAAAATCCGCAAAACGAGGGTTGTCTCGTAAAGTACTTATCGAAAACACCCCAAAAGACACCACCCTCCCCGGCCTCTGCCAGCACACACGCACACTCATACACACAAACACACACACACACACACACGCATTGTGCATTATTAAAAGTGTAAGCTAAAAGTGGATGTGGCATTAAAATGTGGAAGTGGAAGTGGAAGTATCTGGCAATTTCGCAGCAGAACAACGCGACAGGCCGCATGCAAATTTTTTGTAGCTGTCGTCCAGGGGTTGAAAGCAACCGAAAAAAAAACCGGAAAATAAAGTTAAAGCTGCAGTGGAAACCTTACTATATTATATATATATATTTTGGTTATTTTCACCAACCCCCCATAGATGTCCTTGTTTATGGTAAAAAGCGTTAAAAATGCGACAGGCGCGGAGCTTCTGTATTTGTGTGCGTTGCCTGCAATGTGTTTTCCCGCTCTACTGAATTTTCGCGTTGCGGTTTCCAAGGGTGGGCCATATTTTTTCTGCTTTTCCTGTCCTGTCCTTACGCATTTTTCTCCCCCCCGCAAATCGGAAAACAAAAAAATTAAATTGAGAACATTTTTTTCGGAATTTTAAGGAAGAAAATCCATTTAAGCCGATGACATTCTTGGCAGTTTTCGAAGGGAATGTTGGTTTTTTGATTTTTTAATAGGGCTTCCTTTGGTTTTGTTTTTGAATTAAGATGAAAATGTTTTAATTTATAATTTGGAAAGCGTTAATAAATATGTAGGGGAATTTATAAGGAGCTTTTCCCCAAAATATTGCAAAAATTTTGATTATTTTGTTAAAAAAAAAAAACAGAATATTAGTTAGTTATATTTGTTATTAATATTCAAGCGGATATAATAATATAATAATTATATATAAACCTACAATTCTTCTACTATTTAAGACTATTTATTGACATTTTACATGCTTAACCTTATAAAAACATATATAATATTTTAAAGAATAAATTTATTATCACACAATTCTTTCCAAGATAAACCCCCAAACATAAACCCATTTCCCTGCTCTTATTACAATATTCTCAAATTTTTCCTGTGCACGATCTTATTTACCGGGAAAAGGTGGAAATTCTTAAGCCTTGGCAGCCCCCCAAACAGAGACTTTTCTTATCGCCAGGCGGATCTGCAACTGTCACTTTTCCATATGAAAACAAGGACACAGGACAGAGGACAGCGGACAGGAGACAGGGAAAACGTGATGTCTGTAAACACCCAAAAAAATAAAGAATCGACAAACATTCGCTGCTATCGCGGCTATATTTGGCATAAATTACACGCCGAACGCCATAGCCAGCGACCCTTAGAAGTGCGGGTGGAAAAGGAAAAGTATCCCTCGGATTCGTTTTCAGTTTCACCGTTTTTTATGCAGCGAAAAAATAGAAATGAAAATGAAAATGAACATGAAAATAGATATACGCGCAGTCGTTGCGCTTCACACGCGCAGGGATCTCGGATCTCGGGGACGTAAAAGGATCCAATTACAAAGGATGTCGTCTGGGAACTTTGACTCAAACTCGAACAATGCAATGTCAAGATGAAATAAAAAAAAAAACTGAAAAACCAAACAAAAACTGTTTGAATTTGTCGCATTTTCGAAGGGACAGAGCGTGTGTCAGTCGCTCGCTGTGTATCGATCCTGGTTTCACTTTCCGCCAGGATCTCTTTTGCCATTGTATTTGTATTGTCTATTTTGGAGTGCGGGTCGTCCTGCTGGTCCTGCGACGTGTGCCGGAGCGAGAGGGGGCTACATACTGGCCCTCGTATTGACTCCTTGACCTCTGCGGGCAAATTAGCCACGCTCAATAATGAGATACATTGCATGCAGTCCAAGGGATAATGATAAATAGATGCATCACAGAGGGTCAGGGTCGATATTATGCAATATTTGAGCAGATAATAATTAATAGATGCATCCTGGAGAGGGTCAGGGTCAATAAATTGCAATATTTGAGATATAAATGAGAGAAATATGTGCTATACTGTATAGGGTCGAAAATTACTCCTTCTAATTAAAATAATAATACCCTACAAGAGTATATAAATGTAAATAATGATAGATGATAATTTAAAATAATTCCAATTGTTCCAATTCCTATTTACAAATCATTTCTATTCCCATTCAATCAAAACAAACCCCGCCAAACGCTTGCATTCCATACATTACTTCCCCTAAGAGAGCAGTTAAGCAGTTACAAGCTTTAAGAGTACCAGAGAAAAAGAGTAAAGGAAATCTAACGGCGCAGTCTGCGGCCGTCGAAATTCCATAACAAAGAAAAGGACAAGAAAAAATATATGATCTTCTCACTCACTCTGCTGCTTACGCCTTCTGCAAGTCCAATCGGCGAATGCGCTTTACTTGTCTCTTCCTCGCTGAAATTCACGCAGGTGTTACACTGAAAAAAATGATGGCCATTAAATACGAGTGTTGAAGCACAATAAAAAAAATTTTAATGTAAATAGTAATTACAAATAAAGTATTAAAGGCAATTCAAACAGTTCCGTTTTCTATTTTCGAATCATTTCTATTCCCAATCAATCAAAACAAACCCCGCCAACCGCTTGCATTCCATACATTACTTTCCCTAAGAGAGCAGTTAAGTTACATACAAGCTTCAAGAGTACAAGAGAAAAGGAGTAAAGGAAATCTAACGGCGCAGTTTGCGGCCGTCGAAATTCCATAACGAAGAAAAAATATATGATGATCTCACTCACTCTGCCGTTGCCGCCTTATGCAAGTCCAATCGGCGAATGCGCTTTACTTGTGTCTTCCTCCTCACTGAAACTCGCGCAGGTGTTACACTGAAAAGAATGCTGGCCACAAAAATACGCGCGTTGAACCACAGAAAAAAAAAAAAAAAAACACAATTTAAATACGAAACCGAGCCGGTTACCGTCTCGGCACTTGGTACAAACACTGCCACTTTTGCAATTTTCATTCTCTCACTTGCACATTATTTTTCTCTGTGTAGGCGAAACAAAAATTGCAGACGCCGCAAGCCGTGCATAGAGTTTTCGGTTTTCACTCTGGATTTTCGCACTTTGACCCGTTCCCGACCCTCCGGTGGGTGGATTTTCACGGCGGACCACTTAACTCGCGAATATCACCGAAAACGGCAATTTTCCCGGCCGTTTTCCCGCTTTTCGCGAATTTTTGCGAATTTTTCCGCGGAGCTGCGTGTTGACCGATCGAGAATTTTCTGCTAATTAACATTTAACATCCTGCAGGCGCTGGACAGCTTACATTTGACGCGCTTACAGAGCGGTTCTACACGTTTACAGATACATGGGAAGTCGAATTCTCACGTTTGGGGTCAAATTCCCACTTTTGGGGTCGAATTCTCATGTAAAAGGTAAAGCTCATTAACAGATCGCCAGATAGCAGAGGAGTGAGCGTAAGTTAACAGAATTCTCGTGAGCGAGTGCGAATGCAAAATGCAAAAGAAATTGCGGAAATGATGGGAGCATCGGAATGCGGCAAAATAAACGGGAGCGAGAGAGCGACATTCTCTCTTAGATGCTGGGCAATAGAAATTAGAATACCCTACAGGGCCTTGTACGGGCATAACAACATATTGTATTAAAATGGCATGTTACTGAGACGTTGCACTTGCTAATTTGCATTATTTCAAGTCTAATTTTAATAAATTAATTATATTTTGCATTCAAAATATGCATTTCATTTAATTGTATCTTAAAACCAAAGAAATAAAGATGAAATTAAGAAAAGCTTTTATTATAGAAGGGACATGAGACGTTGCGCTGGCTGCATTAATCTTAATATGCCTTTTTTTAGGTAAATTATTATTGTTATTGTTTTTGTATTATTGTTTCTTACAATTTTTAAAATGAGGTAAAGGCTCAGCCAGTATGTGACAAAGTTTGATGACTGCATTTAACCCATTTCTAACCCATTTTCATGATTATTTCGAGTGTTAATAATTAAATTCCAACAACTATAATTTAAAAAGCATTTCAAATGATTATTTCAATGGCATATTCGATGATCGAGCACTGCTGTCGTGGCAATTATGCAATCTCTGCTGCTGCTGCTGCTGCGTGGCCAGCATTTAAATTTCTTATAAAGGGTGCAGCCCGGCACGATCGTGGCCAAAATCGTGATGTGGCGACTCCAGTTTTGTTGGTGCAGGCCCCCTCCGAAAAAAAAACAAGAAACATGCCACTCCACGAGGCATGCAACAAATAAAAAGTATCTCTGTATGTGTGTGTGTGTGTGTGTGGAGAATCTTGTGTTTTTACCAATTTCCCCTTCTTCCAAGAATGAAGCCAAAGATGGCGACTACGCGCTATCGCTGTTTATTGCGCTGCCCCTCATTCTCCAACTTCTCTCACTTGTCTCTTTCGCTCTCCCCCAACTCCGGCAGCTCAAAGTCTCTTTCCCCCCACCACCTTTTGCATTCTGTTTTTCTTACGCTTCTTTTGTGTTTGTCTTCTCTTCTGCATTTTTGTTGACATTTCCAGCAATGTTTTTATCGCGCCTAGTGCCATCTCTTTCTCTCTCTTCACTCCAGCCGTTTTCCATGTGCATGTGCGAGTTTTTCTCGAACGAAAAATTAAATGCAACATTGCGTCGCCGCGACTCAATTGCGTGGTTAATGCTAATTATTTGTTATTCCACAGAGGAAAATGCAGGGAAAACGGAGAAGGAAAACGTCGAAGAAGAACTAGAAATGGAAAACGCATACAGACAGTTGTAAGTGTGTGTGTGTGTGGTTTTTTTTCGGATGACACGCACATGGGACGTGGGACGTGCAATTGCTGGCGATTTCCGGCCGAAAAAAAAAATGTTTAGGAAAAAAATATATAGAGAAACAGCGAGCGGGGAGTCAACTGTACCCCGACAGCGATCACAGTTTAAATTGGCTATAATGACCTTCGGTGGTTAGCTGCAAGAGGGGTTTACAAATTAGGAGAGTTTTCTTGGACAAATTCTCCAAGTAACTTTTCCAAACACCTTGGAAATATTTGGAGAGTTTTTGACAATAGGAATATATCTAACATATTTCTTTAATATTATATTATATCTTTCTAAACTAAACTTTTGAAGCTATTTGTTTAAGAACTTACCTATAATTTATCACAATTTAAAGCTAAAAATACAAAGTCTCTTAATAAAATGCAAATCTTTCAAAAATCAAGTTCAAAATGCTCTCTTTCCTTGAAGATATATTAAATTAATCCAATATATAATACCCCTAGTCACTTAATTCATAAAATATAACCCTAATTGACATATTACCGACTTCGTTATAAATGCAAATAAAACCACAAAAGGGGTTTTCAAAGAGTTTTCGGCAATTTATCGATTGTCTTTCCCAGGCGACATTGAGTGATACAATACCCTCTGGAGTGTGCGTGTGTGTGGCACTTTGATTGTAATTAATGAGCTGCAATATTTATTTAATGGCAAAAGACACTTGGTCGAAGATCCCTATAATGGCCTGTCACTCACTCTAGGGAACACTGAGGTCTCTTCAAAACTCCGATATATTTACAGAATGTATCTCTAAGAAGTAGAAATATCAGCAGGAGAAGCCCCGAAGAAAACCCAACAGTTGTCTTTGTTATTTTGCCTGGACAATGGAGACAATTTCTCGGCCACTTGTCAAAATAATTTGCGCCTGTCTCTGGACCTTATACACGGATATATATGTATATATATATAGGTAAGTAAGTAGAATGCGGATACCTGCCGTGCAATTGTTTACTTAGTTGCACTCGCCACCGTGCGACGAACGTGTGAAATGTGTGAGAATTTATTGAGCAAACTTTGGATGCTGTCCAGCATCTTGCTGAAAGGTATATATTTTTTATTTTAGGGATTATAAATGTACCTAGAAATAGTAAGTACAATATTGAACATATTATTATAAATTATATTATATTTTTATGGTAATTTATTCTATCCCTTTAAAGGTTATTTTATAATTATAGTATCTAAAAACACAAATTAGAGTGAATATATTAATAATATTATTATATTCGTATTCCTTGAATCGTTATTTTTATAGGAAAAATTTTCGACAACTCAAAGTTTAAAAAACTCAGAACTAAGCAAAAAATGTATTAATTTCAGATCGGAAAACTGCCCGATGTTTGTTTTTATAAGGTTAATAAATCTGTATACTCAATTTAATATGTAGAAAATTTTACATTTTTATCAATTTTTGTAAATATTAATGATGTAACCCCTTATAAATGTTGAAAAAAATGGAAAAAAATAATTTTTTTTCCTATATGCCTAGAAAGATTCGCCTGTTGATGCTGATCAAGAATATATATGGTTTATAGGGTCGGAAATTACTCCTTCACTAAGTTACAAGCTTCGGACTAAAACTATAATACCATTTTTTGAGTCGATATAATTAATATTTTGATGTAACAATTTCTTCAACAACTCAAAGCTTAAAAAACGCATAACTAAGCCAAAAACCGATTAATTTCAATTCGGAAAACAGTCCCATGCTAGTTTTTAATAGTTTTATAAATCTGCATACTTAATTTAAATTGTAAAAAAAATAAAATTTTTAACAATTTTAACGATGTAACCCCTTATAAAATTTGTAAAAAAAATATCAAAAATTTATTTTCTTTCCTTTGTGCCTAGAAAGATTCGCCTGTTGATTCTGATCAAGAATATATATGATTTATAGGGTCGGAATTGACTCCTTCATTGCGTTACAAGCTTCTGACGGAAATGTAATATCCTGCAAGGGTATAAATATACGTAACTTATTAAAAATAAAATATAGACTTTACCCCTTTCTTTAATACCTTCAAATGTCTCCTGACTCCGTAAATATTATCTCTATTTTTAGAAATCCTATTTACCAAGATAAAATATGTAAGAATTTATAAATTTTCCAATCCTTTCCTATTTAATTTTTTAGTTATAAAACATAAAAAATAAGCAAAAGTTATTACAACTAATCGCAGGCCTAGTAACTCCAATATCCATTAATTTATTAATATTTTATTAACTTGTATCCCTCCTTTATAGACCCAGTACACTTCCTAAAGAAGGGTTATACAAACCCCAGATGCTTGTGCAATTAATGCGATTATGGCATGCATTATGTGATTTTCCCAACATTTCCCCCCCCCCCAAACTGCAAAGCAGCGACAAGTGATGGCGCAGTAAATTCCCGAAAAATTATCACCTGTGATTCCAGACAGCAGCAATAGTTCAATAACCCAACAAAAGGGCCAACAGAAGAATGACGAGAAATTATGGCAGGGCACAAAGGCCAGCAAGGACGAAGGACGAAACCAAAGCGAATGCACAAATCGATTGCTGCTGTGCTCCTGCCACAAGGACGGGGGCGACATGCAACAGGATGCAGCAGTCGAATGCGGGATGAAAATCCTTGTATCCCAGAGAATCCTGGGAAAAGTTAACTTTTTGATTCGATCGAGGAACAGAGAATAAAAGGGGCGCAGACCGAGGATCACACGGAAAAGTCACACGGACTGAGGGAATACAAAACAAAAAAGGTGAACATGTTGCAAGTCAGAGGAACACGCAGTTGCAATCGCAGGTTGCATCGAAATTTTGGGGGAAAAGGGTCCCCAGGATAATGGTGAAATGTTGAACAAAGGAAACAGATTGGCTCGGCGATTCCCTGGGATACAATAACCTTTCTTTCAATTTAATGATTTGTTTAATTTTGTGATCCGACTCGCGGGTTTGTAACTTAACTAGACAGTTGGATCTTTGAAAGCATTATCTTTTTTTTTTTGCAAAGCTCCGGGGGTATGCCAAAAATATAAAGCTTTATAAAGAAAATATTTTAGCATAGAGCTTATTTTTTATGGAATTTTTTAAAGCTTCAATCTGTTAAAACTATTTACTTATTGAAGTTTTTAGATAATATTGATAATAATAAAGATTAGGGTATTTTATGGCTGTTAAGCTTGAGCTTATGATCTAACTATATGTATGTTTATTAAGATTTTAATTATGAAGATTAAGCAGAATTCTTTGTCTTTTGTAAGTTGTAAATTCTTTGCCAGCTTGATTTGTGTTTAATTAAAAAAAGCTTTTCTTTGCCAGAATTCTAAAGAATCAAGTAAAATGCCAAAGCTAAAGAGAAAAGGCTTTTGTAAACTAAAATAAGCACAATAGATCTTTAAGAAAGGAGTGCTTAAAGTCCATTAATCATTTTTATGATGGTAAAGAATATGTTTTATACGTTATTGGGTTTATTAACATATTAGCAATTTGATTTAAAAATATAATGTAGACGAATATAAGACAATAAAGAAAATAAAAGACAGTAAAAATTAATTAAATGCAGTTTTCGGTGAATTATTAAGATATATTTCATAACTATTTTATTTTATTAAATTTAAATTGTATTTCTAGTGATTGTTTAAGTAAGTTCTTAGCTAAAAAGCCATCCTAACAGCTCTTTGATCTCTGAAAATGTTCCCTAACTTGCTATTCTTTTCCAGAAAGCTCTTTTTTATGAATTCTCCCGTAGGAGAACCAGCTCAGTCTTCACTATTCTCTCTCTTCTCTCTCTCTCTCTCTCCCATTCCAACTAGAACTATGTAGAAGACACGTGGTCGTCTTCTGGGGCCAAGCTGGCGACTCTTCTAATCGCCGCAAATCAACGAAACACTACCGACCAAAAGCATATTTTTTTCGCGCAAAAATGGCGACACAAGTTGTGCCAAAAATAAGCAAAAGCCCCCAAACTGGCACTCATACACTCAGCAAAAAAAAGCTTTCGTTTTGCTCGTTTTGTTGTGTGCAAAAATCGGAGTCTGATTGGTCGGCTTGCGAATTTCGGGGAATTTCGCGAACCGCGAGAGCGAATCGAGAGCTTGCACAAAAGAGCTTCGTGGAGCCGAAGGCCTTCGGCTGACAGTCGGCTCTTTTCGGCTCTTCTCGGCCCCTATCGGCTCCTACATCGGGTCCCGAGAGAGAGTGAGAGAGAGTAGGCAGATTGTTTACGCAATTTTGTTGTTGTTCGCAACTAGTTTTTGCGTTGTTTTTTCCGTTTTTTGCCGGCATTTTGCTCTTGAAATTTGTTGTTTTCCTGCTTTTTTTTCTGTTTTCGCCAGCGAATTCAAGTTCAAGTTTAGGGACGGCGGGAACGTTGTTATTGTTACTCAATTTCTATCATTGTGGCGTCGTGCTTTCGCATGGAATTGTATCTGTGTATTTGCGTTTTTTGCTAGTGTGTGTGTGTGTGTGTTTTTGGATTTTTGGGTTGTGGTTCTGTTGACGCAACTGGTGGCTTTTAGAGGTTCTGATGGCAGAGCGGTTTCCGATTTACAGCAACTTTACATCGAATAGATACTTTGTTTTTGGGGGCTATGGATTTTGTTATACTTAATCTTTCAGATAGTTTTTGGTGGCTAGAAAAATGATCAATAAGTTTTTTGGGATAAATGAAATAAATTTAGGTAACTTAAATATATTAGATAGTTGTAAAAAATATTTATATTTCTAAATTTTGTATTTTTAAGGATCGTTAAGATAGTTTTCTTTTATATTAAATTAATTACAGCATTTATTTTAGTATCTATTATATAATTCATTATACTTGTTATAACTTTCATACTCAAAAGCCACTTTCTTATGTTATTTTGTTACATTTTTTATTAATTACTTTTAAACCTTTTACAAGCTGTAAATATCATTTGTTATTCCACTGAAATATCTCTCCACATTACTCAATTAATCAAATACTTAATAATCTTTAGCTTCTTATACACAAACACATTAAAAATCACACTAAAACTTAATGCGTATTAGAAATATGATAAAGTAACTCATATTTTTAACTGATTTTTATTAGTTTAGGTATTATTTTCCTCAAATATTAAGTTATAAACAATATACCCCTAGATTTACCCTGCTTTTTCTTTGATTTTTGCAACCATTAGCTTTGTAAGTTGATCTTGTAATTTACCATTGAGCCCATCGTCCGTCCTTCCCCGTATTCACGTAGTCTCTATCTGACCCTGGCCCACCAAGTTTTTTTGTTTTTCGTGGTAAACAACGAGAACACACACTCGTGAATTACAACAAATTTTGCCACAGAAAGCAACAACAATGTGTAACCAGAGACTGCTTTTTGCTGTAAACAAAAAAATTGTGTAATAATCAAGCAGGGAGGAGGAGGAGGAGGAGGAGGAGGAGGAGGTGGAGGGCTGACCCTGAAAAGTGCTCGACAGATAAACAAGCCAACTGGCGGTTTAGTTTCTATTTTTTTCGATTCTGCTGTTGTTTACTAGTTTTATTTTTTTATGTATTTGCAAAATTCTTACGTGGGCCCCAAGGGCCGCTGATAATTCCACTTCAGCAAGCTTTCCCCCCCACCCCTGTGGCCAGAATTCTGAATTTATTTCTATTTTTCTCTAGCTTTTTGTTTTGTTTTTGTTTTTTGCTCAATGAGTCAGTATATAGACGAAGTATATAATGTACTAGCGAGACATGTACAGTCGAAGCTTTTTTCCACACACGCCATTTTTTTGCGCCACAGAGAGAGAGGGAGAGAGAGAGGGAGAGAGGGAGAGAGGTAGAGAGAGAGGAGGAGGAGGAGAATCGGCGAAAAAGAATCCAGCGGAATCAGTCGCCGGGAACTGCTACTGAGAAACTCAGGCAAAAAAAGAATATTCGGCAGTGTCAGTCCCTTTGGTTAACCGTGAACCCAAGGTCAGTGTCCAGAGAACTTTTACAGCGACACATGTAAATGTGTTGCCTACCCTGCCCCGCCCTTTCAGATACACGACGACCGCGGGGAGCAGAGATACTCAGATACTTAGATACGACTCATCCATCCAAGCGGTTGTAAGCTCCGCGAAACGCTTCCCAGAATCTGTGTCCGCTCTTTTTTTGTTTGCCGTGTGTGTTTTTTGCGGCATTTTGCCTGACAAACTCAACGCGTACACCTCGCACCGGGAAGTGCTGGGAAAAGCAGTGAAAAACCCCAAAGAAAACCCTATGAAAATCCCCCAATAACAGTGAAAACTTAAGCACAGAATGGCTGCAAAAATGCTTAGCTTGAATCCAGTGAAAACGTGGCTAAACTATTTGCGAAAATGTGAATCAAACTATGGTTAGAATCGAATCACTCTACAAAGAGACCCTATAAAACGTGTTCTACGAACGCCCTGAAGAAGCCCCCATATCTTGCAGATACCAACAATCGGAAAGAAAAACAAAACCAGCAGGGGAAGGAAAAACAAGGTACGTACTGCTGGCATGGAAAATTCACCATGCTTGACTTGAAATTTCCCTCCAAAAATTGCTAAAAATAAATAAAATTAGGAAAAATGCAGAGCTGCAAAACGCACCCCATGCGCGGCTGCTCTAGTTGCCTGTACTTTTCATTTCGGGGGCGTGGTAGCGTGGTCGGTTTCCCATTTTCCGGCCTCTCTTCTATAGTTTTTCCCATTACCATTACCATTTCCACATGTGCAGGGAGCGAGGCAAACTGCAACGGCAACTGCAACTGCAACTGCCACACTCGAGTGGCGCTGGCTGGCGGCACAAATGGCATGGCAATTGCCCCGTTTTTATACATCTATGTATTTATTTTTAGCCAGCCAGTATCTGCGCGCTACATGGACAGCATATGTATCTCGTATCTGTTTGTATCTCGCTGTCACTGTATCCGTATCTGCAACGACAAACCAAGGGTATATGACATTCTCTCCCAAACATGATCATTGCAAACACGAGTTTTATATCTGTCGAAATAAGTTCCCCAAAAACAGATATAACGTTGTTAATACACTCAAGAAAATCTTAGTGATTTTTAATAATTTAATGATGTTTGTAAGGGAAGTTTATTTTAGCTTAGATCGTTGAGTGGTTTAAGAACTATACAACTCTAGGATATATCTGGAATTCGTTTTTCCCTAAAATATGTTTTAAAGTGTTGGTTTTGTTATAAAATATATAATTTATTTATAATCTTTCATAGAAAATAGCTAGTTTTCTCCTTGTATATAAAGTTAAAAAGGTTTAAAAGCTTAAAAGCGAAAAAAAGGCTAAAAACCGGCAAAATAAAAGGTGCTAGTTTCTCTCTGTGTATATTTATTACTTAAATAATAATAAAATAAAATATTTCCCAAGAAAAACCCATCTAAAATCTAATTTCAAACAATAAATCTCTATAAGCAAACTAAGAAATAAAACCAAATAATTCTAATATACTTTATTACCATTAATTAATATAAATAAATTAATGCTTATACTATTTTCTCTCTCTGTATGTGTATTTATTGCGCGAGAGTATCTTTGTATCTTTGTATCTGCTTTAGCCAGCGAAAACGCTCACAAAATGGCCGACGCAATGCAAAGTTGCAGTTGCAATCGACGTCCCCCCAACCCAAACCCCTTACCCTTACCTCCCACTCCTCCTCTACCCCCACAGCCCCCTCTCCACACACACACACACGCTGTATCTTGTTTGCTTTCTGCCTTTGCTCTTTCTCCCGTCTTTCTGTGTTTGCTTTCGCCTAATTTTCGGTGCGTTTTTTTACACATACAAAAATGTTGCTATCTCCTCTGAGTGTGTGCGTGTGTATGTGCGTTGCAAAAGTGCAATGACCCATGCGGAGCGCTCCCCCCTCATGCGCCTCCGCCTGCACCCCCTTCCAAGCAGGCTTTTTTTTTTGGAAGTCGTCTACGTGCTACTTTCCATAGTTGCAGCGGCGAATGACGCGCGCGATAAATTTCCAGCGATTCTCCATTCTCCGCTGGTTCGCTTTGCCGCTCTTTGCTCTCTCTCCACTTTAGTATTCGTATTCGCTTTTCGGCGTTTTTCGTGGTCTTCTTGTTGCATTTTTTTTTTTTTTTATTAATTTTCATCTGCTGCGCTTTGTTTGCTTTTCCGACTGTTGCGCTGCCCACACACACGAACACTTACACGCACACACAAATGCATAAATTAATGTGTATCTGATAGATAGTTTTCGTAAATTTTTTGTTTTTTGCCCTTCCGCCGCGAGAAATTTGTGTAAACATATAAGCACTGAGAGAAAATTAACTACAAATCACTTTAAATTCATTTAAACTTGACAAGAAAGTACTTTTTTCTTTAAATACTAAAAAATAATTCAAGATTAATTACTTGTTATTCCTTTAATTAGAAGAATTAAAGTCATAATAATATATTCTTTAAAATAAATTCTAAATTAATTTCTGTACTGTATTTTGTTTTTTTTTTATTTATATGTAATTGTACATGTATGCAATGTAATTGTATGTATGTAATTGTACATATAAATAAAAAAACATAGTACAGTTGTCAATTTATTAATTTTTTCTACTTTGCAAAGGTTTTTCAAGAGAGTTATATTAATTTTACTCTAATTTCCATTTTATTAAACCCCCAAAATCTATTAAAATTTCTCCCAGTACATTCTAAAAAGGAGCAAAAAGGTATCACTATCACAGCGTCTCTGAATTTTCGCCTCCATTAGCACGTGAGTGTTAGAAGAATCGATTTTTATGGCAGGTCCTGGGTCTTAAGATCCTGTCACTGAGCCAAAACTTCGCCACGGGCTATCCATTGTCCAAGGAAACGTCGTTGTTCTCGGCGTCGGCTCCTGTTTTCCCTTTGAGCCACGCTAATTACCTTTGTGTTGGATGCATTTTCCTTTGGAGAGTTTTTCACGTGCCGCTGCTACTTCAAAGATACTCCCAAAAATTAAGAAAGGGCGACACTTCAGCAGCAGCAGCACTCAGACCACCTTTGAAGATAGCCTTTACAATGCTCAGGTAAAAGGAAGTAAAGGGTTGGGCCTGGGAAAGGCCGGAAAAACTCGGCCAGCCAGCGAGTTTTTTATGCATATTGCATTTTCTTTATTTTGCATGACAAATGGAAGAGGCCAGCATTGATTGAATTCCATAGACAGGCAGAATATATATCTCTTGCGATTCCCGGAAAACTCCCTCTCAGATTCACCCTTTTTGCTGCATGCAAAATTTAATACTAACGATAGTCGCTCAATGATAATGACCAAATAACCAAAGAAAAAAGGGTTGAGGGTATCATAAAACCCTAGAAATCGGCAAAGGTCTTCCAGCTAACTATTTTGGCATATTTTTGCGAAAAACAGTAAACCCATAAAACCTTAGGAAACCCTTTCGCCAGGATCATAAAATTTGAATGCAGAGCAGGTCAAATATTCTGGTTTATGACCACGTGCTAACCATACGCTGAAAATGTGGACAATGTAGCTGATAACTTATCGCGAAAATGATGGAAAACCATGCGGTTTGTCGTGCAGTTTGCAAATATCAACATTAAATGCAAATTCAGTTTAAAATAACACAAGTTTAGAGATAACATATAGCAGCTAGAGATTATCTCAGAACAAAGAACTTGTTAATTGCGTTATTATTTCCCTTGGATTTTCTTTTTTGGCACACATGTCTTGCCAGCAGGTAGTTACCAGGATATGAGAGAGGATCCTTTCCACGTTTCCTTCCCAGCTTCATTGAGCAACTGAAAAACTGACTATTGCCTTGTGGTTGGATTATGTGCGGATTTCTTTCTGCTAATCCCCCATAATGAGCGGCGGGAAATATCTATCGATGAAGACATGAAGCCGGAATTAGCCAGTATAGGATAAGGATCCGTTAGTCAAAAAGTCAGCAAAGTCAACACACTGACCAGAGGATAATCCGTTTAAGGGAATTCTCAAAGATCAGGACACATGCGGCTTACCCAAGGAGGGATTATTCTTTGAGTACCAAAAATAATGTTATTTAATCAACTTGAATTTTGTTCTCAAATTAATGTTTAATATAGTAATTATAAAGGGGAAAGTAAGATATATAATGTATTAATAAATGAAAACATAGACAATTAATTATCGAAAATGTACACAACAATCTCATTGGACTTTCTCAAGTAAATCTTTTAATAAAAATAAAACTATAAATATTAATGCTTTGATATTCGTAGTTCTTGAAGAAAAGTACTTAAATATATCTACTTAGAAATATTTTCATAATCTAATCAACCAAAACCTAAATTCTCTTAAGAAATAAAGCAAATCTTAAGGTTCATCTTTAACCCCAATTCCAAACGTAATAGTTTTTAAACTAAACATAATAAGTTTACCAAACTCTCTCGACTCTAAAACACATTTCCTATATTAATTGAATTTAGCCTGCAAAAAACACAAACCATTTTCTATGGCCAGCGTTTTCCAGCTTCTTGTAAATGCATTTTCCACACTTTCACTGGCGATATGGACAGTCGCCGGTTTGTATTAATGATGATAAGATTACAGCCCGGGAAGGGGTTGTAAAGCCCCCGAGGCTCTGGGTCCGACTTCACAGATTATGGAGCTCCAGAGTTGCGGCAACTTTTCCGCTTTTTTTATGCCCGCACTTACACTCATTTCTCGCACTATCAGCTCTGTCGTTCTTCTTTTTTCGGGGAGGTGAATGCACTTGCGAACTAATTTCGTGCTGGAAGTTTAGATAGTCGACTCGAGTCCAAAATCTCGCTGGGCTCTGCCAAAAAAAAAGAAAAAAGAAAATATAACAAGAAAACTGAAAAATGCATTTGGAAAAAAGCAAAGCTGCTGCTCCGTGAAATGCGGTTGACCTTAATTTCCGAAAACATGATTAATGGGTTTGGCAACTTGAAGTGGAGGCGGCAGCGGGCTGCCGAGGGGTCGATGCACAGAGGAAACGCTGAAAAACCTAATGATGAACAATTAAAAAATGTAAGTTGTTGAGCTGGGGCAGGAGGGGAAAATGTGGCCAGAAAAGAGAGTACAGGCTGCCAGCGCGATAACTATTGCCAAATAGTGCAGCAAGTTGCACGGGAAATTCTAGTAGATTCTGTATGGAAAACAGACTTTTACAGATAAATTTTATAAGTATATCCTGAGTTCAAGTATTTTTACGACAAATCAAAATCTTAAAAACTCATAACTAAGCCAAAAAATCATTTATTTAAATTTGTTAAGCTTTCCTATGTTAGTTTTTAGTAGGGTAATAAATCTGCATACTAAATTTAACATTTAAAATAATTAAAATTTTTGGCAATTTTTGAAAATTTTTACGATATAAAAAAAATAAAATAAAATAAAATTTTCAAAAATATGAAAAAATTAAATTTTTGTCGGATATAGCCAGATCGACTCGCCTGATGATGCTGATCAAGAATATATATGGTTTATAGGGTCAGAAATGACTCCTTCACATGGATTTAAGCTTCTGACTAAAATTAGAATACCCTTACAGAGGTATACAAATATAGAAAGAGTTATAATCCAGATCGAAATTATTGTGATCAGGGATTCTTCGGACATTCGGCAAAAAAAGTTCCTTTAATGTATAATTTAGTTAGTAAATTTCATAAGAATATAATTATTTACCTAATAAAAATCACATTTATAATATTGAAATGAATGCCATAAAATATCCATTTTAACTTACTAAAAAATAACTTTATGTTTGTGTAACTGATACGACAACAGGTGCCTTGCATTAATTAATTAAAAATGACAAAATCCAACCAGCCCCTTATACCTTAACCCTCCTTAACCTTAACCCCTAAAATTCGCCCGACGACCGTTATCTTGAGAATGCCAAAAGATATCTCTACAGGTGCCTAAATCGCATAAATTGCATAACAATGAAAAGGCCCGGGGAATGTTGGCATTTTTCAATTTACCCCCCTCGCCCTGTCCGAAAAGGAAAACTCAACCCTTTCCGGCGACCGTTATTTTGCAATTTGCATAAAAAATCAGAAGAAAAGTAAAAATGCAATGCCTTGACAAAGACAATGCAAGGGTTAACGTCCAAGGGGTCGAAGGTCGAAGACGTATGCAAATTTATCGCATTGCAGCGGGAAAATGCATTCAATTACGCATTGATTGCCGAAGGTCGTTACTTTATCTTTCGTTTCGTTTGACGGAATTTGCATAACTAAGAGGTTTTCCGGGGCCTCGCAGAAGAAAGAAAGGTAAAAGTCTGGCAAACCGAAAACGCAACGAAAAACTAAAAGGCTGTCTTCCAAAATGGCGACCTCTTTGCGGGAGTGGGGGCAAAACGCAACGCGAAAGAAGGGCAAGCGCGGGGCAAGGGGTAAAGTAACGAATAAAACAGTAACCGAAACGGCGGAGAGAAATACCAGTTTTCCAGCCACAACCTGCTTTAATTCAAGTATCAAAAAATATATATAGACAAGTAAAAAATGCAGTCGCCAAAAAAACAAACGAAAAACGAGAAAAACTGAGGGGGACACTGCACAGACTGCAACTATTTCGCGCTCTTTCACTCCCATTGCATGTCCAATAACAGCGGCCGCCATATGCAAGTCGCACACTCATGCACGCACTCCGGCAATCTCGCTCACGCACTCACACGCACCCACTGAGAGAGAGAGAGAGAGAGGGCGAGAGAGAGAGCGACCAGGAGAGAGAGCAAAACCAAGTGCAAGCGCAAAAAAAAATACGCACACATACGACAAACTGCAACGGTGCGAAAGAGAGAGCGCGAGGGTGGAAACGTGGCGAGCGTAGGACAGTTTTCCCCTGCGCTTCGAACAGTTTTCCCATAGCTCCATCCCGCTCTGGCGGCGCTCGGGAAATTTGGTCTTCAATGACTTGGTGCACACGAAAACCGTGGCAGTTTTATTCATGTTTCAGCGCTCGAATCTGCAACACCGTGCAAGCAAATCACTCAACGACTTTGAAATACAAAACGCTAAACGTGTCGCAGTTTCTTACAAATAAAAAATAAGAAAAGCAGAAAATATCTAATATTTTTTGGCAACTTTGGCAATTCTTGTGTTGGTGTACGGCTCTGTGTGTGCGTGTGTTTGTGCAAAGGCGAAAACAAAAACTGCAAAAACAAAAACAAAACAACAAATGTGAAACATTTTTCCACAAAAAGTTATCAAACTTGAAAACAAAATAAAATACAGCTTTAAAAACTGCAAAACCGATTTAAAAATAAAACAGTGTTCGCAAACAACACTTGGAAATATACAATAAAGTGCCCGAAACTGCGGCATTTTTCAATATTTCGTGGTAAGATTTTAATTTGTTTTTTAAATTAAAAAAAAATGGCAAAGATTGGTGCAGAAATTGGAAATAATTCAAAGACTTCATTAGAAAAACCCGTTTTTATAAAATTTAAAAACTTTTCTATCTGATTTGGATTAAAAAATATTAATACAACTTGAAGCAGTGCTAGTTTTAAATTTGTGTTGATTAATATTAATTTCAACAACATTTTTTTGTTTAAAAACGTTCGTTGAGCGAAATAATTTAGCCTTTTTATTAAAAATGTAGAGTTTTTGATACAGTTTTTAATTTTAAAATGTTCTTATTAGCAATTTTAAAGAACTACAAGGTATATTTAAATAATTTTTTAGGATATATGATTTAAAAAAAAAAAAAAATCAAAATGAGGCTTTTTAACTTGTTTTTAGATAATCACAAATTAATTCAGTTAATTTAACAACACTGTTAACGATTTAAAACGCACTTACTATCTAATGACATATATTCAAACCCTTAATATACCCCTATTTATTATTAAAACAATTTATTTTAATAAATATAAGACCCAATAAGCCTGTTTCGCAATTCTCCAACTCTGGTACGTGTCCAAAAAAAAATAAATAAAAACAACAACAAAGTGGAAACTGGAAACCCCTTTGAAAAAAAACAGATCCAAAAAAAACCAGAGCCCCAAAAAACCGGTTACCTCCCAAGTGCATTTCGTTTCAATGACGTTCGCTTGGCCAGTTAAGTTTTTCGGCTTATAATAATTTTAATTAAGCGAGAAATCCAACAAAATGGTGGCCACTGTTATCGAGCACTGTTAGCCGAAGCTTTTCCGATCGCGAGCTTTTCGCGCTGCCTTCCCACTTCTTTTTTTGTTGTTTTTGTTTTGGCGACCGTGGCGTATGCGCAATGTGTGTATAAGACGAGGCGAGGCGTTGAAGCATTGCCCCCGGAAAATGGCATTATATGATTATAATGTGCTCAAAAGGAGCTCGCCAGCTACCTGCTACCTGCTCGAGGAGCTGTTGCGCAAAAACTAGGGAGGATCGGGGACCGGGATCGCTCTGCAGGTTGCCCATTATCCTGACGGCCAGACAATGGCTAGACAACAATTGATCCGATCTCTTGCGCATTTCCCGCAGACAATAATAATGCGATCGTTTGTTTGTGGTCTTTGTTCTCTTTTCTTCTTTTCATTTTCTTGATTTCGTTTTTTTTTTTTTTTTTTTGGCAAATACCTTGTGTATTTTTTACGGTGCCTCGCCCCTTTGACATTTCCCTGTTCATCCTTGATTGCCATTATAGCGCGCGAGGGAGTATCTATTAGATACTCGGCTCCTAAACCTGTTGGTAACCGGAGATTCACACATGCCACATGGCTGATTTTTGGGATGCCAACTCCTCGACGGCTGGTCAACATATGACGGACGGATTTCGGGTTGACGATCCCAACATATGGCGTCCACTTGAGTCCCGAAACAGGAGGCCCCGGTGGGAAGTCAAGGGCATATGGCATACTGAATGAAAATTATTGCAAGTTTTTCAGTTACATTTTTTCCCTTACTCTCTGGGTGTGTGTGTGTGTGTGTGTGTCTGCCTTCCATTTCCATTTCCCAATTCCAGGCCAGGAGGATATTTTATACATATAGATTTGAATATGTATGCGTAAAAATAAAAACGTAAAACGCGCGAAAAGCAGCCGGAAAAATACGCGCACACACATCTTTTTCAGGGGATGTTTGCATATTTTTTTTCGCCCCATTTTCCTACACGTTTTCCCTGCCTCTCTCTCGCTCCTTGAAATCCACTCCCCCGTTTTCACTTTCACTTTTTTATGGCGCATAAAACTTCGGGGGCGGGTGGCAGCAGCGGGGCATAAATTTTACAAGCAAGATTTTCCGCCAAAAACGAAGGGAAAAATATATGCGTGGAAATGGCGGACCATCCCCCGGTTTTTTATTCTTTTCTTTTTTTTTGCACACCTGACTTCCGGGGGGGGCCACCATAACCACCATTTCCCTGATGCTTTTCCAGCTTTTTCCTGTTGATTTTAGCAACCCATGCGAAATTTGAAAATGGCTTTTTCCCTGACATTTGCGTTGCCAAAAAAGTAATAATAAGAGAAAAAAAAAAAACCGAAGCAGAACTCATACTAATTGGATATTTTTCTTCTCCGGGCTTTCAGGCAACCAGGTGATCCGTAGGCCTTAAACTGGCGCTCAAGGTCAGGAAGCATCTATCCTTCTACTCGCCGACGCTGCTGAGCGCCGCCTTTACCAGTCTGAACGGTGTCTATAATCCGCACGGCACCGGCAACACCAGCGATCCCGCTCCCGACGAGGAGCCCGACCATCATCAAGCCCATCATCATCATCATCATCATTCCCGCCTGAACAGCGAGCGGGAACGAGAGCCCAGGCGCAGGCATCGTCAGGAGCAGCAGGAGGAGGAGGAGGAGGAGGAGCACGACCTAGAGATGGGTGGCCCCACAGCGCCCGGTAGCACGGTCGCCAGCAGCGGCGGAGGTGGCAACGGAGGCGAGGTGGGTCAGACCTACTGCCTGCGGTGGAACAATCACCAGACGAATCTGGTCCAGATTCTGCATGCCCTGCACGAGGTGGGCAGCTATGTGGACTGCACATTGGTCGTTGACGATGAGCAGTTCCAGGCTCATCGCGTTGTCCTGGCCGCCAATTCGCCATATTTCCAGCACATATTGCGTGATGTCCCCCAGGATCACTGCAGCATCATACTGCCGGGGGTAAAGGGTTTCGAAATTGCCGCCCTGCTGCAGTATATGTACACGGGTGAGACGACGGTGACCAAGAGCCAGGAGCCGGAGATCCTGCGCACAGCCAAGGAGCTGCAGGTTAAGGGGCTCTACGACAACCTGATGAAGTTCAATCATCATGCCAGCTCCAGTGCCAGTGCCACGCCCACCTCGAGCTCAACGGCGGGCGGCAAACCCCTAAATGGTGGCAGCCACAGCCACAGCCACTCCTCGTCCGTGATCTCCACATCCACCCACATTTCGCCCAGTGCCGCCATATCGAGCAGCTGCTCACCACCACCACCACCGCCGCCGCAGTTTGGCGGCTATCAGCCCGCCTTCAGTCACCACTATCCGCCGCAATCGATGCCGGCTAGCAGCCAAGGTCCAGCCGGTTCGGAGCCCCCACTGACACCCACCCATGTGACGGCACCACCTTCGTCGGGACCATCGTCGGAGACGGGCGCTGGCGGCCAGTGGCCCATGACCCCGTCCGCTGCCGCTGCCATGTTGAACTCCGTTTACGAATCCGCCGCCGATATGAATCCTCTCAAGCGCAAGAAGTTGTCGGCCATTTCGAGCATGCTGCTCAGTGGCAATCGTGACACACCGATCCTCCGCAATGTCCTGGCTCAGGCCAATCCCGCTGACTCCTCACAACCCGGACCGCTTATCCTAAATGGCGAGAAGACACCGACGCATCCGCACCAGAATCCTCAGCACTCGACGGCCGGCGGAGTGGGTGTGAGCGGTGGTGTGAGTGGAGGCGGCGGAGAGAGGAACCATAGCTTCAATGGCTCTGATTATGGCGGCGATAAGGAGCCCTTGTCGCCATACACCGATCGATCCTTTGAGGAGGAGACCGGCCAGTCAGGCGGCAAGAAGCCGGAGTGGAAGCGCTACAAGCAGTACACCCGAGCGGATATGATGTGTGCCATCCAGGCGGTGCGTGAGGGTATGAGTGCACTCCAGGCGAGTCGCAAATATGGTCTGCCCAGTCGCACCCTCTACGACAAGGTGCGTAAGCTCAATATCACCACCGGAAGGGGCACCCATCGCACCCCAAAGCGTAGTCCTCCCGGTGCTGAGGCCTCGCAGGGATTCCCCTATTCGGCGGCGGCAGCAGCTGCTGCTGCCCACAACTATGGCCATGGACATGTGCATCCCTCGGAGCTGAAGCGTGAATCGAAGGGAGATCATGTGCCCGCTCACCATGGCATGCCGCCCACCATTCCCCCCTCAGCGGCCGCTCTGCTGGATCATGCCTTCCTGCAGCAGGCTCTGGAGAATCGTGGCGGTGACATGGCCGGCCGAGAGGCTCTCCATGCCATGGCCTTGGCTGCCGCTGCCCATGCCGCGGCCAATCGCATGTCCAGCAGTCCGGTGGATACGGATCAGCGTTCGAATGGCCATGGCATGCGGTCACCGAGTCCGGGACGTCACTATCAGGACCAGGAGGCCATGGACCTGGAGATGGAGAAGCATGAGCAGCGTCTGATCAAGCGAGAGCGTGATCAGGATGAGCGTGAAGACGCTGACGATGAGGAGGATCACGAGCAGGAGCATGTGGAGGATCTGTCGCTGGCAAGGAAAGAGCGACCAGCATCACCCTACTCGCCGCAGCCGCCACATGTAGAGGGAGGAGGAGGAGGAGCTGCCGGTGTGATTATGCATGCCAGCAGTGCCAATGGCAAGGAGCATGAGCATGAGCGGGAAAGGGAACGGGAGCAGGAGGACTATCCACACTCGCCGCCACCCTTTGCCCTGGGCATGGGCCTCAAGCGGGAACTCATCGAGGGCGAGGAGGCCCAGGCCCGGGCCGACTGATTAACGCTCACCATGGCCTGGCAGTATGCGGCGGACAGCCTCGACTCCCTGGATTAGGCCAGGCTTAACCCCCAACTCCCCCCACTTTTGAACCCTTGTTGTGTTACTTCTTTCCTTAACCCTCGGCTCTCGACAAAACCAGAGCCGAGCCAGCGTTGGTGAAGCTTTAAACGAACAGAGAAGATGAAGATAGAGAGAGAGAGACCTCAAGTCCCAGTCGTCGTCAACTACGAAATCAAACCCACACTAAAACCACAACTAAAACTAAGCTAAGATTGTTGTTCAGCATCATCACTTTGTGCCTAAAGAAAAAAAGAATATTAGCAGAGATTAGGATTAGTTAGGAGTAGGACTAGCCGTAGGGTAGGTCATAGGCTCTAGGCTATAGGCACTCGTAGGCCATCATTGTAGGGAAACCCCATCCAGCTCCCCGCCGATCCAACTGACAAAAAGTAAGCTAGACGACCCACACTTATACATGAGACTGAACGGGGATCAGAGGGGCGAGTACAGTCGAAGGAGGAGGATTTGGAGGACTAGGATGACCAGGAGGAGCATTAGGACAGAGCAGAAGAGGCTCAACTGCACACTAATTGTACAACTTTGTTAAAATGCCAGTGATTTGTTTTAAAAATTATTAGCACTAGATTATTTATAATAGAACGAACCGAACGAACGCCTTACGTTTATGATTTTCGATCTTCTTCGAACACTTGAACTACCTCAACTAGCGTATATCCTTGTTATAGAAGAGTATATATATTATATTATATAAATCGTCCTGGGTTGAATTTATAAGACTGACACCGCGACTCAAAAGAATATAAACAAATGTAAACGTACCACGAGCAACAGCACACAAAAACGCATTCAAATAAAATTATAAATAAATCGGAGAGATCCTTTAGTTAAACCCTAAATAACTACACATATAAGTTCCATACAAATTGATTAGTTCTAAGCCACCACACAAAACTAGGCTTAAAAAACTAAACACTAAACAACCAGAAAATGTAAACATTAAGGCAAAAAGAAAACATGCGCTGGGGGCAATGCAATAGGCTCTTTAATTATAAACCTGGACCCCTTGCGGTCGAGATAATGTTAATGTTGTTATACCAAGTAACTCTCTGTACATAGAATCATATAGTTCTCTCACCTATATACACCTGCGAACTCTATATTACATAGCGCCTAAGTAAATACAAATTGTAATGCAATTTAAATTATAAACTAGAAACACACACACACGACTTTCATCATGTAAAAGAGCTGCGAAAAGAGCGCTAAATAAAACTGACTGAAGAATCAAATAATTCCTTTGCGTTCTTAATTTATTATATATCTTTGGGAAAAGTTAATCTCTTTGGGGTATTTTTTAAGAGCATTAATGAAAAGATTTGAGTAAACTCAATCAAAACCCCAAGAAAAAAAAGAGAAAACAATGTTAAATACAATCAAATGTGACGTATAATGTTACCTGCATCATTTATTTTAGAAAAATACACATTGTTTCTACTAATTCCCACTATCTAAATCTAGTGACTAATCTCTAGTAAGCTCCTATCTTCAGTGACAACCCACACAGTTGGGAGGATTTCGTTCATCAAACTCACAAATGCCAATGGCAAAGCGAAAGGGTTTATGATCCGGCAACGGCTTCGGACGCAACGACGGCATCTCGACCTTGGGTATATATAACTCTTTCTCCTTGTAGGCCCTGGCTAGGCGTAGATCCTTTTCGCTTAGCGGAGTCTCCTCAACGGGACAGTTGGTGATGGTTAGTGACCTATCAATGCGGATCTTGGGCTCATCGTTGGGACTGTGACCGCAGCGTTTGCAATGGGCCAGCAACTTGGCCTCGCTGAGGAACTCCAAGCGACAGAAATTGCAATGATAGTTGATGCCCTTGTTGTGGAGCAGAAAGTGACGGTCCAGTTGGTGCTGGTATTCGAACTCATCGCGACACTTGTGACATATGTAGAGGCCGCGGTTCTGGCGATGCATGTGGTAGTCCAAGAAGACTCTGGAAGGGATAAATAAATAATTCTATAGAAAACCCTTGATGCTGCTCCACTTACTTGCTGGTAAAGACATCCCCGCACTTGTGACAATAGAACCAGCTCATCTTCCAGTGCTCGAGGTAGTCATGCTTCATCAAAGTCACCAAGCTGTCTGTTTGATAGCCGCAAGCGGGCACGAAGCAGGTGAAGGCGTTCAGTCGCACCTGCGTAATCAGCAAATCAAGCAGGTAAAGATCTGTAAGGGAGTCATAGAGACATACAGAGTGGTTTAAAATGAGAATGCGCTAGCCCAGAGTCAACACCCTACCGTACTCCTTGTCAGTGGTCATGTGCGTTTCACCCAATCCGTATTCATCGTACATCATTAGCGATAGATTCATGGCACTGTTGCTGTTACTCCGACTGTGATTCACAATCCAATCCCCGGTGAAGTTCATGCGGCGTGTGTACATGGCATCCTCCATGTCGTCATCATCTCCTTCCTCAGTCTCCTCCTCTTCATCATCGCCGTTCTCATCCTTATTGTACTTGTCCCAGAATACAGAGCAGCCGCGAGACTGAGATCGTGTCCTGGATGGCAGGGCAGCTGGACCGCTCTCCTCGTCCTGCTGCAGGAGCCCCAGAGCCTGGAAAGGTTACAAAGTCAAGGCAGTGCAGCTGAAAGTCAAGTTTATAAGTACCCACCTCCCTCTTGGCCTGGCAGATGGTGTGATGCAACTCCCACTCGTACTTGGTGTCGAACTGCGCCTCGCACAGATCACAGGGAAAGCGCTGCAGATGCTTGGCTCGCTCATGCTGCCGTTGACTAGTCAGTGACTCGAACTCCGCATCGCAGTGGCGACAGAGGAAGGTGCGCAGCGAACGCCTCGCCCTGGGCGGAGTGTTATCATCCTCATCGTCGTCGATGCCTGCCTCATTTCGCACCCGGCACTTGGCGCGCGGTGGCCGAGGCTGTGTCCTTCGCTTGCAGCAACGTCGCATATGTTGGGCATAGAAATCTCGCCGAAAGTATGTGCGTCCGCATTCCGGACACTCCAGCCGCGTACGCCATTTCCAGCCTTCGGCGGCGGCACTATGTTTCTCTCCTCCGGATTCTCCAACAGTTTCGGTGGGCTGAGCGAGGTAGACTTCCAGCACGGAGCAGGAGGAGCGTGAGCTGCGCGCACTTGGCACAGCGGCAGTATTCTCCTGAGTGGTGGACACCTCGGCATCGGCAATGGGTGGACTGAGCAGCTGTGTGGTGGTCGTCACGGTGGCTGTTCCACCGCCAGAGCGCTGCAGCCGCTGCATTCGCTGCATAAGCGAGCGCGTCACCTCAGAGTGCATGTTCAGCTTGCAGACGCAGTCCACGCAAATTGCCCGCAATGTGGAACGGATTACGTCGGCCTGAAGGAAAGGGAAAGTCTGGTATTAGCTTTAAAAAAGCGTACAGTATGCGGCAAAACTCACATGAATCTTCCAGTCGCGACTCAGGCGCCGGTGCATCTCATGGTTTGAGCGGAGATCCAAGAGAGCCGCCGTTTGGACCACCCCACAAATAGTGCACTGAGATTCGTTGGCCTCTGCCTCCCGCTCGGAACCTGCGGACCCCGTCGGTGGCTGCTCCTCCTGGCCATGGCAACTGCCATTTGCTTCACTGCTGCTGGGTTCCGGTTCCGGCTCTGGTTGCGCTACAGCATCCCGCATTCTGATTGGAATTGGATTTCCCACAATATCAAACAGTTACGAGTTGCTCTAGTGACATTGTTCTCCCTTCAGTTCACTTTAAAAGCCGTTAAATGCTTAAATCGCCGAAATCCGGAAAATTTTTGTAAATGTTTTTAGCAGTAACAGCGTGACTGTAGAGTAAAAGGGAAAAAATACCCTATCAATTTCAAATTTTTTAACGCGGTGGCAGCCCTAGGGGGAAAACTGGATTTTTTAGTGGCAAATTTCAACCGCTTCGAGATTTTTTAGGTGCACGCCAAATTTCATCTGGCAACACTACGACGAATGCAACGTGCTTTTTCTTCCGCTCGGTATTTTGCCAGTAAAAAACTATTCGAAATGGGCGTACAAGTTGTTCCAATTGCTCCCGGAGATGGTAAGTACCCGCCGATCGATGGATTTCCACTGGAAAAGCGCGAAAAATGCCGGCAAGCTTAACCTCTGAAGTGCATATAGAGTATGCGGTGAAGAATTCGGAAAATTACCACCGCCTCTATAGTCGTCTCGCTCACACACATCCATTTTTGTATTCCATGTACGCCCGCAGGCAGCACCTTCCCGAAGAATGGGCAGAAGGTGACAGTCCACTACACCGGCACCCTGGATGATGGCACCAAGGTAAAGACACCTAGGGGTTCCATAAACTTCATGCTAATAATTGAGGGTTTTCCCGTCCACAGTTCGATTCGTCGCGCGACCGCAACAAGCCCTTCAAGTTCACCATCGGCAAGGGCGAGGTCATCCGCGGCTGGGACGAGGGTGTCGCCCAGTTGAGCGTCGGTCAGCGCGCCAAGCTGGTCTGCTCGCCCGACTATGCCTACGGCAGCCGTGGCCATCCCGGCGTCATCCCGCCCAACTCCACCCTCACTTTCGATGTGGAGCTGCTCAAGGTCGAGTAGGCGCCTCCTCCCGGTGGAGAGATGTGCGTGCGCCTGTGGCTGTGTATACCACCGGACGCACGGACAGGCGCACGCCCGCTGAGCCGAAGCAAGAACACCAAACACCGGAACCAGAACAATCCAGCAGCATTTGCCGAACCCATAAAAAGAGAGGAAAATATAAGAAGAAATCACAAAAAACTCAAAAACCAAGCTCTGCACTTAGAACTAATTTAACCGCAATGGGTAACGCATATTCTACAAATACAAAATAAACATTTATTCAAGTCAATGATATATAAAATTGTGTTTTCAATGTACATATGTATATATTGTATTCTGACGCCTGATTTTCGGCTTAGTTTTTGCTATTATGTGACAATGATTCCAAAGGGCTTATTTTGGATATATTCTTTTCATAATTTTATTAATAACGAGAGAGAAATGGAAATACATATGAAAATGAGTCGACTTTTCAATTAACTTATTTAAGGCATATAAAATAATTACACAATTATTCAAGACTTTTACAGTGTCATCTTCTCTTCCTTGCACACCCAATCAGATCCTACGCTGTGGGATGCTTGCAGACCTCCGCCATTATCTGGTCAATAATGCCATACCGCTCTTGCTGGTACTTCTTGTCATGCTTCAGCCAGTGGGACCGAACCTTCTTCCACCGCACCATATTGGCAGCCAGCAGGTCGGAACGGCTGGCGTTCTGGAGGCGCTTGTCCTCTCTGCCGAACTCTAATCGCGGCGGAATGATGGGAAGTTTTGTGGATCTTGGCGCTGGCAAATGAGTGAGCACCTTGATCTTCCCACTGCGCAGTCCTGCAAGGATCTCCTCAGCATTGTCCTCGCGCTTTGGAATCTGCAGAGAGCCGTCAGTGTTATAGGCGGCCACGGCGGGGTTACGCGGCTGGTTTGCCATCCAGGCTCGGCAAATCGGATAAAGTGGCGTGTTATCCTTGTACGTGGAGAGGTCCAGGCTGCGCTCGAACAGACGCATTATATAGGATTCGCCTCCACCCTTCTGCGAGGCGCCAGCGTTGTTCATAGACTTTTTGTAAAGTGAGCGACGGGCCTTCATGCGAGCCCCAGAGGTGCTAGCACCAGATGTAGAGGCGGCAGCGACCGTTTTTATGTCCGGCTCCAGCTTCACCTGGTACTGGCGACGCTGCTGTTGCTGTTGGAGAAGCAGCTTCTTCGAGGGACGTCCTCGTATGGGCAGGTCCGACTCTACGTCGTCATCCAGATGGGGCTGCTGGCTGATATCCGGCTTCTGCTCGTCGCGCCGCGACTCCCGCAGGCGGAGGGACAACTCTTTTTTCTTGGGAGTGGTCTTCATTCTAGGGTTTCCCTGCTTTTTTATGGAAAATAGTTCAAATTTCGGATACTAATTCAGAAATCAAACGTCAAAGCGGCTTACAGCACTACTCTAATTAGATCGTTGAACAACACTATCAGATACGCCATATTAATAAAATACCCAATAGTAAAATACCAATCGAAAGGCCGCATTTCGGTATATTTGAGGAATATTTTAGTACATTTCTGCCGATCCGTTCAGTTAATTGCATCTCCGCAGCGCCGGTCACACTGCTGTTTTGTGATCGCGAAAAGAACGACGTGAAAAATGCGTTAATTAATAAGTTTTAGTGCGACAAATAAAATAATTAATTAATTGAAACAAAGCCAAGCTTCTCCGCGAGACTGTGCGTGGAGTTTAAGTGCGCGAGAAAGGCGAAACGAAAACAAAGCAAAGGAAGAAATCGAGCCAAAAAAGTGCTAAGAGCGACACAGTGAAAGCAACAAAATATTGAAATCACAATATTGAATGCCAGAAAACAAACAAAGGAAGGGAGCGGGACAACAGCAGCGAAAAACAGCGTACGTGCGTGGAGTTTTTTTAATATTTCGGTGAGTAAAAAAGGATGCAAATTTCTGATTTCTGTTTCTTCTACTGAGACACACATACACACACCTGCAAATTGCACTCGTGTGGGTGGGTGGCTGCTCTTTGCAAATAACAAAATTGTGAAAAACAACACACACATACAAGCGCGCATAGATCACTGTGAGGTAGTGAAAAAATAAAAGCAATAAATAAACACACTTACACCACTGGCAACAAGTTGTGAATGCGTTTTTGATGTGGGGTAAGGGCGGTGGGAGGGGCTCTCCAAAGTATCCCAATATTTTACTTTTCAAATCAGTCTCTGCTCTGTGTGTGAGTTTTTTTTTATCTACTATTGCGTAGTGTCGCTGCCAATGTCACCTGTTTTTATGCGCTCTCATGCTCGCACTCTCGCGCACTGGTTGTCCCTCCTCTCTCTCTCGCTTCCACACTGGCCATAGCTGGTTTTTATCTTGTGCCGTTAACACAGCCACTCGCCACCGATCTACGTGTCCCTTTCGCTCCGTTCGAGTGCATGTGTGAGTGCACGTAACTGTATGCGAATGGGGTACGTAAACTACGTATCTATGTACATACGTAGAATGTACGTATTTCCGCCTGTGTTGATAACAGCAAAAACTCCATTGAAATGGCCTTAATTCTTTTTGGAAATATGTAAACGAATCGTTGGGGTACATCCCCGACACACTCCCTCGCTCACACCACCCACCCACTGGTCGTCTACCTTCGCATTTCTAATCGTAGAGTGCAAATATTGATTTTCTATGTATGTGCTTTTAGATTTTTATACATACAAACATACATACGTACATACCGCTATCAATAACAATAAGCGGTCATTGTTTTTGCTTCGGTTTAGTTTTCGTATTGAGGAAACAAGTTCACAAAAACTTTTGCACTTGTGCTGCTGCTCTGCCTTAAGTACGGATCGCTGTTTCTGTTGTTGTTATTGTTGTTCCGTTTCGCTTTGCGCCTTTGTTTATGCGACTCTTTTTGTTGTAATTACGGGAATTTCCCGGCGTTTGCAAAGTTGATTTTGTTAATACACAATCCAAAGGGATGTGAGACTGAGGGAGATCAACAACATCAGTTTGATATTGCCATTTCTATTTTTACAAAATTTTAGCTTTTTACGGTACTTTTTTGGATCAATTTTTGATAGATTGTGATGTAAATGTGTATCTATTAATCAGTTTTCCAAAGCTTACTAGAATTCCCTTTCTATTTTGGGCATCTACATTAGATTGAGTTATTGGGAGCTCTTTTTGGTTTCATTAAAAGCCTCTTAGATCAACCCAGTAAAGAAATTACAACTAGTATTCTAGATAATTAGGAAAGATATGTAATTAAAATCATTAATCTGATCTTGAAGCATAACATTTTATTGTTGGGAAGCGAATTAACATAAACAAATAATAAATCAATCAAAAAATGTGAATTTTTTGTATTAATTTTAAAAAATTTTAACGATGTAATCCCTTATAATTTTTTGAAAAAATTTTGAAAATTTGTTTTGCAACCGGACATGGTTAGATCAATGCTGCTGTTAATGCTGATCAAGAATATATATGCTTTATTGGGTTTAAAATGACTCCTTACCATTAATCACCAAGAAATATGTAGCTTTTAGGATCTATAGATCAATAATTTTATCAGATAATTTTTTGTGAAAATCTTAGTTTTTCAATTATCATAACTCAACCAAAAGTTCATTAATTTTCAATCGGAAAGCTGTCCTATGTTAGTTTTTGTTAGGTTAACAAATCTGCATACTAAGTTTACTAATTTAAATAATTCTAATTTTTTGCCATTTTTGAAAATTTTAACAATGTAATAACCCCTTATAAAATTTTGAAAAAATTTGTCCATTTTTTTTTCATCCTGAGCCGGCTAGATCGACTCGGCTATTGTTGCTGATCAAGAATATATATGATTTATAGGGTCGCAAATGACTCCTTCATAGCGTAACAAGCTTTTGAATTGAAGATAGAAATGGATGTATCTTATATTAAATATTATTATCCTCATGAATTTGTACGAAAAAAATATCTCAACAATTACTATCAATACATATTATTATTTAATTTAATATCCCATTGGAGTGATATACAATACCGTATCCGTACAGTAGAAAATACCCTCGCCCTCAATGAAAACTTTCCCATGAATTTCAAATCTATCTTATCGCCGTGTCTGTGTGCATGGAATTGTGTTCAATCTTTTTTTGTTATATTTTTTTTTTTGGGAAGGTGTCGTATAAAATATATTGATATATATAGTGTGTCGTCCCCCTGTTGCGAGGAGGAGACACAAATCGTTGGCGATAAGGCGGGCTTCCCCCTCAAGGCCCCGCCGTAGCCGCCGGCGCCACACCTGTTGGGATTTGGACATGGCCTAAAAATAACTGCGCGTTGATTATTTGCACATTTTTTTTGGAAAGCAAAGAAATAAGGCAACCCGGGCGTGGGTAAATAAATAATTAAATGCAGGGGCTTAGCATGGTCAATTTGGGGGACAGGAGCGAAAGGATTTGAAGACGACCAAACCGAACCCAGTTCCAGGCAGAATGGCGAAGACCGATCGCGATTCCGAATCCGAATCCGATTTCGATTCCGATTCCGATTCCCCATGCCCATTTCCAATTCTCGAAGAAGACGCCAATGACGTCAAGGCCTGACGTCTGCAGAAAATTCCGCAAAACGCCTCTTCAAATTATTGGCGAGGCAAGAAAAGCAAAAAGGAAAGCAGGCGAGGCACCAAAATACAAAATAAAATTATTTTCGTTCCATTTTTCGTCTTTTGGTATTTTGTGTGCCTGTGTGTTTTCTACTCGCTTCCATTTCATTTCATGTCTTTGCATTTGATTTATAATTTTCACAATTCCACATACACTTCTTCGTTGTTGTTGTTCTTTTTGATAATTTCCCGTCCCAGTCGCAGTCTCTTAGTGAAAGTTGTTTTCCATGTTATTTACTTGAAGCTTCTACATTCTGTTATCTCGTATTATTATTTTTGTTGTCCATATGTTTTGTGTTCCGAATCCAAGTTGAAGGTGCGGGAAGTAGTACTATTATACGAATGTCTAGTTCCTTTTGCAATTTATTTTCGTACAACGAAATATTTTTGGTAATTTTTTTCGTTATTTCTATATATATATATATATATATATATATTTATTTCTTGACATGCCAGACAGGCGAGATTTCCGGTCAATATGCTCTGCATCGATACCTTCACGTCTTCGGGGTGTCTTAAAAACAAAACCCATGGAACTGACAGGATGGCTAAGCCTCTGATCTATTGAAGATTTGATTGGTTTCAGAAGTTTGATCGACAGAGCGTTTTATAGATGGCTTGCAAATCAAACAAAGAGAAAAGTAAATCTAACTAGCTTGGATTTTAATTAAAATACAGAGTTGAAGACCACTTTTATAGAGCATTTTGTGAGCATGCATTTCCATAGTTAATAATTTATGTAGCTTTAAAGGGAAAGGTATCATAATCAAACACCCAAATAAAAAATGTATTGAATGATTATCAATAGCCGTATCAAAGTTTTTTTCTCAGCGATCTTCTATAGAGATCTCGGAAAATGCAAAATGTAATCATTGGAAAATCCCACAAGACAATTTCCCCATGTAAATTGACCAAAGAACACGCGCCCTCATATATGTTATGTATACTACCCCCGCCCGTCGGCGCCAAATAATATTACAAAAAGGCATTTTAATGAATGGAAATTTTGCTCTAACTAATTACAAGAGTTTTCCCGTCGTAGCCACCACCCATCGAATTTTCACTCCCTCTCGCAAATCCATGATACCTAAACAATCGTGTTTGTGTGTGTGTTTTCTGCCATAATTTTAATGACTTTGTAAACTTTTTTTTTGGGTTTTTTTGTTTTTCAATTTGTGTGTTTTTGGCACACAGTGCGAACTTGTATTTTTTTTGTTCTCATTGCTTTTATTTATTTTTTTGCTGTTGTTATTATGGCTCTTAGCAGGTTTTTTATGTTTGTTTTGCGTGTCCTCGGGAAACATACAAAAAATAAAATACGATATTTAGAAGAAGACAAATGATCTTTTTACCTGTAGAATATAAGTAAACTAAAAAAAAAACAGTGCGTTACGAAAAAATAAATATTTTGATTGTGAAAGTTGGGGTTTTAAAAAGGGAACAAAGTTTAATTACCGCTAAAAGCTAATCTCTCAGTTTCAAAATAAACAAACAAAATTGGAATATCAATTAATATATATATAGATATTACTAAATAATAAACCTTAATAACTAATTTAATGAGAAGATATGTATTTATATGATTTAGTATTTAGATGATATTGCTTTAATTTACGCATGCTACGCACTGTACCCATATCTATGGCATTATCATTCCACATATGAAGTACTCTCAATTTCGTATATATACTAAAGGCTGTGAAAAATATTTGACGTCGATTTCCGATTTTCTGGCTTGTGCATTCTGTGGTGTATCTCTTCTATCCGCCCTGCATATACATATCTCTCTATATATCTTTATATCTATCTGGCTAATTGTGAAGGTCGTTTACGTCTGCAGTCGATCGCCCCTATATAATTGTTGTTGTTTGTCTGCCACCCGCTATAAAGAAGAAGGGAAATGTAGGAGAAAGGGGGTAAGCTTGGTGGAATAAAGTAAAACAAAAAAAAAACAAAATAATGAATAAAGAAAGGCAGACGAAAGGCTGGCAAACAAAACGTAGCAATCGAAAGAGCACAGAAAATGAATTTTCATTGCCTTCCCCATCACACCCCCATTTAGATCTCTTTTCCTCAAGAAATTCCTACCAAAAAAAAAAAAAAAAAAAGAGGAGAATTTGTTTATATTTATACGCTAAATATTTTCAAATATCAGATCGCAATTTACGTGTTTCTCATACAAGCTCATCCATTCCGCCTATAAGTACACCGCAGAATAAAGGTGGAATTTTATGGAACAAGAGGAATTGTTTTCATAATTCTCTGGTCCGAGATTTATCTTTAATGGCTTCTTAATATACTCAGGCAACTCGAAAATGTCTGTTGTTATCACTATCAAAAAAGAAAAAGAAAAACAAATTAAAAATAAACAACGAAATGGGGACTGGAACAGTGCTATATATGTAAAATTATAATTTATTATTTATGCTTTTTTGCAGGCCAATTTTAAAGGCGCCATCGAGCTGTATTTTAAATGAATTATATACCATTGGTGTTTTCTTTTTTTTTATCACATTTGTGACATGATTTGGTTTCGGTTTAATATTTGTTTTTATTATATATATTTTATACCATATAGTACACGGGTATTATTACTAAACGGTGGCCTCTTTGAACCAATAAAGTACATTTTGTTGCTAAGCATCACCAGGAAAGTCGATTTAGAATGAGATAACAATTTTTCAGAGACTTTGAGAGTAACTTGTTGACCCTAAGTCTTGATTTATTATCGGAATAAATATAGAAATAATATAACTTAACTAAATTTGGGTAATTTAGAATGAAAATCTTGACTATAAACGGATTAATTTCATGAGTACCAGGTACCTTCAAGTCGATCCCACTCACCTATAGCTTTCTTACTTGTTCATTTTGTCGCTGAGCTGCGAGGGCGGTTCTAATACTTGGCTAAGCCATTGGCTAATTTAAGCGATTTTTATTTGGACGCTGATGGACAGCCATTAAATGTTTATCCCCCTTGATGGGCTTTCGCATTTCCATTTCGCATTCTTTTTTATTAATTTCCCTCGTCTTCAACTCTTTCACCTCAACATATCATTAATTTTTGTTGCTTTTATTTCTCGCCTTTGTTTTCTATATGTGCGAGGTAGTTTTGTTTCCTTTTTTTTGTTTTTTGTTTCGTTTCAAATATTTCATTCAATTTTCGTGGCTATGGCTGTGTGGGAAACACCCACACAAAAATTTATTTTTATACTAGAGAGCAACAAAAAGAAAGAAAAGAAAAGAAAGAGCGCAAATTTCTTTTACATATTGGTATTGGTGTGGCAAAAATATTGAATGATTTAATTGATTCGTTACGGGCTCTTTTATTTGGTTACACCTTCATTTTCTTAGCCAACTTGCTCCACCCTGCGTATGTGTAATGTGTACGTATACTTAATGTGATCACGAAACCAACACCAGCACCACACAAAGTAATTAATTATTTGTTAATGTTAATGTTTCGGTGTGAAAAACAATTCCATTTCGCCTCTTTAGTTCGAATTTCAAGATTATTATTATTTTGTTGTTTACGCTCTCCTTTTTTTTCCTCTCACAAACATTTCTTCTCTCCGTAGAATTCGATTGTATATTCTGTGAAGATTCTTAGGCCTTTCTGATATTTGTGTTTTGTCAGTTCTTCGCAGGCATTTAAAGCGTTCAAACGCGTTCGATCCGAGAAAACCCGAACGAAATCGAAATAATATTTCTAGAATAAATCGCTGTGCGCGAGAACTGCGTGTGATTTTCATAATTAAACAAAATAAAAAAAAAATCAAAAAGGAATACAAAACATTTCATTATTAATGTTTAAAAAGAAACCAAAGAAAGCTGGAAAAATTTGGAAATAAACATGGAAAGAAAGAATTAGAAAGGAAAAGTGGCAAAAGTGTATATACAATCGTTCAGAAATTTGAAGCAAATTCAAATTAAATAACTTGTGATACTTCCACATAAACACAGATTTAACCATAAATAATACAAATTGAAAACAAATATATTGATTTATTAATAACCCATCAAATTGTGTATAAAAATGTAAGTTCATAACGTGGGATAAATGCTTCTTTTTTATTATTATTAACTAACCATCGATAAAGAGCACTGGGCTGGGGCGGAACGGATTATTTATCTCTGGCATCCTTGACAATGGCCCCGCTATTTCGGATTTGCCGCCGCCGTTGAGATATAGACAATATGGCACAGCGGGGAAGTTGTGTCATAAATATTTTTAAATATCCCATGTCATTTCGCGAAAGATCTCTTTGCTTATTATTCGCCAGCTTTTTTATTATTTAAAAAAAAATATATATATATATAAGACGAGCAAGAGGACTCTTAACCCGCTTAGTTAATGTTCTAAATCGGGCAGTGGAATAATCGATTTGTTTAGAGCCAGAAAAAAAAAAAACACCTGACTGACTGTGGTTTCTTTCTTTTATAATTTTCCCCAGGTCTCCAGCTGTGACAGATGATGGCCTAAAATGGCGGCCACACCACCAATGCCGCCCGGATCCAACACCCAACACCATGTGAGCCATGTGAATGGGATTGTCAAGCAATCGAACGGCCAGGTGAACCAATTAACCGAGGCGATAAACCAGCACTTTCAGCGGAAGAATCAACAGAAGCAAAAGCACAATTCTAGCACCAGCATAAATCCCAATCCGAATCAAAGTCCAAATCCCAACAGTCCCGGCGGCAGTCGCTGCGGAAGCAATGAGCAGCTGGAGCTGCTGGAGCCACAGCATCCACAGGAAGCCACCGTTGCCGCCGCCGGCAAGGCCAAGCTGAGCTGCCATTGCACCAACATTAGTATTATGCACCTCTTCCATGAAATGAAGCAGGAGTTCCCCACGATACCCGATGCCATTGTGACGCAATGCGTCAATGAGAATTGTCATCAGCGCGAAAATTGCATCCAGATGTTGAGGAAGGAGCTGGCCCTGCACCCCATCCCAGTGCAAAGCTATCCGGCCAAAGTGTTGCAGCAGCAGCAGCAGCAACAGCAGCAACAGCAACATCAGCAGCAGCAACAGATTAGGCCAGCCAAGCCTCCGACGCCACTGAAACCTTCGCGGTCAGCCCCACCACAGCCAGATTTTAGCCAGAGCAATGGCATCGGTGGCGGGAGTGCCAGCTCCCAGGCCAATCTACAGCCCAGGCCACGACCCACCACCCTCAACCTGCAGCGGCAGGTCAGCACGCAGCTTCAGCAGAAGATCCAGCAGCGCCAGCAGCGTCATCAGAAGGATCAGCAGCCGCAACAGCTGACGCCCACGTCGCTTAGCAAGCCGCTGCGCCGTGCACCACCCTTGCCGCCGCCGCCCAAGCCAAATCCCAATCCCAAGCCCGGCAGCTTCTCCAACGATTCCTCCTGTCTCACCAGTCCCATGAGCTCCAGTGAATCGGAGCTCTCTCTCAACGCGGCTGTCTTCTTATCATCGCCAACAACGGCAGCGACTACAGCTGTGGAAGGAGCGCCGATAGCCACGGCTCAACCGCAGTCGCAGCCGCAGGCACAGCTACAGCTACAGCCACAGCAACCCTCTCCGGTGCGACATCGTTCAGTCATTACGCTTCAGCCAGAGCCACCGTACGCGCGCGATTTCCTCACAAGCAGCGGCAGCAGCAGCAGTGGTTTGACGACCACGACGTCACCGCCAACGATAGCAACGCCGCCGTTACCCTCGCCCAGCTCGGCAGCGTCACCGGTGGCAGCTGCCGGCGGACGCAAAAGTTTCACCTCGCTCAATCTCACCCTGCGCCAGCCAACGACTGGACCGGCACAGTCGGCCATCGATATCACAGCCGGTCCGGCGCCCAGTGGCCAAGGCAGTGGGATAACCTACTCCAGTGTTAGCTTCGATGCGCGTCGCGGCACTCACAAGAATTTCCAATTGACGGTGACCGAGGAGGGCAGTGTCTTTAGTGCGGGCTGCATTCGTCCGCGGGTTCCCTACACCGAACTAGGCTGTGACCCGGCGGCGGCGGCGGCTCCTTCTCCACCAACGAATCAACCGCCGCCATCAGCTGCCGTATCTGCAGTGTTGGCATCCGATGGGCACGGCGACGAAATGCAAATGGATGTGTTCCCGTATCCCACGCAGGCCCAAAATCACATAGTGGCCTCCAACTACAGCAATAACCATGTGGTCACCGACAACAACAATGGCAACGGGAGCAGCAGCGTGGACAGCAGCCCAACGATGCCGCTGTACGTTGGAGTTCTAGAGGATTGCGATCGCGAAGGTGAGTCCATGGGGGTTATATCTGTGTGTATAGAGCAGAAATCTCTGGCCTTTTTAGACACGTGTGCGATGGGCAAGTGCTTTTTGTTTTCTATTGAAATACTCTATAAGAAGGTGTTATGTTATGCGAACTCTTTAGGGAAAATATCATATATATATTGCAGAGAAAAGTCAGAGTATATATCGAAATGATAAATATTGAAAAATATAGGGACAAGCTCTGAATATTGACTTTATCACTAACCCCTAACTTATTTTACCCAGTCTGCTTACCTAAATTGTATAAGAAAATGTTTTCAATTTATTGTTATAATTGAAATTAAAAGAGTATTCCCAGTTTCTTTCATTTTCACAACATTCTTGTTATTATTGTGCTCCCGAAGCACCATCAAAGCTTATCGGCCCAGCCAAACGACGTCGTAGTTGGGGCTCCATCCTGCCCCTTAGTTCGCTTATCAGTTTCACAGGTTCTCGCCCAATATTGTTTACACTTGATAAGGAAATCGAATTACGCCCCGAAATAGAATTAGGCTGAAAGGAACGAACATTGGGCTTGTCTTATGATCCCACCAACAATGAGCACATTTCGAAGTGGGATAAATGCGAGGAGACATTGCAAAGGGTAACCCCCTCTCCGAGGAATAGTGAACGGCTTAAAATAAATGAAATTAAACCATATTGACGTCATAAAGTACAATGAAGAGAATCATTCGGTTATCAGTATTGCACAGAGATATATATTTATATAGAGAATGGTTATTGGAATGACCAAAGCAAACGGAGAATTGTGGGATGATTTTACGTCATAATTAAAGAAAAGTATTTACCAAAGGATTTCCTAGGCTTTCCTAGATCTAAACAAGAAGTGAATTTCCCAAACAAACAATACAAATACTAATCAATATTGTAATTACAGTTTAAAGGTTACATTTCACCATAATGTGAAAGCGAGAAGAACTTAACAAAGTGAAATGTACTTAAGCTTTTAACAGTCCATGTCTAAGTGGATTATAGATATATGTTAGGGGTTTTATATGCTTCATTAAAGGTAATTCCCCTGCCACAAGCTACTATACTTATAGACCTCCAATTAGTTAGCATAATTTTCTACTTTGTTGCATTTTGAATTGCCCTTTTTGCAAATAATGTCTGTTTATATGTAACATATGTACATCTATTGCAACGCCCACGCTTTTGGTGGATTTATAGATTGAAATGTCTTTTGTCTGGCTTCTCACTTTGGCAATGTTTTTTCACCCATTTTCCCCCGTGGGTTTTCCTCCACCTTTATCTAGATTTGGCTCTCTTGCTCGCTCTCCTCTCCCTCTTTATTTTTAATTTTATTTTTACGCCTTGCTTTGACTGTTCTCTCACTCTGCGAGGCGTTCAAGTTCATGGCGAAATGTGTGGGAGAAAAGCCAGAAGAGAAAGAGAGTGTGAGGAAAATCTCTGCCAATTAATTACCACCAAAGTATTAAGTATACGCAGCGTGGGCCCAAAAAAGTCAGGCACTTACACTTTGACATTTAATCATCACGCGACACGATCACGAGAAAAGCACTTAAAATGTCGTTCATGGAATTCGGATAAGAGCTTCTCTCAAGCGAATTAAATGATCAATTAAGACAGCATAACGATGTGCGAATCTGGCGGAATCTTTTAGTTCACAGATCACAGATCCCTTGGCCCACTGCCCTGCTGTTGCTTTTGCTGGCTATTTCCGTTTGGAAAATCTATCAAGCGTCTAAAAATATTCAAAATCAAAACACCGCGGCAAATGCATCGCACAGAGACTCTTGTTTGTATTTATTTTGTATATTTTTATTTTTACCTTATTTTTTCATAGGAATAAATTATTATTAGATTGATTTTTGCTTGCGCATTTTCACTAAATTTATCTATTTAAATATAAGTTGCCTTTTGGCCGCAGGAATTGCTTGATTATTTTTAGCAGCAAAACAGAGTAATAAAATGTGAGGTATTAGACAGTAAAAATATATAAATCTCGACGCGGGGGAAATATTTGGAATTGGAAATGGAATTTGGAAATTGGGAATTGAATATATGTATATACATATCTTGCAAACTTGTTGCCAAGGCATTCTAGAACAGGGATTCCAGGGAATTTCAATATTTTGATGCTGTATCAATATCAATCCATAAATGTGATATATCAATATTCCAATGAAATATATAGAAGCAATTTCTATCTATAATTCATATTTTAATGTTAAATTATATATTCCTTATATTATTTATTTTATTTATACATTTATTTATATTATTTATATTTTGTATATCTTATTCCCTAGCCCATGCCGCCACCATTCAACGGCAGAAGCAGCGTCGCGACAAGTTGGCCAACGCTTTGAGGGACAACAAGAAGCGGTTGCTCGTGCTGGAGCAGGAAATCAATATCCTCACGGAGCCGGTGCCCGTTGGCGAATCTGAAAGACTGGATAGAGATATCAAAAAACTGGCCGAGGACTGTCAGCAGCTCAATCAGCTGCTGAATAGAATAAACGGTAAGGAATGCATTTTAATAAGCGAACTAAGAAATCGAAACTAATGTTTTCTTTTCTTCCCAGCAGAACCCCAGGCCAATGACTCGGTCTCTGGTTCCGCACCCAATTCCATGAATCGCCAGAACTCGGCACCCGCCAGCCAACAGCAACATCAGCCGCCGCCACGACAGCGTCCAGGCGGACGGGCCCAGGCGCCGCCCAATTCGCTGCGCCTGCATTCGGTGCCGGCAGTGCCCACTACCGGGCAGCCAATACCGGACTTTGGGCAGCATCAGCAGCACAGCAGTGCGCCGACCTCAGCCTGCTTGACGCCCCAGCAGCAACTGCATCAGGAACCGCCTCCAACTTATGCCCAATACTATCAGTTCCAGCAATATTTGCATCAACAGCGACAGCAACAACTGCAGCAGCTGCAGGTGCAACAGCAGCAGCAGCAGATACTGCAACAGCAACAGCGTGCGGTCACCGAGGAGGAGGAATTCCAGTCGGACTCCGATGCCGAGGCGGAGGAGACACTGGACTCGTGGGCCTGCAACATGTGTACATTCCGCAACCATCCGCAATTGAATATTTGCGAGGCCTGTGATTACGTGAGGATTCAGCCGGGTATGCTACACTTTGTTCCCCCCGCATCTGCCACTGCTGCGGCTGGTGGCGGCGGGGCTGGAGATCAGCAGCAGCAGCAGCAGCAGCCGCCCCAGCAGCCGTACGCACTGCATACGTAACCCATAACAAAGTTCTCTTAACATGCTCGCTTGCTGCTCGCTTCCTTCCCTCCTGCTCCGACTGTTCCTGATCTGTGCATGTTCCGACATTGAAACTGTGATAGCATTTAAATTAACTTGGCGGCAGGTGATTTACCTCCACTGCATGGCTCAGCCCCGAAAGACATTGAAACGAAAGCGAAAGGACGTCAACGAATTGCTTAAGCAGTCCTATTTTAAATTATTTCAATTTGATTTATGTTATGTATGTTATTGGCAATTAATTTAGACACTAACTCTAACCGCTAGCTTTAAGCGAAACGAAAGTAGAGTTTATAACTATTTATAGCCACCTAAAAAAGAGTAAATTAATAAAGAACGTTATTTAAATTTTTAAACAAGCTTCGCTTCCCTATTTGTTGTACAAACTGTCGACTTATTTCAGCGCCCGTGTTGAGTCGCGAGGACATACATATAACCCTGTCGCCAGGCGAAAATCGTGAGTTTCATCTGACATTTGTATATATTTTATGTTCCCTAAACTTTTCTCATTTTCAGGTATTATACACTCCTGGATCCTGTCATGACCTTTGGCCAAAAGCAAGCGCTCACCATCATAGAACCTAGACAGCTCCAGAGATTGATACCTTAATTAATTATATACACTACACTATACACATAAATATATATATTTAATGTAAATTGTAAAGAGAAACCTATATTGCTGCTGGCAGCGATAGTAGCTTAACTTGAATATGTAAGGAAAAGACTTTAGCAACGCCGCAAATCAACTGAAATCAACTAGCTAATATTAATTGTAAATCAACCTTGTACATTTTGTATATAAATATTTAATTATATCATTGTCGTAGGAGTTTTTCTACAAGAAAAAGGAAGTAGGTACTGTTGAACGCTTTTCAAAAGCACAGAAGTATATTTAACGAAAATAAATGTTCAAGTTAAGAGAATATGTGGAGTGTGCGTTTCTTAATTGATTTTGGAAAGGCTCAAAAAAGTAACATTAATTTTGATTTTAAATCTTGTAATTCGTGAAATACCATTCTTTGAATCGATGTCTCTTGAGACAAAGCATTGCTTTGTTTTCTTATTTAAATTAAAATTTGGAAAATCCTTAGTTCCTAATTCATAGAAAGAATTAGAAAAGGGTTGCATTATAAAATTAAGAAAAATTGAAACGAATATTAATGAAATAAAGTATACAGATTAATTAAACTCATAAAAACTATGACAAAGAAGCTATCCGAATTTAAGTTAATCCCTTTTTTACTTAGTAATGGTTTTTTGGCTTTCATTTATTTAAAAAAATAGAATTCGATATATCGATAGGTATTGATATAATCGACGCAGTTGTGAGTATATACCGTTTTAGGAGAGGTGGTCACACTTATGCAACGACTGCCTTGGCGCTAGAAATAAAGTGTCACTTAATAATTTTAAGCTCACAAAGCAGCAGTCAAATTAAACCAATATGGCTCAGGTCATGGAGAATCCGTGTAAGTATCTACATACTTTGTTCCGCGAAGATGCGTAAGTGAACGCCTTGTTTACGCCATGCCGGTTGATGCACAAAAAAGGCTTGCAAAATGTTGACTTCTCGTTTTGCAGACTTAAAAAAATTGTACTTCAAGCACTCCGTGGCCTACACCGAGGACCACATCCCGGTGCAGAAGATCCAGTTGTACGCCGTGTCACAGAAGGTAGCGAATGTCAGTCCATTTTTTTGGTCCGGTTCTATAATCGTTTCTTTCCTCCACGCTCGTTGACAGCTGAACGAACTGATGTTAAAGGATTTTTTTGGCATGTTCGGCCCTGTGCTGCGCCTGCAGCTTTTCAAGCCAAGGACTGTGCCGTACCTAGACCAGCGATACTTGCAAACCGGCTACGTGCTCTTTGCCGAGAAAACAGATGCTGCCAAGTAAGTGGTGAGGTAGAAGCTTTGGGCAGCCGCGCATGCCTGACACGTCTGCCTCTCTTCTTTTTAGGGTCCTGTACACCACAGTTTATCGTCTGAATGGAAGCCAGTTCCATGTGAAGGCCAGCGATAGTTGGCAACAGCCGGATGCCTACGGAATTCCCCGGCACCTGCCGGTTGGCCCACCGCCGCCCGTGATGAGCCTAAACGACCATTGTCTACAGCATGTAATGGCTTATCTAACACTGCCAGATCAGATACACTTTGCCAGAACCTGCCTGCGCTTTAGGGCGGTCTACCAAATGGCCACTGTCAGCCTTCACAAGTCCGTGAACTTGGGCGAGTTTGGAAAGATGACCGTGTGGGATATGCGAGACTTCTTCGAACTGTCCGGCGCACATGTTAAAAAGCTGTTTGGCATGATGCCGAGTATTCACGCTAATCGCCTCTGTGACTTTCTGGCCAACAAGTGCACCAATCTCAAGACCATAAGGGTGGTCAGCAACATATGGTCGGAGCCTAACATACACAAGGTATTGGACAAGATGGAACAGCTCGAAACGCTGGTGTTGCCCATGCAGAATATATCCGACCACTATCTCTGGGGGCTGCGAAATCTGCGGAAGCTGAAAACACTGGATCTCAGCCACAACCCTTTGATAGGCGACACTATGGCCTTGTTGCCTTCCAGCATTGAGTCTCTGACGCTAAACGATTGCCAGTATATCAACGGCAGGCGCATATTAAAAATTCTAAAGACCTTTCACTTGCTGAAGGAGTTAAACATAAAGAATATAGATCCCCGTAGTGCGGAGATATACGAAAATATGATCAAGCAGAAATGCTGCAATGCACTGCAGACCTTGCGGATTACCGGTTACGGTAACATACATTACGAGTATGTGGCTCAGATACCAAACCTTAAGCACCTGTCGGTCTTTGTAGAGCAGGGACTTCGCGAAGAGCTCTTTGAGCAACTGGCGATGCACAAAGCCAGCCAACTGGAGTGCTTGGAGATAATCGGGGCCGTTGATGCCTCTATAGAAGTGCTTCGCAACATTGCGAAATTGACCGAATTACGTGCTCTTATACTGCCGCATATTAAACCAAACGCATCTCTAAATTATGCGTTCGGCAGGGGCACTCTGAAGAAGCTGGAGAAATTATTCTTACGCGATTCTTGCGGAGTCAGCAACGAGGCGATCTTAAAGGTCTTCAGGGCATGCCCCAGACTAAGCTATATCGGCGTGAGGAATGGCAACCAGATAAACGAAGAACTAGCTATGGGAATAGTGTCGCGTGTTCAGCAGGAGATAGCCAATAAGGATATGCATCGCAAGCTGCCCATCGAATTGTATCCCTCCATGATAACTAATCTGGATAAGCTCATGGAAGACGTGAGTAGTGTCTTTTGTTTATCTATATTATATCTTATAGATTTAGATATTGTTTTATTAACAACTTCTATAACATAAAGCTTTCCTCTGCAGTATAAGGGTTAGATAGAACGTTTCAGTTGCTCTTCTTTCTGATAGCTTTGCTGACATATAACGTATAGGTGTATTCTCTCGATATACACACATTCCAAATAGTTCTGTTTTTTAGTGAAACTAAACATAGCAAAGAGAAGAATATTATTCAAAGATTAATCACTCACTTAGCTGACAGACTATAATAAATGATAAGGTTCCGATTGACGTACAATCTGCGTAGACTTTGAACCCACACTTTGTTCCCACATTGAACTTGGAAGAGTACTTTGGTAGAGAAGAGTTTCGCCGCAATAGTACAATTATTCAATTACATTTATTTTTTATTTATCGAAAGAAATGAAAAGGTATCGATGTGAAATTCGTATGATAGTTTCGTTTTCTAATTTTGATCCAAGACTCCGGTTGTGTTTACACCATCCTTTTCCAATATATTTAGCGCTATCTCCGACATTTTGTCATTCAAAGCCTTACTACTCCTGGACGTGGCGGCCTGCAGGTTCTTGATGACCCGCTCCGATGCTTGAATGGTCAACGCCTTTGTCAGATCGAGCTCATGCTGGGCAGTGGGTAGGTTTAGCTTGACGGCGCGAGATGATCGCGACTGTGTCACGACCATTGAGTATATGTCTATGGCGGCATTCGCCAGCCGGGTCAGCAAATACTGCTCGTGCACAATGTTCTTGTTGTAGCGCAACAAGAGCTCCTCCACGGACTGGCCAAAGAGGTCGATGCAGTGGGCTGTTTTCTTGGCATATGGCTGAAGTTCGTCCACTACATGACCACTGAGGTCTGTGCCGCCCAGGCCAACCGTTGAGGCAGCCCGCTTTGAGGCCTCCTTAAAGATTAGACCCAAATTGGCGGCCGGATTCTTAAAGGCGCGCTGCAGCTCCTTCAGATGCGAGCCCGCATACTGGATGCCCGTCAGGGCGATGAACAGCCGGAGAATGTCGTTGGTGCCCTCGAAAATTCTAAAGATCCTCAGATCACGCAGCACTCGCTCGAGTCCAGTGTCCATCATGTAGCCCATGCCGCCCAGTATCTGGATAGCCTCGTCGCAGACATACCAGGCGCTTTCCGAGGCGTAAATCTTTGATATCGCCGCCTCCAAATGATAGTCCTTGCTGCCGGCATCCATGTTCTGTGAAATGGTGTATGCCATCGACTCGGTGGCATACTGAAGAATGCTCATTTGGGCGAGCTTCTCCTGGATAGAGCCGTACGTCTTCAGTTTGTGCCCGAATTGCACCCGATTGTTAGCGTGTGCCGTGGCCAGTTCGATGCACTTCTTCATCGTTCCCGACAGCGTTGCGCCCATGCCGAAGCGACCATTGTTTAGGATGTTCATGGCCACCTTGAAGCCATCTCCCTCCTTTCCCAGCACATTCTCGATAGGGATTTTCACATCTTCAAAGTAAACTTCGGCCGTGTTAGATGACTTGATGCCCATCTTCTTTTCGGGCGGACCACTGGTCACGCCACCAAAGGATCGCTCCACAATGAACGCGGTCACCTTGTCCCGTTTCTCGCCCGTCTTGGGGTCTACCTGCTCGGTCTGAGCAAATACAGTCATGATTTCGGCAATGCCTCCGTTAGATATCCAGATTTTGGAACCGTTTAGCACGTAATGTTTCTGGTCGGCGCTCTTAACGGCGCGACAGCGAATGGAACCGGCATCGGAGCCAGAGCTTGGCTCTGTGAGGGCAAAGGCCGCGTACACCTTCTCGGTGGCCACCTTGGGCAGGTACTTTTGCTTCTGTTCGGGCGTCCCGTACAGCAGTATTCCCTTGAAGCCAATGCTCTGGTGCGCACCGATCGTAATGCCTAGTCCCAGGTCGTTGGCGCCTACAATGGTGCACAGGCGTCCATACTGGGTGTTGTTCAAGCCGAGGCCGCCGTAATCCGCTGGCACCTGGATGCCAAAAGCGCCCAGTTCCCACAGCGCATCCGCAGTGGCGTCGTCCATCTTGGCGTTCGCATCGTTTCGCGCCGCATCGTTGACCTCGGCGAAGAAGCGCTCGAACGGGTCCACCAGACTGTTTGTGAGCTCCTTCTGGTCGGCGGTCAATACGTCCGGGTAGGGGAAGACTTGATTCGCAACCAGCGATCCTCTGAATATGTTGGCCATAAACGACTCATTCTCGCTGGCCTTTGGCTGCTGTTGGCTGCTTGCTAGTCTCGGAGTAGCGACTGCCAGGCGTCGGCAGGATGTGGCAGCACCACCACTTACCGCCAGCTTGCTGCTGCTCAGGATTGTGTTTCTCCACATAATTATTGCGATTGGCCAAGTGTTTTGTTAAATCGCCCTTTGGACCATGGAAATCTATGTGACCGCACCACCGATCATCTGCTGCGTCGTTTTTATCACCATCACAACCTTGACCAACATACAATTTTTGGTATTTTTCACCCACAAGTTGCAGTATTTTTGTACAGGGTGCTCCTTTTTTCGCTTCCTTTTTTATTTATTTTTTTTCGGTTATATCTTACATCAATTTTAGTTAGTTAAAAATATCTTAAATCATCTGTTCAAATGGCAGCACTCAGGCAAGTTACCAAAGGATATTATCCAAATAAAAAGAAAGAACAAGCTCATTGGCGATTTGGGAGACTTTTTTGGAGGAGAAATCGAAGAGTATAACGTCGACCCCTTTGACTGGAACTTGGACGACTTTGAGGACTCGGACGAAGATGATTTTGAAGAAGAAATTTATTTTGTACCTATGGAGGACGATTAGGTGCGTTGTTACCTTTTATTTACATAATTATGTGTTCACTCGAGTATTTTTTTTACTTTAGATGAAATCCCAATTGTGAAATTAATTTATCAAGCATCCTTTTTTTTTTGTTTTCTGCAAATGACAAAAAATGTCATAATATTTTCCTGGAAAGAGGCTGAAGGAGTAACCTTAATGGATTACGTTTTTTCAAGATAATTTAATTACAATCATTTCAATTATCTTGTGATTTTTTGCTACTTCCAAATCGAATAAAATGTTTTCAAATATAAGGATGGTAATTTCAACTGGCGTCGTCTCTGGTCCCATTGATTCAAATCGCGGTAAAATCGATAACTATATCGAAACGATATTGTTTGAATGTAAGAATCTATTATTTTGTTTTTAAAATACGTAGCTTCATTTGGCTTAAATTGAATATTGCTTGATATACTTAAAATACATTTTCGTCTCATTTTCGAAGCTTTTACTTTATTTACTTCAGTTAACTATACTACAGATCTTTGAAATTATAAAGCTTATTTGGTGGCAGTTACGAACATTTTTATTCTCTCGCTTAAACGTTTCCCTTTGGAAACTTTATGGAAATCGGGCCGCCCCTTGCGGTGTGCTGAATTCACACAACTTCCGGCTTCCTTTCCGGGCGACCTTCGCTGCAGGTGTTTGCCTCACATTCGCGGTGGGCGGCCAACCACCCCCACAACAACACTTGACTCCGATGGTCGTTACATTAGCAGACAAGTCTGCAGCTCGTGGGAGCTCACCACATTGGCTTAATGGCAGTATAGGGCCAGCGACGATTTAACTTTTCAACCTGCTGCCATAATTTCCATGATAATTGCCTTGCGTTTGAAATGAAAATTTATAAATCAATAAATTTTAGTGCTCCATGCAAGTGAAGGAGGGATGTAGGTAGGGAGTCCTTCCTTCCCCCATTGCCTTTCCATAATTATACACGTTGACGTCTGTCCTGTCGCTGTGGACTGGCTTTTGTTATTGTTTGCACTGAAAGACGTTGCCCGGGGCTCTCATAAAGCCGTCAAATGCGGCTCTGCAGTGAGAGAAACATTTAGTTTTCTTTTATAGTTAACAATTTACCTTTAATGAAATTTATATTTATAAATTTTGATCGAATATTAAAAGGATTTATTTGGAAGAATGCAAATAAAGGTTTATATATCTTAAGGACCCGAAATTCCTGTTCGTTTTTGGCTAATTTTCAAAATATGTGAATCCTGAAAGTCCTAAAATATTCCACTTTCACTGTCGCTTGATTTTGTCCAGGTGCAGACCTGGGGCCGGCGGCAGTCCGCACGGAAACCAAAAATCCAATAAGCCATCGGTGTGTGTGCGCGAGACCGGGTTTGGGTTTCAAGCCTTGCGTGCTCCCCAAAGACTTCGGTTCAGATGTTTAGTTCGCATTCGCCATCCGATAGTTCAAGTCGCCCCCAAAACACAATGGCCAAGTTTAGTCCACACCAACTGTCGAATCCTCGGGCGAATGTCTTCATCCTGGTCAATCTGGGATGTGAGATGCTCTACGTGATCGATCAGCGGTTAAAAGCTCAGCAAATCGCGCAGGATAAGTCGATGCAAGGTGAGCAGTCAAGTTCAGGATGAGAATACTGGCTCAAAATCATAAAGGTATATGTATTTAAGCTGGATAATTCGTGATTCTTGGCGCTTATCTGCCTTTGATGAGTCGTTAGGTTTAAACGTGTCCTTAATGTGGGACCCTTTATCCTTATCCAGTTATCCACGATGTGACCACGGTGCTGCTGGAGCCCAAGTTCATAGACTCCCTTCTTAACGGCTCCAAGCACAACAACGCCCAGCTCCTAACTGCCGAGCACTGCAAGTTCATGCTAAATGATATCGCCACCTGCTCGCTAATGAGACTCGATGAACAGTCGATGGCCAAGCTGTGGAACCTCATGACCGTGGTCTACAAGTGGCAATTGTTCGTTTCCCGCCATCAGCACCACCTGCTGGAGATAACCTTCCGGCATTTGGAGGCGGTCAACAGGTTGTATCCGGATGCCAAACGGCACATGCTGATTGACTTTACTAAGAACACGCTGCTGGACTTTTGGAATGCCTGCGGGGAGGAGGCACAGCTGTCCATCTACCAGACGAACAGAGCCTGGCTGCAGTGCTTCAACACGAAGATCTCGCTGCTAATACGCCTCGGCTTCCAGGCCATGGATGGGAGCTTCATCAAAGAGGTGGATCAGGAATACTTTGCGGACTTTGTCCAAACGGCAGGGGATAATATCTATGTGAAGAGTGCCGAGCAGCAGCAGCGAGAGCGAGAGCTCGAAAGGGAGCCCAACAGAATGGATCAGTTGGCGGCCCAGTTGAACATCCATTCGTCGGGCAGCGTCGATGATCTGCAACCCATCAATGCCCGCCAGTTTCAGCAGCAGTTCGAGCAGGCCTTCGGCAGCGTCCTTTTCGATGAACCCTCGTCCTCGTCGTCCACCGACTGCGAATTTGTCCAGCTCCAACCCACGACTCCGTCCTCATCCTCCAGTGAGGCTGCGATGGCAATGTCCAGGGGCTCGACACTCAATCAGAATCTGCTCGATTTGTACAGCAAAATGCCTTAAGAGCGTTCAGTTAGAAAATTTTGTATTTCTCGTTCAGTTTTCAGTGGGTTTTTTTCTTTCTTTTTTTTGTAAAATAATTATAAAAACGACCATGGGCATTCTATAGAAGTTCTCATTTTGTTTCTTTGTTTGTTTTTGTTTTCATCGAAGACATTGTTGTGATCAAAAAATAAATCAAGTTAGAACTTTGAGCTTAAGACTTGTGTGAAAATGGGGGTTGGAGAGGATGCTGGGGGGCGGATTTAAAAAATAGAAAAATCAAAGGTCGAAATGTACAATTACAAATATAAAAATTTCGGTTGTGATCCGTGATCCTTTCTCATCTCGATGCCGCGCCTATGCTACAGACTTATGGCAACAACATGTGTTTATAGTTATCAATTACTCCTCGCGTTTGTGTATGTGTGTCTCGCTAATACGATTCTTGCATTCTAAGTCAGCAAAGGAAAAGTTCGTCCGTGTTGTTTTGTTGTGGTTGTTGATGATTGCTTCAGCGGCCAGCGGGTCAGATTACATCTTCGCCTTGAGCGGCACTGCGTCCACCATGATATGCAGCGCCATCTTCAGGCACTCCTCCGCCGAACTGATCTGCTCGCACGGATAGGCAGCTCCATATTGCGTGAGAAAGTCGCAGTACTTGCGATAGTTGCTAGCCGCAAAGTCATAGTTGTAGGCGCCCAAGGACTTCATGTCCGTATCGTCAGTCACCGATGGCACCGTTGCCTTGTGGGGCATCCGGCCAAAGGTGGGATAGTCCAGCTCGCAGCCTTCGCATTTGCAGTCGAAGCGGTACTGCATGGACAGCGTGTCCAGCCTCTGCTGCTTGCTGAAGATGGCAAAGTGGGCGCTGCAGCGGGCATTGAGATAGATTTACATATATTAGTCCAAACTTTTGAATATCTTCAATAATAGATACTGACCCGTAGTTGTCATAGAGAACATTTCCCGCCTTGATGGGCCGCAGGACGAATAGGTACGCCTTGGTGCCCTCGTATATCCGTAACGTATTCGGCGCACACGAATGGTTGAGCATCGAGAGGAAGGCATAAGCTCCGGACGAGTGCGTCTGGTCGTCCTTTGTCTCGTTAACCTGCTCAACCAGGTCGATGCCGTGCATATTCGATGACGACGTTTGCAGATGGCGGAAGAGTAGGTCCGTGAAGAAATTCATTCCTTCCTCGCCGCCCAAATAGTCCTTGAGTGGCGTATATTCGATAATAAAGTGCTTGAGCACGGCACAGACAACGGAGCGCTGGAAGAGATCGGAGACGGAGCGCAGGTGCTGGTTGGTCACCAAACCGTGGATGGCCCGATATTGCTCCTGCCGCGTCAGCTGCCCGTAGTCCAGGTCGAAAGCGCACTTGTGCTGATTTTGCGGCTGGTCACAGAAAGTCATCAGCTCCTCGATACTGGGAAAGAGATCCAGGGCGGCCAGGGTGGTGCGCAGCGCGATGCCGTGGATCTTGTTGAACATTCGGTGGAGAAAGTCAATAATCGGGCACTCGTAGCGATGGTAGGTGGACGTGGCCTGCTGCTTGCACTCCTCCGAGCAGAACATCACGGAGCAGCAACTGTCGCAGGGTATGAGGGTTAGATAGTTCTCCCGCTTGCAGGTGGCGCAGCGGATGTACCGCATGGGCGGAAGTAGGGTGGAGCAGAACGGTTGCTCAACGGCCACCATATCGCCTACGACCAGATCCCTGTTGGTCACCACAAATCGTCCCTCGTCGGCGGACTCTCGCAGCTCAAGGCAGTCTGCGATATGCGGCACCTGGGCGTGCGGATCGAAGCCGAGCTTAAACTCGTAGGGCACCACGTCAGGCGGCTGCTGCTCCAACAGCTGCTGGCAGTCTCTTTCCCGCTTGTCCAGCTTGTGACTCAGCCTGGCCGGATAGTTGGCCGTTCGTGCCAGCTCGATGTTGGCCAGGCATTCCCGGTAGCGCTTCCACTCGAAAAGGACAGCCGACCGATTGGCATAACCTATGGACAGGTGCTCCGAATTGGGCTCCGCGTAGCATATGCTTTTGTTGTACAGCTCCAGGGCCTGTCGGGGGAGGGCGGAGTTTGATTTGAAATTTGCCAGGAAGCGCGTCTTGATCCCTACTCACCTGAAAGTATTTCCTGTTCTTCAACGAGAATTGCTCGTTCCCCAGCATGCGAAACTCCACGCTCCGCTTGTTGCACTTGTCCTCGCGCAGCGTCACATTCATGAAGATCTTCTCCATGTACTTGAAATCTATCAGCGCCCGCTCCACAAAGTCCACCTTGCGATAGTTCTCCTTAAGCTCGTTAAACTTGCCGGAGATGATACCGATCAGCTTCCAGTCATTGAGCTTCTTCACCAAATCGTCGCTCACGTCGTACACGTCCATGTTGTGCTCCATTCACGTTTCCCTTTCCGCTACCAGTCGTCCCTGGGGCTTTCTCCGGTTCGGATCGGATCCTTCGGTCCGCGTGTCGACGCCGCCGCCTGTTTTTTTCAGCCGGAAAATCTGTTTGTTTGGCCCTCCGCCGCTGCCGCGAATCCGCTTGCTGGCGCACGTGCTGACCGGTAATTTGCGATTTCACAGACAATTTCTTGGCTTGGCACTGGGGCGGCGAATGTTCGTATCCGCAAGGCGATTTAAAAGTTTTTTTTTTTATTTTCTCTGGCCAATCCAATAGGGATGTGAAAACTGTATCAAAATATTAAATTTATCGATATTTTTCCATATATCGTGAAATTGATTTTACCAAATGTTTTGTGTATCGAATATTTTAAATATCCTGGCATTTCTTTATCTTTTTTACACTGTAATCATTTCATTATTTTAAATAAAATAAGGCTTTTGCTATAGAAGAGGATGCAACATCGATATATCGGCCAACCAAGAATCGATGTTTTTCCAGCCCTAGTTCAGCCATGTTTTTTAAGAAACTCGATTAGGTGTGACCAGAAAACCATTATTTTTTAAATGTTATACAAAGGTTGAAGACCTGGATAAAAGGGTGGCTCGAGACTGTAAGCACTGTGCTGTCGTCAAGGCGGCTAATTCCTAAACATCTTGATGGTGGCCAAATATGATAAAGTATACGTACTTGTATTTAAAATATATTAATAATATAGAGAATTTAGATAACCGTATACAAAGTCGCCTATATATATTAATGTATAATATGTATGTATGTGCCCTTTAAATCAATCATCATAACAATGGAATGAAGATCAGAGACTCAGGTCTGGATCTGCTGTTCATGGTTAGACTTGAAATTTCAATGAGCAAATTCCTGAAAGCGGAAGTGTCGAATTTGATCAAAATGCGGCACAGGAACAGGGAGGCCAGCGTCAAGAGGAAAAGCTTGGTTAGCGAAACCACGGTCTTGAAGATGACCAACACCGCCAAGTGGGCCATTTTCGATTCCCTGGCCTAGTTGTACACTGTAATTAATTTATTACATTTTCCGTATAAAATATGTACTTATCAAGAAAATGCCTACATTTACCACCAGATATTCCCGTCCAGGCACACTGAGACAAATTGCAAGATGTTGAAAGGGGTCTTTCGATAGTTAAAAGCTTTGCTAAAGTCGGAGCAGTGTTTACACATCGCACAGTTTGACAGCGGTCCTATTTGAATATTCCCACGAAAGTGGACACACTGGCCGTCGTTTCCTTTTCATATCTTCGTGTTAAGATTACTTTTTATAAGTCTATCAGCAGACAGACCGGCTAAAGAACAAGCGAAAACGTTGAACTAAAGCGCCCCTCTGCTAGACGCCGGCCGGACCGCACTCGCTCAGTTCAAGTTGAAGGCAAGGGAATATTATTTTTAGCCAGTAGGCCACAGCTAAGTGGCACCCGTGTTGTGTCTGATTTTGAAAAAACTTGTTTTCGGCTGCGAGCACAAATAAATCAAACAGTTTCTAATCGCCAAAGCAGGTAAAAATAACCGAGAGTGGGTGTGCGCTAACGAGTTATGAACTGATAATTTCCCTTAACGACAGCATGCCTCTCATCCGTCTGGAATCCTCCGACAAGGAGATCTTTGAAACTGACCAAGAGATCGCCAAGTGCTCGGAGACTATACGCATTGCTCTCGAGGATCTGGGCGATGAGGCTGACAACAGCGTTCTCCCTGTTCCGAACGTTAACTCGCTGATCCTTAAGAAGGTGCTCCATTGGGCCACGTACCACAAGGACGACCCAATGGTTGCCGAGGAGGACGAGAACAAGGAAAAGCGTACCGACGACATCTCCTCCTGGGACGCCGACTTCCTCAAGGTCGACCAGGGCACTCTGTTCGAGCTGATCCTGGCGGCTAACTACCTGAACATTCAGGGACTGCTTGACGTCACCTGCAAGACTGTGGCCAACATGATCAAGGGCAAATCGCCGCAGGAAATTCGCGAGACGTTCGCTTTGAAGAACGACTTCTTGCCGCAGGAGGAGGAGCAGGTTCGCAAAGAGAACGAGTGGTGTGAGGAGAAGTAAATTGAACTTTTCTCAAGATGCAACGGGGATTTTCGGCTGTACAGCTATTATATTCAAAGAATTCATTCAACAAATAAATTGTTTAGCAAAACCCTCCCAACTTTCGTATAAAAAAACAATACGTACACGTACGCTGCAAACGTAAAAGTATTTATAATCCTAGAGAGTCTAGTTAGACTCGTTTACAAAGTATCATATACATATGTATATACATTTGTACCAATTACATAGGATTTATAACAATGGAATGTAGAGCACTGCCTCAGTCCAATAGGCGCATGAATAGCTCTGCAGCCTTGGACACGCCACTCATGAGTAGATTTGCAATTCCGATTAACACATCCTTCATTTCGCCGCCTTCGAAGGTGCGCAAGAATCGGAACAGGAAAAGGGCTACCAGCACTATGAGGACAGGCTTAACCAGCGACAGCATGAATCTGAAGGTGAAGGCGACCACGTACCAAGAGATAACCATCAGTAACACGTAGGCCACCAGTTCGCCCATCTCAGAGGGCATGGCCATGTTCTTGGTGACAAAGTCGTAGAATATAGCGCCGACGGACTTATCGTGACAGTCGCCGCCGTTTGGTCCGAAAAATTTGCAGTTTTTAGATTCCATGGCCGTGTATGTAACTGTAATGAATTCATTTATTAATCGTAGAACACAAAACAATATACTGTTTTCAATTACGGTGGGGGGGGAGTTACAATTTAATCTGGTTATGCTTCTGCCTTATGTTTTAGTCAAAGCTCACTGGATTGCGTGTACTTCCTCGGAATTCAATTTGTAAACAAACATTTGAATTGCGAAAATCAGCTGCGGGAGACGCAGTGTGACCACATTCCGATCGCAGCAAACAGCTCTGCATGGTGCATTGGTTGCAAGGTGGTAAAAGCTTGACGTTTTATAAATTAATTTCATTTAAATATAATTTTAAAATTCACTTTTGGTTAATTAAATTCGATTACTAGGACTTAACACAGTATAAATTATATATATTTATGTTTAAAAAAAAATATTGTAAGGCCTGCTTTCATTACATTCACCTATATATTTAATTTTTACAGTCCTACATTCGCCACTTTGCATTTCCTCTATTTTTAACGATCGTTTGTATGGCAGCTATATGATATAGTAGTTCGATTTGCATAAAATTTTATACAAAAGTCTCAGAAATGTGTTGTTACAAAAGTTACAAGTCATTGTCTATAAGTGTTTAAAGTTAGTAACTGATAATACATACTTACTGGTCATAGATACTTACTGATCAGAGTTACTTAATGCTCATAGTTACTTATTGATTGTAGTTAAATTAAATAGTGCGCTGCACCTCTCTGCCTCTCTGCCTCTCCCCCTCTCTCGCTATGTTAGTCGCTCTATGTTAATCTCTAGAGGCAACTCCTCTCCCGCCCACTCACACTCACTTTCTCTGCTCCTCTCTTTCCTCGGGGACTATAAATAGAGGCGCTGAGGCCGCGCGCGACTCAGTCTGTCCTAGGGGTACCTAGTGATAACATCTCAAGTGATAGTGATAGTGATTACCTTTCGATCCCAAAACTATGACGTGGCCAATGCAATACATCTGAATGATCAGGAAGAAGCTCACATTGGATAGAGTCACCCAATCTTGGTCACTACACTGTAAGGAAGTAAACAATGACGTGTCCTCTACTGGGGTAAGTCTTAACCATGACATTTATATTATGTATGGAGAAGCTATTGGTGGTGTCAGACCTAGGTATAGCCTTTATATTCCAATTTATTTTTTTATTGCCATGGTCCCCTTTGCATACTTAGAAACTTTCTGATATTTTTAGATACTTACTGATTATAGTTACTTACTGGTCATAGATACTTACTGATCATAGTTACTTAATGTTCATAGAAACTTACTGATCATAGTTGATTACTGGTCATAGTTAATTACTGATCATCATAGAAGATCAACTGCACAGTTTCATTCTAATAGCTTGCTCTTAAATTTGTTCCAAAACAAATCTCGCACATCTGAGCATATGATTCCCAACTGGTTCTAACATCCCGGGAACGAAGTGACTGGTGCCGGCCAAGTCTCAGCAATGTGTTGTGTTACAAAAGTTGCAAGTCATTGTTTATTAGTGTTCAAAGTTAGTAACTGATCATACGTACTTACTGGTCATAGATACTTACTGGTCAAAGATATTTACTGGTCATAGATACTTACTGTTCAGAGTTACTTACTGCTCATACTTACTTAATGTTCATAGAAACTTCCTGATCATAGTTAATTACTGGTCAAAGTTAATTACTGATCATAGTTCTATAAATCGTCCGATTGTTCCTATGTCAGCATATATATATTTATATATAGTCCACCGATTTGGCATGCTCCGATTTATAAACTGCAAGTCATTGTTTATTAGTTTACAAAGTTAGTAACTAATCATATATGTATACTGACTGGTCATTAAAAAATCGCCCCTTAAGCTTATTGAGACAAACGGTTATCGCTCATTAATTACTTTCCTTTGAAACCTCAACGATTACTTTCTCATAAACATTAGTGGGCTAAAGTTAACCTGGCCGTAAATCTTAATGTTGTGACCTTTCAACTCCGCCTCTGTGCATTGAACTGGCTGCAAAATGGCCAAATCCCAGCCATTCCCCAAGGCCGTGAAAAATAAAATAATAACTGGCGAGAGTCTGAAACTGATGGCATACACACAAAAAATACGAAAGAATAAAAAAACATGATAGGAAACCAACTGTAAGAAGTCGAAGTTTATATATCCTTACAGTTTTTCTGAGTTTGTAATAAACATAACTCACAAAAAAATTTAATTACGTTAAGCTTATTTATGCTAGTTTTTTTTTAGGTTAACAAATCTGAATATTGAGTTTACATTTAACAAAAATTAAAATATTTTCGAATTTTTGAAATTTTTAATGATGTAACGCTTTATAAAATTAAAAAAAAAAGGTTAGAACAAATTTCCGCTGTTGATGCTGATGCTTCACAAGTTGCTAGCAGGTTACTAAAATTATAATACCCTGCAAGAGTATAAAAAGAAAACAGGACTCACAATAAGCAATTTCCTTTTTCTTTTGAGCAGCTCGCTCTCGGTTCAACGTACTGCAATCTACTACCTACTTGTTACTCGTAAAGGAATCGCATTTTAATAGCAGTCAAATCGCCCGCCCACCCGGCACACAAATTGGAATAAATGACGCTCGCCCGAGCAGAGCTCTCCCTTTTCTGGCCATGATCACTGTGGGTGTGAAATCCATGAGTACTGTGGGGCCCCAGGCGATTTCCTCCGAAAATGCAGTTTCATTGTTCTTTCATTCTGTCATCTCGTTATTAGCCATGCTCTTTGGCTCCGTTTGAGCTTGTCCGGCCCAGAGAACAAGCCGGAGTGGACAGCGAAGAGTGGACAGTGGTGCAAACAGATGTCCAACTTGGCTGCAATTCCATTCCGGTCCCCACTCTCAAGGGAAACTTTGGCCAAGTGAACTCGACTTGATGCAACTGACAGACTGACTGTGACACAAAGCCCGGCAGGACATATGTATGTACATATACGGTGGGCTCTATAAATAACGCACGACCCCAGAGTAACCATGTGTGCCGACAGTGATGTCAAAACAGAATGCAGTTCAAAAAACAATTCTTCTCCAGGAGTTAGCTTGAACCAGCTTGAAGAAAATCAGAAGGAAAGTATAGGTTACAATATGTTTAACCAAAGAAAATTTCTTCTAAAGTGAATGAATAAAAGTGCAGTAAAATTGACAATATATAAATAGTTAGGATATGATATGATAACTTAATTCCATTAATTTAATTTAAATTTAATTTATTTACCATTTAAACAGAGACTAAAAATGCTTGAATCAATCTGGGTTCCTTAGGAACATATGGAAAACCATAGGAAAGTAGATAATACATATATTTTTATACCCTTGCAGAATATTATAATTTTAGTACAACGCTGTGAACATTGCGAAGTATATATATTATATATTCTTGATCAGCATAAACAGCCAAGTCGATCCAGCCATGTCCGTCTGTCCATCTGTCTCTCCGGAAGCTAGAGTCTCAGCTTAGAAGCTGCCTCTCGCTCTCTTTCTCCCTCTCTATCGCTGTCTGTCTCTCTAGAGATATCACTTACTCCCGCGTGCTCTCACTTTCGCTCTCTGTTGTTCTCTTTGCTCGGAGAGTATAAATACCAGGCGCTACCGGCCCACCTCCCTCAGTGTGTACGTGGCCTCCCTCCTGTTAACATCTGTAGTGATAGTGGCAGTGATAGTGATTACCCTGTGATCCCAAAAAGATCACCTGGCCAATGGAATGTAACTGGATGACGAAGAAGAAGCTTACATGGATGATTTATTAAGAAGCCCTATTGAAGTCACCGGGAATACAACACTGGAAGGAATTGAGTAAGGATAAATGTTTATCTTCTACTGCGGTAAGTCTTAAGCATGACAATTATAATCATATATGTAGAAGCTATAGGAGGGATCAGGTATAGGTCCGCTGTGATAACTAACTCTTTTTGCCCCATTACTAAATTGAATATAAAGTGATTCAGCCAATTTTATAAAGAATATCTACCAACGTATACTCCAAGTTAATGCATCTTTGGCTTAGTTATGATCTGTTTCACATTTGATCTCATGAACCTATGGGTAGCTTCGGTTTCTCGAAGTTTCCTTTATTTCTTGTTAATTGAGAACTAAATATTCCATTAATTTATTTTAATGTGATGATTAGGCTTATTCGGGGAGTAAACCCGGTATATGTTGTTTATGAACTAATCGAAAATCTCATTAAATTATAATAAAAATATATATAGTGTATAATATAATACTATGCAGTGCTATATAGTACTTTTAAACTCATTCCAAACACCTTTTCATATTTTTATATTTATCACAAATCTATTTCTGTCTAATAAAGTTAGAAATATGAATAGCTTCCATGCAAAAAGGCTAGATCTGCGTGGAAAAGGTCAGAAGAGTCAACTCTGACTGCTGACCCGTTGTGTGCCACCAGGCTGGTTCGCTCTCTATGCCTGTGTGTGCGTTGTGTGTTTGAGGGTGTTGTAAGTGCAACAACTGTGTCACGCCTTGTTTCTGTTAACGACAAAGCGGAGAATAGGAGAATAGGAGAATGGGAGGATAGTAAGGAGAGTGGGTGGAGGGAGGAAGGACACCGACAAGCTGCTAGAGTCAGCTTGTTATTATTTCTGTCTTTTGTTGCTGCCTGCCGGCTGCTGGCCTCATAAAAGTGTTGTGTCCACGTGTGTTGTCGGTCTGCGTGTGAGCGACTGTTTGTTTGCTTGTTTTGTTTGCCTCCGTCTCTGTCTCTGTCTCTGTCTGTCGCTCTCTCCCTCACTTCCTGTTGCTCGTTCGACTTTTGCCCGAGCGTTTCCGCTTCCTTTCATTTGCCATTCCCTCGGTCCCTCTCTCCTCGCTTCTTGCCAAACCGACGTTTCGTTTTGCCAGTCTTGGATTTGCCTTGCTCTGCGGCTATTTGCTCGACTAATTCCTAGAGACTCTGTAAATATTTAATGTATACTCACCTCCCCTGGCACTGGCCAAAAAATGTTTAAAGCACTTGAGAGTGTGTTTTTTTGAATGGATTCTGCGATAAGAGGTATTACACCCACATGTGCCTGCAAATGTCAGCAGAGTCGCCTTCCAACTTCAATGGGGACCGCAGCTGTTGTTGACACCTGTCGCTTCACCTGCATTAGATTGCACTTTCGTTGCTAAAACAATGCACGGAGCTTAATTTGTATACGATTTTATTCTAGTTTTTGTATGCAAGGATTTCGGTAGGAAGTTGTAGAAGCCATAAGTTTAAATTGAATTCAGTTAGAATTAAGTTAGTTGCTTGAGTTGTTAATAGAATTTCTAAAATTTTTTCCTGTGCACTCTGCACCTACGCTTACAACTCTGGCCACTCCACGTGTCAGTCCCGGGGCAAGTGCATCGTATCCGGCAACCTCAACTTTGCAACTCAGATCTGACCTTTTCGCGATGGAAACTCTCAAGTCGCGAGTTGCCTGTCGCTCGCAGAGAAAAAGCCATTTGACATAGTCAACTTGTTTTAAATTAATGAGCACAGCTCCGAAAAAAGGAAAAAATGAGCATGAAATTGCTTTGCGTCTTGGGACGAGGTCCTATTTTAGCGAAGCAACAGGTGGGAAAGGGTTCCAGGAAGCGGCCGTAAAAAGCCACTCGAGGGTCTAAGCAAAATTCCTGCCTTGAGGGGGGAATCCCGGCTGGAAAAGGCCAACGGGCATAGGGAAAATTAAAAGAAGCAGAAGAACAAACAAAAGCAGGGCCTTAAACCGAAAGGGTATCGTGCATCCGCATCCCTTTGGACACCCCTCGAATGGGGCTTAATGGATTCCCCAAATCATTTGACCAGAGTGAACAGAAGAGCACAAAGCCCAACAGCCATGGCTTTAGCCGCTCTTAAATGTCAGCGCGTTATGAAATTATGGGCTAAATGAAATTATTCACAAATAAATGAAATTGCGCAGTCGACGGGAATCAGTTATGTACATTATTTTTGCACATTTTTGTTGCGCGGTGTTCCTATCGGCCTCTGTCTCTCGTATTTTTTAATATTTTCATTCAATTTTGAGCCGGGCTCTTTATCCCGCTTGAAATATCAAAGGTGAGAGGTAGAGCTCGGCCGGGAGGGAGTAGTTTCGCCCTCCCTCCCTCCACCCGAAACGGAGGCAGGTGGTAGCCAGGTAGGTTAGGTAGCGGTGGGTTCGTGTCAATTCAATCAAGCGGCTGCTCCTTCTTCGCTCCGACGCCACTTTCCTTCAACTTAATCTCGATGTCCTCCCTGTTGCCGCCGTGGTTGTTGTTGTTTGGTTACACAAAATGAGAATTTATTGTATGTGCTTTATGCACGGCACAACACACAATATCGGAGGGGCGCACATAAGCTGACTATATAATAAAATTTCAATTTGCCCGACAAACGATGTCGTCGACACTCGTCGTTTTCCACATCACAAAAAAAAAGAAGAAGTCGAAGAAGCGGCACAAAGCAATCGTCCTTTCGTCCTTCCTCCCCGGCCAAAGTGTACGCAAATATTTTGTATACTGTGTGTATATAAAAATATTCCATCATGCGTTTTATTTACGCTTATTGCGATGCGAAAGTTGGAGAACTTTCGTAAAGGTTCCGCTCTTAATTAATTCCCTTTTCCATCGAATTCTAGTCTAATTAATGTTTTCGTAGAAAGTCTTGGCTGTGCAACAGCTACTGACCCTGAACCAGCAATGGTAACACCTAAAGGTTCCCATAGTTTTTAATATCAACATGGGTTTTTTGGGAATGGCAATTCCTTTGCACCCTTGATGGAGGGGGCGGCGGGGGCTTGAATTTTCCCGAATTCTGGTTTGTTTACTTTTTCAGAGTCCTGCATCTGCCAGGGGGCAGGAATCAGGAAAAAGGTCACCCATACGAGTGACATTTTCGCAGGAAGAAAGTGAAACAATTTCTGGCTATTCGGGGCTTTAAATGAAGTGTATAGCGATTTTAAAATGCATTTGATTAAAACTTTTCACAGCTAAAAAAAAAGTTCTGAATTGGACAAAATTATATGGTGTTATTAAAGATTTAAGTTAAAAGAAGTAAAGTTATTCATAAGAACTTTAGGGTTTTCTTAACACATAAAAACCTTAATAGGGTTGTAGGAAGGAAATTAGTCTTAAAAATAGTATATATTCTTAAAATCAAGAAATTATAACGAAGTTACTCCTAACTTTAGTCAGGAGCTTGAGTGAAGGAGCCATTTCCGACCCCATAATTTTTTTAATTTTACATCATTAAAATTGTTAAAAATTCGAAAATTTTTAGATTTTTTAAAATGTTAAATTGTATGCAGATGCAGATTTATTAATCTAATAAAAACTAGCATAGGAAAGGTTTCCGAATTGAAATTAATGCATTTTTGGCTAAGTTATGAGATTTTAAAATTTGATTTGTCTACAAAAACTGTATTAAATTCTTATAATCTACTAAATTGATTCAAAGAATGTGAATATTTTAAACTTGGCTTAGAATGATTCTCATTTTGATTCTATAATTCAATTGCAAACTGGTAGGGTATATTAATTTCGGTTTTTCGAAATTAGTTTCCTCTCTTGATGTTGTTTAAAATCCCTTCCACTCCGTTTGCAACATTAAAATCCCCTTATAGGCTATACTTGACGATAGGAGCGAGTGATAAGCATATGGCTTATGCATCAAGCAGGTCACAGGTCAAGGGGTCGCGACTCCTTTGCCAGAGTAAGTCGTCTTCCCTGTAATAGCCTTTGCATGTTACAATGGCTTGTGGCGGGGGTTTTGGGGCATAAAAACCTCGGAGGATATCTATTGATATGACATTCACCGTATCCCCCCCCGGTGACGTCACCAAGTCGGAAAAGGGAACAAAATGTTAAGAGATGTTGGTGAAAGATGGGGCGTGGGCGGTAGGGCGGAGGTCACGTAAAACATGCTCGTTAAAAATTGACGATGTGCATCAGCGCGTGGCGTCGATGCGGACTCTTAGACAAGGTGAGAGAGAGAGAGTGAAAGCTGGATTGGGATTGGTTTCAGCTTAACGTTACACGTGCCCCCACCCCCCTTTCCAGGACAACACTTAACCCATTGACCCAACCGGCGAGCCACCTTTGGGCCAAGCATTTATCGGCAAATGTATTTGCTGCTGGCTGGCGGCATTTATGACTTTTTAAAGCCGTCGAAAATCGTAAAAACAGTCGGCCATAAGATGTACCATAAGTCCCTAAAGGACAACGCAAGCTCACAAGTTTATTTATGTTTTTTTTATAAGTATATGCCTGCTTATATATAATGTACATCTAAATGTTTTGCATACTGCATGCCATGCCATGCCCTGTGCCCCTTGACATGCCGCACTTTTCAGCCTTCGAGCACTCGCTCTCAGATATATAAATACGTAATGCATGTCAGTTTGGTTTTGCGCTTTGATTTAACAGCGTTGATTTATGACGCCGCAAAGTATGCCACGGCAGGGCTGGGCATAAAAAAAAATGGCGGAAAGTGGGAGCAGAGCACGGCTAGAGCGTTAAATCAAATATAGCCCAAGCCCAAGCCAAGCGGCGAACGTGGATTTAATTAGTGGAAAGCGCTGCATGCTGCACGCTCCGCTGGCAAGATGAGATTGGATGGGGTTGAAATGGTGAAATGGTGAAATGGCGCTGGTTGCTGGCAATGATAACGATGATGAGCCCGATGCTGATGCCAAGGCATAATCATTAAATCGCCAGTGAAATACTCGCACATAAAGTGCAAGCATAAAGCATAAGGTGTGCCTTAAAAACGTTTCAGCGAACCGAATCAAAGTCGAGACGACGAACAAAAAATGGAGCGCTAAAACTTTTTGCCAGGACTAGATCATTTCCAGGTTATTCACATCCCGAAAGAAGACAAGAAAATGGTCTCCCCCCCTGCGTATATCAAATTAATTTGTCGGCCCGGCAATGAAATAACTTTGACAACTCCTCCACGCCTGGGATCGAGAGGAAAAGTTTGTCTTTGGGGTCCAGTTTGGCCCTCTTTGGCACTTGCTAATTGAGTTTGCCCGAATTTCATACGCCATGTGGGACCGGGAAAAGATGGCTGAGTTGCCCTTTTGTTGCCTTGCTGCCTCGCTTTGTCAACCTTTTTATTTGGTTCAATAAACAGCCAGAGACGAATATTTATTTGTATAAACACATATAAATATTTGTGTATTTAAACGAGAAGAAAGGCCACACACAAGTGGGTGGGTTGCCTGTTATTTTTGCCTAAGAAAATATTGCGTATACGCAACGCCAACACCTTAACAAAGAAAAAAAATACTCATACGCCGGGTATGCAAGAAGGGGGAGAGGGGGCAGAAAAAAAAATTAAGAAATGGCAGTACCCACGTGTTTTTCCTTGTTTTCGAGAAAGCTTTTCATGCTAATGGAAAACTCAATATGTCTTAACTTCTGTTATTTATATGAGGTTGGGGTGTAGGTGTGGGTGGGTACATATACCCTCACATTATCCTACTTCAAAGCATTGCATTTCGATGTCCTCTCCCCCTCATTCTCTCTATGTGCCACATGTGGCGCTTGTGCCGATGCTCTGGCCTTGAAAATCCCACTGAAAATGCGACATTTAAATGGCCTCCGAGAATTTAATTGACAAAATTAATTACCAAAAATGCTTTTTTACTTCTAAATTATAAATAGCCAAGGGAGGCACCAACAAACAACGTTAAAAAAAAAACCAATAACAATAACAAAATAACAAGGAAAAAATAAGGAGAGGGAATTAGAGGGAATACAGCTCAGGTTGTTGACAAAAAAACAAAAAACACGTCGGAGGGGCGCAAAAACGTCGCCGTTTTGCGTTGTTCAAATATTCATGACAAGACGGCACAAAGTGCTCAAGTTTATTGCAATGAAAAACAGTAAACGAAGGCGGGCGGCGACTGTTGCTTTTCCTTCCCCTTCCCCTCTTCCGCCCCCTGGGCTGTCTGCATCTGTCGCTTTTCCCTGGGTTTATGGTTTATCTTTTATGAAATATGCAAATACAACAAAGGCTGACAAAATGATTTTAAAACTGTCAAATGTCTACTGCCGACTGTCGACTGTCGACTGTTGTTTTGTCCTCGGATGACATCAGTTGGCGTTGCACTGGCTTTGGGCATCTGCATCTGCATCTGCCTCTGCATCGGTTAGATACAAATGTATCTATTGCATCACACGCAGCAATTGTCCAAGTGCTGACGCATGCAATTCCACCGACTATGGGGCCATGACATCACTTTACACGCACGATTTGTGGCAAATGCCGCCATAATTTCTGCCCAAAACACACAGCCACAACGCTCCGCTCATTCCCCTCATTCCCCTCATTCCCCATCCGTTTTCCCAGCCCCCTGCCTTGCCGTGATTCTAAAGGATGTGGGAGCTGGAGGTGCAGGAGCTGCGAGTGGGCGCAGGATGACCAAATCCCAGAAGATGGCGACGACTTCCGCACAAACGGAAGCCGCATTCTGCTCTTTTGCCTGCGACTTGCCATTGTCAACGTTGGTGTGGTAAGGCATTCTTGGCCCACACGCACACACACAAACACAGGCGCATCACTCTTGGCCAACATCCAAGAGTTGAACACAAATTTTCGAGTACAGTCAGCAAAAAGTGCAGTTGGCATGGCAACATGGCGAAATCAAAGGCAGACACGCACAACCAGCATCTCAGCATTGGCAACCAAGTTTACCTTTGTGAAAGTTCAAAAATTAGCGTATTGGATAAATTTAAAGATAGGTGAAGATATAGATAACAAGAAGGGAAGATATAGATACGGAAAGGGATAAAGATTCCCATACAGTTAGGAATTCTTAGCATTTATTTACTCTTACCTTCTCTTAGTAATATTTGTTACTTATCCTTCTTCTGGGCAAATGTCATTACTTCTAAAAGTCTAATGAGCCAGTAAACTTTGCGTAAACATCTCAATTAAACCAGAAATAAATATCCCAAAGGTTAATATTTAGTGATTCAAAGGGTGTGAGTTAAGTGAATGGTTAATAATTATATGTTACAGAGTAAATGATACGGTTTATTATATAAATAAAGCTAATGCTATAGACACTGTTGCAATTAGTCAGCGGAAATGTTTTAAGGAACTTAAAGGGTGGGGACTTTCTCTTAAATATGCAAATGCCCAAATGAAAGCACCAGCCATCAGCGGTAATTATAAATATTTGCTTGACCCCACCCCCCCGCAAGTCAACCTACCTAAACACCTGGCAATCAACCTGTACACTCACCTATGTGGGTGCTCTGTGTAATGCCTTCAATTAGCCAAGTCCACACAACACAATAATCAACGCGACTTCCCGTGAACTATGATTATGTAAGCCACACTCAAATGACATCAGTTAAAGGGGGGAGATATTAAGGCCAAATGACACTGAACAGAGATATATATATAAATTTAAAAGAAATATATATATACTTGTAGAATAACAAGTATTAATAACAATATTAATAAAGTGTGGAAAATAATTACAAATAGAATGTTAACTATTTGTAATTATATAGAATGTTAACTATTTGTAATTATATAGTTAACATTCTATTTGTAATTATTTTCCACACTTTATTAATATTTAAAGTTTGAAAGTCAGACTAATATCACATGGTCATAGGCTGCGGAAAATCATATAAATGCTTAATGAATGAAAGGCGTTTGCTGAGTTCCAGGAAATCCTAGCTAAGTGGGTTATTCAAACAGTTTTGTCTGTGTCTGAGCCACAGTTGACATCATACAGGCCTCCATTACCCCCATCCATGTACATACTATATACACTATAAAGATTCTCTCAATGGAACAATCGAATTGGTATAGTAGAGGGTTTTTTTTGGGTGTCTGCATATTAGCCGGCAGCATTTTTGGCGGCAAACGCCTACGCGGCAAAGCCACCACCTCCTCCGCGATGTGTCCTTGGCTTTGCCAGTATCCGATTGGGGCTTGAAAAATCATTCATTGAGACACTATATACTATGGATGCGGTGTGTGCGGAGTGTGCGCTGCTAGTTGGCAGTCAGAGAGTCGTAGGGATTTTCGCGTGGGCGTCCTCAGTGTTTGTGTGTGTTATTGTTGCCCTTGTTTTCATACTCCAAATATTTGTAGTGGGAAAAGTCTTGTAAAAGAGTACTACCAGTGAGTCTATTGAGCTGGCTCCCAGTCCTGTCCCCCCTTCGTTTGCCATTAAGTTTCATTTTATGACAGTGTCGCTGGCTCTGGCTGGAAACAGTTGACGCAGCAGCTCCACTTTCAAAAAGAAAAGGAAAAAAATACAAAAGTGGGCAGAGGAAAAGCGAGGAAAATTCCAGCTTGCGTGGGTGTTAGTCGCCGTTAGTTTTTCTCTAGTTGGTTTTCCCCACACATACACAGAAGCATTGCGGTCGCTCCTTATTGTGTATGCCTGTCGCGCTTTGCTGATTTTTCTTAATGGAATTTATGCGAGTGTGAAATTTATGTCTGTGCCCAGATAGGAGAATGCCAAACGCAGAACGCCAAACGCAAAACGCAAAACGCAAAACTATTCTTAGCCTGGCTCAAAGGAGGAAGCCGGAGCAGCAGCACACGCGTTGCCTACTTTTTGGGGCGCAAGGTTAAGCTCTCTCTCTCCCTTTAAACGGATTAAGTGCAGCGCGTGCGGAACATGGCTATAATTCAGATTGGCATTTATCGGTCTCTTCCGGCTGTAACGCTTACATGTTCATTAGCTGTCAGCCGGTCCAATGAGCCGCAAAAGCATGGTTGCATAAAACACGCAGCGGGTTGCCGAATCTCTGGTATATCCACCAGATATTCAGGCGGCTATATTACTACTACCATCGATGTAATCGCTGCGAGTTATGAATATTTACTGCCATCCTATTTTCTGCCATTACTATATTATGTCAGGGCGAGTGAGTGTGTGGGCGGGACAAATTGCTTTTCAATCAATTGAGCTTGCAGCGATTGCACTCGCCCTAAGGTTGCCTTCTGCCTTCTGCCTCCAGATATATATATTGCACATACGACCCGTTGGCCAAAGAAAAACTGCTGCAGGTCTCGAAGCAGCCCATTCATATGTATATGTGACTTTTTGGTTTCGATTTGTGCCATTGACTGGCAAAACGCCCTCGAACAGTCTTCTATTACAAATGGAAATTTTCCGGCTTCTGCCAAAAAAAAAAAAGATAAAAGAAAGGGGAGAAAAAATGAAAGAAAGATATTGAAGAAATAAAAAGGATGCGCGGGTGTGCGTCTCCTTTGGCATGTTTATGAGTCAGCTGATAAATAAAATAAATTTCATTTAAAGCCCATTTCCGCTTTATTGCCACTAGCCGCTAGCCGGGCTATTTGTGTCCATAATTTGGCTCGTAAATAATGCGAGTATTTCGCCCAGCGACTCCTTGAGACATCCCAGCATCCCAGCATCCCAGCATCCCGCCCCCGCAATCTGCATTCCCCACTCTTCTGCACTCTCTCTCTGCAGTTGACAGACCCAACGATGCAATCGGATTTGTCAGTTTCAAGGAAAACACACCAGCTGATGAGGTTATGTAGCCCTCGGCGGGGATTCACATCTGTAGATTCCGTAAGGTGTTACCGCCAACATAATCCTTATGTCTGAGAAATTGCATCAGGAGCCATCTGGCCGCAGATGCTTATAGAGTGTCGTGTCGTGTCGTTTCGGTTTCTCCACCGGGAACATGTACGTGCCAGCAGATTCCACCTGGTCGGTTGGTCGGTTGGCAGGTTGATAAACTAAACCATTCAGCCGGAAAACGGGTTCGGTGAGTGGGCACATTGCATCGTGGAATGTTACCTCATTTGGATTTAAATATGAGCAGAAGATGAGTGCATTTGAAGGTCGATCAGCAGCAGATATTTATGGGTTCCAAAGCTAAGGATGTAAGAGATTATGCTGCAGTGTTATTCTATATTGAATGATAGGTTCTTTTGGGCAGGTGCAATGTGTGGTAATACAGGGGAATGCCTAACAGGTGTATATGTTGGTCTATGAAAAGGTATGATGAAAGGGGTTATGATGTTGGGATAAATATTTGTATTTAGGTTAGATATTGCAGAACATTTTCCTGTGCAAAAACTTCGTCCCACTGTGCCTGTATTACGCCAACACACTCATTTGCAAATTTATGTTCGAAACGTGTGGGCCAAATTATGACAAACCGCAGTGAAAGTTTCAAAAAGCATTTTCAGCACACACTTAGCGCTCACCTTTACCCCACTTCTACGAGGAGAGGAAGGTAGAGTGTGTATATAGAGAGAATGAATGAGCGGAAAGAATAACCACCGAGGAGTACGTGCCCGTTTAGTTCACTCGAAAATGGATGACCACGCCCACCACCATTGCTCTGTCCTGGCCAACTTTTGGGTTGATTAAAGTGCGGAAAGTCCATGGAAATTTCACTGAGGCATTGTGCTATCCTCCTGGTTTCTCTGGCTGGCTCTTGCCCGTAATTAATGTTTATGCCGACTCTGGACTGGCTAGCGTTTTGTCTTTATTTGTGCTGGCTCAATTCCTTTTGGGTCCTAGAAATGTCTAGTGATGCATTATCTATGAACATGGAAAAAATAAAGGGAAAATATTAGTATTTCAAATACTTTCTTAACTATCAAAAGAAAGAAAGTTTAACAAGATAATCTAAAATATAAGGCATAGAGAAAAGAGAATGGAATAAAATACTTAGAATACTTACTACATTGGGAGCTAGTTTCTTTAGGTGCACGTTGACATATAGCTTTGACCACTTGCTTTCCGGCTTTGGGTCTGGGATTAGTTAATTTTGAGATAATTCGAGTGTTAAGCATGTGGCGCAAAGGCAGGACACACTCACACACACAATTGCAGGCCCCATTCCCAATTAGTTGTCATTATGCGTCCCGCTTGTAACGGCTCTGGTGCTGCCCAGCAGGACGCAGGACACTCCGCTGGAGCAGACAAAAGGATGCCAAAATTGTGTCGCCTGCAATCAGAACAGATGAGTCTGTGTGTATAGAGCATATAGTGCGAGCTGTTTGTGTGCGATAAACAAGTCTAATTAAAGCTAACGAGATTAGACCAGCCCAAGACGCACTCGAGCACAGTTTGGGGCTTAATTAAATCCCCTGTCAGTTCGTTCTCAAGTTGTCAATTAGCCGGCATTACGGTCATAGCTCTATTCTAAATGCATATACATACATGTATATTATTTTGTTTATTTTCGAAAACGCTCTAAAAATATTCGCAAGTGCCTATCCCCTATCCTTTGCCCATTTTGTGGGCGTTCATGCAATGTAAATAAGTAAATGTTTGCCTATGAAATCGATCAACGGATTGGGTAGCTGTCGCTGAGGCGGGGGCTTTAAGAGGTGGATTTAACCCCCAGCTCAAGTGGCAAGCAAATAAGAGTCTAAAAATAATCGAAAACACACACATACGCACTGAAGCCAATAAGAGGCAGGCGTTAAGACTTGTTCCATATTCATGAAGGAGTATCTATATATGTTATCTCTCTATCTGGTTTATGAAAGTAAACAGAGAAATTTCGGAAGGAGAACTTAAGCCGAGGGAAAGAAGGGCGAGAGTGATTTCATTAAGGTGCTAATTCCTTTGGTGGCTAAATTAAAATGTTTGAGGAAATAGAATAAATATTAGGCATTTTCGAGATGGAAATATGACTAACTATTAACCAGCTAAAGGTTATATTTTATTTGTGCTTTATTTATATATTTACTTGGCAATTTAAAAGTAATTTCAAGCAAAACAAATGCATTGGAAAGCTTTTGTCATGAATTTAAACTAACCTATTTAATTTTCTTATAACAAATTCCTAGATTACTGCAAATTAAGGCTTTAATGAGATGAAAATGAAATGTCATGATGTCTTGGCTGGAAAACTAAAACAGAAATTCAAACAAGTGCCCACGTAGCGGTAAGTAAACATTTACTTCTAATGATTTATGTGCCAAGTTGAAGAGAGAGAACAGGATACCAGGATACTAGGATATTAGATAGATAAGATGAGCAACAAGCTGGTTGAACCTTTAACACGACCAATTGAATTATGTTTTGTTTGTTCGCGTAATTACTTGGCGCTTAGTTCCTGTCCCCATTGATATTGGCCCAAAGGGCAAGTTTCATTGGCGGATCGTGGGCGTTATTAATTTATGAACTCCATTGCCATATCCATCTCCAAGCTGGCATTATGCTAATTTACAAGTTTGTCCTTGTCGAGTTAAGTGTGCGAAACAGCAACAAGGACAATTATGATCTAACAACAGAGGTAGGAACAAAGCTAAAGCTCAAGTTGAAGCTAAAGCCGAAAAGAAGAAACCGAGAGACACAGACATAAAAAACTTTTCCCCAAAAGTTTGCTTTTCGTCATCAAGAACAAATCAAGCAAACGACGACAACACAAACAAATAAATATCAGACTCATCAACGTCATCATCAAAATGGCGGCAGGCTGACCGGATACACTAACACAGGCACAACTTTAACAACTACAGCAACAGCAACAACAACTGGTAATGACAGTAATGAAATGTTACAGTTACATTGCGCATCGTTAAGTGGCACACACAAAAGCCCCGGCTGCTAAGTCGCGTGGGAAAAGCCAAAGGAAAACTGCCAAGCAGGCAGAAGGGGCTTTGGCTGTGCTGACACTTTTTGCCAGTCCAAAAAAGAAAATCACATTTCATACGACATCAAAAATTGATTAAAATTACATTAATTCATGCGCGGACCAAGTAAAATATTTAATTGAAGAAAAACATTGACATTGTAGTAGTTACATCTTAGTTGCGCATCTCATCCTCTTCCTCCGGCATAAAGTCGTTGAACAGCGAGAATGTCTGGCGCATTTCCTCTGTTGTCTTGTCCTTGATCGAATCGGCCACCAATTTGTAGGTGATGTCAAGCAATCCCTGGATGTTCAGGTAGTTAGCTGCCAGGATCAGATCACAAAATGTGTTCTGGTCTACATCAAGAAATTTAATATCCCAGGCGGAGATATCATCGGTGCGCTTTTCCTCGGACTCGTCCTCTTTGGCCTCCATTGGAAACTCGCTCTTGTGGTAAGTGGCCCAGATGAGCACCATCTCTAGGATTTTTGAGTTAACTTTTGGGACAGGAAGAACGCCAACGTCGTCATCATCGCCCAGATCCTGCACAGCCTTGCGAATCGTCTCCGAGCACTTGATGATATCATAGTCGATTTCAAAGATCACCTCGTCGGAGGTCTGCAGACGAATGATGCGCATTTTTGTGGCTTAGGAAAAGTATCAGTTTAGAATTTTTTAACCTGCTTATATATTATATTTATAATATATTTTTACCTGATATTCTCCTTCCTTGATTTCGATTGGGAACTGTTTGAGTTATGTGAACAATTCCTTAGAAGACAGACGGCATTAACCTCATGGCCCACTCTTATGAGTAATGTTCTGAATAATTTACTATTTTTTTTTAGGTTGTAATAGGTTCTCTGTCTTTTAACTATTTAACTATTTTTTCGAATAGCATCTCTGTTGCTGATTTGTAGGGCAAAGGCTGAACTGCCATCGCTGGATTGGATTCATTTGAGAGACGAACTAAGGCAGCCACATCGGCCACAGAGTAGAATTTGCATAAAAGGGCAGATTGTCAGCATTGTCCTTGTCGGTTTTCTCGCAAAACAGCAGCTGCAGTTGAAATTCGATTAAGCCGCCGCCCCGCCGCCCTTCTTCTTGCCTTGAACTTGCATTTTAACAACTGTCAGGCTCCCTCCCTTTCCCCCCTCTGTGGGAAATTGCATTGCTTCATTTGGGGGTTTTTCCCTTGAATCGGAGTTGAGAAAATGCGCAGAAATTTCAATTTGCTTAAACAAATAATCCAAATGTAAATTATATTCAATTTTTGAGGAATTTTTGTTTATCTTTAAGGGTTATATAAAGATTTCATTTGATTATTCCACGGATTTGAGTTGGAAAATTCGTAGAAACTGTCAAGTTAATTATTAAATGTAAACAAATGGTATTTAAATTGGAAAATAATAAGCTTCATATGATGTTAATATAAGATGTTAGTTGCAACTTTACATTCATTCTACATTTAATAAAAGTGCTGTCCATTTATTCATTAATACATTCAGAATGAGAGATAAATATTTCCATTTATACCAATCAATATATTGCCACTTTAAGTTAACTCCCATATCTGATAATCTCGGCCTGACCACAAATCTTTGGTCGCAATAAGACCATCTAAATTAGCTTAATTGCAAATTAATGAATATGCGCACCATTAGGAAGTGTGGGCTTATTGTGGTGTATGCTACATTTAACACTCTCCGCCACTCCGCTGCCATTTGGGTTAATTATAAATTATTCGGAGCAGGCTTTGATGTGTTGTCATGGATATTAATCTCTCCGGTCCAACGCCTGCCCTCTCCAGTTTAATTATACTTTACGATATTATTTAAATTTGTATCGTGATTGATTGCACGGGACCCGGGAAATGTCCAAGGTTGATGAGGTCTATGTGCGTGTGAGTGTGTGTGTCCTGATCCAATTAACGTCTGGCTGGCGATTAGGCAGCTGATTTGCACAAATCAATGCAACACGCCCCCAAACCACCTGTAATATACACACCGCCGAGGTGGTGTGTTTGCTGGTCGGTTGGCAGTGAATTGAATGAATTATATTACGACATACTTTATTGCGCCGTCATAGGCAAGAGAAATGTTATTTTGATTACTCGCACGCGCCACCGAACCGGAGGCGGGGCCCCGATTTGTTCTGTTGAGTTTGTTTATTGATTTCTCGACATGACACCGATTGCTTGCATATAAAACGTGACACTAGACAACATAATCTATACATTTATAGGTCTTAAGTTGAAATTATTCAAGGAAAGTAGTAGATACATATTAAATCTTTGTTATAATTATATTTATTAATTATAGGATCGAATCGGAAATCGATCATAGCTAAGCTTAAATTATTCACATTTTTCAAATCGATTTAAGTGAATTTTAAAACCCTTGCAGGGTTTTACAATTTTAGTCAACAGATAAACATTACAAAGTATATATATTATATATATTCTTGATCAGCATAAACAGCCAAGTCGAACCAGCCATGTCCGTCTGTCCATCCGTCTCTCCGGAAGCTAGAGTCTCAGCTTAGAAGCTGCCTCTCGCTCTCTTTCTCCCTCTCGCTCTCTTTCTCCCTCTCTATCGCTGTCTGTCTCTAGAGATATCACTTACTCCCTCGTGCTCTCACTTTCGCTCTCTGTTGTTCTCTTTGCTCGGAGAGTATAAATACCAGGCGCTACCGGCCCACCTCCCTCAGTGTGTACGTGGCCTCCCTCCTGTTAACATCTGTAGTGATAGTGGCAGTGATAGTGATTGCCCTGTGATCCCAAAAAGATCACCTGGCCAATGCAATGTAACTGGATGACCAGGAAGAAGCTTACATGGGTGATTTATTAAGAAGCCCTATTGAAGTCACCAGGAATACAACACTGGAAGGATGTATACTCTACTGCGGTAAGTCTAAACCATCACAATTATTATTATATATATAGAAGTTATAGGAGGGATCAGGTCTAGGTCCGCTGAGCTGTGTTATGTATTTATTTTTCAACTAACTCTTTTTGCCCCATTACTAAATTGAATATAAAGTGATTCAGCCAATTTTATAAAGAATATCTACCAACGTATACTCCAAGTTAATGCATCTTTGGCTTAGTTATGATCTATTTCACATTTGATTTCATGAACCCATGGGCAGCGGAGTTTGCTTCATTTCTTGTTATATGCCTTTTTTTTAGAGAAATGTTTAACATTTTCATAAATCATTCATTCATAATTTCATTTCGGAAAGCTTTCCTACGCTATATTATTATATTGTATATCGCATTTGTAGCCTAGTGTTAAATGTGCGTCGCCACAAGCACGTATCTATATTCGTTTCGATTTGTTGCACTTCGAAGATTAGAATCGATTTGAAACCCACTCGCCATTGAGCCTTTTAATCGGTTCGGTGCCGTTTTGATTCGCATAATTATGGTCATTGTGGGACCCTTCTCAAATGTCAGCCACTTGTCGTCATCGCCGACACAGCCCATTGTCACCCACTTGGTAAGCGATACCGAAAGACTTTCGAGTCTCTGCCAGGAGTTCGTCCCAGTCTCCGGTTTCAGTTCCCAGTGAGTCGTAAATGCCAAAACCGGTCAAAGCACCGCCTTGCACTACCTCGAGGATATGGAGGCTAGGCCAAAGGCGGCTGCATTCAGACCCTAATTTGTATGACAAATGCTAGACCTAATACGTAACAGTTGACATTGAAACTGGCATTAAAATTTGGTAAGCATTTATTTTTAGAAACTCCTTCACACGGACAGACAATGTGGAGAAGTTTTTTGGGTGCACATGAGCCCCAGGACATGAATAGCAACAACAAAAAAAAAGTTGAGAGCGAGTCCCATTAAAGATGCGCATATTGTGGGCAAGGAAGCGTTACACAGGATAAGAGGGCAGCACTGGGAGAAAAGTTTGAAGTAGAATTCAATACTTAACGTATGAATAAGGTGTAAATAAAGTAAGCTTACTAGATCAAGATCAGGAAAGGATTATAGTTTAGAATAGTTCAGCTTCTCAAATCAAGGCTTACTGTTCAAAATAGTCATATAAATCCTAGAAAGCTTAAGTTTTGTAATGTTCTTTGAAATGTTCTTCATTAAATACTAAGAATTTGTATTTCCTGACAGTTCCTAGGAAGTTACAAATCGGTTCTGGGAACATTAAGCCCTTAATAGGAGCCCCATTAGATCAGTAATTCATCCCCTTTGGCACTTGAGAAATCAGATACAGGTACATTCAAGAGCAGATTTTCCACAGAATTGGAAAATGTCAATATATTTCCAGTTGAGCGCCGCGAAACAAGCGATTCGAAAAATCGCCCAGTCCGGAAACTAATTTAAGAATATTTTGCGATGCCGGGAGAAATGTTTTATGGGTGATTCAGGGAATCAGGGGACATTGGAGGTGTTAGGGGACCATCGGCAGACATAAGCCCGATTTGCCATTTGAAGCGGAAGTGACCCTTGAAGTTTGATTTTGTTTGTGCGCCATTCGTTGGCAACGACAGGACATTTCTTCTTTTGACCAGGCCAGGAACCATATTTATATTTATTTATTTGCTGCTATTGCGCCGCTGTTGTTGCTGCTGCTGCTGCTCAATTTTTAATCAACGGCTTTGATGGCGTCTTGGCAGCGCCTCCTGGACTCCATGCAATTTCCTGTTTGGCTGTGGACGAAGTCTGAGAGACAGGCGGCTAGCAAAGGAGAAAAAAAAGTAGAAAAAGAGGAAAAGGAAAGCGCGACGACTCGACGCTGCTTGCCTATTTTTAGCAATTTGGCCGTATCCCACGGATTTCAATGTCAACAGCACTCACAGACACACACACACACACACCCCAAGAAAGCCGGGAATCCGGCATTTGGAGGAGGTCGGAAGTTGTCATCCGCAAGTGCCAAGCCTGAACATAAAGCAGCTCGATCTTGGTCCTTGTTCGCTGCTCATCGCTCATCCGATTAGGAGATTGCCTCAGACCAAAGTGCAGCATACTTATGGGGGCTGTAATTGAACTTGCCGCTAAAGGCAATTAAAAGCAAATCATAAATCATCTTCAGGGGAGGAAGAGAGAGTAGGGAAGCTGACCTTAAATGACATGCGGAAACTATAAACTCTATATATGTTTTTTCATATAAATTTAATGTTAATTTTAGTTCAGAAATTCACCAAAATAACTAAAAATTTGTCTCCCAAGCTATAGGGGACACCTCTCTAAAGGATGTGCATAAATTCATCGTATCAAAGACCCTTTCTTTTCGTTACGCTCCAAGTTCAAAGTGCAAAGGTGCAAAGGACGACCAGGAGGTGGCATGTGACGAGCCCAACTGTGGAATCGCCAATGAATGCGAATGATTCGCAGGACCAAGGAAAGGAGCCACCGGCCAGGACACAATGGGCCAGGCTCGCCTGCAGCGACTCGCGCTCTCGCTCGCACTTGCTGGGATCCTTCGGCTTGCGTTCGCCGACAATCGGCGGCACCGCTCGGTGCTCCTGCTTACGTCACAAAGCTGCGTAGGCGTCATCGTCGTGCGGCGCACCCATTGCCTTCGTCCCGCTTCTGTACCTCGGCTCCATGTGTGTGTGTGTGTGTGTGTGTAGCGCTCCGCTTCGGCTCTTTGCTTCGTTGAAAAACGACGCCAGCCAGGCGGTGATTTTCACCCCACTCATTTCCATTTCCATTTTCCACCCATACCCATACCTTTTCCACTTCTCTGCTCGAGGGCTCGCGTTCTGGTTTCCCCAAGTTTCCGTCGTTGTCGTCGTCGTCGTCTCCTGAATGAAAACTCGTCTCGTAGCCAGAGCTGGCTTCGATTTTTGTTGTTGACGTAGTCGTCTCCGGAATCCGCGCCTGCGCCATTGCCTGGCAGAATCATCTGTTGTTGAGTCCGTCCTCCACTGCTGCCTCATCCTGGCCATCCTGCCAGCAAGTGCATTTGGCTTGTGGTAGGACCGTTTTCAGGGAGGAAATCGTGGGAAATCTTTTTGTGGGGGCCAGGGGCCAGGGGGGCAGGCTTGGCTCGGGCTCAGCTGTTTGCTGTTTGAATGTGGTTTGCCTGTAGAGTTTTCCAGCATTATCCTTGGAGACTTTAGCAGGCAGCTGTGCAACAAATTCCGAGAGTCCAAGCCGGCTTTTCGCCTGGAGAGATTCTTTTAGCTTTAGTTTTTCACCATGAAACGAAGCTGGTCCTAAGCAGGTTATAAGAAGTATCTAAAGAAAAATACTAGCATTTGCAGTTGTAAAATATATTTTATTATTTCATAAATATATTCGTTATTAAATATGTTTCTACATAAATATATAGAATTTAATAACTAGTACATTAACTTTACTTTAATTACTCTTCGTTCTTATTAATTTCTCTCTGGTGGCTAACTCGTCGTTGTTGTTATTGTTTAACTCTTCGATATTTTCTACAAAGACTTAACCGTAAGTCAACTTCTCGTCCATTCAAAACTCTCCACACTGTGTTGTGTGTGTTGGCATCAGGTCCTTTCCATTCACAGAGCTCACCTCGGTTTGAAAATCGTTCGGTATGGTGGCAGGGCAGCAGCGAATGTATATTATAACTGCTGCTCGCTCGTAAAACGTAAAAGCCACAGACATTGTGACGACAAAAAGGACTTGTCTTCGTCCTGCCACATCCTGTCCCCTCTGTTGGTCCGCTGTGCACCCAGCTCGTAGCTGTTGAATCCTGCATGAGACGAACAGCGAAAAACAGGCTGCAAGCAACGATGACGCCTCTCGTTTCAGGACGTAGCCATCGGAGTTCTCCTTCATTCATGTTGGCTGCCACCCGAGTGGCTTTCCCCTCGGCTCTCCTCTGAGTCCTTTGCCTCCTCGAGTTAGATTCGGGTTCGGTTCGGTCGCCTTAATGACTTGCAATTCATGTGCTCACTTTTATTCACATTCTAATTTCGATGCTGCTGCGTGAGTTGTGTTTTGCTTACTCGCTTTCGGATTTCGTATTTTGTATTTCGTCCTTCTGTCTCCCATGGGCGTCATCGTTTTTCGAACTTCGAATTGGGTTGTGCTGAGTTCGAAACTTAGGGGCAGGCTGGCAGGACTCGAAAATGAATGAGAAAAGCGATCTGCAGGCGGAGATTTGCGAGAATAGGTGGTATTTGAGAAATTCATTTTTAACTCTTTCTTAATTACTAAAATAAAAAAAATGTAGAAGATGAACAAGATTCAATAATTTAGGGAAACTGTAGTTCAAAGAACATGTTTTAAGTTAGTAGAAGCTTGACAAGCTAAGGCATAACTTAGGTATAGTAAATTCTCTTGATAAATTTATAAAATTCTCTGAAATGGAGGATATCTTTGAATTATCTAAGAATTATATATTTTTTCTTTATTTGAATTTAAGATACGTTATAATTAATAACATTTAAAAGCAAACAATACAAGTTATATTAAATCTAACTAAGGTTAACCATAATCATAGGGTTTAAACTCCCTATGATTATTATTAATCTTTGTTAGATCAGAAACTTTCAACCTTTATTTAATGATACATGAAATATACAAAAATATATTTAAAATACAAACTTAAAAATGCCATTACTAAGCTAAAAATTCATTAATTGCAATTCGAAAAGCGTTCCTATGACAATTTTTATTGGGTTAATAAATCTGCATACTCAATTTACAATTTTAGAAAATTCAAATCAATTAAAAAAAAAAACGGAAAAATTGTAGAATTTTTTTTTCTAACCGGACATGTCTAGTTTGGTTAGATTTTTAATGCTGATCGAGATATATGATTTATAGGATCGGAAATGTCTCCTTCACTGAATTTTAAGCTTCTGATTAGAATTAGAATACCCTGAAAGGATATAATTACTTTCGAATGACTTCTCAAAATTTTCCATAAAAAATCCCTCTATGAAATCGTATATATCTATATCTTGGGACTAACCCAATAACTGAGGACTCACACAACTTTCCCAATGCAGAATTCCACCAATTTAGGGTTTATCCTGTGAGAAATGCAGTCGTTGCTTTTTTTTTTGGGACTAAGACCTAGCAGCTGATGTTGGGCAAAACTGAATTTCGAAATTGGGAATTTCCCCGCCGGAATTCGGAGACCGATGCCAATGCGGACTCGTGCAACCCACGCAAAGTTGGGGACCGCAAATCATATGGGAGGCGGTGGCAGGTGGCAGGTGGCAGAAGCTAGAGGGAAATGTGGAAAATGGGAAAAGTGGGGGAGTCGGCGATGCCGGTAATGGTGCACTCTGCGCAGGAGCAGGCATACTCGGGAGAACACAGAAGACGCTCCACGCTCTCTGGACTCCGCTCTCCGTTCTTCGGGACTTCGGGGCTTCGGAAAAACTCTACACAAGAGGCAGGTTGAAAACAAGTGGTTGAGCGGGCAGAGTGCTCAGTACTGAGCGAACTGTCGTTTCGAGCTCGAGTTTTCCCGCTGACTGAGAGCAGAAGCTGTAGCTGAAGAGCTGAAGCCCCCGAGCTGAAGAGGAAGCAGCAGCAGTAGCAGCAGCAGAGTAGCAGCCGTAGCAGCAGCAGCCGTAGGAGCAGGAGCAGGAGCAGGAGCAGGCGAAGGCGAAAGCGGGAGAAAGGAGCCAAAGGAGCAGAGCGACAAAGAGAGAGAGCGAGCGAAACGAACAGCAGCCGAGAAGTGAAATTTGAGGCAGGGGGAGTGAGTGAGTGTCCTGTGTGTAAGTGTGTGTGCGAGTAGCATAAAGTGGAAATACGAAACGCCTTGAGGAGCGACTGCGACGCCGACAGCGGCAGAGGGACACGCGTCAGGCGGCTAAGCAAAAGGCAGACAAACAGGCGAATCCTGCTGAGACGATACGACGAGTCCTTGCTCGTCGGTTCAAACGTGCGGAACACACTTCTGGAGGCAGCCCGAAAAAGAGACACACAAAAAAAAAAAAAACACACAAGAAAGGAGGAAATCTATTCCACAAAAACACACCAACTCACACTTAATCCACAACAAAGGAAAGTTTTCACCACAGAGAGAACCAGCTAAAGTAATAGTTTAACAACAATACAAATTAAAAACAAATTCGAAATCCCAAAAAAAAACGATATTTCGAAAACAAATTTTCAAAATACAACAACAAATTATTCCTATCCCAAAAACCCAGTGAAAGTGGAAAAGTTATTCAACCGAAAATAAAAACCAAATGCAAATCAGTTCCAGTTAATTGTTTTCCCTCAATTGATGGCTAACACTGTGAGTTTTAATTAATATACAACAACAAGTCATTTATATATATACGAGAAACCAAATCGAAAACAAAGTGCCGCAAGCTGAGAGCGCTAAAGTGCTAAAAGTTCCTTACAACAAAATATTAATTAAAAAAGAATAATAATAACAAATACGAAAGCGAAAACGGATGCTAAAACAACAAATTATATTGTTACAACTACTAATAAAATATACAAATTATACAACATCAATTTTCTTTGCATTTTAAACGAAAAACGAAATTAAATAAAGTAAAATACAAAACGAAATAAAAAAAGAGAAAGCGAGCAGCTCAAAACGTAACGAAGAAAAACCCAAGTGCCGTGGAAAAACCAAAGTCTAAGCCTACGAGCAACTGAAGCCAGCGGAAAATCCGAGGATATAGTGGCTATAAATAGTGGAATCAAAATTAGAAGCCGACGGGTGACAGCAACTAGTTGTCAGTCGAGCAAGCAGCAACTTGACTAGCGAAGGGTCGACGACAGAGGCCAACAAGGTTCAAGCTTCAGCTCCGGACTCCAACTCCAACTCCAACTCCACCTTGGAGCCCAGGCCAGACCAGGCCAGGAACCGCCCCCCAGCTACTCCCCCGGGAGAAGAAGGAGACAATTGATTATTGATTTTGTCTAAAGGCAGCAAAGAACTTCACAGCTTAACGCAAAACAAACTTGGCAAAGGGGCTAAGCTAAGCAGGGGAAAAACACGTTGACGCTGAAAGGGAGGCCGGAAAAAGCAAGAGTCGGGAAAACTCCGGAGTTGGCCGTCAGTGTTGTGCAATGCCAGGCTTAGGCCGGCCCAGTGTTGGTCAGTGGCGTGGCGCCTGAAGACCCACAAGAGCGCCGTGTGGCCATAAGTGCTTCTTGGGCCGAAAGCAGAGTAGCAACAGCAACTATCCTCCTCGTCTCGAGAGCGGGACAAGCCCTCACCAAACCACAGCAACCTACCGCCAACCACCCACCACCACCCACCACCTACCGTTATCATAACATACCATACCATACCATATACCCTTCCTTCTAATCGATCCCCTGAGCCGCCAAGATAAGCCGTCTAGTCGAGAAGCTGCGCCAGACCAACAAACGCAGGATGTTCAGCTCGCTGGCCCAGACGCTCCTCTGCGTCCTGCTCGTCCAGAGCGGCCTGTATGCCCTCCACCTGAGCGGCAATGGCAACAGCGGCGACAAGTCCTTGGGCGAGGTGGCCAAGGGCCTCCAGTCGTCATCATCATCTTCGTCGTCGTCGCCCAGCCAACCGATCGGACCCTCGCCGGGTTCTAGTGGTGCCTGGCAGACGGCGCCGTCGCAACAGCAGCAGCACCAGCAGCATCCGGGCGGATCTCCGCCAGGCGGCGGATCCTCGCGTGGTCCTGGTCACCGATCCGCCGCAGCGGCCGCCTTCGATGCCACCACCGTGCGGCTGAACAAGGAGATCGCCGACATGGCCCAGCTGGAGCGCGAGCGGCTGATGATTCTGGCCCGCGAAAAGCAGACGGCGGAGAGCCAGGGCAATCATCGTGGCCATCCCTTCATCACCGGTCGCATCCAGATGCAGCCCAGCGAGGAGCTGGATGTGGGTGACTATCCGGCCCTGCTGCAGCAGGCCGCTCGCGGCTACATCTTCGGCAATGTCCAGAAGCAGCCGCCCAGTCCGCTCAATCTGGAGGAGGACTACGAGCAGCTAAGGGAGATGGAGCACAGGCCGGTGAAATACTACGGCCGGGTGGTGCAGCCGGAGGAGCGGGAGCAGGAGCAGCAGCAGGCAGAGTCTCTCTACGAGCCGTTGCACTCCTTCGGCGACTTCGATGACTTCTCGGAGCTGGAACAGGAGCCGGATCCGCCGCATCTGGGCGAGGATGAGCTGCTGCGCGAACTGGATGCGTATCAGTATCACGGCCTGGAGGAGGATCCCCTGCCCGAGAATCCGTATCGCACGCTGGAGCAACTGGAGCTGGCTGCCCCCGATTCGCTGCAGCAGCTCTTCGAGCAGGAGCAGGAGCAGCGGGATGCCCCCATGAAGACGATGCACTCGGGCAAGACCCACACTAATCCCGGTGGCTACAATATAAGGACCCAGCAGAAGTGGGCACGGAAGCGTAATGGCCAGGGATTGGTCAGTCATAGTTCCGGAGCGGAGAAGCAGCTCCAGCGTCAGATCTTTGCCCAGCACTTCAAGCCGCAGCGCAGCAATGGTGGCAAGCTATCGCTCTCGGCCAACGCGGAGGCCACGGCCAGCAAGCACCTGAAGCCCTCGAGTCGCTCCGGCTCCAAGGATACCGAGAAACCCAACAATGGGCTAGGAGGCAGTGCTTCCTCCTCGCCTGCCGCCGAGGGAAAACCGAAGCAGCAGCAACAGCCAGCGGAACAGCAGCAGTCGCAGGACAAGAAGGATCCTAGCCACAAGAGATCCGGCGGAACGGTGGGATCACCGGGTGGCGGCTACTCGGCACAGCCACCCATGTCCCACAGCATAGCCAGCCAGCTGATGCTGCGCACCGCCCGCGGTCAACGGCAGTACGATGTGCCACAAATCGGTGAGTTAGTTACCTTTCCTATTTCATTATTTACCTATACCTAGTCACTATATATTCTATGCCCAGCCTGGGGGGGGGTGGACCCTGGGAAAGAGGGCAATCGATCGAAGCAATCAAGCCTCGATGAACCTGTGACCTTTGGCCAACAGAACTGGGCTGTTGTCTGCCAATCAAACCTCCACTTGACTCTATGAAAAGGCCTGGTATTAGGTTTTATAGGGTATATCTTGGTTTCGAATCAAGGAAAGTGAACTCTTTGTTTATTTTTCAATTTGTATTTTAATATTTTTACTGGAAAATTGAATATTTATAGTAAAATGTATTCTATTTCTTGGTCAAAATGTCCCTTAAAGTATTGTATCCTTCCAAAGTTTCACTGTATCCTAATTACTTGTGGAAATAATAAGCAAACATTAATTTACAAATGCGTGTTAGCGGGTTAAGGAAAGCCAACATTTACCACCAAATAGTGACGGTCAATATCTTTCCAATATCTGTGCGTTTCATGACGCATTAATATATAGTTTGACTTGAATCGAATTGACTCGAGTGGAGCGGAAACCGTGCTTGACCCCTTGGCATACCTATTTTTGGGGTCGAAGTGGGGTCCCCAAGGACACGTTATAATCGCTCTATTTCTGTACCTATTTCTTTCGCTTAAAGCAATTTATTACGACTGTTCCTGTTATTCTTGGCGGTATCCTGCATATTTTATGATCCAAGGCGGCGTCGTCGGCAGGCTGGCAATTTAATCCTTTTAGCCTGGCTTGTGGGCGGGCCAACGACCAGCCCGGCCGGCTCATCAATCATCAATCAGCCGGCGTTTAATAGATTGTCACTAAATCATTTGTCAACATGGCAAAGTTTCTGCAGCTTTTTCTCGGCTATTTTCGGTAGTTTGGCCAACTTTTCAGTCTCTTATTTTTGGCCATTGCATTTAGCAAATTAGTTGGCGGAGGCAGGACATCCATAGGGGGGGCTGAGAGGCTGGACTAGAAGTTCGTCCTTGGCTTTCGCCCATTCCGGGCCCGTTGTTAATCACTTGGCTGGCTAAATTACTTTACAACAAGTTTTGATGGTCGCCATGAATACGGAATACGCTTAGAGAAAGTTGGAGCGGCATCGGAACTCGGTCTTGGTCCTGGCTCTGGCCTGGCCTGCCCTGGCCTGGTCCTGTGCTGGTCTCGACTGACAATCAATTTTAATTTTTAATTAACACTTTCAAGTTTAATGGCGACATTGTTATGGTCGTGAGCTAAATGCGATTTCATTGCTCTTGTCCTGCGAAGCAACAGCAGAATCCTTGGCTCGAAATTATCCAGAAATTCAGCTTACAGCTTTCAGATTTCAACTCTCTGGTTGGCTGGCAATTTGATATTCTGTTCAATTTGCTGCTGCCATTAGTTGCAGACATTTATAATTAATTCGAGTATTAAATTTGATATTTATGCTTTGGGGGAAACTTGATATAGAGCGGATTTATTAAATTTATTGACCCAAAATAAGTTAATCAGTGCAGTGGAGGAAGTTGCATTCAATAAAGCGAACTATTATATTACATTTGAAAACTCAACACTTTAGTTGAACAATTTTCCTTGTACACTTGTACCTTTCCTTTTCTCTTTGTTTTATTAATAAACAAAAAGTTATTTTCGATTTACTTGGCTCTTGTTGGGACAACAATGTAAAGTTTTCCTTGCCAATTAAATTAAATTGGATTAGTTTATGGTACATACCTTTCGGGCACTTCAGCCTTACAGCTTCTTAGCCTTTTTCCCTTTTAGAATTTTCCATCTTTTCCCCAAAAACTGACTTGAAAGATGTTGTGAAAATTCAATATGAGGAAGACAATCAATGAATTTTCATTTTATGCGCATGTTTGCACAATTTTCCTCATTGTTATGGATGTCAGTGCTTTTCCTCCTCACTCTCTACCCTGATTTTTCCCACATTTTCTCCTCTGCGTGTGTGTTGGTGTGTGTTTGTTTATTTCCGCATAACGTCATCGAGTGCCAGCTGTGAAAACGTCAACGCTTTGCCACCCGTCGTCATCCCCGTCCTCGTCCTTGTCCTCGTCGCCGTCTCGCTCCGCACTTCACACTTTCGCTGGTAGTTGGGAAAATTACAATTGCTCCTCTAAGTGTTTATCCTGGAAAACGATTATCGTGAGAGCCGCACACATGTGGTTAAGGAGAAGGACATGGAAACGGTAGCTCAGCATAATAATGTGTGGGATCTAGGAAAAATTAGTAATACAATTGCTTAAATTTACGGAAAATTATAATTTAAAGGAAATGTTGAATTTTTATACCCTTGTGAAGTTTGTAAAACTGTGAAGGAGTCATTTTCGACCCTATAAATCATACATATTCTTGATCAGCTTTAAAATCTGAATCGATACAGCCATGTGCGATTGAAAACAAAATTTTTAAAATTTTTTAAAATTTTTTTCATAAAAAGATAAGGAGTTACATCATTAAAATGTCAAAAATTTTTTACAGATTTAATAACCTAATAAAAACTAGCATAGGAACTGTTTGTGAATTAAAATTGAATCCTTTTTGATTAAGTTATGAGATTTTTAAAATTTCATTTTGAGATAAAATTGTCATATAAAAATATCTATTCAAAAACGAATGTTTTAAGCTTAGTTGTGATCGATTTTCGCTTCGTTCCTATAATTTAAGTGCAAGCTGCTTCGGCATTCCGAATAAAGTGTCCTTTCATGTTAAAAGCTAAAATACTTCCATAAATATCTGTATCATTTGAAGTTAGCAGTTTGGAAAAAGGTAAAGGAAAATCCTTCTGAAAATCCCCAAAGAATACCCAAATATAAAAATAAAAAAAGAAAGAAAAAAAAAACTTAAAAGAGCCATCACACAATTTCCCGGGAAACCTGCGGCTGCGTTTACAACTTGACATCATTAAAACGCGTTCACAATTTACGATCCTCTGCTGGTCCGGTTTCCAACTAATTTAGTAACAACACCCCGGGGGTCCAGGGCAACCGGACAGGACGGCCTCCGTTTGACAAGTCCTTGCTCCCACGCCCATATCCTGTCTCTCTGTGTGTGTGTGTACTCCTTCGCTCGCTCATATACTCATGTCCTGGCGGTTGATTTAATTTGTAATTTGAGCCCTGGCCGGTCCTCAAGTGGCCACTTGGCGGCAAAAAAGATCATCGATTCGTGCAGGACCCTGCGTTCCCGCTCCCGTCGAATATTACGCAAATTAGTTGGAAATGGATATTGGAGATGCGTCTATCAGTCTGTCTGTCTGTCTGCCAGTCTGTCAGTGGTCTGTTTCCCCCCCTCTGTTTTCCCGCTTTCCCATTTTCCGCGTCCTTTGCGTGGGCGGTCGCAATGCAGCGATGGAAAGTTTCACCACAGCGACAGGTTGTCTGCCGCAACTTGTGGGTTCCACAGACAGTCTCTATCCTTGTCTGTGTGCCTCCATAATCGGGAAAGGATATGCAAATGGCCAGGCACTTGAGGAAGGAGCGACAGATCGGACAAATTGTTATACTAGGGATAGACAGATTGCGCCTTAAAGGACTTCCCTTTTCCTAGTTTGAGGAGTTTTGGAGTTGGAAAATCACTATTAGAGTAAAGAGACTCTATGTCTGCAAAAGGACTCTCTCCAAGTCTAACTTTCTGCCTAATGACATTGCCCCTTGACCTACAAAAAGATGCGTATAACAAAAGTTCGCTTTTTATATATATTTCTTTTTATATTCTCACATCAATGCCAATGGCAGACTGACATTTTTGGCATTTTCTGGAGGCGCCTAAAATATTCTCGCCGTCACTTGGCCCAGCTTTCTCTTTCTCCTCCCTTGGGAGGAGTCCTGCAGCCAACAAAAATACAAAATATATACATATATCCACACCCTGACCCAGGGCTAATTAGGAGGCAAGGCCCAATTTGCATTGCAGGCGGCTCTCCAGCTTGGCGGCCAAATGAACTGGAAGCAATGACGCCCCATGTCACGCCCACACACTGAATTTGTTAATGAGGTGGACACTGTTTCGGCCCGGCAAATTAGCCTTTTGACTTAATGCACACTGGCCAAAAATAAACAGAAACGTGCTGGAAATGGCCAGAACATGAATCAATAAACGGTGACATCATCATCATCTTTGTGCTAGCCAGCATCCAGTCAGTTGGTGGGGGTTTTACAGCATATAGACAGGACCTCCTCCTCCATCTCCTTGCATATATAATTATGGCACACACACACACCACCACCACCACCAACAACAATAACAGCTAAGGGGGGAAAATATTTACATTAGCGTGGCCAGGATCTGGTAAAGGACGCGGCCATTGAGCCAGGCCAATTGTCTGGGTGTTGGTGCGACTCATTCAGCCAGTTTGACGACAGCAGTTGCCCGAGGCGGGCTCTGGCCAAAAGTTTGTGCTTTCTTCTTGCGTCACAGTCTGAAGGATTGACATACTTATGCCCACACCCAAGCCCAAACCCTCCCCCTATGTAGAAGATACTACTACCATATAAATCTGAACAAAGTGTCTAAAGGATTGCGTGGCATGATGCTGAATAAACATGGCCAGCATAAATATCAACTATGGGCCAATAATGAAGCACACCAGGACCAAGAATTTTGCTCGAAAATCTATAATAAGACACTGGAGACCCGCATAGAGTATATATCCTATTTGGCCAGTCAGCTCTTAGTCATCCGTAATGAAGAGCGAAAAGGGGAAAGCGGGAAAGGCAGGGAAAGCCAGCAGAACTCTTCGGCAAATAAATGTGGCTGAGTAATCGGGCGAGTGAGTGTGTGTGTATGTGAGAATTTTTTAGTCAATGAAGCGTCAAGGACTTTTTTTTTTGCTTATGATATATTTACCCAAGGGAGGTCTCAGAGTCAGAGAGAGAGAGCCAGCCTGAGAGCGAATCCTTAGCCACAAAAGATGATGCAATGCAATCAAGAGGCAGCCGTGGGTTGTTGGGCATAGTAGGTATCCTTCTCCTGGCTGGTATCCTCTCATCTCGTGCCTAATGAGTTGTGAGCTGACGCGGAATTTATGAATGAATTGCGGAATATGTAGTAGAGCAGGCCAGGACACAGACAGAGAGACAGGCAGAGAGACATCCTGGCAGGGGCTGACACCGGACGGGAGAAGGATAACGAAGGCAGTTCCTTAATTCATCAAGTTTCTCCCCAGAGAAGGGGACATTGTTTCAGCTCAAAGTGAGCGTAAAATGAACCAAGTGCTGGCAGTTTCCCGTAATTAGCCTGCTTTGCATATGAATAATGGGTTATTTATTGGCTATACTTAGACGTCTTCATAGATTCTAGTGAAAGAGGAACTAGATAATGTCACTGAGAATCTGCCAAAGAGAAACTTGGTTATTTTCATATGAATCAGGCAACTAGATATCTTTTTTACTTTATCTAATTCATCTATTTATATAGTTTTAAATATTTATCTAAGAAATGCATTAACTTAGGCTGTCATAAAGTAATAATATTGTATCCTATCACACTTATCCCAGAATTAACAAGTAAATAAACCTGAAATATGTTTTAAATTCTCCTGTTCGACATGAAATAATGACATTAGTAAATGATTTTGTACACAGCACCACGCAAATTGCAATTTAATTAAACTGTATTTATTTGTATATCGATCCGCCTGAATTAATTGGTACTGCAAAAACCTTAAAAGTTGAAATTGCTCTGCCATCATCACGTCGCCAATGGTTCATGACGCATGATGAGAGCCACGGGATCTGGGCATGAAACCGAGAACCTGAAACTGAATTCCGCGTGGGTTTCGGCCAAATGGTTGGAAGCGATAAATTGCTGACGGCAGTGGGCCTTCAAAGGAATGGTAATTGGGAGGAAGTGAAGTATTTCGATCGAAATATTTATCCTTAATATAAACTAGCTTGTAGCTTGAATAGCTAATGGAGCGAACCGATAGATGTGACTTAAAGTTTTGTGATTCGAGGATTACATTATCCTGATTAAGAGTGTGAGTGTTATGTTCGTCACCGAATCGGATTTCTTTACTTAGAAAAAAGAAAACCCAAAAGAGTTGTGTTGAGTGTGACCTCCGAGGACTCTGGACTACGCAGATACGCAGTCAGCCGTGTCCTTGAACCAGTCGATGGGCAAGTGGCTGGGGTCCTGTGGTTGGTCGAGGCGAACCCAAAAAAAAGAAGCCAAAAACAATTGCCAGGATAGAAATCTAACTGGCAGTCTGGCAGCGTACATGTACAGGAATGACATATGCTGCCAGTTTTGGATGGGCCATAGAATGGGGCCGAAGGATGTTCCATGTGCGTCACAGGTCATGGAAATCAAACGCAATAAAAAAACACCACACACAGACCGCATCAGTGAAAACTGGAGCAGTGAGTGTGAGTGGTGTGTGGTGTGTGGTATATGGTGTATGGTGTGTGCGGAGGCACTGTAGCCAAGTGCATAGTCATGCTAATGCAAATTATGGCTTATTTAAGGCGACAGCATCAGAGCCTAGTTTAAGGCGACGGCTGCATCACTTCAGCCTGTCGCATGCATGGCAGAACTAAAAACTGAAATTAAAAATGAGAAAAAAAAGAGTGGCAAGAGAGCACTGAAAAAGTAGCAAAGAAAGCCGAGGGCTCTTGGCCATGTCGTGGGATTGGGGTTAGAGGAAGCCGGGTGTGCTGCCTACTTAAAGGCTTCCGGGCCGGCAACTCGCAGCAGCCGTGCATAATGAGGCTCTGGCACTCACACAGCTGCATGCATAATTTAGCAGAAGAGCAGGAGCAGGAGTTGCCAGAGTCCCTGGGATGCTGCTGGTGTACCCGTAGCACCTAAAGCAACCCAAGAAAGTCCGGAGAAAGCCTGGAAAATCCTTTCTTCCCTAACTTCCCTTAGGCTGACCTTTTCCCTTAAGTCGCATCGATCTAGCTTTTGGCCCAAAACCCTATCCCTCTCAAATTCCTGCATAATCATCTTCCTGGCCTTGTAATAAGCGAAATGGCTTGGGTTTTGGGCTCCAAATTATGCAATATTTATGCCGCTCCTCTGTGTTTATTTTAATTTACAAGCAATTTATCTGAGAGAAACAAAGAAAAAGAAAATAATTCCAGCCATCGGACAGCAGATGCTTTTCAATCAATCATTTGCTTTCATATTCGCAGCGATTATGTATATGTTTTTGTGTTAATATGAGTTTTTTTTATGGGTAAGACAATAACTACAATAACTATTTCTTGAAAAGCCTTGATAACCTCCTTTAAATCCTTCAATTCCTCACCACTTTCCTGCAGTGCAGCAAATTTCAGTATCCCAAAACTGGCAGAAGGTGAGAAGTGAAAGTGGAGCTGTGGAAATGTGGAAAATGGGGAAATGCCAGGCTAACCAACACTTGTTGCCCGCCACAAACCCTAGGCAAACATCGGGCCACACCTGTCAAAGCAGAGAATGTACCAGGAGGAGATATAGGAGAGATAGAGGCAGCAGGAAAAACTGGAGAGGAAAAATTGAAGGTTCTGCATTCCGTGCGTGCCAATTGAGAGGGGGGAGATTTCCCCTATGCTAAGCCCCCCCAGGCGGACAAATGAAATTGACCTTTGGCCAGTGGACAAATAAATGCTGCAAGAATCGAATTCGATTCGTTAACGAACTGAACTCCGCATCAGCTTTGCTTCAGCTTGGATAAATCCAGCCTGGGAGCTTAATCCAGACCGCAGTGTCTAGAGCCTGCTCCCCGTTTCCCTTGGTGGTCTGCGGCTTACACAGCTGGCGAATAAACGTCAGGCTATGTCACCGGGATTCCAGACCCACAGCGAAAGCGAACTGCGAACAGCGGGCTTTAGTTGAAATTGACAGCTGGTTTGCAATTAAATAAGATTTATATTCCGGCCGAGAAGCCATCCTTGGATGCTGGAAGTTTCTGCATTAATATGCCAGTAGGTGACTCCACCAAATGACCTCGGGCTGTCAATTCGTTTCGTGTGCGTAGACCAAATATAGCCACGAACTTTGCTAATGGATGCACACCATGTCAAATTGAATTTATTTCCAGGCCTCCCGAAAGAATAATACGCCCAAAGATTTCTCATGTTTAATTTATTGTCTGTCTTTGTCGCTTTACCTCACCCAGACACACAGACATAAACAGGTGAGTTGACAAAAGACTTGGAACGAAAGGCTTTGTGTCTGTCTTCGGTCTTTTAAAACAGGATCTCCTCCTGGGGCTTCGACATGTACTACATCCCAGCCAGGCCAATGGCAACACTCTCAGTCCCAGTCTCCTTGGCCTAGGTTTTAGCCATGTTTTGTGGCTGTATTTATATATATCTCCATAGCCCCCAGAGCCATGCACCATTATCTATATGGCAACAAAATAAGCAAAAGTAAAAGGTTGTCTAGTCCTGCACTGAGGGAAAGAAAGTGTTGGTAAATGTTTAATAATGTTTAATTCGTAAACTAAGTAGTTCTTAAAAAAGGTTTTATTATAACCAGAATGTGTCGGACTTAAGACCCAAGAGCTGACCAAGAACTATGCACCTTTTCATTGGGAAACAATTTTGAACTTTTCAATTATGAAATTTAGGGATTATATATACTCTATATGTTCTTCAAGTTCCTGTAACTTTGAATTTGCAAAGGAATTAATCAAGACATTACATCAAGCTAGCTTTCCCTGCCTTTTCCATTCTTCCCTTACATTTTTTAAGTACTCGTTCTGTGATTTCTCCCAGTGTACCCCTAGTAATGAGGTCACTAAAGTGCTGCTACGCACTTTCCTTGATATACTCTTCTGTCAGACATAGACTTGTTACATAATTCAATTTGCGCGACACTAGCTAAATAATTTATTCAGGGTCCAAGTCCGCAAGTGACGTGGCCAATTCGATAACGATTCCGAATCGAATTTGGGCATTGAAGTTTGGTCCTGGAAAATCACCAGGACACATGGACACATGGACACACGGACGAACGCCCACTCATTCAGGCTCTCTCTCTAGCACTGGCATTGTTTTCCAATCAAAAACTAAACAAAACGCAAACACAAGACCCAAACACTTGAGCCACTGCGTAAGCCATAAACAAACACGGCAGAATGACAATGTGAATGGGTTTTGGCCAGTGTGGCAGGGAAAGGAAAGGGAAAGAGGAATTGCTAGGAGTCCAGGAGCGGGACTTGGCCTGGCTGTGACAGTGGCCACAATGCGAGAGCTGCCAGAAAAACAAAAGCCAGCCGGGACATAAACGACATGGAACGGAGGGGAACCGTTGTCCATGAATGGACACCGCTCAAGGGGCCGGAAGGCGGTGGGAGTGGGGCCAAGGGTCGGTCTGTGAATGGTGCCGGGCGTGGGACATTTGAATCCTGCCAGGGTTGACTCAACCAATTCACTGGATTTGAATCTCTGGATCTTGGCAGTGATTTCTGACAGATTAAAGCAACATTTAAATTGGTTTTCCAAGTTTCTAAGTCTTAATGCCAATGCTACAGTTGTCTTAATTAAATTCTTAATTGAGTTATTGTGTTAATGTTATTTTTCAGTTTTTAATTATTGCCTTGCTCATCCGTCGTTCGATTTGCCACATTTTAATTGCTTTATTAACTCACTTCTGTTATTGATTTATACATTTTCAGATTATTGATGGCTTCATTTAGTCTCTGTTTCAATTAATTTTTTCTTTGTAATCATTAATGTTTGTGCATTATTTATATATTTTTTTTATGGGTTATTCAATACCTAAATCATTTTAATTGATACGTTTAATATTTCTGTTTATTGTGAATTAATTGATTTATTTTTTGTTTTTTCTTTGAAGTATTTGTTTTTTATTGTACTTCAATTTATTTATTACCATTTCGTAGTCACCGTTTTGGGTCACAGTTCCCACATCACTGGCTGCCTGGCTTTGGCCTATTTCAGGCGGTTAGCATCTTGTTTACCCATTTGCAACGCTTGACAGTTTTCTAAAATATGCCAAGGCAGGCGGCGTGCGGCTGTCTAAATCCAGCTAAGGTCAGAGTTCAAATTGAGTTTGGCCAGGAAATTAAATGGGGGCGGCCAGTGGGGCGGGGGATGTCAGGCTCTAGGCTCTAGGCTTTCAGGCAGGAAGGCAGCAGGCAGGAGGCAGGAGGCAGGAGGCAGGAAGGCTCCAAGGATGCCAAGGCAGGCTAATGAAAAGCCCTGCTGCTCCTGCTTTTGACTGCGTTTAACGGACACTTGGCCGTGTGTTGCTGGGGTTGCTGTCTCCTGCGGTGCTCTGCTGCTCCTGCTGCTCCTGGTGCTCCCCGATGCCTGCCGCCTTGTTGCCAGGACATCCCTCGTCGTTTAGGCCACCCCTTTTTTTTTCGCAAAAAGGAAAGGAAGCCCCGTGCACTTGTCTGCTGCACTTGCCACCCTCTCCGCCTGGCTATTAATATTGCCAAAGGTGCGCACTCTTTGGTACTTAAGTGGCTGCCGTCTGGGAACTGTCACCGGGGTCGACTGCTCTTCCCGAGGAAATGCCTCCTCTGTCCCCCAAACCCCTCCCTACCTCCACTTGGCATTGTGTCTTTTGACAGTCGACGTCTTGGCCCAGCCAACCCCTAACCCTAACTCACCTTTTGTTCCAGGAGTGAAGAGTGCGGCCTGGCCAAGTGCTAGGGGATGTCGCGCGGAAATTAAGTAACTAAGTAGAGCCCAGGATTTCGCTTTTCGGGGGATCGGAGCATAATCAAAACTTTTCATTACGCCCCCGACCCAAGTAGAGCATATTTCACAATAAAACCTCTCGGTCCATCATAAATATAAATAAAGGCATTACGCGTGGCGCAGAAAAAATGACGACAGGTACGCAGCTTGGAGGTGGAAAAAAAAGGAAAAGTTTTATTGTCATAGCGCCCAAACAAGGCATAAACTTGCCTTAAAAGTTTAAGCGGCCTTCGCCGGCTTCGTCAGCTTCCAGGACCTCCGCCCAGGACCTGCTCCACTGCCCACCAGGCAGTCCATACATTTCAGTGTCTATTTTTAGCCACTCGTGGAGAGATGTGGCGCAGGAACTTTCTACTTCAGGTCCGAAGCTGGGAAAAAAATGTGCGGAAAATTACAGTGCAACTTTTGGACCGAACAGCGAGTAGAAGCTACAACAATTTTAATGAAACTTTTCTGGGCTACAGCTACACAGGGAGAAATTTTGACAAAAAGAAACCTCTAGAGTACCAAAGTTTGTGGAAATTTAAAGATGGAGAACTTGTACTTAAACTTGCTAGATTCAAGTAGGTTCCTCTTCAAAAGGAAAATTCATAAATCCTTACATTTCAAATTCCACGTTTTCTATATTATATTATATTAAAATTTAAGATACACTCTTTCTCTTAGTGTATAGCTCTCGCTTATTCTTCACCTGGTTGTCAGCGGACCAAGGCGTTGTCTTGGTGCTAATGAAAAGTCAGAAGCTAAGCGAACTACGTGCCCAGCAGCGGGTATCTCTCTCCCAAAAATAATATTAATAATGTTGTGAGAAGACCCTGGGAAAATAGGGGACCAAAAGAGGGTAGGATTTTGCACAACTTTTCGTGGAAAGTACGATATCTGTTTGGCTTTTCCCTTTCCACAGACCGAAACTACCAGCAGCACTAAAAATGTCAAAAGTTATAAATAATTTTCCATATAGAAAAGTGATATGTTCAAAACATGTTGTCAGTGCACCGCAGAGTCCGAGCCAGGACGCAGGTCGCAGGACTTGCAATGCAGGAACCCCTATCCTTTCGAGATTCCTGTCCCAGTTAGCAATTTGCGAAAAATTGCCAAAGCAAAAAACTTCAAAGTAAACAAACAAACACATCACCAGCTGCCAGCCAAAAGGAGGAAGCAAGGAGGAGCTAGGAGTCAGGGGGCAGGCGGCAGGAGTCAGGAGCTGGCAGGACCAAGCAGGAGCTGGAAGTGCCGGAATCCGGGATCCGGCTTCCACGAGTTATGTTGATTTGCACATGTTTATGTCCAGTTAGACGCACCTGCCAGGGGGGGAGGGGTTTCCCGAGGAGGGTCTTGTTTTGCCGCATGAGTTTTTGGCACAAGGATGGCAAGCCAACGAAGGAAGACAGGACCAAGAGCGACATGAAATTTTTATGGCCAGCAATGGCAGGAAAACAATTGCGAAAAGTAGTTTTACCGAATTCACGGGACACGTACCAAACAGGAATATGCTTCCCCGGGAAATTAGAGCAAAGTGTCCCTCGCTACCCCGACGTCCGACTAAGTCCGGAAATAAACGCCAAGTGTATTTAGACTTTTGTATATATAACTTGAGACTCTCCCGACTCTCGACTTCCTATTCTCCACTCTGGCCTCTCGGCTCTCTCCTCTCGCCGGGAAAAAGGCAATTTAAATTATTGAGCGGCATTGATTGCCGCCAAGTCCTGCCAGCAAGGCGGGCTTCGGGGGTTGCAGCTGACGCAAATGCCGCGGGGAGTTGCCCCTCGGCCAGGATAATCATCATTAAATCAACCGCAGGCCCAAAATTATAACCATTACGTTTATAAATAAAATGCGGCGACGGGACGGGCCTCCAGAACAAAAAGAGAACGAGGGGAAGCCCGAGAATAAAGCTCAAGGGGGCGTGGCCGGCACTTGCCAGCACACTCGCCTGTAATTACTTTGATTTGCACCAAGGCAACCAAACCACCAGGCTTTCGTTCGAGAAATTGCACGATGCCCCGAGTCCCTGAATTTAATTTGCAGCTGCTTCTCAAAGAATAGACAATTTTTCTTTTGGTTAATTTCCATGACGGCCTCACTGGCTTTTCCTTTTTCCAAGTCCAAGTCCTGTGAGGATTCCTGCTGACGTCATACACAGACGGCCTTGAGGGGGGATGAGGCGGCTTGTCAATTAGCAATTGCCTGGGTGTGAAATTATGGGTTAAACAACGATTTAGAGGGCTAAGCTAGTAGCCAGCTACCAGCTAACAAATTCCATTTTCACAGACAACTGCATTTGCTGACAATTAGTAAATGGTTGTCTCTAGTCCCAGGAGAAAATAGAGAAAGGAGGAAAAATAAGAGAAAGTAGAGAAAGCCATGTCCTAGGGTTCAATTCCTTTTTCTGTTTAGCTCTCTCTCTCTGGCTTTAGTCGCAGCGATTATCTTATCAGCTGCGATTAGACACGCTTCCTCCGTGATTGCGGACTATTTGGTTTTAAGCGGATTTCATTGCACCTTCGTTTTATACGTGTTTTATCCAGACCAAGCGCTCGGTTTAATTAGATATTAATTGGTTAAGCCACAGCCATCGTTCAACAGGTGTCGCAAAAGCCGAAGAAAATTGAAAAACCTTTTCGACCTGGCCTCACCCCAAGCAAGAAAAACACACAGAACACACCGAAAACAAGAAAATGCCAGCAAAGCTCACCCATTTATTCAAGGCGTCAAGCCAGGCGGAAATGACGACGAGGACGATGAGAACGGAAGGAGGCGGCAGGAGGAGGTGGCAAGGTGGCCTTTTATCCTTCTCATTGTTGCGGAGCGGCAGTTTAAGCCTTCGCGGATGTCAACCGCAACAGAAGGTGCTGTTGCTGATTCAAAACAGTGCGTTTCATAAAGGGAATATCTTCATTTTTACATAATGAAGTTCCGGGAACTTAAAGATTCCAAAACTGAGACTCCTATTAAATCTCCTTGTATTTAACATGTAAAAATATAATTTAAATTATTTACTATTTATTTTTGGCTTTACATTTTCGATACTTACTTTTATCGTGTACTTTACGCCACCGCGCAATGAATGCCACATGACGTAGACAGAAAAAAAAGGACGAAAATGGGCCGCAGCTTTGTTTCTTCCACATTTCCGTCGCGCATTTTGCCGTGACTTAATTGGTATGCGACCCCTCCTCTCTCTCCCTATAGTGTGTATATATATATATATATTTTTATATATGTTGGTATATGCATAATACAAATCCGGGCGCTTGTTTGACGCTTTTCGACTTTTCTGTGTGCGCTGAGCCTTTTGCCTTCTTTTTTTTATATATTTTAGGGTCCTTCCTCGCGCTGGCTGCGCTTTTATTTAAAATATTTTTTGTCGTGTTGCTTTGTCGCATTTTAATCTGCACAGAGCACGCGATTACCTTCCCCTTTAAGGCCCTAAATGTATGTGAGAATTCCGGCAGCAGTCAGGCGATAGTGTGTTTGTGTGTGTGTAAGGATACTGGGACAAAATTAGAGTGTGCTTTAAATATTTTGATATTCAACTTTAAATTTTCAAAAAAAAGCTAAAATAGCATCAATTTGAATTCGGTAAGCGGTTCTATGTTAGTTTTTATTAGGTTAATAAATCTGTATACTTAATTTACAATTTTAAATTTTTTTAAATTTTTGACAATTTTTTGGAAATTTGAACGATGTAACCCCTTATCAAATTTCGAAAAAATTTCAAAAATTTTTTTCTTTGGGACCTAGCTAGTTTGACTCGGCTGTTGATGCTGATCAAGAATATATATGTATTATGGGGTCGGAAATGACTTTTTCACTGTGTTTCAAGCTTCTGACTAAATTTAGAATACCCTATAGTTAAGAAACGCAGATTTTCTTGATTTCTTGATTATGATTCTAGAACTCAATACACCTCATTGATTTCTTCCAGTGTAGTTGTCTTTGTATGGGTGGCATTGTCGTTGCTTAACCACGATTTACATACAAATCGCTGCCTTTTGCTGCCTCTTTTTGTCGGTCGACGTCGACACATACAAAAATAACGCGACTCTGTTTTATTTTTAACACACCGCCAATTATAAACAATATAAATTTGTATAGTTGTATAGGTGTGTGCGTGTGGTTGAGGTTAGTGTGTATGTGTGTGCGTGCTGGTAACTAAGTTTAGTCATTGTTGAAATTAAAATAAAAGGCTGGCTGTGCTGCAACAAAGGCAAGTTAATTTGGCTGCATTCATTCTAGCCGAGTTTCGCGGAAATTTTTGTCCTGTTTTATGCAAACACTTGCCATGCAATTTAAATGCAAATTCGAAAGCCGCACAAAAATGGCATTTCTTGCCTTAGTTTTGTGCCGAAAAATATGCATAGAATGTGGGAGCTATAAATAGCGAATATATGGGGGCCCCCGATAACAGCCTTTCACCTCTCATTCATTGAGATTGATGATGAGCGATGTATTTGGCTGAAATTCAATTTGATTTTCCATCTGACAAGTTAAGTGGCAGAAAGCTCGCATTTCAATTACGCCCATCCCGAGAGCAGCCCCCATAATTAAGCCCATAAAATGGCAGGGATTGGGACGGGGGAAGGGCATTTTTATTGCGGTTCGAATTTCCATTCAGGATTCGAGGTCCTGCGAAAAATAAGTGGGATTCTGTCCCCCTGCCGCACTCTCTCCTCTCGACAGCGATTTCTATAAAGTGTAACAATGCAAAAGTGCCAGGGGCCAATGTCATTTTGGCCTAAAATATCATTTGGTTTAGGCCATAACAGACACAGAGGCGGAGACAGAGCGTCCTCCCAAGTTGAAGGTGCGTCCAGGGGTCAAGCTTTTGCGCCTCGTCCTTGCCCAGGACTCTACCCCGCTCACACGCCCGGCTACGTGAGCCAAAACAAGGGGCAACAGAAAATAAAAGGTAAACACATAAAAATTTGTTGCTGCGGCCCAAAAACCAAAAAAAAAAGAAAAGGAAACAACATTGCGGTTAACGAGCTGAGAGAAAGAGGCGCTGCGCTATGGTTTCAAAGGATCCTGCGACCACTGTGCCAAAGGCGACTCAAGGGGTCAGGTGGGCGAGGTCACAGCGGAAAAACAGACAGTAAAAGTCACCCGCCGCGGGCCAGAGCAGGATAGTGAGAGTCTCGGCGAGAGAGAAAGAGCACCAAGCACTCGCTTTTGTTGTCATTTGCAGCATGAAAGTATGCTGTATTAAAATTGTAGTGTGCCAATTGTGTGCCTGTGTGTGTGAGTGTCCTGGCCTCCTCTTATACACACATACACATTATATATATATATTTTTATATGTATAAGCAGCACGTAGCTGTGTGCGCCAGTGTGCCTTGTAATTGGCGTTTTAGGCCTTTGACGTCAAACCCAAATAATAACCGTTCGCACTTTTGTTTGCTCTCTTGCCTTAACACTTTTGTGGCCGATGGGACAGCTTTTGTGTGGTTTTATTTGTTGTATTTCTTTTTGCACTGCGCCACTAAAAACAATGCCTAAGCACACACAAAAACACTGACCTTTGGACGGGGCAATTAAAGTAATTACAATTACAATTTACAATCGACTCGTCATGAATTAAGGCACTCACTCTCAGGGCTCACATCATTAATTAATACGCAGATGATGAGAGGACACACTGCCGGGGTCGCTCATTTAAAATGTATCTAGGCGAATAAAAGCACTTTATACTAATTACAGGACCTGCTCTGATGATGACTCAAATATTCCCTTTATGAATCGAGGTACCCAAAAATGCCCAATCATGCTATATTTAGTTGCAAAAACTTTTAATGGCCTTCATTATTCTTCTCGGTCTCGGGATACGCCTTTAACACTTTTTAATTGCCAATTAAGAAGTTTTTTTTTCTTCTTCTACAGCTTTATGTTCCTTTTTTTCGATTTTTGCCTGGCTTATTTGAGGGAAATGGTTGGATTTTTCCTCACTGGGCAATCGATCGGCTTTTCGCGACATGAAGCCAATTTGATGCGTGAAAGCAAAAGCCAAAGGCAGCATAAAAAAGTAACCAGCACGCGTTAACAAATTCATTTAATTTGGCCAAAACGGGCCAGAAAAAGAGAGAGAGAGAGAGAGAGGGAAAGAGAGTGTGACAGAGATGGGGGGCAGGCGCCAACAAAAATATGAGTTTTTATTACTCTTGACGAAATGCGAAAGGAAGTGAGCCAAAGGACCCAGCGAAAGGAACGTAACGAATATAAGCAGAAACAAACACAAAAAGGGAGGTGTACGCCAGTGTTGCCAAAAAAAATCCACTCAAAAAACAGGATAAATCAAGAGAGAGATAAAGTTTAGCAAACGAAAATAAATGAAATTTTTGAGGCATCAAATTCAATGTTACTGTTAACGATGAAGAATTCTTTATCATATTTATACACAACATTTTGAAACTATACATTCTATTACATTAAATGTTTCCTAATCTTACCTTTATAAAGAAAAAGAACGATTTAAATTCAGGCTTTAAATTAAACTAATTACTTTTTACTTTACTTTTGAGAAGCCATCAAATATTTGAAATGAAATTAAAGCAAGAAAGGAACTGACTTTGGAAACCGAAGATTATTTCTTTGTAGCTTGGAATCTAATTATAGGATTCAATCGGAAATCAATCATAACTAAGCTTAAAACATTCGCATTTAAATATTTCTTTTTATGTGACAGTTTGAAGCTTAAAAAACTCATAACTAAGCCAAAAATAATAAATAGGTTAAATAATAATAGGTTAATAAATCTGCATGCTTAATTTATAAATTTAGAAAATTCGATTTTTTGTCAATACTGTATAGTGTCGGAAATGACTCCTTCACAAAATTTTAATACTCTTTATAATAACCCAAAAAATAGCCAACACTCTCTCCTTAATAAAATGGACAAATGGCCAGCACTGGCACACACCCACAGTCCCGCTAGGATACGCACCAATACACGAACAGCTCTCTGTCACACACACAGTGGCTAAAAATAGAAATGCGCCTCCCGGCACTCCCTAAAAAGTGGCAACACAGTGGCAACAGAGACAGCAAAACGAAGACAAGACAAGATTACAAATGTGTAAGCAGCAATTCCCAGAAGTTTTCCCCCACCTTTTCCCGCTCTCCCTCTCTCTCACTCTTTCTCTTTCTCTGCCCTGCTGGTTTCCTTTCTTTTTCTTTCTCTTTCTCTGTTGCCGAAGAACAGACGTCGCATATTAAACTGTTGATGGTTTGTTGCTTCGTTTATTTGTTGCTATATTTGGCCATTTGCTTTTGCCTTTGCCATTGTTATTCTTTTCTTACGTTCTCCGGCAGACGAGCCTCAGCCGTGCCCTTAAAGTCATCTCTCCTTGAGTGTGTGAGTGTATGTGTGTGTGTGATGGGAGTTAATTAAAATATATAAAGCAAACTTTAATGACACAACCGTTGAAAGAGGGCATTTGGCACGCTTTTAGGCAGATTAGGCCAATCTTAATTCCATCTGGCAGTTGTAAGTTTTGATTCGGCTTTGGAAAATAAAAATAAACTTTCCTATGATCCGCCAAAACAGACGTTTGTCTTTTGTTAATTTGTTAAGACAAGTTGTGTGGATATAAGAGATATTGGTAATAAATTTTGGAATAAACCGAGAAGTTTTAGCAGCAAATTATTAAAGGAATAACATTTTTTTTCCTGTGGCATTAAATATAATTTATGAAATATGAAGTTTAGATATGCTAAATATTAATAATAATAAGGAAACAATCCAACAATATGAAACCACATTGCGTATACGTAATGTTACCAGTTCCCCTTCAACCTTCAGTTTCCCCAGTTCATAAAATTCTTGAATATATTTCCTGCGAATATACTTATAACTAATAAAAAAATAAAATTTTAAGGAATTTAAACCAACAATCCAAAAATAGGAGTTGCACTCAAAGCCCACACTGCGTATACGTAATGTTACCAACTGCCTTAGTTGACACTGATTAAGCTTAATTTCTGTAGAATCTGTTGCCATCATAAGCAATATGTATGCCACACAAAATAACGAATCCCAGAAGTGCTGACTTGCCTCAAAATAGAAAAAGTTACTACATAAATGGACCATAAACTATGCAAAATTCTGAGCTAGAGAGAGAAAGGAAAAGCGAGTAGCCCGAGGCATAGAGTAGAGTGAGCCTAAGTTATGGGAAATTTTAAATGTTCTCTGGTACAATATGCAAAGTGTAGGGAACGATAGAGGATGGGGCTAGAGGGGAAGGCATACCAAAAGCCTGGCAAGGATATAACATTTGCATATAAACTAGAAATGATGCCCAGTTGTGGGCAATGGAGTGCCTAAGTGTTTATATGGCCGCCATGGCTTCATTAACTATAGTTACGAGCTGAGAAATTTTGCGGCAAGGATCCCTAGAAAATGTATCACAATTATTAAAGCGGCGAGCGGCCTGATAATTAGATACTTGGCGTAACCTTTTGATACACGATACAGGACGAGAGAGTGGGAATTGCTTTCGGGACGAGTGCGTCCTAAAAGGTTTCCCATGTCGCGTGGCTTTCGAGTGGGCGGACCTCTCACTGCGGTGGCTGCCATGTGATTTATCAGCTATGACTATGAAGTGACGCCAAAATGCCATTCTTCCGACTCAAACACTCAGAACACTCAAACACTCAAACACTCATACACATGCAGGGGGCGGAACCGGCAATTAGCTTGCAGGCACACAAACACAGCTCGTAGTCAAAGCAAATTTTCAGTTGGTACATGGAAACGGGCTTATTAAATTACAATAAATGCGATCCGAAGGCGCACTCTGCCGTTCGCCACCTGGCGGCTGTTTACGTTACTGCTACTGCTGTATTTTTTACGCCCCTCAAAGAAAAACAAGGCAGAATATATATGTGTATACAAAAAATATATATCAAGAAGAGGAATATAAAAGTAAAGTAAATCTAACCTGCGGCCATTTGTTGTGCGTGGGTGAGAGAGAGCGCTGCCTTTTGGAGCGACAAGAAAATATGTTAAATTAATGGAGGCGAGATGCTGCTACCAGAGTCCTGGCTAAAGCCAAAAGGAAACGCGATACCCATCAGGACAACACACACACACAGAAGTCCTAAAATAATAGACACAGCGGAAGATTTTCGCCTGGCAAATACATTCGAGGAACAAATTTAATCAAAACCTTATTACGGCCAAAGGAAAAGGGAAAAAGGCGAACAAATTATGACAGGAGCGGAACGAGCAGCGGCGACGAGTTACCTCAATTTGGCTGTCCAGTTGTCCGTGCTGAAACTTGACAAACACAGTGTATTCATTTCTGATGAGGGACAATGACAGGCCCATAGACCATATACTCCATAGAAGCTCTGAACGGTAGAGAGGGAGAGCTGGAGCAGCAAACTGAAAAGAAAAATGTGTCAGAGGCGCTTTCCTGGGCATAATTTGGGTCCGAAAAGTGAAATTTGCAACAGGACAAATTGTCAGGAAGGAAGGAATTCATCAGGAGCAGGGAGCTAGGAGGCTTGACTTGGCCCACAAGAAGGAACAGCGTGGAAAGTCCCATAAATTTGGTAGTTGTCATTTATAAATTTGATCAGCCTTTTGTTTTATGCATTGTCCTTTGCTATTTACGGCTGAAATATATATGCACGGGGGCGTATCCAGTAAGCAGGCAAGTTTAATGTCCCAGGATCTGCCGCCCACAATTTCCCTTCAGCTCCTTCGTAGTTTGCTCCCTGCGCTCCTTGTCCCTCTACTCCTGTTTATGTGCGCCACATAAAACTATCAATTTATTGCTGCAAAATCGTTGCGCGCTGTTTCCTTTGGCTGGCGCTTCCTGCACACACACACACACCCACACACTCGCAGGACACACACACACACTGGCTTACTCCGACTGCAACTGTATGCAGCTTGCTCTCTTTTCGTGGGTTTTGTTATTATTGTTGGCAGCCTCTTAGGCGCCACACTGACGAGACAACAGGCGTTTGCATCTCTCCTCCTCCTTGCAGCTCCATCTCCGTCGAGTTCTCTATATATGTATTTGTATGTGTGTGTGTGTGTGTGTGTGTGTGTGGGAGCAAAAGGTTTTCTCACTACGCGAACTTTGTTACAAATTTCTGCGACTTATTTTTCGCCACGAACTCGCGCGATGCTTCTCGGCACAGCTCCTGCATATTACGTATACGCCACGTATACGTCTCTCTGTCTGTCGCGCGACAAAAATAGCATCAGTTGGCACTTTTTGGCTGAGTTCGCCGAGCTCAAACTCCGACCACATCCATATATATATCCATATATATATATATTTAGATGTAGATATAGCTAGAGCTATAGCCGTGGCCATAGCTGCTACTCCTTGGCTTGGCAACAGCCAAATCCTTTTTATGCTTTTGATTTTTTGACACCCGACGTGTTGTTGCTCTTGCTGTTGCCTTTGCTGTTCTTGTGGCTTGTTAGCCATCATTGTTGTTGTCTTGGTATGTCAACATGCGTTGATTCTTTTAAGCCAAAAACTTTGGGTACAGTCGCCTCCAACTCTGCACTCTTCTTCTCCGTTCGGTGTTTGTGCCTCGTCCCATTTCGATTTGCATAGCAAGTTGCACTCGAATGTCATAAGAAGTTTCGCATTTTCCATTTGGTATTGCAAGAGGATTTTGTTGACATGTGATTATATCTACTTGTGATATTGTTTTGCAGTCAGCAAAAGCTGTAAGAGTCTCATAGGAAAGTGCAATGAAATTTAGAAATGGGAGGAAAGCTTCTAAGGAGATTGTAGAAGATGATCTTGGTTTGTTTTAAATAAAACGAATATTTTGGAATCTAAGCCATAAGAGTTAAAGTCAAGAGACTTAGAAATCACTTGAAAAGTTATGCTTTTTCAGTTTAAATATACTTCTCGAGCTCTATGCAATTTCCTAGCTTACAATTACTACATTTCGAAGGCCGCATTCAACTAGAACTGGTACACAAAAACCAAAATCAATTTTGTTCCGGCACGAATATTGAAGGCGACACAGTTATGAAAGCTTGAATAATATATTTCCCATAGTTTGAATGAGAAACTAGACCAGCTTAATTTGGCCCGTCCATCAGAAAGTATGCCATTCACCCCCAGAGCTCTAGGTGGCGTCGCTTATTTCGATTTATTGCAACAACGATAAGCACCACCGCCAGAGGAGGTGGAGAAACTAAAGCCCAGAACCACACCCACACAACACCCGTCACCTCCCCTCCCCCCGCCCAGTTAGTTGCAATTCGAGAAAGCAGAAGAGCAAAACTAGCAAACAAGCGAAAAAATCAATTTAAAGTTCAATAGCCTCAGTAGCTAGCTAACTGACTGACTGACTGAGTGGGTGGAACTTGCAACTTGCAACTGGGAACTGGTAACTGGTAACTTGCTACTTGGCTGAGTTGGCTGAGTTGGCCCGAAAAAGAGCATGCCAGCGAATGGGACCGAAAATTCGTACAACTTTACAACAATTTGCAAGTTATTTGTGTGTGAAATTAAGTTCAAAGTACAAAATGTGGGTTGCAGAAGCCACACAGAGTGACTAAAGAAACACAACAGGACAAGGATTCGCTCTCCTTTTGGTAATAAAACTAATGGGATTCTTGGGGTTCCGCGACAACGCTGCGTATGCGTAATGTATGCAAAAATCAGCATAAAGCTGCGCACTTTGTTGCTCTCTTCCTTGTTGGCATAAAACGTGCCCAAGTATCCATTGATGCAATTATGCGGCGACCGGCCAAGTTGATAAATGGCAATCGTGAGAAGCGCCTGTGGCGGCAACATTTACCAAACCATCATCATCATCATCCCCATCACCATCACCATCACCATAACCATCGCCATCGCCATCATGGCCTCCATCGATGAAGTAGAAGCAATCCCCGACCAGGGCACTACGCTCTTCACAATGCAAATGGCTCTTCGACACGCCACGCAGTCGGAGGTAGACAGTGTGCCTAACGAAGCGAATCATCAATTGATTCCACTCTGACAGCCGAACAACATGGCATTCCCGCAGTGCGAAAAACAAAAAATGCAACAAAAAATAAAGGGAGCACAATCCAGAGCCAGTCGAGTGTCGGGTTTCTGTCATTGCGATGCATTTATGCTTTGTCAGGTGATTTAACAGCTGCATCATCAGACCCGGCAACTTGACAGTTTGCCATGGCACCTGCCGACAGGTGCTGAAGGGCGCCCAGCTCTTATGCTAGGTATTTTCGGGCAGACAAAACGAGTTAATGAATCGCATGCACTTGGCACGAGGACACTCACAGGAGGGGGTGTGGGTTTGAGTGTGTGTGGAGTAAATAAAATGTATTTAAAGTGAGCGGAATAGCACATGTACCGTAGTTGAAAACTACAAAATTGACAAGATAAATTATGAGTTAGGTGAATGTAGTTATAGATTTAATAGCATAGAAAGCTAAAGAAACATATTGAGTTTGTTTTTTGGCCATCAAAAATCTCAATGAACATACATATATGTATCAAGTATGTGCAGTCTAGGGTCTTTAAATCTATAATTATCAATAAAGTTTTCCTGAAAAGTCGTAGTTTAAGATAACTCAGCCAAAAAGGCATTCATTTCAATTCGGAAACCGTTCCCATGTTAGTTTTTATTAGGTTAATAAATCTGACAACCGGATATAGCTTGATCGATGCGGCTTTTTATGCTGATCACGAATATATATGATTTATAGGGTCGGAAATGCCTACTTGACTTAATGTCAAACTCCTGACTATAATTAGAATATAACATTTTTGTAAGCATAGTCAAGTCAAGTGTTTCAACCCTAATTAAGGTATTTTTGCCACAACAAATTAGTTACTTGCTTTCCTTTACCAAAATTGTGCTTTTATTAACATTTTACCTTGCATATATTGCACAAATTATTACTCACCAAATTTGTTCGTTAGACTAATCAATTGAATAAACAGAATTCAGTTTAAAAATCCTAATTTTTCCAATGTATGCTAGCAGCACCTGCTAATTGAATACTCCATGGATTTTATGGCAATGAAAACTGAACTAAAACGCGGAATTATTAAGTGGCAACAGAGTCGCGTGGCAAAAACCAGAACAGAACCGAACAGAACGGAACAGTTTTTGGATGCAGCCAAAAATAGCACAGGAAAGTTTTGCAAGAGCAAAAGCGAAGCGCGGAAATAGCAATTGTGGAGGGAAAAGGGTTAGGGTGGGGGTGGGAAAAACCTATACGGACAACTTGAACAGCAAATCCCAATACACAAACATGCAACCAGCACACACACACACACACACACACCACCGACAACGACACACATGTGGCAGCAAAACTAAACCGGAGGCGCCAACATGTCCTACAAGTGATTTATTTTTATGTATTTGTTGGTGGAAAAGACAACAAAAAAAGAAAAAAAAATAGGGAAAGAGAGATGGTAAACGAGAATAGAGAAAAGGGGAGCAGAACAAAGTGAAATGCCACAAAAAATAAAGTTTGTATTTCACTTGTTTTTGTTGTTCCACAATGGCGGTGGCGGCGGCGGCGGCGTCGGTGCAAGCGAAGCGAAGCCAGCCAAGCCTGGATTTCCACCCTGGATTTAGTCCAACACACGCCTTTTGCCCGCTTTCAGCCGCAGAGAGCAGTAAAGTAGCAGACGTGAAACTATTTATAGCGAAAGAAAAATCTGAAAAAACCCTGCTAAGCGGCCGCACAAACAAATGCAGCAAGAAGGAAAATATCCGTAGCATAGTTTTATGCGCAACGTAAAGGAGCGAGGAGCGAGGAGCGGGCATCGCCTTCCCTGTCCCTTCCCTGCAAGTTGCAACATTTAGACGCAAATCATGGCAGACATTAGCGTGTGCAAAAGTTTTGCACTGAACGATTTATGGGTAAAGTTTGGGGGCTTCTTACCTGGGCTGAGCCAGCCATTCCCTGACTGACTGTCACCCGTACTTACCTTGCCTTTTATTTTATTTTTTGCGATTTATTTCTAGAATGCCCCACCGCCATGGATGGCATGGAGCGGTTCGCCTGCCCAATACCCGACCGGCAGGGCAGGTATCGCTGCATAGACGACCATGTCCTGTGCGACGGCTTCATTGACTGTCCCGATGGCGAGGACGAGGACCGGAGATCCTGCATGTTCTACAAGACGGTGAGTTGGATGACTATATAGATGAACTATATACATATAATGAAATAATCAAAACGTAAAGCATACAAGTTTAGAAATTCAATATTTAACCATAGCCCACCCTGCGTATACGTAATTTTCTCAGGCTAATCTTTCCTTTCCGTTTTCCTTCGCTTCTTTGCAGACGAAGGCTCACTTGGATGTGTTAGCGGATGCGTTACTGCGCTGGGCGCGAGGGCGTTAAGCTCCACCCCTCCACCCCTCCCCACCAAACACACACACACACCACACACTTTAAAGTTTAAAAATTTATGACAAAAGATTAGTTTTAACGTGTTCGCCCCCCTTCCCCAACCAAGTCAAGCAAAAGTCTATTAAGTTGAAACATTACTCGAAAAGCACCACACACACAGACTCCCGCCTGTCCTTTGACGAGAGAGAAAATCCAGAGGAAAATTCCCCAGAAAAAAATAACAATACAAGCCAGAAAAAAAAATAAAATCCAGCATCTTGCAAAAAAAAGAAAACAAAATTAAAGACAAAGCTGAATGGATTGCCAAGTAAGAGAACAAAATGATTATAAACAAAATGAGGCAGCGATTATGCTTAAATGAAAGGTATGATTATTATTACACTATTATTATTAAAAATTAACTTAATGAAAGCCCAAGAACAAAAAGCAGTTATACATACTAAAGCTAAATTATAATTCCACAAAACAAAACAAAACGAAAAAGAAAAACAAACTAAAAATGGGATAAAAACAAGACAAAAACCAAGCTGTTCTCTTTTCATTTTGGAATTTGTTTCGCCGGATAAAAATAATTGGGCCTAACTATTTTTAGTATACATTAAATAAAAATATATTATAAATATATCTTACTATATGAAATATATATATTTCGTGTACATTATTTAATTATACGTGTATTAAAGTTTAAATGTTAAATATAAACCAAAAGAAATGAAATCAAAACGAAGCAAGCAAAAACGAAGCGATAAATAAAACACGCGGAGGGCAAGCGCGAGCAGCAGAAGAATGAAATTATATATACATATACACAGAAAAAAACCGACATTAAATATATATTAATAGTATACATATACCAATAACAAACAAATATACAATTGAAGGAAAATATTGCATTAGGTTTTATTGCTGATAACTGATAACTGAACAAGCTAACGAGTGCAATATAATAAACTTATATACAATGCAATAACAGCCAGATTAGCGACATAAACAACAAAAGCGAAAAAACAAACATTTACAATTTAGAAGAAGAGGCAAACATTTACATAAAGAAAAAGACTTGACTTCATTACCAAGAAACAAACTCCTTTCGTTCGAACCCGAACCTCTTACGACGCTTTCATTTCGAATTTAACACTTAAAGTTTGTTTTGCTCAGAGTTTGATTTCTTCATGTGTGTAAATATGACTTTCGATTATCATTTCCCCTTGATTTGCATGTGAATGTCCTCCCGGTTTTGTTCTGTTCACGAGTGAAAAACAGTTCTCACGGAAACGGCAGCTATCTGTAGTTAAGTAAATTTATTTACATAATTAACGTATATTTAAATAACAATGGACTTATAAATATACATAAAACGATAAGCTTATAAGCGAAACGAGAAGCTTGTAAAAACGCTAACACTAACCCTAATCGAATCTGAACCCGTCTGGTTTTATCCCGAGTCACTTCTATATCCCATATGGTTTTCCTCGCTCTTCTCTCAATCGGAAACGCGGAATTGGGAATTATTCGTTATTATGCCTGCAAGGGGGCCAAGTCCCAGCCCAAATCAATCAATTAAGAAATACAATCAAGCAAATTTTTAAGCCGAAAATTACAAATTAAAGTGTGTAAACGGTTGTGTAAGCAAAAAAAATATATAAAACAATGGGCAGAGAATTGCGAATTAAACAATAATAATGCGTAGCCACTGAGCTATTTTCACAATGCATTTCCCTCTGCGTTTCCCTCTGATAAACAAAACAGATTTCCTGTTTTCTGCACGTAATTAATTCACTAATTAAATGGATTTTTAATTTGCTTCGAGATATATAGTGTCCTTTTGTTCTTTTGCATGTAACCCGAACATGTTTAATTATTTTTAAATGGAATAACATATGAAATTGCGAGCAATAAAATTTCATATCTTATACACAGTACGTCGTATAAAAAATGGCAAACAAATTATATAAAAATGTATAATTGAGAATACGTTTTACGAATAAGTTTTTATTTCACATCCCGTCACCCCTCCTGCCCCCTCTTCCCTTCCATATATATATATATATATTTATATATATATATTTATATATATATATATCAACGATCTTCGTTATTAACCGAAAAGTATAAATGGGAGACAGCCGCCTTGGTGTTTTCTTTCAATTGAATTGATTCAGTAAAAGTATATTAAAAGGCAAAAAAAAAAAACTAAAAAACAAGAAAATAAATAAATAACTGCAAAATAACCCACCTTTAAATATAAATGAATAACGACAACAATTTCTATACCATACAATAATACTAAACGCAAGACAACGTGTGTATAACTCTAAGTAAGAACGATAAATACCATTAACGAATACACTAATCTGTATGTATATGCGACTTAATTGTAATCCTTGAAATTATGCACAAACTAAATCCAAACGACAAGAACAACAAATGCGCACTAAAAAAAACAAGAAAACAAGAACAAACCCCGAACGAAAAGGAAGAACATAAAAGAACAAATCAAAGACAAACCGAACAAACATTTTAATCACACTTTTTGAACGAACAGCAATAATTGAGGTAAAGGTGTAGAAAAATACACACAGACACACACACAAATACATATATTTTTGGCCTATTTTTCTATAATCCTAACAAAAAACAAGATCGAAATTTTAAAACGACAACAAGAAACCACAAATCGAAGGATACATAAATTTTGACTGTAAATAATGCAACCGGAAACGGAAATACCCGAAAGATTTTAATTTTTGCAATTGAACAAAGTGCTAACGAAGATCGTTCAATGACGTTTCAATTATCCTTCTTACTCACTCTTATTACGTATTAATTTTTAATTTCTATTCTATAAGAAGCTCCTTTCTAGCCTATTTGAAAAATAGATGAAGATTTACTTCCTGAGTTAAGCCTGCGCGTCAGCAAAAACAGTATTGTGTATAAAGTAACAATTTGTAAATAAAACATATTACGATCTAAATTAGTGTTTTTGAGGTGTTTAAGTTGTACGGTTATAGAGTGTTTAGTTTTAAATTTATTTTTTAAATACCAAGTAACGAAAACGAAAGGCAACTTTGCGAAAAAAAGCAAAACAAAAAAAGCAAATGCAGAATATTAAGCTGACAAAAAAAAAGAAGAAAAACCAAAAAGACACTCACACACACACAATTGTTGAATGTTAAAAGAAGACATACACACACACACAACCATAGGTACATACACACATATACAAGTATAAACATATATATACATATATATATATTTAAGAATATATAGTACACTCGACACCCCTTGAACTTGTATTTATTTGTATTTGTATATTTGCAGAAGGTAAAAGAAAAGTGAAAAATCAAGAGAAAATCAAAGAGAAGATGGAAAATTATAATTATGAGTGGCTTTTGACCATTCGCACAAGAAAAACCGAAAGATCTATCGATTCTCAATGATTTTTACCCTCAAGTTCCTCCTCCTAATTAGTATATTTGCTGTAAATAATTTTGCCTGCCTCTTTTGTAACTCTCTGGATCCGTCTCTATCCCCCTCGCCCACTGATTTCGAATGTGCAGGAGGTATCTCTTTTAGCGTAATTCCCCCCCTTTGTTTCACCAAAACAGTTTCTTAACTACTTATAATAATTAATTATATATTATACGAATATATGATAATGCAAGAGAAAGAACAAAAAACAAGAAAATACACAAAAAAAAAACGAAGACAAAGAAAAAATGGAAAACAAATACACAACTTAATATACACTGAAAACAAACCACAAACATGCATTTCTGATTTTTCTACCCAGATTTCAGATTATACTTTTCCTTCTCCACAACAAAAAATAAAACACACTCACCTCAGCAGCGGCACTGAGTTAGTTGCTCCAACACACACAACAACAACAGCAGTAAGTTAAATACTAAACGCATGCAACTTGAAAACTATATCACAATTGTTTAAAACATTGAGCACATATTTACCTTTTGAGTTTACGCAATACACTTCTTCTTTGCCGAGTGCTGAGCCTGCTGAAGTGCACCTGAAACCGCCCGCAAAGTTTTTGAGATTATGCCGGGAGTCCTTGGGGATCCTTGAGGGTGGGTAAGTTAGTCCCAGAACCTCTCCTTTTAAGCTCCTCACTTGGCGGTCAAAAGGAACTTTTCAACATTGTCCAGAAGAAATAGAATTAATTTTAAATTATTCCCTCAACAAAAATAAGCATAGAAGAACGTACTCAGATGTTTGGGCAAAGCGATATGAGCATATTTTCGGTAATGAGATTTTGACAGGACATTTGGGACACTGCGTCCATGCAGTCAGCTACGAAAAGAAAGAGTAAAACGTATATTTAAAAGAAGTATAACCACGTATAAACGAAAAATAAATATATTAATGTTAGTTTAGTTAAGAGTAGAACCACATGAAGGGAAATATATAATGTTGCTGCTTTTGCTGAACACCAAGGTGTTGGCCATCGCTTAGAAGATTTATTCAAAACTTTAACCGTGCATATATAAATATATATATATACATTTATTTGATGTAGAAGAGATCCGTGTCTAGTAAAATCTAAGATTGCACCTGGCAATTGTTGAAAAGTTTTGCTATACAAATTGCCGACACAGAACTTTTATTGTGAGGCATTGGAGGCTGCACGCAAAGCTCGGGACAACAGAGATTTACGATATAGCGGCTATATATCAGACTGGGACCTAAAGTGACCTTCAATGGGCATCAGGTGTTGTCTGCCATTGATTCCGGGCCAGCTTTTATGGCCACCGAAAGCCACAAAAAGCCGCACTCAATGCAAAAGCAACCCGAGCCACTGATGCAATTTAATGCCACTTTTATTCCGCACACCGGAACTCACCTGGCACAGGTGAGCATTTAACGCTGACCTCTGGAAGCCTACACACAATGCAAGAACTCTTCTAATAAAACGAACCGAAAGCCACCAACCAGTATAAACTTCCTCCTCACTGTGTTGCGGGGTTTTGTGTGCAAATTGCCGAAAATAAATTGTTTGTAAATGCAATTTGGTCAGGACAAGTCCAGTGAAGAGTGAAGAGCTCTAGAGGCTAAGGATTTGTAAGGCATGTCGGGCAGATAAAGGTATTCAGAGGCAAATACAACTCGTTTTACACTGTTCGGTTTAGTTTAATTCTTACCTATTAATATCCAATTAATTTTCCCATTATTTTCAGCAGGCATTAATTATCCACTCAACCCTAATTGAACTCATTACTAACTCATGCGATTCATTAAAAATTACACAACACAACACACGCACACCCCAAAAACACACGCCCCAGTAAATTATGTTCGAAATTGAAACAATTAGCGGGACAAGTTATGACAAACAATTAGCATAAACAATTTTGCACTGCTGCACATTTTATGTGATAAATAATTATACCAAATCAAAAACGAATTATATAAATATGTATGTTTGTATTTAAATGCACCACAATTGCACTTACCCATAAAAGCGTTATTGAAACGAGTATATATATATATATATTCTATATTTTATGTCGCACTTGATTGAGAGAGTCCTTGGGCAAGCAGATCAGTCTTCCACGGCACCAAGACCCCGAATTTCAGACACCCAGTACAGCAGGTATCCTGGGCAATCCCAGGTACTTCCCCTTCGTTAGCTTTGGACGCACAGGGACGCCACATTTGTCCCCGCAACCCGATCAGGAATGGCCAGTTTTTAATGGAATCAAAAAGAGTATTTTCGAGCTATAAACGTATAAGTAGTCACAAGTACCTTAATGCAAAACGAACTGTGTGTGTGAGTCCGGCTACGGAAAGGCACCCACTTCAACTCCAAACACTCGCACACGCATTTCCCTTCTTTAAAGAAAATTAGAAAAAATGAGAAAAGAAAAGAAAGCTAAAAAAGAAATGCACACGACACAATCAAGGCTTAGAAGCAATCCGTCCTTAACCGAAGCTTTTGAGCGGAATTCCCCACGGACACCTTGGTATAGACGTAGACCCTAAAGCACCTACCCTACACTACCCTACCCCACCCTCGTTATGCCCACACACCACCACCCCCATTTCGACACTGACAAGCAAATGCACTTAAATCGTAATTGTTGTGATTATATAGCACCGCCTCAAAGTATGCACCAAGATTTTTGACAAATGTATTTTTGCACTATTTTTAAATGCACGAAAAAAGCGGAATAGATCCCGATATTAACTAACATTTAATGTATTTTAACTAAATTAGTTCTAAAACGTGTTTAACAAAACTATACAAAAACCAAAGAGAGGGTATTTCCTTTAACGTTCTTTTGTTAACCAAATTAAAAATTAATGGCAAATGTCAAGAAAAGTCTGCGAAACATTTTATTCAATCGACGCAATGTAAATAAAGAACAAATATATAAAGATGAAAGACGGTAGGAAGGAAGATAAAAGATGAAACAAGAAGTATAGCAAAGTCTAAGTAATTTAGATATTGTCACTATGTAAATAGACCAAAATAAAAGACAGAACACTCGAAACACAGAACAAACAGCGACAACAGACCGAACAAAAGATGTTTTTAACTTTAATTAGAAAGTGTTTTATGTATTATGTACGTATGGTAACCCACGCAGGAAGTCCTACTAATAATTTCTAAGCCATTTAACTTGTAAATTATTATTATGGTTATAAATGTATAATGTAAATGAAGGCAAAGGCAGTGCGAGTCCTCCCTGCGAGGGTGTGGAATATATATGGATTATATAGTATGTGCCAGGAGGACACCAGCAGCAGCAGCAGCGGCGACTACAGCAACAACTACCAGATATATATATATATAGATGTGTACATGTGGTATATATGGTTATAAATTAAACCTACTTCAGTTTGCCCACGACTCTAACTACATATAGGTACAGATATATATATACGTAGATATATATTTCCAAACTGGTGAACCAAAAAAACAAGCACTCAGCTGCAACTCGGTTCGAGTTCAAGTAACGAACGTAAAAAACAAAACAAATCCCAAAACAAATAGAAATTCATAAACACACACCAAAAACCCCATAAAGAAAAACCCAATACAATTATTAATATTGAAATTTAATTATATGCGTTTGCGGCATAAGGAAAAAATGTATTACCAACAAAAATCTCTATATATATATACACAACAAACTAATTTATGAGATTATATATATATACATATGACAACAACAAAAGTATATGTAAAAATTAAATAAAAACGAAGCCTCAGTCAGTATAAAAAAAAGTCGAACGTATTTTTCATTTGGAACAGTCAATCCAATTATTCGCATGAAAATGATTGCGAAAAACCGACATCAGGTAATATTGCCTTTTTGCATTTCAGATCATTTCTTACAGCAATTAAGCGTTCCATGCAGCCTCCGAATAAACGAATATTTATAGAATGAAACGAATGCTGAGGGCGAGTTTTAATTGCCAGATTTTTTTGTCTGGGACGCAGAGAAATTTTTATTTCATTTTGTGTTCGGTTATTTGATCAAGCTTTTATGTGTTTAAAATGGTTTATTAAAAGTATGGTATATATATACAATGATTTAAAAACAAAATATACGAGTTATATTTACAAATACAATTATTTATTTCTTATTTTATAAGAAACCCAAAGAAATCCCCCCTAAAGTTTGAGCTGCATTACTTTACCTTGATCCTCTGAATATCCATTTTAATGTTCAGCTTAAGTCAGGCGGCGGCGTTAGCAAATCTCTCGGGAATCTTCCGGGAGTCACAGCTCAAATATTCTCTTAACAAAACAGGTGTCGTAAATTTTAATTAGTGTTTAGTCAAAAACTAATTTCATGTTAATAACCAAAGTAACAATGTGGGCGCGAGTCCAAGGTCCTGGCGTCTGATGCAGCCCCCATCCAAGCAGGATGGGCACCCCATTTTTTCCGGCTGCCAATTTCCGCTTAATTAGCCAGCTTCTCAGACTCCGTCTGGCTTTGGCTTCGACGAAATCATCATCATCATCTTTGGTGCGGAAAGCTGTGGGAAAACCGAGCCTTTTATGGCGGCCACGCATGTAAATAAAATCTCGTTTTCATCGGGGAAATAGGTTAAAGTTCATGAGGGCGCAGAAAATGGAAAAAAGGCACGCTGGCAGGCTGTTGCTGGTGCCTGACCTTTCCTGACTCGCATATATCGCAGAGGCAACGACTGGTTAATTAAGGTGTGACAAATGCAATCTGCAGACCAGTTAGGCGTGCAATCAGCCAAAGGCCAATCCGGGCGGCTCATTAAAAGGGGATTTGGCCTGGTTAGCACTCATACGTCCTTAAGCTTGCACTCGCAGAAAAAATTATCATGAAACTTGACTTGGTTTTAGGGCGGTATTTTAATATATTCCTATGGAAAAGGAACTTGGTTTCCCGAAGTTATTTATTATTGATTTATATTAAATACTAATAATACCAGGCGTATACGTAATTTTTTGAGACTGAAATCAATCAATCAATTATTCACTTTTTGCTTAGTAGATGACTTCCTAGAAGACATTATAAATAATTTTTGTGTTGTTCAAGTGTACTATTTCCAGATTAAAAGCCTTCTAGGAAATCTGAGTAAGCTTTTTCCCAAGTGCACGACCTCGACTAGGCGCGATAAAACAAATGCCAAAGCCTAAAATGGCATCTTCTGGCATTTGCCATTCGCCTACCATCGCCTCGCATCGCATCGCTTGTAAATAAATTGCCCTTAAATCCGGCTGCAATTTGTTGCACCCCCACGGATCACAGATGGGTATCTTGGTATATGGCAAGTCTTGTCTCTGGAAGGCTAGAGACTGTGAACTGGGGACTGGGGGCTATTGGATATGGGATATGGAAAAGATAGAGCGTTAGATGGGATGCCGAACGTGCCCGGAATGAAGACCAAAGGAGGAGCAGGAGACGAGGGAGTCATCATGGACAGGAAACAAACTGGAGCTGAATCTGTGTATTGCAGTTCAAAAATAGCACAACGCACAGAGGTTTTATTTTATGCAGCCTGCGTAGATTATTTTTACATCAGCCGGGGAATTTCGGTGCAACTGCCAAAAGGACTTCTTTTTTTTTTGTTGGCAAAGGACAACGCCCACTCTCCCTCCTTTGGACTTGGCGCTTCTACCACTCTAATGCAAAATGTTGCGGTCTGTTTCCATTAAAGCTCCTTTTACTTGGCTCTTGGCAGTCGTCCTGCGTTGTCCTTGGCGTGTGCGGTTTCCCCTTCGATATCCCAGTGACAGCTGCCACATGCGAACATGGGCCACGATCCACTGCCTTTTGCTATAGCCAGTTCTACCTCTAGCTCCCGTGCCTTTGCCCCTTACTCGTTCCAGTTCCATGGCCATTTTTTTGGGGGCTGGACATTAACCCATTTCCCCAGACGCTAGCCCATATATAAATTGTGACACGAGAAAATGTTCCGTTGACATTTCTTTGTGCGAGCGGCGCATAAAAAGTCTGTGGAAATCATTGGCCCGCGTTTTTCCTCACTTTACTTATGTCGCGGGAAAATGTCTCTCTGTCGCTCACTCATTCCGCATTTTATGATGTATTTTTGGCTGCTGCTGCTGCTGCCTGCCCGCCTCCATTTTTTACAGCCTTTTATTAATATTAATGATGTGCGCGCCACGGATGTTGCAAAATATGCTAAAAGTTGGCTTTATCCTCTCGCCTTTGTCTGGCTTTATTATATATATGTGGATATTTAGCATGTTCCCTGGTCAAGCCGTACTCTCTGGCTCAACGTGGCGTATACGTGATATTTAAATTAGTGAGAAAAACATGACTGCAAGTCGGCCAGCATAACAGTCAATCAAAAAGCCATCTGCAAGCCAGTCTAATTTGCATGCAGATCCCAGCAAAGGCAAAAGAAAACTCTGGCCAAAGTCAGCATTTCCACATTTTCACGCACACACAGCACACAGATGATGATTATTATCATCTAACTAGAGGGGGGATCCAGCTAGTTCTGTTGTTGTTTTCCCCAGTAACTTCCCCCCCTGCGATTGTAGTTTTAATGTCGGAATAGTACCAGTCGTCCCAAAGGGCCATCCCGTATCCCACTGCCTGCTGTATTTGTTATTGTCATTGGATGTTGGTCCACAATGTAATTTGGTCTGGATTTTCATGACTTGTTGGCTTTCGGGGGGGAGAAGCGAATGCTTTGCAATGGGGAAATTTCAGCTGGTCGTTCGTTGTTCGCTGTTATTTTGCTTGGCCAATTTATTTGTTCTTTTTTATTTTTGCTGTTGCCACATTGCAATTTTCAAATTCATCCGCAATATATGGGGATTTTTGTTTGTCCATTTTTTTCAGGGTGATACTCTAGGTAAGGGATTTCCTAGTTGATCAGTAAATAATGTCAAATAATGTCAGTTTTTTCTAATATAAGGAATTTTTAAATAAAGGAAATGAATTATTTCCAAAGTTATAAGACATTTACTTGATTCTAAAGTATTTTCTTGTAGCTTAAATTTATTTTTAGCAGCTCCCAACTCTTAAAACCTATATAATTCTTATGTAAAATGTTTCTTTATCATATTTATCAACCTATTATAATTGCTTACTTTTAAAAATCTTACTTCCCCACTAGTAAGAGTATTTATCAGCTGCCTGGCCTCAGCGTTTTTCATCTGTATTGTTTTAAATTTAACTTTCAATTCAAATTGTATGGATTATTCTTTTTCGATTGTGAGTGTGTGTTTTGGTTATTTGTTGTGTCAACACTGAGAGAGCGAAATAGTGCCACCAGCCCCCCGCCTTATACCCCCAGTATGCTATATCCCCCGATTCCGGCACTTTGATTTCACTGGCAGACAATGGGACGTCGCTAATGCCCCGCAGGGCATCCAACTATATAGATAAATATTCTGCACAATATCTGCGGTGACTGCTGATGTGCGAGTATTGTATTTGGTTAATTATTCTGGTCGATTTAAGCATTTAGCTCGTGAAAAGAGCTGTCAAACGATGATGTGTTGTGATGTCAGGCAACAATGAGAGCAATTTTGCAGAACACTTTCGCGTATTTGTGGGATGCTGATGACGTCTCCCGCCAACAGGTCTTCCTTGGCTGATTGTTTACTTTTGCTTGGGATTGGCTATTGTTATGGTAAATGTATTTATAAAGATAAAATTACATTTACTCCTTGTCGTCGTCTTCATCATCATCGCTTATACCCACCGCCTTGTCGGGATAGAATTTCTTGAGGATCCTCTGCACATCTGGAACGATTGTTTCATAGTCGGTGGGGAACTTGTCCCTTCGCGGTGGCCCTCGTTCCAGACCCGACCAGATCAGGTGGACAGAGGTGCGGGCATTCTGCGAGAAGCCAATCTCGAAGGCTCCATCACGGGGTATGATGCGACCGTATTTGTTCTTCACCAGCTGGAACTTGCGCTCCGGAATCCTGTGCTGCAGGAAGGCGCAACACTCATCGGCCTTGGTCTGGAAAATGGGACACTCGTAGGTGTGCTCGATGTAGATCATGGAACGTTCCTTGGTGAAGTGCTCATCGGAGGCCCAGTCCACCTCCTTCTTCTTTTTCGTCGGCCCCTTAGACGCATGTTTCGGCATTTTGTGGCTACCTCTCCTAGAGAGGTGTTCTGAATTTTGTTTACAAATAAAAAGTGAGATCACAAAGCCTGCTTAGCCGCTAACAATCTATTAATTAGTAATGGCCTTTCTTGATTGATAGATGGCCCGGCTTTTTATGATTTTCTGGCAGCACCTATGCATGTACGTACCGCGATCCATAAATCTCATTTCGTATTTCTCAAAATGCGCAGCGCTGTCCAGCAATCCGCTGGCTTCGATCATTAGCCCGGCTATTTTTAAAGTGCCTGACATTCCCTCTCTCTCTCGGTTAAAGCCAACATCTTTTTGGGGACACGACCGAAGCCAAGAAGACTCAACAATTCGGTTGTTAATTTGGCTACATTGACTGACAACGCAGCCGCCTTTGAGAAAATTAAAAAAACAAACGGCATCGAATAGATGCACGGCCCAAATGTGATTCGGTAAATGTTTTTCTTTCTACATATGTATATATATATATATATAGATTTGGATATATATATATGTATGTATATACTGGGTACACATGTCCACAAAGCTCCGATATAGACGTCAATTTATGGCACTGTCTATATCCATGCAGAACAGCTACTCAACAAATTCTGTGCATAACAATAATATATTGTCTGGCACAAACATGCATAAACAATAAAATGAAAACATACAAAAAGGCAAAGTATTTAAAGCAAATAATAAGAGGATGGGCGTTACTTTTTACTCAAGACTTGGTTGATATTCTTGATGTGGTTTATTTATTTCCGTATATAGGGATAATTTTTACGAGAAAATCGAATTTTAAACTAACCAGAACTATGCCAAAAATGCATTAATTTTAATTCGAATAGCTTTCCTATGTTTTTTTTTTATACGTTAACAAATCTGTTTACTCAGTTAAAAACGTCAAAATTGGGGCAAATTTTGAAAATATTTATGATGTAACCCCTTATATTTTTTTTTTGCAAAAATCGTTAAAATTGAAACAAAATATGCATTCTCTAATTAATAGCTAGCTCGACTCGCCTTTTTATGCTAATCAAGAAGGCCGTCTGAAGGTGGAACGCCATATTTAAGTGGATATTACCTATATTTTCACAAGCAAATTTTTTCTACAAATCAAAATTTAAAAAACTCATAACTAAGTAAAAACAGCATTAATTTCAATTCGGAAAGCGCTCATATGTTCATTTTTAGCAGGTTGCAAGCTTCTGACTTAAAATATATTCTTCAAAAAGGTATAAAAACAGGTAATTTTTCAACAAAATCAAAATTTTTTCGGACCTCATAATTAAGCCGAAAGTGCACTAATTTTAATTCGGAAAGCTTTTCTGTGCTAGTTTTTATTGCACTAACAAATCTGCATACTTATATTGTTGATGCTGTTGTCAGTTTTTTCTAAAATCATAAAAACCGGCATAAAGGTATAAAAACAGACAATTTTTCGCAAAAATCATAGTTTTAAAAAACTCATAACTAAGCCAAAAAATCATTAATTTTAATTCGGAAAGCTGTTCTATGCTAGTTTTTAGTAGATTAACAAAACTGCATACCCAGTTTTCAAATTTAAAAAAATTTGGCAATTTTAATGATGTAACCCCTTATAAAATTTTCAATTTTCGGAAAAATGTAAAAAAATTATTTTTTAACCAGACATGGCCAGAACGACTGGGCTGTTCATGCTGATCAAGGATATATATGGTTTATAGGGTCGGAAACGACTCCTTCACTGCGTTGCAAGCTTCTGACTTAAAATATATTCTTCAAAAAGGTATAAAAACATATAATTTTCTAACAAAATCAAATTTTTTCGGACCTCATAATTAAGCCGAAAGTGCACTAATTTTAATTCGGAAAGCTTTTCTGTGCTAGTTTTTATTGCACTAACAAATCTGCATACTTATATTGTTGATGCTGTTGTCAGTTTTTTTCTAAAATCATAAAAACCGGCAAAAAGGTATAAAAACAGACAATTTTTCGAAAAAATCATAGTTTTAAAAAACTCATAACTAAGCCAAAAAATCATTAATTTTAATTCGGAAAGCTGTTCTATGCTAGTTTTTAGTAGATTAACAAAGCTGCATTCCCAGTTTTCAAATTTAAAAAATTCAATTTTTTATCAAATTTTGGCAATTTTAATGATGTAACCCCTTATAAAATTTTCAATTTTCGGAAAAATGTAAAAAAATTATTTTTTAACCAGACATGGCCAGAACGACTGGGCTGTTCGTGCTGATCAAGAATATATATGGTTTATAGGGTCGGAAACGACTCCTTCACTGCGTGGCAAGCTTCTGACTTAAAATATATTCTTAAACAAGAAAGGAAGCTAACTTCGGCACGCCGAAGTTTATATACCCTTGCAGATAGAACTTCTATGAATAGGAATCAATACAATATAAATTATATATATTTGTGTTAAAAAACAATGAAGTAATACCTGCTTTCATTTCATTCACCTATACATTTTATATTTGCAGTTTTACATTCACTGATTTGCATTTTTCCTCCACATCAAACGATCGTTTGTATGGCACCTATATGATATAGTCGTCCGATTTTCGTGAAATTTGCCACAAAATTTAAGACTTATATAAAATGGCTATACCTCAAATTTGATGAAAATCAGCTGAAAACTAAAAAAGTTATAAATTTAATTGTATTAATTTCTCGATCGTTCCCATGGGAGCTATATGATATAGTAGTCCGATTTTTATAAAATTTTGTACAAAATTGAAGAGTATAGTAAAATGGCTATATCTCAAATTTGATTCAATTCTATTGAAAACTGAAAAAGTTAAAATTTTCTTTGTAAAAATTTTCCGATCATTCCTATGGCAGCTATATGATATAGTCGTCCGATCCGGCCCGTTCCGACATATATACGAGTGAGAGTATATACAAGGCTAACTACAAAGTTTCATTCAGATAGCTTCAAAACTGAGAGACTAGTTTGCGTAGAAACGGACAGACGGACAGACGGACAGACGGACGGACGGACAGACGGACAGACGGACAGACGGACAGACGGACATGGCTAGATCGACTCGGCTGTTGATCCTGATCAAGAATATATATACTTTATATAGTCGGAGGTGCCTCCTTCACTGCGTTGCAAACTTCTGACTGAAATTATAATACCCTGCAAGGGTATAAAAAGGTATAAAAACAGATAATTTTTTAACAAAATCAAATTTTTTCGGACCTCATAATTAAGCCGAAAGTGCACTAATTTTAATTCGGAAAGCTTTTCTGTGCTAGTTTTTATTGCACTAACAAATCTGCATACTTATATTGTTGATGCTGTTGTCAGTTTTTTTCTAAAATCATAAAAACCGGCAAAAAGGTATAAAAACAGACAATTTTTCGCAAAAATCATACTTTTAAAAAACTCATAACTAAGCCAAAAAATCATTAATTTTAATTCGGAAAGCTGTTCTATGCTAGTTTTTAGTAGATTAACAAAGCTGCATTCCCAGTTTTCAAATTTAAAAAATTCAATTTTTTGTCAAATTTTGGCAATTTTAATGATGTAACCCCTTATAAAATTTTCAATTTTCGGAAAAATGTAAAAAAATTATTTTTAACCAGACATGGCCAGAACGACTGGGCTGTTCATGCTGATCAAGAATATATATGGTTTATAGGGTCGGAAACGACTCCTTCACTGCGTTGCAAGCTTCTGACTTAAAATATATTCTTCAAAAAGGTATAAAAACATATAATTTTCTAACAAAATCAAATTTTTTCGGACCTCATAATTAAGCCGAAAGTGCACTAATTTTAATTCGGAAAGCTTTTCTGTGCTAGTTTTTATTGCACTAACAAATCTGCATACTTATATTGTTGATGCTGTTGTCAGTTTTTTTCTAAAATCATAAAAACCGGCAAAAAGGTATAAAAACAGACAATTTTTCTCAAAAATCATAGTTTTAAAAAACTCATAACTAAGCCAAAAAATCATTAATTTTAATTCGGATAGCTGTTCTATGCTAGTTTTTAGTAGATTAACAAAGCTGCATTCCCAGTTTTCAAATTTAAAAAATTCAATTTCTCGATCGTTCCCATGGGAGCTATATGATATAGTAGTCCGATTTTTATAAAATTTTGTACAAAATTGAAGAGTATAGTAAAATGGCTATATCTCAAATTTGATTCAATTCTATTGAAAACTGAAAAAGTTAAAATTTTCTTTGTAAAAATTTTCCGATCATTCCTATGGCAGCTATATGATATAGTCGTCCGATCCGGCCCGTTCCGACATATATACGAGTGAGAGTATATACAAGGCTAACTACAAAGTTTCATTCAGATAGCTTCAAAACTGAGAGACTAGTTTGCGTAGAAACGGACAGACGGACAGACGGACAGACGGACGGACGGACAGACGGACAGACGGACAGACGGACAGACGGACATGGCTAGATCGACTCGGCTGTTGATCCTGATCAAGAATATATATACTTTATATAGTCGGAGGTGCCTCCTTCACTGCGTTGCAAACTTCTGACTGAAATTATAATACCCTGCAAGGGTATAAAAAGGTATAAAAACAGATAATTTTTTAACAAAATCAAATTTTTTCGGACCTCATAATTAAGCCGAAAGTGCACTAATTTTAATTCGGAAAGCTTTTCTGTGCTAGTTTTTATTGCACTAACAAATCTGCATACTTATATTGTTGATGCTGTTGTCAGTTTTTTTCTAAAATCATAAAAACCGGCAAAAAGGTATAAAAACAGACAATTTTTCGCAAAAATCATACTTTTAAAAAACTCATAACTAAGCCAAAAAATCATTAATTTTAATTCGGAAAGCTGTTCTATGCTAGTTTTTAGTAGATTAACAAAGCTGCATTCCCAGTTTTCAAATTTAAAAAATTCAATTTTTTGTCAAATTTTGGCAATTTTAATGATGTAACCCCTTATAAAATTTTCAATTTTCGGAAAAATGTAAAAAAATTATTTTTAACCAGACATGGCCAGAACGACTGGGCTGTTCATGCTGATCAAGAATATATATGGTTTATAGGGTCGGAAACGACTCCTTCACTGCGTTGCAAGCTTCTGACTTAAAATATATTCTTCAAAAAGGTATAAAAACATATAATTTTCTAACAAAATCAAATTTTTTCGGACCTCATAATTAAGCCGAAAGTGCACTAATTTTAATTCGGAAAGCTTTTCTGTGCTAGTTTTTATTGCACTAACAAATCTGCATACTTATATTGTTGATGCTGTTGTCAGTTTTTTTCTAAAATCATAAAAACCGGCAAAAAGGTATAAAAACAGACAATTTTTCTCAAAAATCATAGTTTTAAAAAACTCATAACTAAGCCAAAAAATCATTAATTTTAATTCGGATAGCTGTTCTATGCTAGTTTTTAGTAGATTAACAAAGCTGCATTCCCAGTTTTCAAATTTAAAAAATTCAATTTTTTGTCAAATTTTGGCAATTTTAATGATGTAACCCCTTATAAAATTTTCAATTTTCGGAAAAATGTAAAAAAATTATTTTTTAACCAGACATGGCCAGAACGACTGGGCTGTTCGTGCTGATCAAGAATATATATGGTTTATAGGGTCGGAAACGACTCCTTCACTGCGTTGTAAGCTTCTGACTTAAAATATATTCTTCAAAAAGGTATAAAAACAGGTAATTTTTCAACAAAATCAAATTTTTTCGGACCTCATAATTAAGCCGAAAGTGCACTAATTTTAATTCGGAAAGCTTTTCTGTGCTAGTTTTTATTGCACTAACAAATCTGCATACTTATATTGTTGATGCTGTTGTCAGTTTTTTTCTAAAATCATAAAAACCGGCAAAAAGGTATAAAAACAGACAATTTTTTTCAAAAATCATAGTTTTAAAAAACTCTTAACTAAGCCAAAAAATCATTAATTTTAATTCTGAAAGCTGTTCTATGCTAGTTTTTAGTAGATTAACAAAACTGCATACCCAGTTTTCAAATTTAAAAAATTCAATTTTTTATCAAATTTTGACAATTTTAATGATGTAACCCCTTATAAAATTTTCAATTTTTGGAAAAATGTAAAAAAATTATTTTTTAACCAGACATGGCCAGAACGACTGGGCTGTTCATGCTGATCAAGAATATATATGGTTTATAGGGTCGGAAACGAATCCTTCACTGCGTTGCAAGCTTCTGACTTAAAATATATTCTTCAAAAAGGTATAAAAACAGGTAATTTTTCAACAAAATCAAAATTTTTCGGACCTCATAATTAAGCCGAAAGTGCACTAATTTTAATTCGGAAAGCTTTTCTGTGCTAGTTTTTATTGCACTAACAAATCTGCATACTTATATTGTTGATGCTGTTGTCAGTTTTTTTTTCTAAAATCATAAAAACCGGCAAAAAGGTATAAAAACAGACAATTTTTCGCAAAAATCATAGTTTTAAAAAACTCATAACTAAGCCAAAAAATCATTAATTTTAATTCGGAAAGCTGTTCTATGCTAGTTTTTAGTAGATTAACAAAACTGCATACCCAGTTTTCAAATTTAAAAAATTCAATTTTTTATCAAATTTTGGCAATTTTAATGGTGTAACCCCTTATAAAATTTTCAATTTTCGGAAAAATGTAAAAAAATGATTTTTTAACCAGACATGGCCAGAACGACTGGGCTGTTCGTGCTGATCAAGAATATATATGGTTTATAGGGTCGGAAACGACTCCTTCACTGCGTTGTAAGCTTCTGACTTAAAATATATTCTTCAAAAAGGTATAAAAACAGGTAATTTTTCAACAAAATCAAATTTTTTCGGACCTCATAATTAAGCCGAAAGTGCACTAATTTTAATTCGGAAAGCTTTTCTGTGCTAGTTTTTATTGCACTAACAAATCTGCATACTTATATTGTTGATGCTGTTGTCCGTTTTTGTCTAAAATCATAAAAACCGGCAAAAAGGTATAAAAACAGACAATTTTTCTCAAAAATCATAGTTTTAAAAAACTCATAACTAAGCCAAAAAATCATTAATTTTAATTCGGAAAGCTGTTCTATGCTAGTTTTTAGTAGATTAACAAAGCTGCATACCCAGTTTCAAATTTAAAAAATTCAATTTTTTGTCAAATTTTGGCAATTTTAATGATGTAATCCCTTATAAAATTTTCTATTTTCGGAAAAATGTAAAAAAATTATTTTTTAACCAGACATGGCCAGAACGACTGGGCTGTTCATGCTGATCAAGGATATATATGGTTTATAGGGTCGGAAACGACTCCTTCACTGCGTTGCAAGCTTCTGACTTAAAATATATTCTTCAAAAAGGTATAAAAACAGGTAATTTTTCAACAAAATCAAATTTTTTCGGACCTCATAATTAAGCCGAAAGTGCACTAATTTTAATTCGGAAAGCTTTTCTGTGCTAGTTTTTATTGCACGAACAAATCTGCATACTTATATTGTTGATGCTGTTGTCAGTTTTTTTCTAAAATCATAAAAACCGGCATAAAGGTATAAAAACAGACAATTTTTCGCAAAAATCATAGTTTTAAAAAACTCATAACTAAGCCAAAAAATCATTAATTTTAATTCGGAAAGCTGTTCTATGCTAGTTTTTAGTAGATTAACAAAACTGCATACCCAGTTTTCAAATTTAAAAAATTCAATTTTTTATCAAATTTTGGCAATTTTAATGGTGTAACCCCTTATAAAATTTTCAATTTTCGGAAAAATGTAAAAAAATTATTTTTTAACCAGACATGGCCAGAACGACTGGGCTGTTCATGCTGATCAAGAATATATATGGTTTATAGGGTCGGAAACGACTCCTTCACTGCGTTGCAAGCTTCTGACTTAAAATATATTCTTCAAAAAGGTATAAAAACAGGTAATATTTCAACAAAATCAAAATTTTTCGGACCTCATAATTAAGCCGAAAGTGCACTAATTTTAATTCGGAAAGCTTTTCTGTGCTAGTTTTTATTGCACTAACAAATCTGCATACTTATATTGTTGATGCTGTTGTCAGTTTTTTTTTCTAAAATCATAAAAACCGGCAAAAAGGTATAAAAACAGACAATTTTTCGCAAAAATCATAGTTCTAAAAAACTCATAACTAAGCCAAAAAATCATTAATTTTAATTCGGAAAGCTGTTCTATGCTAGTTTTTAGTAGATTAACAAAACTGCATACCCAGTTTTCAAATTTAAAAAAATTTGGCAATTTTAATGATGTAACCCCTTATAAAATTTTCAATTTTCGGAAAAATGTAAAAAAATTATTTTTTAACCAGACATGGCCAGAACGACTGGGCTGTTCATGCTGATCAAGGATATATATGGTTTATAGGGTCGGAAACGACTCCTTCACTGCGTTGCAAGCTTCTGACTTAAAATATATTCTTCAAAAAGGTATAAAAACATATAATTTTCTAACAAAATCAAATTTTTTCGGACCTCATAATTAAGCCGAAAGTGCACTAATTTTAATTCGGAAAGCTTTTCTGTGCTAGTTTTTATTGCACTAACAAATCTGCATACTTATATTGTTGATGCTGTTGTCAGTTTTTTTCTAAAATCATAAAAACCGGCAAAAAGGTATAAAAACGGACAATTTTTCGCAAAAATCATAGTTTTAAAAAACTCATAACTAAGCCAAAAAATCATTAATTTTAATTCGGAAAGCTGTTCTATGCTAGTTTTTAGTAGATTAACAAAGCTGCATACCCAGTTTTCAAATTTAAAAAATTCAATTTTTGGTCAAATTTTGGCAATTTTAATGATGTAACCCCTTATAAAATTTTTAATTTTCGGAAAAATGTAAAAAAATTATTTTTTAACCAGACATGGCCAGAACGACTGGGCTGTTCATGCTGATCAAGAATATATATGGTTTATAGGGTCGGAAACGACTCCTTCACTGCGTTGCAAGCTTCTGACTTAAAATATATTCTTCAAAAAGGTATAAAAACAGGTAATTTTTCAACAAAATCAAATTTTTTCGGACCTCATAATTAAGCCGAAAGTGCACTAATTTTAATTCGGAAAGCTTTTCTGTGCTAGTTTTTATTGCACTAACAAATCTGCATACTTATATTGTTGATGCTGTTGTCAGTTTTTTTCTAAAATCATAAAAACCGGCAAAAAGGTATAAAAACAGACAATTTTTCGAAATAATCATAGTTTTAAAAAACTCATAACTAAGCCAAAAAATCATTAATTTTAATTCGGAAAGCTGTTCTATGCTAGTTTTTAGTAGATTAACAAAACTGCATACCCAGTTTTCAAATTTAAAAAATTCAATTTTTTGTCAAATTTTGGCAATTTTAATGATGTAACCCCTTATAAAATTTTCAATTTTCGGAAAAATGTAAAAAAATTATTTTTTAACCAGACATGGCCAGAACGACTGGGCTGTTCATGCTGATCAAGAATATATATGGTTTATAGGGTCGGAAACGACTCCTTCACTGCGTTGCAAGCTTCTGACTTAAAATATATTCTTCAAAAAGGTATAAAAACAGGTAATTTTTCAACAAAATCAAAATTTTTCGGACCTCATAATTAAGCCGAAAGTGCACTAATTTTAATTCGAAAAGCTTTTCTGTGCTAGTTTTTATTGCACTAACAAATCTGCATACTTATATTGTTGATGCTGTTGTCAGTTTTTTTCTAAAATCATAAAAACCGGCAAAAAGGTATAAAAACAGACAATTTTTCGCAAAAATCATACTTTTAAAAAACTCATAACTAAGCCAAAAAATCATTAATTTTAATTCGGATAGCTGTTCTATGCTAGTTTTTAGTAGATTAACAAAACTGCATACCCAGTTTTCAAATTTAAAAAATTCAATTTTTTATCAAATTTTGACAATTTTAATGATGTAACCCCTTATAAAATTTTCAATTTTCGGAAAAATGTAAAAAAATTATTTTTTAACCAGACATGGCCAGAACGACTGGGCTGTTCATGCTGATCAAGAATATATATGGTTTATAGGGTCGGAAACGACTCCTTCACTGCGTTGCAAGCTTCTGACTTAAAATATATTCTTCAAAAAGGTATAAAAACAGGTAATTTTTCAACAAAATCAAATTTTTTCGGACCTCATAATTAAGCCGAAAGTGCACTAATTTTAATTCGGAAAGCTTTTCTGTGCTAGTATTTATTGCACTAACAAATCTGCATACTTATATTGTTGATGCTGTTGTCCGTTTTTTTCTAAAATCATAAAAACCGGCAAAAAGGTATAAAAACAGACAATTTTTCGAAAAAATCATAGTTTTAAAAAACTCATAACTAAGCCAAAAAATCATTAATTTTAATTCGGAAAGCTGTTCTATGCTAGTTTTTAGTAGATTAACAAAGCTGCATACCCAGTTTCAAATTTAAAAAATTCAATTTTTTGTCAAATTTTGGCAATTTTAATGATGTAACCCCTTATAAAATTTTCTATTTTCGGAAAAATGTAAAAAAATTATTTTTTAACCAGACATGGCCAGAACGACTGGGCTGTTCATGCTGATCAAGAATATATATGGTTTATAGGGTCGGAAACGACTCCTTCACTGCGTTGCAAGCTTCTGACTTAAAATATATTCTTCAAAAAGGTATAAAAACAGGTAATTTTTCAACAAAATCAAATTTTTTCGGACCTCATAATTAAGCCGAAAGTGCACTAATTTTAATTCGGAAAGCTTTTCTGTGCTAGTATTTATTGCACTAACAAATCTGCATACTTATATTGTTGATGCTGTTGTCCGTTTTTTTCTAAAATCATAAAAACCGGCAAAAAGGTATAAAAACAGACAATTTTTCGAAAAAATCATAGTTTTAAAAAACTCATAACTAAGCCAAAAAATCATTAATTTTAATTCGGAAAGCTGTTCTATGCTAGTTTTTAGTAGATTAACAAAGCTGCATACCCAGTTTCAAATTTAAAAAATTCAATTTTTTGTCAAATTTTGGCAATTTTAATGATGTAACCCCTTATAAAATTTTCTATTTTCGGAAAAATGTAAAAAAATTATTTTTTAACCAGACATGGCCAGAACGACTGGGCTGTTCATGCTGATCAAGAATATATATGGTTTATAGGGTCGGAAACGACTCCTTCACTGCGTTGCAAGCTTCTGACTTAAAATATATTCTTCAAAAAGGTATAAAAACAGGTAATTTTTCAACAAAATCAAATTTTTTCGGACCTCATAATTAAGCCGAAAGTGCACTAATTTTAATTCGGAAAGCTTTTCTGTGCTAGTTTTTATTGCACGAACAAATCTGCATACTTATATTGTTGATGCTGTTGTCAATTTTTTTCCTAAAATCATAAAAACCGGCAAAAAGGTATAAAAACGGACAATTTTTCGCAAAAATCATAGTTTTAAAAAACTCATAACTAAGCCAAAAAATCATTAATTTTAATTCGGAAAGCTGTTCTATGCTAGTTTTTAGTAGATTAACAAAACTGCATACCCAGTTTTCAAATTTAAAAAATTCAATTTTTTGTCAAATTTTGGCAATTTTAATGATGTAACCCCTTATAAAATTTTCAATTTTCGGAAAAATGTAAAAAAATTATTTTTTAACCAGACATGGCCAGAACGACTGGGCTGTTCATGCTGATCAAGAATATATATGGTTTATAGGGTCGGAAACGACTCCTTCACTGCGTTGCAAGCTTCTGACTTAAAATATATTCTTCAAAAAGGTATAAAAACAGGTAATTTTTCAACAAAATCAAATTTTTTCGGACCTCATAATTAAGCCGAAAGTGCACTAATTTTAATTCGGAAAGCTTTTCTGTGCTAGTTTTTATTGCACTAACAAATCTGCATACTTATATTGTTGATGCTGTTGTCATTTTTTTTCCTAAAATCATAAAAACCGGCAAAAAGGTATAAAAACGGACAATTTTTCGCAAAAATCATAGTTTTAAAAAACTCATAACTAAGCCAAAAAATCATTAATTTTAATTCGGAAAGCTGTTCTATGCTAGTTTTTAGTAGATTAACAAAACTGCATACCCAGTTTTCAAATTTAAAAAATTCAATTTTTTATCAAATTTTGGCAATTTTAATGGTGTAACCCCTTATAAAATTTTAAATTTTCGGAAAAATGTAAAAAAATTATTTTTTAACCAGACATGGCCAGAACGACTGGGCTGTTCGTGCTGATCAAGAATATATATGGTTTATAGGGTCGGAAACGACTCCTTCACTGCGTTGTAAGCTTCTGACTTAAAATATATTCTTCAAAAAGGTATAAAAACAGGTAATTTTTCAACAAAATCAAATTTTTTCGGACCTTATAATTAAGCCGAAAGTGCACTAATTTTAATTCGGAAAGCTTTTCTGTGCTAGTATTTATTGCACTAACAAATCTGCATACTTATATTGTTGATGCTGTTGTCCGTTTTTTTCTAAAATCATAAAAACCGGCAAAAAGGTATAAAAACAGACAATTTTTCGAAAAAATCATAGTTTTAAAAAACTCATAACTAAGCCAAAAAATCATTAATTTTAATTCGGAAAGCTGTTCTATGCTAGTTTTTAGTAGATTAACAAAGCTGCATACCCAGTTTCAAATTTAAAAAATTCAATTTTTTGTCAAATTTTGGCAATTTTAATGATGTAACCCCTTATAAAATTTTCTATTTTCGGAAAAATGTAAAAAAATTATTTTTTAACCAGACATGGCCAGAACGACTGGGCTGTTCATGCTGATCAAGAATATATATGGTTTATAGGGTCGGAAACGACTCCTTCACTGCGTTGCAAGCTTCTGACTTAAAATATATTCTTCAAAAAGGTATAAAAACAGGTAATTTTTCAACAAAATCAAATTTTTTCGGACCTCATAATTAAGCCGAAAGTGCACTAATTTTAATTCGGAAAGCTGTTCTGTGCTAGTTTTTATTGCACGAACAAATCTGCATACTTATATTGTTGATGCTGTTGTCAATTTTTTTCCTAAAATCATAAAAACCGGCAAAAAGGTATAAAAACGGACAATTTTTCGCAAAAATCATAGTTTTAAAAAACTCATAACTAAGCCAAAAAATCATTAATTTTAATTCGGAAAGCTGTTCTATGCTAGTTTTTAGTAGATTAACAAAACTGCATACCCAGTTTTCAAATTTAAAAAATTCAATTTTTTGTCAAATTTTGGCAATTTTAATGATGTAACCCCTTATAAAATTTTCAATTTTCGGAAAAATGTAAAAAAATTATTTTTTAACCAGACATGGCCAGAACGACTGGGCTGTTCGTGCTGATCAAGAATATATATGGTTTATAGGGTCGGAAACGACTCCTTCACTGCGTTGTAAGCTTCTGACTTAAAATATATTCTTCAAAAAGGTATAAAAACAGGTAATTTTTCAACAAAATCAAATTTTTTCGGACCTTATAATTAAGCCGAAAGTGCACTAATTTTAATTCGGAAAGCTTTTCTGTGCTAGTATTTATTGCACTAACAAATCTGCATACTTATATTGTTGATGCTGTTGTCCGTTTTTTTCTAAAATCATAAAAACCGGCAAAAAGGTATAAAAACAGACAATTTTTCGAAAAAATCATAGTTTTAAAAAACTCATAACTAAGCCAAAAAATCATTAATTTTAATTCGGAAAGCTGTTCTATGCTAGTTTTTAGTAGATTAACAAAGCTGCATACCCAGTTTCAAATTTAAAAAATTCAATTTTTTGTCAAATTTTGGCAATTTTAATGATGTAACCCCTTATAAAATTTTCAATTTTCGGAAAAATGTAAAAAAATTATTTTTTAACCAGACATGGCCAGAACGACTGGGCTGTTCATGCTGATCAAGAATATAAATGGTTTATAGGGTCGGAAACGACTCCTTCACTGCGTTGCAAGCTTCTGACTTAAAATATATTCTTCAAAAAGGTATAAAAACAGGTAATTTTTCAACAAAATCAAAATTTTTCGGACCTCATAATTAAGCCAAAAGTGCACTAATTTTAATTCGGAAAGCTTTTCTGTGCTAGTTTTTATTGCACTAACAAATCTGCATACTTATATTGTTGATGCTGTTGTCAGTTTTTTTCTAAAATCATAAAAACCGGCAAAAAGGTATAAAAACAGACAATTTTTCTCAAAAATCATAGTTTTAAAAAACTCATAACTAAGCCAAAAAATCATTAATTTTAATTCGGAAAGCTGTTCTATGCTAGTTTTTAGTAGATTAACAAAACTGCATACCCAGTTTTCAAATTTAAAAAATTCAATTTTTTATCAAATTTTGACAATTTTAATGATGTAACCCCTTATAAAATTTTCAATTTTCGGAAAAATGTAAAAAAATTATTTTTTAACCAGACATGGCCAGAACGACTGGGCTGTTCATGCTGATCAAGAATATATATGGTTTATAGGGTCGGAAACGACTCCTTCACTGCGTTGCAAGCTTCTGACTTAAAATATATTCTTCAAAAAGGTATAAAAACAGGTAATTTTTCAACAAAATCAAATTTTTTCGGACCTCATAATTAAGCCGAAAGTGCACTAATTTTAATTCGGAAAGCTTTTCTGTGCTAGTTTTTATTGCACTAACAAATCTGCATACTTATATTGTTGATGCTGTTGTCATTTTTTTTCCTAAAATCATAAAAACCGGCAAAAAGGTATAAAAACGGACAATTTTTCGTAAAAATCATAGTTTTAAAAAACTCATAACTAAGCCAAAAAATCATTAATTTTAATTCGGAAAGCTGTTCTATGCTAGTTTTTAGTAGATTAACAAAACTGCATACCCAGTTTTCAAATTTAAAAAATTCAATTTTTTGTCAAATTTTGGCAATTTTAATGATGTAACCCCTTATAAAATTTTCTATTTTCGGAAAAATGTAAAAAAATTATTTTTTAACCAGACATGGCCAGAACGACTGGGCTGTTCATGCTGATCAAGAATATATATGGTTTATAGGGTCGGAAACGACTCCTTCACTGCGATGCAAGCTTCTGACTTAAAATATATTCTTCAAAAAGGTATAAAAACAGGTAATTTTTCAACAAAATCAAAATTTTTCGGACCTCATAATTAAGCCGAAAGTGCACTAATTTTAATTCGAAAAGCTTTTCTGTGCTAGTTTTTATTGCACTAACAAATCTGCATACTTATATTGTTGATGCTGTTGTCAGTTTTTTTCTAAAATCATAAAAACCGGCAAAAAGGTATAAAAACAGACAATTTTTCGCAAAAATCATACTTTTAAAAAACTCATAACTAAGCCAAAAAATCATTAATTTTAATTCGGAAAGCTGTTCTATGCTAGTTTTTAGTAGATTAACAAAACTGCATACCCAGTTTTCAAATTAAAAAAATTCAATTTTTTATCAAATTTTGGCAATTTTAATGATGTAACCCCTTATAAAATTTTCAATTTTCGGAAAAATGTAAAAAAATTATTTTTTAACCAGACATGTCCAGAACGACTGGGCTGTTCATGCTGATCAAGAATATATATGGTTTATAGGGTCGGAAACGACTCCTTCACTGCGTTGCAAGCTTCTGACTTAAAATATATTCTTCAAAAAGGTATAAAAACAGGTAATTTTTCAACAAAATCAAAATTTTTCGGACCTCATAATTAAGCCGAAAGTGCACTAATTTTAATTCGGAAAGCTTTTCTGTGCTAGTTTTTATTGCACTAACAAATCTGCATACTTATATTGTTGATGCTGTTGTCAATTTTTTTCCTAAAATCATAAAAACCGGCAAAAAGGTATAAAAACGGACAATTTTTCGCAAAAATCATAGTTTTAAAAAACTCATAACTAAGCCAAAAAATCATTAATTTTAATTCGGAAAGCTGTTCTATGCTAGTTTTTAGTAGATTAACAAAACTGCATACCCAGTTTTCAAATTTAAAAAATTCAATTTTTTATCAAATTTTGGCAGTTTTAATGATGTAACCCCTTATAAAATTTTCAATTTTCGGAAAAATGTAAAAAAATTATTTTTTAACCAGACATGGCCAGAACGACTGGGCTGTTCATGCTGATCAAGAATATATATGGTTTATAGGGTCGGAAACGACTCCTTCACTGCGTTGCAAGCTTCTGACTTAAAATATATTCTTCAAAAAGGTATAAAAACAGGTAATTTTTCAACAAAATCAAAATTTTTCGGACCTCATAATTAAGCCGAAAGTGCACTAATTTTAATTCGAAAAGCTTTTCTGTGCTAGTTTTTATTGCACTAACAAATCTGCATACTTATATTGTTGATGCTGTTGTCAGTTTTTTTCTAAAATCATAAAAACCGGCAAAAAGGTATAAAAACAGACAATTTTTCGCAAAAATCATACTTTTAAAAAACTCATAACTAAGCCAAAAAATCATTAATTTTAATTCGGAAAGCTGTTCTATGCTAATTTTTGAGTAGATTAACAAAACTGCATACCCAGTTTTCAAATTTAAAAAATTCAATTTTTTATCAAATTTTGGCAATTTTAATGATGTAACCCCTTATAAAATTTTCAATTTTCGGAAAAATGTAAAAAAATTATTTTTTAACCAGACATGGCCAGAACGACTGGGCTGTTCATGCTGATCAAGAATATATATGGTTTATAGGGTCGGAAACGACTCCTTCACTGCGTTGCAAGCTTCTGACTTAAAATATATTCTTCAAAAAGGTATAAAAACATATAATTTTCTAACAAAATCAAATTTTTTCGGACCTCATAATTAAGCCGAAAGAGCACTAATTTTAATTCGGAAAGCTTTTCTGTGCTAGTTTTTATTGCACTAACAAATCTGCATACTTATATTGTTGATGCTGTTGTCAGTTTTTTTCTAAAATCATAAAAACCGGCAAAAAGGTATAAAAACAGACAATTTTTCTCAAAAATCATAGTTTTAAAAAACTCATAACTAAGCCAAAAAATCATTAATTTTAATTCGGAAAGCTGTTCTATGCTAGTTTTTAGTAGATTAACAAAACTGCATACCCAGTTTTCAAATTTAAAAAATTCAATTTTTTATCAAATTTTGGCAATTTTAATGATGTAACCCCTTATAAAATTTTCAATTTTCGGAAAAATGTAAAAAAATTATTTTTTAACCAGACATGGCCAGAACGACTGGGCTGTTCATGCTGATCAAGAATATATATGGTTTATAGGGTCGGAAACGACTCCTTCACTGCGTTGCAAGCTTCTGACTTAAAATATATTCTTCAAAAAGGTATAAAAACATATAATTTTCTAACAAAATCAAATTTTTTCGGACCTCATAATTAAGCCGAAAGAGCACTAATTTTAATTCGGAAAGCTTTTCTGTGCTAGTTTTTATTGCACTAACAAATCTGCATACTTATATTGTTGATGCTGTTGTCAGTTTTTTTCTAAAATCATAAAAACCGGCAAAAAGGTATAAAAACAGACAATTTTTCTCAAAAATCATAGTTTTAAAAAACTCATAACTAAGCCAAAAAATCATTAATTTTAATTCGGAAAGCTGTTCTATGCTAGTTTTTAGTAGATTAACAAAACTGCATACCCAGTTTTCAAATTTAAAAAATTCAATTTTTTATCAAATTTTGGCAATTTTAATGATGTAACCCCTTATAAAATTTTCAATTTTCGGAAAAATGTAAAAAAATTATTTTTTAACCAGACATGGCCAGAACGACTGGGCTGTTCATGCTGATCAAGAATATATATGGTTTATAGGGTCGGAAACGACTCCTTCACTGCGTTGCAAGCTTCTGACTTAAAATATATTCTTCAAAAAGGTATAAAAACAGGTAATTTTTCAACAAAATCAAATTTTTTCGGACCTCATAATTAAGCCGAAAGAGCACTAATTTTAATTCGGAAAGCTTTTCTGTGCTAGTTTTTATTGCACTAACAAATCTGCATACTTATATTGTTGATGCTGTTGTCAGTTTTTTTCTAAAATCATAAAAACCGGCAAAAAGGTATAAAAACAGACAATTTTTCGCAAAAATCATAGTTTTAAAAAACTCATAACTAAGCCAAAAAATCATTAATTTTAATTCGGAAAGCTGTTCTATGCTAGTTTTTAGTAGATTAACAAAACTGCATACCCAGTTTTCAAATTTAAAAAATTCAATTTTTTATCAAATTTTGGCAATTTTAATGATGTAACCCCTTATAAAATTTTCTATTTTCGGAAAAATGTAAAAAAATTATTTTTTAACCAGACATGGCCAGAACGACTGGGCTGTTCATGCTGATCAAGAATATATATGGTTTATAGGGTCGGAAACGACTCCTTCACTGCGTTGCAAGCTTCTGACTTAAAATATATTCTTCAAAAAGGTATAAAAACAGGTAATTTTTCAACAAAATCAAATTTTTTCGGACCTCATAATTAAGCCGAAAGTGCACTAATTTTAATTCGGAAAGCTTTTCTGTGCTAGTTTTTATTGCACTAACAAATCTGCATACTTATATTGTTGATGCTGTTGTCAATTTTTTTCCTAAAATCATAAAAACCGGCAAAAAGGTATAAAAACGGACAATTTTTCGCAAAAATCATAGTTTTAAAAAACTCATAACTAAGCCAAAAAATTATTAATTTTAATTCGGAAAGCTGTTCTATGCTAGTTTTTAGTAGATTAACAAAACTGCATACCCAGTTTTCAAATTTAAAAAATTCAATTTTTTTTCAAATTTTGGCAATTTTAATGATGTAACCCCTTATAAAATTTTCAATTTTCGGAAAAATGTAAAAAAATTATTTTTTAACCAGACATGACCAGAACGACTGGGCTGTTCATGCTGATCAAGAATATATATGGTTTATAGGGTCGGAAACGACTCCTTCACTGCGTTGCAAGCTTCTGACTTAAAATATATTCTTCAAAAAGGTATAAAAACAGGTAATTTTTCAACAAAATCAAATTTTTTCGGACCTCATAATTAAGCCGAAAGTGCACTAATTTTAATTCGGAAAGCTTTTCTGTGCTAGTTTTTATTGCACTAACAAATCTGCATACTGCGTTTGTTGATGCTGTTGTCAGTTTTTGACTAATATCATAAAAATCGGCATAAAGGTATAAAAACAGACAATTTTTCGCAAAAATCATAGTTTTAAAAAACTCATAACTAAGCCAAAAAATCAATAATTTTAATTCGGAAAGCTGTTCTATGGCAGTTTTTAGTAGATTAACAAAACTGCATACCCAGTTTTCAAATTTAAAAAATTCAATTTTTTATCAAATTTTGGCAATTTTAATGATGTAACCCCTTATAAAATTTTCAAGTTTCGGAAAAATGTAAAAAAATTATTTTTTAACCAGACATGGCCAGAACGACTGGGCTGTTCATGCTGATCAAGAATATATATGGTTTATAGGGTCGGAAACGACTCCTTCACTGCGTTGCAAGCTTCTGACTTAAAATATATTCTTCAAAAAGGTATAAAAACAGGTAATTTTTCAACAAAATCAAATTTTTTCGGACCTCATAATTAAGCCGAAAGAGCACTAATTTTAATTCGGAAAGCTTTTCTGTGCTAGTTTTTATTGCACTAACAAATCTGCATACTTATATTGTTGATGCTGTTGTCAGTTTTTTTCTAAAATCATAAAAACCGGCAAAAAGGTATAAAAACAGGCAATTTTTCGCAAAAATCATAGTTTTAAAAAACTCATAACTAAGCCAAAAAATCATTAATTTTAATTCGGAAAGCTGTTCTATGCTAGTTTTTAGTAGATTAACAAAACTGCATACCCAGTTTTCAAATTTAAAAAATTCAATTTTTTATCAAATTTTGGCAATTTTAATGATGTAACCCCTTATAAAATTTTCTATTTTCGGAAAAATGTAAAAAAATTATTTTTTAACCAGACATGGCCAGAACGACTGGGCTGTTCATGCTGATCAAGAATATATATGGTTTATAGGGTCGGAAACGACTCCTTCACTGCGTTGCAAGCTTCTGACTTAAAATATATTCTTCAAAAAGGTATAAAAACAGGTAATTTTTCAACAAAATCAAATTTTTTCGGACCTCATAATTAAGCCGAAAGTGCACTAATTTTAATTCGGAAAGCTTTTCTGTGCTAGTTTTTATTGCACTAACAAATCTGCATACTTATATTGTTGATGCTGTTGTCAATTTTTTTCCTAAAATCATAAAAACCGGCAAAAAGGTATAAAAACGGACAATTTTTCGCAAAAATCATAGTTTTAAAAAACTCATAACTAAGCCAAAAAATTATTAATTTTAATTCGGAAAGCTGTTCTATGCTAGTTTTTAGTAGATTAACAAAACTGCATACCCAGTTTTCAAATTTAAAAAATTCAATTTTTTGTCAAATTTTGGCAATTTTAATGATGTAACCCCTTATAAAATTTTCTATTTTCGGAAAAATGTAAAAAAATTATTTTTTAACCAGACATGGCCAGAACGACTGGGCTGTTCATGCTGATCAAGAATATATATGGTTTATAGGGTCGGAAACGACTCCTTCACTGCGTTGCAAGCTTCTGACTTAAAATATATTCTTCAAAAAGGTATAAAAACAGGTAATTTTTCAACAAAATCAAATTTTTTCGGACCTCATAATTAAGCCGAAAGTGCACTAATTTTAATTCGGAAAGCTTTTCTGTGCTAGTTTTTATTGCACTAACAAATCTGCATACATATATTGTTGATGCTGTTGTCAATTTTTTTCCTAAAATCATAAAAACCGGCAAAAAGGTATAAAAACGGACAATTTTTCGCAAAAATCATAGTTTTAAAAAACTCATAACTAAGCCAAAAAATCATTAATTTTAATTCGGAAAGCTGTTCTATGCTAGTTTTTAGTAGATTAACAAAACTGCATACCCAGTTTTCAAATTTAAAAAATTCAATTTTTTATCAAATTTTGGCAATTTTAATGATGTAACCCCTTATAAAATTTTCAATTTTCGGAAAAATGTAAAAAAATTATTTTTTAACCAGACATGGCCAGAACGACTGGGCTGTTCATGCTGATCAAGAATATATATGGTTTATAGGGTCGGAAACGACTCCTTCACTGCGTTGCAAGCTTCTGACTTAAAATATATTCTTCAAAAAGGTATAAAAACAGGTAATTTTTCAACAAAATCAAAATTTTTCGGACCTCATAATTAAGCCGAAAGTGCACTAATTTTAATTCGAAAAGCTTTTCTGTGCTAGTTTTTATTGCACTAACAAATCTGCATACTTATATTGTTGATGCTGTTGTCAGTTTTTTTCTAAAATCATAAAAACCGGCAAAAAGGTATAAAAACGGACAATTTTTCGCAAAAATCATAGTTTTAAAAAACTCATAACTAAGCCAAAAAATCATTAATTTTAATTCGGAAAGCTGTTCTATGCTAGTTTTTAGTAGATTAACAAAACTGCATACCCAGTTTTCAAATTTAAAAAATTCAATTTTTTATCAAATTTTGGCAATTTTAATGATGTAACCCCTTATAAAATTTTCAATTTTCGGAAAAATGTAAAAAAATTATTTTTTAACCAGACATGGCCAGAACGACTGGGCTGTTCATGCTGATCAAGAATATATATGGTTTATAGGGTCGGAAACGACTCCTTCACTGCGTTGCAAGCTTCTGACTTAAAATATATTCTTCAAAAAGGTATAAAAACAGGTAATTATATATATATATATATATATATATGGTTTATAGGGTCGGAAACGACTCCTTCACTGCGTTGCAAGCTTCTGACTTAAAATATATTCTTCAAAAAGGTATAAAAACATATAATTTTCTAACAAAATCAAATTTTTTCGGACCTCATAATTAAGCCGAAAGAGCACTAATTTTAATTCGGAAAGCTTTTCTGTGCTAGTTTTTATTGCACTAACAAATCTGCATACTTATATTGTTGATGCTGTTGTCAGTTTTTTTCTAAAATCATAAAAACCGGCAAAAAGGTATAAAAACAGACAATTTTTCTCAAAAATCATAGTTTTAAAAAACTCATAACTAAGCCAAAAAATCATTAATTTTAATTCGGAAAGCTGTTCTATGCTAGTTTTTAGTAGATTAACAAAACTGCATACCCAGTTTTCAAATTTAAAAAATTCAATTTTTTATCAAATTTTGGCAATTTTAATGATGTAACCCCTTATAAAATTTTCAATTTTCGGAAAAATGTAAAAAAATTATTTTTTAACCAGACATGGCCAGAACGACTGGGCTGTTCATGCTGATCAAGAATATATATGGTTTATAGGGTCGGAAACGACTCCTTCACTGCGTTGCAAGCTTCTGACTTAAAATATATTCTTCAAAAAGGTATAAAAACAGGTAATTTTTCAACAAAATCAAATTTTTTCGGACCTCATAATTAAGCCGAAAGAGCACTAATTTTAATTCGGAAAGCTTTTCTGTGCTAGTTTTTATTGCACTAACAAATCTGCATACTTATATTGTTGATGCTGTTGTCAGTTTTTTTCTAAAATCATAAAAACCGGCAAAAAGGTATAAAAACAGACAATTTTTCGCAAAAATCATAGTTTTAAAAAACTCATAACTAAGCCAAAAAATCATTAATTTTAATTCGGAAAGCTGTTCTATGCTAGTTTTTAGTAGATTAACAAAACTGCATACCCAGTTTTCAAATTTAAAAAATTCAATTTTTTATCAAATTTTGGCAATTTTAATGATGTAACCCCTTATAAAATTTTCTATTTTCGGAAAAATGTAAAAAAATTATTTTTTAACCAGACATGGCCAGAACGACTGGGCTGTTCATGCTGATCAAGAATATATATGGTTTATAGGGTCGGAAACGACTCCTTCACTGCGTTGCAAGCTTCTGACTTAAAATATATTCTTCAAAAAGGTATAAAAACAGGTAATTTTTCAACAAAATCAAATTTTTTCGGACCTCATAATTAAGCCGAAAGTGCACTAATTTTAATTCGGAAAGCTTTTCTGTGCTAGTTTTTATTGCACTAACAAATCTGCATACTTATATTGTTGATGCTGTTGTCAATTTTTTTCCTAAAATCATAAAAACCGGCAAAAAGGTATAAAAACGGACAATTTTTCGCAAAAATCATAGTTTTAAAAAACTCATAACTAAGCCAAAAAATTATTAATTTTAATTCGGAAAGCTGTTCTATGCTAGTTTTTAGTAGATTAACAAAACTGCATACCCAGTTTTCAAATTTAAAAAATTCAATTTTTTTTCAAATTTTGGCAATTTTAATGATGTAACCCCTTATAAAATTTTCAATTTTCGGAAAAATGTAAAAAAATTATTTTTTAACCAGACATGACCAGAACGACTGGGCTGTTCATGCTGATCAAGAATATATATGGTTTATAGGGTCGGAAACGACTCCTTCACTGCGTTGCAAGCTTCTGACTTAAAATATATTCTTCAAAAAGGTATAAAAACAGGTAATTTTTCAACAAAATCAAATTTTTTCGGACCTCATAATTAAGCCGAAAGTGCACTAATTTTAATTCGGAAAGCTTTTCTGTGCTAGTTTTTATTGCACTAACAAATCTGCATACTGCGTTTGTTGATGCTGTTGTCAGTTTTTGACTAATATCATAAAAATCGGCATAAAGGTATAAAAACAGACAATTTTTCGCAAAAATCATAGTTTTAAAAAACTCATAACTAAGCCAAAAAATCAATAATTTTAATTCGGAAAGCTGTTCTATGGCAGTTTTTAGTAGATTAACAAAACTGCATACCCAGTTTTCAAATTTAAAAAATTCAATTTTTTATCAAATTTTGGCAATTTTAATGATGTAACCCCTTATAAAATTTTCAAGTTTCGGAAAAATGTAAAAAAATTATTTTTTAACCAGACATGGCCAGAACGACTGGGCTGTTCATGCTGATCAAGAATATATATGGTTTATAGGGTCGGAAACGACTCCTTCACTGCGTTGCAAGCTTCTGACTTAAAATATATTCTTCAAAAAGGTATAAAAACAGGTAATTTTTCAACAAAATCAAATTTTTTCGGACCTCATAATTAAGCCGAAAGAGCACTAATTTTAATTCGGAAAGCTTTTCTGTGCTAGTTTTTATTGCACTAACAAATCTGCATACTTATATTGTTGATGCTGTTGTCAGTTTTTTTCTAAAATCATAAAAACCGGCAAAAAGGTATAAAAACAGGCAATTTTTCGCAAAAATCATAGTTTTAAAAAACTCATAACTAAGCCAAAAAATCATTAATTTTAATTCGGAAAGCTGTTCTATGCTAGTTTTTAGTAGATTAACAAAACTGCATACCCAGTTTTCAAATTTAAAAAATTCAATTTTTTATCAAATTTTGGCAATTTTAATGATGTAACCCCTTATAAAATTTTCTATTTTCGGAAAAATGTAAAAAAATTATTTTTTAACCAGACATGGCCAGAACGACTGGGCTGTTCATGCTGATCAAGAATATATATGGTTTATAGGGTCGGAAACGACTCCTTCACTGCGTTGCAAGCTTCTGACTTAAAATATATTCTTCAAAAAGGTATAAAAACAGGTAATTTTTCAACAAAATCAAATTTTTTCGGACCTCATAATTAAGCCGAAAGTGCACTAATTTTAATTCGGAAAGCTTTTCTGTGCTAGTTTTTATTGCACTAACAAATCTGCATACTTATATTGTTGATGCTGTTGTCAATTTTTTTCCTAAAATCATAAAAACCGGCAAAAAGGTATAAAAACGGACAATTTTTCGCAAAAATCATAGTTTTAAAAAACTCATAACTAAGCCAAAAAATTATTAATTTTAATTCGGAAAGCTGTTCTATGCTAGTTTTTAGTAGATTAACAAAACTGCATACCCAGTTTTCAAATTTAAAAAATTCAATTTTTTGTCAAATTTTGGCAATTTTAATGATGTAACCCCTTATAAAATTTTCTATTTTCGGAAAAATGTAAAAAAATTATTTTTTAACCAGACATGGCCAGAACGACTGGGCTGTTCATGCTGATCAAGAATATATATGGTTTATAGGGTCGGAAACGACTCCTTCACTGCGTTGCAAGCTTCTGACTTAAAATATATTCTTCAAAAAGGTATAAAAACAGGTAATTTTTCAACAAAATCAAATTTTTTCGGACCTCATAATTAAGCCGAAAGTGCACTAATTTTAATTCGGAAAGCTTTTCTGTGCTAGTTTTTATTGCACTAACAAATCTGCATACTTATATTGTTGATGCTGTTGTCAATTTTTTTCCTAAAATCATAAAAACCGGCAAAAAGGTATAAAAACGGACAATTTTTCGCAAAAATCATAGTTTTAAAAAACTCATAACTAAGCCAAAAAATCATTAATTTTAATTCGGAAAGCTGTTCTATGCTAGTTTTTAGTAGATTAACAAAACTGCTTACCCAGTTTTCAAATTTAAAAAATTCAATTTTTTATCAAATTTTGGCAATTTTAATGATGTAACCCCTTATAAAATTTTCAATTTTCGGAAAAATGTAAAAAAATTATTTTTTAACCAGACATGGCCAGAACGACTGGGCTGTTCATGCTGATCAAGAATATATATGGTTTATAGGGTCGGAAACGACTCCTTCACTGCGTTGCAAGCTTCTGACTTAAAATATATTCTTCAAAAAGGTATAAAAACAGGTAATTTTTCAACAAAATCAAAATTTTTCGGACCTCATAATTAAGCCGAAAGTGCACTAATTTTAATTCGAAAAGCTTTTCTGTGCTAGTTTTTATTGCACTAACAAATCTGCATACTTATATTGTTGATGCTGTTGTCAGTTTTTTTCTAAAATCATAAAAACCGGCAAAAAGGTATAAAAACGGACAATTTTTCGCAAAAATCATAGTTTTAAAAAACTCATAACTAAGCCAAAAAATCATTAATTTTAATTCGGAAAGCTGTTCTATGCTAGTTTTTAGTAGATTAACAAAACTGCATACCCAGTTTTCAAATTTAAAAAATTCAATTTTTTATCAAATTTTGGCAATTTTAATGATGTAACCCCTTATAAAATTTTCAATTTTCGGAAAAATGTAAAAAAATTATTTTTTAACCAGACATGGCCAGAACGACTGGGCTGTTCATGCTGATCAAGAATATATATGGTTTATAGGGTCGGAAACGACTCCTTCACTGCGTTGCAAGCTTCTGACTTAAAATATATTCTTCAAAAAGGTATAAAAACAGGTAATTTTTCAACAAAATCAAAATTTTTCGGACCTCATAATTAAGCCGAAAGTGCACTAATTTTAATTCGAAAAGCTTTTCTGTGCTAGTTTTTATTGCACTAACAAATCTGCATACTTATATTGTTGATGCTGTTGTCAGTTTTTTTCTAAAATCATAAAAACCGGCAAAAAGGTATAAAAACAGACAATTTTTCTCAAAAATCATAGTTTTAAAAAACTCATAACTAAGCCAAAAAATCATTAATTTTAATTCGGAAAGCTGTTCTATGCTAGTTTTTAGTAGATTAACAAAACTGCATACCCAGTTTTCAAATTTAAAAAATTCAATTTTTTATCAAATTTTGGCAATTTTAATGATGTAACCCCTTATAAAATTTTCAATTTTCGGAAAAATGTAAAAAAATTATTTTTTAACCAGACATGGCCAGAACGACTGGGCTGTTCATGCTGATCAAGAATATATATGGTTTATAGGGTCGGAAACGACTCCTTCACTGCGTTGTAAGCTTCTGACTTAAAATATATTCTTCAAAAAGGTATAAAAACAGGTAATTTTTCAACAAAATCAAATTTTTTCGGACCTCATAATTAAGCCGAAAGTGCACTAATTTTAATTCGGAAAGCTTTTCTGTGCTAGTTTATATTTCACTAACAAATCTGCATACTTATATTGTTGATGCTGTTGTCAGTTTTTGACTAATATCATAAAAATCGGCATAAAGGTATAAAAACAGACAATTTTTCGCAAAAATCATAGTTTTAAAAAACTCATAACTAAGCCAAAAAATCAATAATTTTAATTCGGAAAGCTGTTCTATGCTAGTTTTTAGTAGATTAACAAAACTGCATACCCAGTTTTCAAATTTAAAAAATTCAATTTTTTATCAAATTTTGGCAATTTTAATGATGTAACCCCTTATAAAATTTTCAATTTTCGGAAAAATGTCAACAAATTATTTTTTAACCAGACATGGCCAGAACGACTGGGCTGTTCATGCTGATCAAGAATATATATGGTTTATAGGGTCGGAAACGACTCCTTCACTGCGTTGTAAGCTTCTGACTTAAAATATATTCTTCAAAAAGGTATAAAAACAGGTAATTTTTCAACAAAATCAAATTTTTTCGGACCTCATAATTAAGCCGAAAGTGCACTAATTTTAATTCGGAAAGCTTTTCTGTGCTAGTTTTTATTGCACTAACAAATCTGCATACTTATATTGTTGATGCTGTTGTCAATTTTTTTCTAAAATCATAAAAACCGGCAAAAACGTATAAAAACAGACAATTTTTCGCAAAAATCATAGTTTTAAAAAACTCATAACTAAGCCAAAAAATCAATAATTTTAATTCGGAAAGCTGTTCTATGCTAGTTTTTAGTAGATTAACAAAACTGCATACCCAGTTTTCAAATTTAAAAAATTCAATTTTTTATCAAATTTTGGCAATTTTAATGATGTAACCCCTTATAAAATTTTCAATTTTCGGAAAAATGTAAAAAAATTATTTTTTAACCAGACATGGCCAGAACGACTGGGCTGTTCATGCTGATCAAGAATATATATGGTTTATAGGGTCGGAAACGACTCCTTCACTGCGTTGCAAGCTTCTGACTTAAAATATATTCTTCAAAAAGGTATAAAAACATATAATTTTCTAACAAAATCAAATTTTTTCGAACCTCATAATTAAGCCGAACCCGCACTAATTTTAATTCGGAAAGCTTTTTTGTGCTAATTTTTATTACACTGTCAAAAAATTAGTGCACTTTCGACTTAATTATGAGGTCCGAAAAAATTTGTTTTTGTTGAAAAATTACCTGTTTTTATACCTTTTTGAAGAATATATTTTAAGTCGGAAGCTTGCAACGCAGTGAAGGAGTCGTTTCCGACCCTATAAACCATATATATTCTTGATCAGCATGAACAGCCCAGTCGTTCTGGCCATAACTGGTTAAAAAATAATTTTTTTTACATTTTTCCGAAAATTGAAAATTTTATAAGGGGTTACATCATTAAAATTGCCAAAATTTGACAAAAAATTGAATTTTTTAAATTTGAAAACTGGGTATGCAGTTTTGTTAATCTACTAAAAACTGTCATAGAACAGCTTTCCGAATTAAAATTATTGATTTTTTGGCTTAGTTATGAGTTTTTTAAAACTATGATTTTTGAGAAAAATTGTCTGTTTTTATACCTTTTTGCCGGTTTTTATGATTTTAGAAAAAAACTGACAACAGCATCAACAATATAAGTATGCAGATTTGTTAGTGCAATAAAAACTAGCACAGAAAAGCTTTCCGAATTAAAATTAGTGCTCTTTCGGCTTAATTATGAGGTCCGAAAAAATTTGATTTTGTTAGAAAATTATATGTTTTTATACCTTTTTGAATAATATATTTTAAGTCAGAAGCTTGCAACGCAGTGAAGGAGTCGTTTCCGACCCTATAAACCATATATATTCTTGATCAGCATGAACAGCCCAGTCGTTCTGGACATGTCTGGTTAAAAAATAATTTTTTTACATTTTTCCGAAAATTGAAAATTTTATAAGGGGTTACATCATTAAAATTGCCAAAATTTGATAAAAAATTGAATTTTTTAAATTTGAAAACTGGGTATGCAGTTTTGTTAATCTACTAAAAACTAGCATAGAACAGCTTTCCGAATTAAAATTAATGATTTTTTGGCTTAGTTATGAGTTTTTTAAAAGTATGATTTTTGCGAAAAATTGTCTGTTTTTATACCTTTTTGCCGGTTTTTATGATTTTAGAAAAAAACTGACAACAGCATCAACAATATAGGTATGCAGATTTGTTAGTGAAATAAAAACTAGCACAGAAAAGCTTTCCGAATTAAAATTAGTGCACTTTCGGCTTAATTATGAATTCCGAAAAACTTTGATTTTGTTGAAAAATTACCTGTTTTTATACCTTTTTGAAGAATATAATTAAAGTCAGAAGCTTGCAACGCAGTGAAGGAGTCGTTTCCGACCCTATAAACCATATATATTCTTGATCAGCATGAACAGCCCAGTCATTCTGGCCATGTCTGGTTAAAAAATAATTTTTTTACGTTTTTCCGAAAATTGAAAATTTTATAAGGGGTTACATCATTAAAATTGCCAAAATTTGATAAAAAATTGAATTTTTTAAATTTGAAAACTGGGTATGCAGTTTTGTTAATCTACTAAAAACTAGCATAGAACAGCTTTCCGAATTAAAATTAATGATTTTTTGGCTTAGTTATGAGTTTTTTAAAACTATGATTTTTGCGAAAAATTGTCTGTTTTTATACCTTTTTGCCGGTTTTTATGATTTTAGAAAAAAACTGACAACAGCATCAACAATAAAGGTATGCAGATTTGTTAGTGAAATAAAAACTAGCACAGAAAAGCTTTCCGAATTAAAATTAGTGCAATTTCGGCTTAATTATGAATTCCGAAAAACTTTGATTTTGTTGAAAAATTACCTGTTTTTATACCTTTTTGAAGAATATAATTAAAGTCAGAAGCTTGCAACGCAGTGAAGGAGTCGTTTCCGACCCTATAAACCATATATATTCTTGATCAGCATGAACAGCCCAGTCGTTCTGGCCATGTCTGGTTAAAAAATAATTTTTTTACATTTTTCCGAAAATTGAAAATTTTATAAGGGGTTACATCATTAAAATTGCCAAAATTTGACAAAAAATTGAATTTTTTAAATTTGAAAACTGGGTATGCAGTTTTGTTAATCTACTAAAAACTAGCATAGAACAGCTTTCCGAATTAAAATTAATGATTTTTTGGCTTAGTTATGAGTTTTTTAAAACTATGATTTTTGCGAAAAATTGTCTGTTTTTATACCTTTTTGCCGGTTTTTATGATTTTAGAAAAAAAAACTGACAACAGCATCAACAATATAAGTATGCAGATTTGTTAGTGCAATAAAAACTAGCACAGAAAAGCTTTCCGAATTAAAATTAGTGCACTTTCGGCTTAATTATGAGGTCCGAAAAATTTTGATTTTGTTGAAAAATTACCTGTTTTTATACCTTTTTGAAGAATATATTTTAGGTCAGAAGCTTGCAACGCAGTGAAGGAGTCGTTTCCGACCCTATAAACCATATATATTCTTGATCAGCATGAACAGCCCAGTCGTTCTGGTCATGTCTGGTTAAAAAATAATTTTTTTACATTTTTCCGAAAATTGAAAATTTTATAAGGGGTTACATCATTAAAATTGCCAAAATTTGACAAAAAATTGAATTTTTTAAATTTGAAAACTGGGTATGCAGTTTTGTTAATCTACTAAAAACTAGCATAGAACAGCTTTCCGAATTAAAATTAATGATTTTTTGGCTTAGTTATGAGTTTTTTAAAACTATGATTTTTGCGAAAAATTGTCTGTTTTTATACCTTTTTGCCGGTTTTTATGATTTTAGGAAAAAACTGACAACAGCATCAACAATAAAGGTATGCAGATTTGTTAGTGAAATAAAAACTAGCACAGAAAAGCTTTCCGAATTAAAATTAGTGCAATTTCGGCTTAATTATGAATTCCGAAAAACTTTGATTTTGTTGAAAAATTACCTGTTTTTATACCTTTTTGAAGAATATAATTAAAGTCAGAAGCTTGCAACGCAGTGAAGGAGTCGTTTCCGACCCTATAAACCATATATATTCTTGATCAGCATGAACAGCCCAGTCGTTCTGGCCATGTCTGGTTAAAAAATAATTTTTTTACATTTTTCCGAAAATTGAAAATTTTATAAGGGGTTACATCATTAAAATTGCCAAAATTTGACAAAAAATTGAATTTTTTAAATTTGAAAACTGGGTATGCAGTTTTGTTAATCTACTAAAAACTGTCATAGAACAGCTTTCCGAATTAAAATTATTGATTTTTTGGCTTAGTTATGAGTTTTTTAAAACTATGATTTTTGCGAAAAATTGTCTGTTTTTATACCTTTTTGCCGGTTTTTATGATTTTAGGAAAAAAATTGACAACAGCATCAACAATATAAGTATGCAGATTTGTTAGTGCAATAAAAACTAGCACAGAAAAGCTTTCCGAATTAAAATTAGTGCACTTTCGGCTTAATTATGAGGTCCGAAAAAATTTGATTTTGTTGAAAAATTACCTGTTTTTATACCTTTTTGAAGAATATATTTTAAGTCAGAAGCTTGCAACGCAGTGAAGGAGTCGTTTCCGACCCTATAAACCATATATATTCTTGATCAGCATGAACAGCCCAGTCGTTCTGGCCATGTCTGGTTAAAAAATAATTTTTTTACATTTTTCCGAAAATAGAAAATTTTATAAGGGGTTACATCATTAAAATTGCCAAAATTTGATAAAAAATTGAATTTTTTAAATTTGAAAACTGGGTATGCAGTTTTGTTAATCTACTAAAAACTAGCATAGAACAGCTTTCCGAATTAAAATTAATGATTTTTTGGCTTAGTTATGAGTTTTTTAAAACTATGATTTTTGCGAAAAATTGTCTGTTTTTATACCTTTTTGCCGGTTTTTATGATTTTAGAAAAAAACTGACAACAGCATCAACAATAAAGGTATGCAGATTTGTTAGTGAAATAAAAACTAGCACAGAAAAGCTTTCCGAATTAAAATTAGTGCAATTTCGGCTTAATTATGAATTCCGAAAAACTTTGATTTTGTTGAAAAATTACCTGTTTTTATACCTTTTTGAAGAATATAATTAAAGTCAGAAGCTTGCAACGCAGTGAAGGAGTCGTTTCCGACCCTATAAACCATATATATTCTTGATCAGCATGAACAGCCCAGTCGTTCTGGCCATGTCTGGTTAAAAAATAATTTTTTTACATTTTTCCGAAAATTGAAAATTTTATAAGGGGTTACATCATTAAAATTGCCAAAATTTGACAAAAAATTGAATTTTTTAAATTTGAAAACTGGGTATGCAGTTTTGTTAATCTACTAAAAACTGTCATAGAACAGCTTTCCGAATTAAAATTATTGATTTTTTGGCTTAGTTATGAGTTTTTTAAAACTATGATTTTTGCGAAAAATTGTCTGTTTTTATACCTTTATGCCGATTTTTATAATATTAGTCAAAAACTGACAACAGCATCAACAAACGCAGTATGCAGATTTGTTAGTGAAATAAAAACTAGCACAGAAAAGCTTTCCGAATTAAAATTAGTGCACTTTCGGCTTAATTATAAGGTCCGAAAAAATTTGATTTTGTTAAAAAATTATCTGTTTTTATACCTTTTTGAAGAATATATTTTAAGTCAGAAGCTTGCAACGCAGTGAAGGAGTCGTTTCCGACCCTATAAACCATATATATTCTTGATCAGCATGAACAGCCCAGTCGTTCTGGCCATGTCTGGTTAAAAAATAATGTTTTTACATTTTTCCGAAAATTGAAAATTTTATAAGGGGTTACATCATTAAAATTCCCAAAATTTGATAAAAAAATTTAATTTTTTAAATTTGAAAACTGGGTATGCAGCTTTGTTAATCTACTAAAAACTAGCATAGAACAGCTTTCCGAATTAAAATTAATGATTTTTTGGCTTAGTTATGAGTTTTTTAAAACTATGATTTTTGCGAAAAATTGTCTGTTTTTATACCTTTTTGCCGGTTTTTATGATTTTAGAAAAAAACTGACAACAGCATCAACAATATAAGTATGCAGATTTGTTAGTGCAATAAAAACTAGCACAGAAAAGCTTTCCGAATTAAAATTAGTGCACTTTCGGCTTAATTATGAATTCCGAAAAACTTTGATTTTGTTGAAAAATTACCTGTTTTTATACCTTTTTGAAGAATATAATTAAAGTCAGAAGCTTGCAACGCAGTGAAGGAGTCGTTTCCGACCCTATAAACCATATATATTCTTGATCAGGATGAACAGCCCAGTCGTTCTGGCCATAACTGGTTAAAAAATAATTTTTTTTACATTTTTCCGAAAATAGAAAATTTTATAAGGGGTTACATCATTAAAATTGCCAAAATTTGACAAAAAATTGAATTTTTTAAATTTGAAAACTGGGTATGCAGTTTTGTTAATCTACTAAAAACTGCCATAGAACAGCTTTCCGATTTAAAATTATTGATTTTTTGGCTTAGTTATGAGTTTTTTAAAACTATGATTTTTGCGAAAAATTGTCTGTTTTTATACCTTTATGCCGATTTTTATGATATTAGTCAAAAACTGACAACAGCATCAACAAACGCAGTATGCAGATTTGTTAGTGCAATAAAAACTAGCAAAGAAAAGCTTTCCGAATTAAAATTAGTGCTCTTTCGGCTTAATTATGAATTCCGAAAAACTTTGATTTTGTTGAAAAATTACCTGTTTTTATACCTTTTTGAAGAATATAATTAAAGTCAGAAGCTTGCAACGCAGTGAAGGAGTCGTTTCCGACCCTATAAACCATATATATTCTTGATCAGCATGAACAGCCCAGTCGTTCTGGCCATGTCTGGTTAAAAAATAATTTTTTTACATTTTTCCGAAAATTGAAAATTTTATAAGGGGTTACATCATTAAAATTGCCAAAATTTGACAAAAAATTGAATTTTTTAAATTTGAAAACTGGGTATGCAGTTTTGTTAATCTACTAAAAACTGTCATAGAACAGCTTTCCGAATTAAAATTATTGATTTTTTGGCTTAGCTATGAGTTTTTTAAAACTATGATTTTTGGGAAAAATTGTCTGTTTTTATACCTTTTTGCCGGTTTTTATGATTTTAGGAAAAAAATTGACAACAGCATCAACAATATAAGTATGCAGATTTGTTAGTGCAATAAAAACTAGCACAGAAAAGCTTTCCGAATTAAAATTAGTGCACTTTCGGCTTAATTATGAATTCCGAAAAACTTTGATTTTGTTGAAAAATTACCTGTTTTTATACCTTTTTGAAGAATATAATTAAAGTCAGAAGCTTGCAACGCAGTGAAGGAGTCGTTTCCGACCCTATAAACCATATATATTCTTGATCAGCATGAACAGCCCAGTCGTTCTGGTCATGTCTGGTTAAAAAATAATTTTTTTACATTTTTCCGAAAATTGAAAATTTTATAAGGGGTTACATCATTAAAATTGCCAAAATTTGACAAAAAATTGAATTTTTTAAATTTGAAAACTGGGTATGCAGTTTTGTTAATCTACTAAAAACTGCCATAGAACAGCTTTCCGAATTAAAATTAATGATTTTTTGGCTTAGTTATGAGTTTTTTAAAACTATGATTTTTGCGAAAAATTGTCTGTTTTTATACCTTTATGCCGATTTTTATGATATTAGTCAAAAACTGACAACAGCATCAACAAACGCAGTATGCAGATTTGTTAGTGCAATAAAAACTAGCACAGAAAAGCTTTCCGAATTAAAATTAGTGCTCTTTCGGCTTAATTATGAATTCCGAAAAACTTTGATTTTGTTGAAAAATTACCTGTTTTTATACCTTTTTGAAGAATATAATTTAAGTCAGAAGCTTGCAACGCAGTGAAGGAGTCGTTTCCGACCCTATAAACCATATATATTCTTGATCAGCATGAACAGCCCAGTCGTTCTGGCCATAACTGGTTAAAAAATAATTTTTTTACATTTTTCCGAAAATTGAAAATTTTATAAGGGGTTACATCATTAAAATTGCCAAAATTTGACAAAAAATTGAATTTTTTAAATTTGAAAACTGGGTATGCAGTTTTGTTAATCTACTAAAAACTGTCATAGAACAGCTTTCCGAATTAAAATTATTGATTTTTTGGCTTAGCTATGAGTTTTTTAAAACTATGATTTTTGGGAAAAATTGTCTGTTTTTATACCTTTTTGCCGGTTTTTATGATTTTAGGAAAAAAATTGACAACAGCATCAACAATATAAGTATGCAGATTTGTTAGTGCAATAAAAACTAGCACAGAAAAGCTTTCCGAATTAAAATTAGTGCACTTTCGGCTTAATTATGAATTCCGAAAAACTTTGATTTTGTTGAAAAATTACCTGTTTTTATACCTTTTTGAAGAATATAATTAAAGTCAGAAGCTTGCAACGCAGTGAAGGAGTCGTTTCCGACCCTATAAACCATATATATTCTTGATCAGCATGAACAGCCCAGTCGTTCTGGTCATGTCTGGTTAAAAATAATTTTTTTACATTTTTCCGAAAATTGAAAATTTTATAAGGGGTTACATCATTAAAATTGCCAAAATTTGACAAAAAATTGAATTTTTTAAATTTGAAAACTGGGTATGCAGTTTTGTTAATCTACTAAAAACTGCCATAGAACAGCTTTCCGAATTAAAATTATTGATTTTTTGGCTTAGTTATGAGTTTTTTAAAACTATGATTTTTGCGAAAAATTGTCTGTTTTTATACCTTTATGCCGATTTTTATGATATTAGTCAAAAACTGACAACAGCATCAACAAACGCAGTATGCAGATTTGTTAGTGCAATAAAAACTAGCAAAGAAAAGCTTTCCGAATTAAAATTAGTGCTCTTTCGGCTTAATTATGAATTCCGAAAAACTTTGATTTTGTTGAAAAATTACCTGTTTTTATACCTTTTTGAAGAATATAATTAAAGTCAGAAGCTTGCAACGCAGTGAAGGAGTCGTTTCCGACCCTATAAACCATATATATTCTTGATCAGCATGAACAGCCCAGTCGTTCTGGTCATGTCTGGTTAAAAAATAATTTTTTTACATTTTTCCGAAAATTGAAAATTTTATAAGGGGTTACATCATTAAAATTGCCAAAATTTGATAAAAAAATTGAATTTTTTAAATTTGAAAACTGGGTATGCAGTTTTGTTAATCTACTAAAAACTGTCATAGAACAGCTTTCCGAATTAAAATTATTGATTTTTTGGCTTAGTTATGAGTTTTTTAAAACTATGATTTTTGAGAAAAATTGTCTGTTTTTATACATTTTTGCCGGTTTTTATGATTTTAGAAAAAAAACTGACAACAGCATCAACAATATAAGTATGCAGATTTGTTAGTGCAATAAAAACTAGCACAGAAAAGCTTTCAGAATTAAAATTAGTGCACTTTCGGCTTAATTATGAGGTCCGAAAAAATTTGATTTTGTTAAAAAATTATCTGTTTTTATACCTTTTTGAAGAATATATTTTAAGTCAGAAGCTTGCAACGCAGTGAAGGAGTCGTTTCCGACCCTATAAACCATATATATTCTTGATCAGCATGAACAGCCCAGTCGTTCTGGCCATGTCTGGTTAAAAAATAATTTTTTTACATTTTTCCGAAAATTGAAAATTTTATAAGGGGTTACATCATTAAAATTGCCAAAATTTGATAAAAAATTGAATTTTTTAAATTTGAAAACTGGGTATGCAGTTTTGTTAATCTACTAAAAACTGTCATAGAACAGCTTTCCGAATTAAAATTAATGATTTTTTGGCTTAGTTATGAGTTTTTTAAAACTATGATTTTTGACAAAAATTGTCTGTTTTTATACCTTTTTGCCGGTTTTTATGATTTTAGAAAAAAACTGACAACAGCATCAACAATATAAGTATGCAGATTTGTTAGTGCAATAAAAACTAGCACAGAAAAGCTTTCCGAATTAAAATTAGTGCAATTTCGGCTTAATTATGAATTCCGAAAAACTTTGATTTTGTTGAAAAATTACCTGTTTTTATACCTTTTTGAAGAATATAATTAAAGTCAGAAGCTTGCAACGCAGTGAAGGAGTCGTTTCCGACCCTATAAACCATATATATTCTTGATCAGCATGAACAGCCCAGTCGTTCTGGCCATGTCTGGTTAAAAAATAATTTTTTTTACATTTTTCCAAAATTTGATAAAAAACACACGCAGAATTCTTCACTTTCTTTTAAGCTTCCGACTGAAGGGCAATACCATATTTAAGTGGATATTAACTATATTTTTAAATGCCAATTTTTTCTACAAATCAAAATTTAAAAAACTTATCACTAAGTCAAAACATTTTTAATTTCAATTCGGAAAGCTCTCGTATGTTCATTTTTAGCAGGTTAATAAAACTGCATACTACATTTAAAATGTGAATTTTTGGCCGATTTTTTGAAATTTTAATGATGTAACCCCTTTCCTCTTTTTCAAAAAATGGGAAACTTCTGAAAAAATTTTTTTGTTACCTGAAAATAGCTAGAAAGATTCTCCTTCCTTGATGCTGATCAAGAATATGAAATGACTCCTTCACTTTCTTTTAAGCTTCCGACTGAAGGTGCAATACCCCATTTTAGTGGATATTAACTATATTTTTACACGAAATTTTTTCTACAAATAAAAGATTAAAAATATCATAACTCAGTCAAAAATGCATTAATTTTAATTCGCAAAGCTTTCCTATGTTAGTTTTTAGCTAGCTCGACTCGCCTTTTCATGCTGGTCTGGAATATATATGATTTATTGGGTCTGGCGTGGTACATATAACATAATTTTAAAAATAAATTTAAAATATAATGAAATCGTCATATTATTAAAGAAATATTACAAACAAACAAAATAATAACTAGTACATAGAAATACTATATAGTAATCTAATTGATTTAGCTTCAACATGAAAGTAGCATTCAATTGTTACTAAACAAGATTTTTTTATTTCGATTTAAACCATAAATAATTTAATTTTGGAAATTTTAACTTTACACAAATACAATTTTATTAGTTTCTTTTTATGGTTACGTGAAAGCGAGATTGCAAATGGGCATTTAGTGCAGTTTCATTTCGCAATTTCTCGCGGCCAAAGTTAAATGATTTTTTTCCGCCAGCCATTGGCACACACATTGCATTCCATGAATTTCCATGAATTTCCCCTTTAACATGGTTTATTTATGCAATTTTCCAATTTCCTGGCCGCAGTAGTAGCAGCAGCATTGGCACAAGGCATATAAAATGCAGCAGCGCAAGGCGAGCCAGGGGAAAGGGCATTTAAATAAAGAGTAAAAATGCAATTTGCAAATTAACAATAACAAAATGTAAACAACAGCAGCAGCGACAGTGACGTTATCGAAAATGGGGAAAATGCAAAAAGGAAAAGACCGCAAGTACTGGGCCGTGAAAAGGCGATATTCCCATAAATATTTATGCGCATAAACTGGCTACTTAAACTGGGGACATTTTAAAGCAAACTCAACAAATGTATCTGCTTGGCTGTATCTGTTCATCTGTAGCTATGAGCGAGAATTTAAATATATATTTATTTATCTAACTAACGGAATATGTATCTTGCGCACGCACTTCGCCACATAGCTACATAATTCGGATATATTTTTAAAAAATCAAAACGACAATTCCGCTGCAGCATTTTGAAATACAACAGAAGTCGACAGAGGCGCCAAAGTCGACGTCAACAGAGCTTTCCGAACATTTTCGGCTGCAGGCAACGGCGGCACTCGATCGTACCGCTTAGTGCCACGTCGTGTTTCAGAGCGCCCAGGCCACGAGCGGCCCCAGTACCGCCGAGGAAAATCTCAAGAAAATTCCAGGGGACCAGATCCCGATCTCTAAGCCGTGAGAGAAGTGCGCGGAGTGCGCGAAATAAATCGAAATTAATCGAAACATATCATAAGTATCCTGAGTAAACCATGCAGGTCTTCGATAACAATATGGTAAGTGGTAGGAAGCTCCTACCATCTCGGCCTACACCATCTTAGCCCAGTTAGCTCAACCCAGTAAGGCCCGGCACACAAATTCCAGTGCCAGTGCCACGCCCATTTTGGCCACAGAATAAGGATATTTCAGCCAGGAAGTCATGCGGTGCTCAAAGCGGCCCGCCAAATTAATTACAAAAATTCACTTAATGGCCACGATCCAAGTGGGTCAACGAACGTGCTACAAGGAGACCAAAAAAATTAAGCATATTTTCACTAGATGAAAACTTAAGTGGTAGCAACAGACTTGTCAAAAGTCTGCCGACTTTAGAATGCAATGTAAATAGACTTAAAAATAATAATGACAAAACAATTTCCCCCCTAAAGAGATTTATGTAACCAGAAAGCAAACTATTATAGACATTCCATAAAAGTGAATTTTTCAAAACAAAATTATGCAAAGTTGTGGCAGAAATATTTTTCTGCATTGCCAGAATTTTCCATTCGATTTGATTCCTTCGAATCATCTAAAAATACATATCCATATCTTTATTAATAAATATAAGGCTTGGAGACAAACCAAAGCAAACGTCTTCTTATATCCACCGATTTCTTGGCAGCTGGGCCTCCCCATTAAGTAGATAAATCGTGGGGGGAATATACACATAAATACTATGCCATTATATCTGAACCGGCATCGATGTGTATATAACACACATATCTGCGTGGTTGTTGGATCGCGGACGGATTTCTGCGAGTGGGTCGCCGTTAGAACTTACAGAATGCGAGGCGGCATTAGTCACAACATAACATATCTTGTGTAAATCGGCCAACAAGGTCGGATGACGAAAGCAGCGGCTAAATCAAGCAGAGAAAGCTGACATCGCTGATGATTTCCTTTTGATATTCCAAGCAGCACGCGGCATTATAAATAGAACTTTAGGGGGCTTTACAATTTACACAAAAAGAAATGGAGGAAAAATAGTAGAAAAAGAGTTCAAGAATCCGAAATGGAAATTGGTTTATTTTCAGGCCGAATAAATCAATTGGCTTCTGTATTTATGCAGATGCCACCATTTGATTATTTCGCACTGTCGTTGATTTATGGCCAATGGCCAAAAGCGCTCCCCTTTTGCCCATTTTTTTTTTCACCCCACTCCCCCTCATTGTGGCTTTCTCCCCCTCCAACCCCCCTCCTCCTGCTAGAGAGGGTATTGTGCACGTCATGTGTAATTGCTATATGTCAATGTCAGTGTGTGTGGGTTAGGGTCTGATAAATGCAAGCAAACCACATCCACAGATACGAAACGTATCCGAGAGTGCTTGCGGACGTTTGGGTTCCTGCGGTTGCAGTCCGGTTCAGCTTTAATGAAATTGCGATGATATATGTTTTGGCAAATATCGAAATATTTATATATATATATATATCAATATATATATGGAATGTTGAGCAGACGGAGGAGTAGTCGGCGCGTTCTGATGATTTCCAATTTCCAGCAAAGAGAAATCTGAAAATGCCAAAAACACGCGGAAGTCTTAAGTCAATAAATTGATTTAATATTGTTCATATGACTGGCAGAGACTTTTGAATCTATTTTATATGGACAGGAAATATTAGGAATTATGTCTGGTAATTAAACAAGGATTTTTAATTAGCTGGAATTTTGTAATAAACAAGTTCAAAGGGGGTCTTGTTAAGGGTACTCAAAATTCTATTTACAATGCATTCTCTTTTGTATTTAAGAAATAAAGTTTAGGGTTAATTTAAATTCTTATAATACCTCAAAACGTATTAAGACTTAGGGAGCTTTAAAAACTTAAAAATATTGAATACTCTCCCAGCTGAAATCTTAAATAAAACTAAGGCCAATTGTTTCAAGAAGTTCATAAATCACCTTATAGTAATAAAATTGCCAACATGTGCATAATTATACTATTTTATTATAAATAAAAAGGCAAATGGCCCATAGCTTATCAAATTCTAATGGGCTCTCCCACAGAGCATTTATCTAAACCAAAGTCTAGCCAAAAAGTGTAGAGAAACACCGCAGATGAATCGTAAATACCTTTCCACTCAAAGGGATTAGTTTAAAGTGGGCCCCCATCTGGTGGTGAATTTTCCAGCTCAAAATAAAAACAATAAGTGTGTGCAATAATTTGCATAGATGTATATATATATATCTATTCGCCTTGTTTATTGATCAAGACGCAAACAAATAGCGTGCCGCAATTGTTTAAATATTTGCCAAACAAACATCTCACGATTGATAAAACAACAGCGCTCGGCCATTCTGTCTGTCTTTGGGGCTATTTATAAATCGTAGCCGCAGAAATGAATAATTAAATCGCGATATATATGCCACATATCTGACTAAATGTATTTCCATCTGTATCTTTTTCGTTTTCTCCACCATCCACTAGCGCCGGGCCTCGCGGAGAGCCTCCCTGCGCCGGGGTTCGATATCGGCTTTGCCGCAAAAGTCAGCGGAGATTCCATGGGACATCTTCGAGCGCCTCTTCCTGCCCTTCCTGCTTTGCCTGGGCGCGGCCATCATCAGCTCGCACCTGCTCCATGCCCTGAGCATGTCCAGCATCTCCACCTTCGCCATCTTCGTCTGGTTTGCTCTGGCCACCGTTGGAGCGGTGCTCTTCTACCACTTTGTCAAGGTAAGTCGCTTTGGGGATTCCCCCCCTTCACACAGCAGCAGGAGCAGCAGACGCCCTAATCCCTAAACCGCACCAAGGATTGCGGAGCGGCATGTAGACATGGTTTAGTTTTAGGTTTCGTTTTCAGAACCACGGGCGGTCTTAGCCTAGGGCTCCGTCTGCGGGTATATGCACTCAGAAAAATATATAGAAAATGAACAAAAGGAGGTTAGCCTCCAACACTCCAGCACTCAACTTAATTTACAAGAAGCATAGCCTACAGGGAATACGACAGAATGCTTCCTAGAAGTATAACTCTGGGTCTATAAAGTGGACAGACACTCTCATACTCTTGATTATTAATAAAATCAAATATTAAAAAATAAAAGAACAGAACAGCAAATGTTTAATCAAGAATTAAGATACTTTTTAATATAATAAAATAACTATTTCATAAACATACTCTATCTTTAGTTGAAATTCTATTATCGATTTAAATAGACTCCATTTTCCGAGTGTGCATTCTTTTTCCGCTTTGGCTCGCCTCGAGTGCCAAGCCAAAACCACAAGTGACGACAGAGGGGCTTGAATGCTAGGCAAAACAAATCAGAGGCACTAAAAATAGTCGGGCCAAAGGATACGGAAGAAGGAGGTTTGGACAAAGGGGCAGGGACTGCGGGCACGTCGTCAACTTATGTTTAACCAGAAAGGAAACCCTTGACTGTGCGGATTTGGCTTCGGATTGGCCTGCGTTTGATATTTCAGAGCTTATACTCCGGTCCTGGCAGCCAGCCGGGAAAATGAAAATGAAAACAAATAAATAAGCAGGCAAGCAGGCCGAGGGAAACCCAAGCCAAACTTGCTGAAAGAAAGGGGTTTGGTAATGAATATAAATTCGCAAAAAGGAAAAACGATGAGTCTTGACTCACTTGAGACTCACCAGGAATTTCTCTTTAACAATGGACATCTACTAGATAGTTTATATTATTATCCTTTGTTATCTGAAAGTCAAAGAATATTGTGAGTTAAGAAGTGGGGCTTTGCCTTTACTTTGTTATTTAATAAATCTTTATTTACCTGGAGAAATCATGTTGTAAATCAAGAAATATTCCTTTACCTCTTACTTACTTCCTGAAAAGATTTAGACTATGAATAAGCTCAGCAAATTTACTTAAAATATTGAGTTTAACTTCATTTATGTATAGCCTAACTTCATCTGCAAACATTTAGCTTTCCAGCCTCCGGATTTTATTACAACTTCATGTGCACTCATCCTGTGCTCAATTAAACTTTCAAGGAGCTCTGGTGGGAATTATGCTGCGGGGCCATGGGATTATTTGTCTTTGTCAGCAGCTTTATTGTCTTACGTTAACTACACAAATTATCACACGACGTATACGTAATGCTGGAAAATCGATGGGGAAAAGCCGTCTCTTGATTTCACACCGTCTATGTTCTAGTGGCGCCAACAAAGTCGGTAGATAATTCAAATTTGCGTGCACTTTAATTAGCCCTCCTTCTTGGCCGTTTCGAATGACATTGGTAATTACACGCGGCTGGTTTCGACTACGGAGTTCCGAGTCCTGTGGCACGTAGCCATTGTCCTGACATTTCCCGGTACGTATCCTGTCCGTGTCCCTGTTCGCAACGGCATCTGCATCCGGATCGAGCAATTGTGGCCTGCCTGTGGCGCACTCAACGCGATGGGCAACCCGACATTAAGGTAATAAGCACGACGGCAGGATAATTAACAGCAACAGCAGCAGATGCAGCCGGGGAAGTTGCATTACCTGGTGGAGTGCTGAGGGGAGAGAGAGGGAGGTGTTGCTTTCTGGCAGGACTCAGCTGGCCCGCTTCGCCAAGGATTAAGCCAAGGACAAGGCTGTGAGTTTCGTGTGAGCAGGGAGGAAAGATAAAATAGGTTACTTTAATGAAAACATGACAGGGAATCAAATGAGTTTGGAAATATTATAATACAATATATAAATTAAATATAAGGGATACTGCTTTACCTTCTTCTGATTTCATTTTTCCAAATAAAACAGTTAATTAGTCTATATAATTACCTAACACAAATATAGAAAATATTCCTCAAAAGTTCCCTACTCCATGACCTTCGATAACTTATTGGCATAACATTTCCCCCCTCATATTTTTATATAATTTCCAAATATAGGAAGACCTTCACAAGTACCTGTTACATATATAACGAAATATGTATGTTGGCCAAGAATCCCTAACCTTTAGTTCAGAGCCCGCTTCCCTGACTGCCGTCGACTTATTGGCATAACATCGTCTTCGTCTTCCATCGTCCTTGTAAAGAAGCTACTCCCAATCAGAACTGGGTCTATTTTTAGGCACGGCAACAGGACTTGAGTTGAGGGCGTCAACGCCGATGGCTACACACCCCTCTCTCGGGCCCCAAAAAAAAGGACATGAAATGTCCTTGCCTTTGATTAGCTTTTCGGCCCCGGCCGGGCCTCAACTATTAACCCGATTTCTGTTGTCTGCCGCCTCGCATTTACATGTGCGGAGTAGATAAAGTTATTTGCAACATGCGTGGCCAAACATCTATATACATCTGTATATATAGATATGCGGACATATCCTGGCCGCTCTATGTCACTAGCCCTGCTTATCCTTGCACATCACGTTGTGCATTTCATTTTTATGGCACGACTGTCGAATTAAATTACACGCACGCACACATTCCAGGACGAGGCCGAGGATGGAGGATGAAGAGGATGGTTTGGGATGGCAACTGTTGACGCGACGCGGCAGCACAAATTGGGTGCAATGAAATGTAAATGCGCAGCTAATGAAATGCTCAACGCTGACGCCCACGCAACAGCCACGCCCACTCGCATTCGCCTCGCCTCTGGCTCTGCACAAATCCGTTATTATTTTCACCTAAATTGCAACTGTTAAGGCCAGCTGCAGTTGGTCAGTGCTGTCGTAATTTCTCTTCTTTTGTGGGGAGAGAGATAAGTAATTTTGGAGGTCCTTAAAAGGCAGCATATCCTTGGATTTATATAGCTTTAAAATAAATTAAAAAACCAAGCCCTTTAAACCTTAATAATTACCAAAACAGGCATTCAAAATTTTAATTTCCCAGAACCATAAAGTATCTCATCCCTTTCTTTAGTATCTTTTGCCATATTTCTCGATTTTAATTGATCTTTTTCGTTCTTACAATGCTTTGAGGGCTGTCGGCTGCACTGGTTGTAAATATTTCGACTCGATTTCGACATTGGGTCCATTTCGCAACGCAAATTACACTCGGCGTAATATGCATAATTAAGTCCACAAACCGTTCTTCGCCCCGCCCCCCTCCTGGCTCCCGGCCATCATCACCACCCCTTCCCACCCTCGGTCGTCGCGGGGGAATATGCCTCGGGACCTCGGGCGACGAGCAACAGTTTCCCGGAACAAGACACACACACGGGAAACACACACAGAACCAGAAAGAAGATGGGTGCGGGGCTTGTCAGCTGCCAGAAACAGTGTAAATAATTGAATTAATAGCTTCGTGTGAGCCACGCTAATGAGCAGTTGCTCAACATCAGCAACGCCCACTGCAACACGCCCATCCCCCAGACCCACTCCATTGCCCGAAATCCATCCGTTTTCCACCTTCAGATGTAATTGAAAGTGCGGGGGATCTTGAACTTTTCAGTGCTGAAAGTTACGGACTACCTGGGCCATCTGAGCCACGTGAAATCGCAGTTGATCCACCTTGGGTTTCGGTTACGCAGAAGTCATGATCTGGGGCACTCGGGTGGAAGATGCAAGAGCAAGTTTTTCAAGCATTCCACTGCAGTGCACTGAGCGGAAGAGGTTAATGCTTAAAAGAGTGTAATGTTGCCTAAGGAATTGTGGGAGTAGGGGATAAGGATGCCACTTAATGGGTTCAAGGGTTTTCTGTACAACAAAAAGGGAGCAGTTCTTGAAGGTTTTTTCTTACTACTTTTAAATTAGAATTATTTCAACATTTTATTTATAATTTCAGAGAGATTTAAATACTATTACTCTTGGACTTTGAAGCTTATAAGTCTATCCCTCATATTACCTCCGATTTAGCCTTAGTTCTCAGCTTTCTTTCAGTGTCTGAATGCAGCATCTGGCATTTACTAGCCAGTAGTTTTTGTGTGCATCTGAAACATTGTCCTGGTGCCTTGCACTGTTTATTACCCAGTAAACCATCTACTTAGCTCCCAGGGATCCCTCTTTTTTTGCTTCTCCCCCGTTTTGCTGCAAAGCGACAGCTTCCTTAGGTTTTCAGAGTTGGTTTTGGTTGCTCACTGACTTCCCGACTGACTGCTGCACACTTTGTCGCAGTTACAGCTCCATAAAACTTGGGCCCTAGACAAATTTTACGCTGATTTGTGTGTTGTGCACACACACAGCATGAAAAAAGATGAGAAAAAATGGCAGAAGAACTGTTTGTCAACGGGAGCGACTGCATTCGCAATTAGGAGATGCTGATGGCAATGGCAGGAGCAGGAACAGGAGCAGCAACAGGAGCAGGAGCGGGAGCGGGAGCTCAAAGCCCAGGACAACTGAAGGCTATATAAAGGCCAGGACTCTCTCGCAGGCCATAAAAACTCATTATGTGCGAAGTTTCGTTCGCTTGTTTTTACCCATTCGCCGCTTCGCTCCGCTTCCCTTTTGTATCTGCTAGATACAGATACATGTAGTGCTCGGTTTTGCTGTTTCGGTTTTATGGTGTCGCGCGTGGCCTGTTGATTCACACACGCACACTCGCACACACCCATAAATACACTGAGGACATTCAGCAATGGCAATGGCGTGCCCGGCCTGACAATGGCTTGGTATTGAAGGACACGGGGACTGGGGACATGGGGACTGGGGACTGGGGACTGGTGACTCGGGGGCCAGGAGGACTCTGCGTTTCTTAGAATTCCTAGAATTGCACGCCATTAAATCGCCTTGACAATTCCCCTCCCTGTTTGCCCTGTCCCCGCTGCCATTTTATTCTTCTTTTGCTGCGCTGCGCATTTTAGTTAAATTAAAAACCAATTGCAGACGACCCAGCCGTGCATCCATCGCTGGCACATCAAAGGTCAGAGGTCGCAAAATGCTGGAAAAATGTTCTGCACCAAGAGCGACAGCCGCCGCATGATTGGCAGCCCGTTCGCTTTGACATTCCCAATGACTTGACTTTGTGTTTTCCATTTCCTGGAATAGGACAATGGCAGCTGATTGTCATTATTTTTTGATAGCTTCCAGTCGGTGTAAGTTTACTAAAGGATTTAACTGCATTTTTAAATAGAATGAAGAAAGTTTTTCAGATACTAAACAGTATCTTCCCTCCCTGTTACTATTTCTATATATATATTGTTATCATCCCTCTCCCCTGTTACGCAATATTTTAATTAAGAACCATTGCCAGGGGCATCATTTTTCGACCGGAAACAATGGCAATTTAAATACGGAAGGAGAAGCAAACCAAACAGCACAGAGATTCCATAGAGCTGGGGGAGCTTAATCCTTCGCTTAAACACCCGCACAGGAGGAGGATGTTGGCTAACAGGCTGAGCTGCCATAATGGCTGGCTTGGCACAAAGTCAAAGCTTTGCGTGTTGTCTGCCACACACTTGAATCCCTCTGTTACCAATACTTTCGCTCTCCAGGACACACACACACGCGCGGAGATACGATTCAGAGAAACAAGCTGCAAATTGGCCTAGGTCTCTTCCGCTGGTACAACGTGTGGTATGCGCAATGCGAAAAGCCTTTAATGCTCACACTGTCGTCTGTGGATGGCGTGAAGTTGGCAAAAGGACCTGCCTGCCACACGCCACCAGGACGCTCCGTGCGTGCTCTGTATGTGTGTGTGTGTGTCTTGTGTGTGTGTAGGGGAAAGCAAAACACAGAAATGGTTTTTAACTTTCCGGTTAATTAATTTATTACAGCTTAATACGTTCAATGACTTTTGGCGACCGCCGCTCGTTCGTTTGTCTTGGCTGTCCAGTGGCCATCGCCCCACCGCCCCTCCCTCTTCAAATTTTTTAGTTAATTTATATACATATATATATATATATATTTTTTTTGGTGAACCTAACATCCCTCCCCCTTGGTCTGTATTTTATTTGGTGTCTATTTTTAGCCACTGATTTAATATGCGTGCATGCGTGTGCGTGCCTCTCTTTGTTTCCCATTTCTTGGCCTGTATCTCTCTCTTTCACTGTGGTACTCGCTCTCTGTTGGCCACATTTCGTCGCCTTTCGTTGCTCACAAAGGAGCGTGGGTGTATCCTGCGGCATGGTGACACAGCGAGGACAATTTGTATGCGGTTTGTTTGCCATTTTTCACTTAAACTCTCCGGGTACCCGCGCTCCAAAGATTGCACCATTTCGCTTATGTAGATTTATTTCGGGGCCTCTTGAGCGGTCAAGCGTGTCCCGTTTTCTTGAGAGGTTTATGTGTCTGCAAGGATAACACCGCCACAGAAAAGGGAAACAAAAAAAATGACCAGATAAAGAGAGAGAGAGAGAGGGAGACAATGAGATAAAAATAAGATAATAAAAGCAAAGTTCGGACCGATAAGCGAGACGTTAGTCCGGCTTCATCGAACGGGGTTCAATGGTATCCCAGGCATGGAATTAAATCTGTTTACTCTCGATACTCATTTTATTTATTACGAATACTTATTCTCTTACCGGAAGTACAATAATAAAACTGCTTTATTATTTTACTTCCGGGTTGAACTTGGTTTATGGTCTGGCAGGAGGCGAGGTCAATCAATTTCTTGAGTTTTCCTGAATCTTAAGGAAAACTCTTTGAATCGATATTTACACCCTTGCAAAGGTATTTGAATTTTAGTCAGAAGCTTAAAACTAAGTGAAGGAATCATTTCCGACCCCATAAATCATATAACATATATTCATGATCAGCATCAATCGAACTAAGAATGTCCACTTGTAAATAAAAATTTTGAATTTAAAGTTTAGCCGCAACACCTACAGCTCATCACACCGGTCAGAACAATAAGCCTGAACTCTGTTGTTAATTATAGATTGAAGAAATTGAATCTTGAAATCGATAACTTAAACCGACATTCACAATTTTTTCTTAACTTATATTCAAGATATTTCTGTAGCATTGATAAATAACTCTTATTTTGCCCCAATGAAACCCATTTATGTCATTAAATAATGCTCTTGCTGTGAGCATATTTATGGGATATCGATACAGCTCAACTAGATTCGCTTCCGCAAAAATATTTTCACACAATTCACGTCCCCACACACACACACACATACGGACAACGAGTATTTCCGCATTATCCTCGAAATAGGAATGGAACGTGTTTACTGCGTTGGTCCTTCCCCTGGACAGTCATAAATTTATTCACGCAAATGAAGGCGCGCATGTTGGCAGGTTCATGAGCCAGCCGGACTCCTCCTTATTGTTGTTTACATTTTACACTCATAACTTCCAGCTCGCCCACGCACACACACAGCGAGTCCTGGCAGGGCGAAAGGATGTCCTTACCACCATTGTACATAATGTGACGTGGCTGGGAATTCTCCGAGCTGCTAACTTGCTGCAGTTTACACATTAACTTAAATTTTGCGCCGTAGCATAATGCATTATATAAATATTGCGCATACGCCCCGGTGTACGTAAGCCAGAGTTAATGAGCTGCAACCGGAATCGCGTGCACCGCTGCCATTTATCAACTTTGTGGCTAAAAGTGCGCGTAAATGCTACATTTTTGGGGCTCTCCGGCAACCACAGATAGCACCTGCTGCTGGTGCTGCTTCTCCTGGCCAGCGAATAAATCTTCTCCACTTCCAGTTTGGCCAGCAATTAAAATGCAATAAAGGATGCATTTAAATGGCCAAAGTAGCCCAGGATGGGTAGCTGTAGCCATAGCTGCCTCCTTATTGACTTACTCGCTTCCAATGCTCGCCATGCATTTCCGGCCCCGAGTGCTCAGTTAAATGGAATGTCTGACATGCACGACCCCTCCTCCTGGTGCTCTTCCTCCCTCCGTGTGCTATTTCGGGGTGCATGCAACTTGGTTTCTATTTCGGGAACGCTTTATAAAAACCGCAAGCCATCGTCCTGTTGTGTGTGTGTGTTCACAGAGCCGACATGACCGCCCAGAGGTGCGATGTCAGGTGGCAAATGGCAGTGGGGGAGGGGAGAGGATACAGTGGCAGGCGGCAGGTGGCAAGTGGCAGGTGGCAGTTGGCAGGTGGCAAAATGCAGGCGGTTGTGTCGACGGTCGTCCTGCTGTTTTATGCCTTGCACGTAGCCCACAACTGCACTGCACTGTCGAAAGTATTGCTTTTGTAGTTTTTTTCCCCCCCCCGGGATAAAGGGAAGCGATAAAGGGGACTCGTGGCCCGGGAAAAACTGCGGTAACAGGGTTAAATGTGATTTTAGCCATCAGAACAAACAGATTTTTGAAGCTGTTTTGTCATATTTAAGGGATAAATAAAAGAATTTGTGGATGATATCCCTAAAATATTTAAGTTTGTTCCAGTTAAGTTTATAACTTCCAGTTCATTATGCATTAAATTGCACATCAAATTAAGATTCTATCTAAATTATTAATAAAACTAAGTATTTCTATGATGAAATGTAAGTTTTTCTTTTCCATAAACCATTTTAAATCAAATTTTGCTCAGCAATTCCTTGAATTTTTATCCAGAATTGTCCTTGTCAAAGTTATAATTAATTTGATGGCTTAGAAGTTGAGAAATCATCGCGTCACAGGGGGAAGGGGGGTTTGCTGGAAAATAGCATCTTCTCAGCTTTTTCCAATAATTGCCAGCGTTGGTTGAAAACCAATGCCTGGTCCAGTCAACCAGCCAAAGGATTCCAGTGAAGAAGCTGCCCAGCAAGTTCCTTCTGGTTTCCCCCAATGCACTTTAATTGACTCTAAACATTTAGTTGCTTGGTTTTTCTGCTCGCCATCCATTTTCCTTTTATAGCAGCTTTTTGCTGCATTTTAATTGCTCAATTCCGTTAAGTCAGTTGCTGTTTTTAGTTACCACCAGCAAAGTTTAAAGTAATTTATGCTGAACCGCAATAAACTGGCTTGCTGGACGCCGAATGCTGCAAAAGTTGAACCAAAGTTTTAGTCAAAAGAACGTACTATATCTAGAGTAGATTCGCGTAAAAACTACAGGAACATAACTTGTCGAGCGAACTTAGAAAGACAGCGGTCGATGCTCAGGAATGAGTTGGAGGAGCAACTTCTCCTCCTGGAGCTGAAGAAGTGGACTTTCGCCCACGAGTGTTTGTGTTTTTATTAACGCCAAACAACGGCCAACAGATTTCGATAAGCCAAACACTTATGGCCACAATAAAATGTCGGCCAGTCTTAATGGGTGTCAACAGCACGGCCAATAATAATACACCCGTCTTGGCCCGCTTTCTTTCTTTCTTGCCATTCTATTTTCTTTTTTTCAACAATTTTTACGAGCACTTTATAACGGTTTAATAGCCCGAACAATGAGTAGCCACCTCCCATTCCCTTTACCGGCTGCCTATTCCCTTCGAGTCCTTCGATTGACGCACACTAGAGACGTCCACTTGAGGCGAACGGCGAACTATATTGGTTAATGGCATGATGAATTATGACACTATCCCTGCCCACAGAATCCTAGAATCAGGACTCTGCCCATCCCACTGCGAGTCCTGACGGGAGCGCGTGTCTAAAGCGGAAGTAGTAGTGAGCACACGTCTTCCTGCTCGCCCACTTCAACTCTCCATCGTCATCATAGTCCCCGTCTTCGTCGTCTTGGACGTCTTCTCCCAGACAAATATCTGTGACAGCCAGCCCCCAACACACCATTCCCATTCCAGTCCGAGGACGAAGATGGAGAAGGAGACTCCATATTCCCCACTCCCTGGACCATCTCAGCTGCGGACTTTCGCTTTGAAATCGAAAGCAGGCCAGGCTCGGGGGGAAAAACTTTAATCGCCGCTGACAAAGTTGCCAACTGGCGGCTGCCCTCTAAGCCCAGTTTTGTGACTCGACTTTTAAGTGGCCGCCGGTCTTAAAGCCCACAAACGTCACTTAATTTCGGGTGTGGGTCAAAGGTCAAACATCTGACAAGGCGCCTTTGAATATATATATTCAAAGAACTTGATACTCTGTCGCCCACATACTCCTGTCTAATTGGCATTACAATTATTGAACGTTAATTGGCAAAAGAGTTGAACAGCCGCAGCAATGACTCGTTTACCTTTCCTAATTACACGGCCAGAAATAAAACGATAGAAAAAACTATATTTATCGTGATTTAAGTTTGTCTATCAGGTTGGCTATGAAAATAAACATAATTCCTGGAATTATAGTAAAGGAAAACGTAGATATTTCAGGTTTGTATTGATTACCAACTGGGAATTTCACTGTTGTCCTTAGCTTAGAAGGTTGCTTTTGCTTTGAAAATGAGTTGTGGGGAAAGTCTGTATAAATAAATATTAGTAAGGTACATATATAGGGATATAGGAATTTTCGAAATAATAAATAAATTGTTAGTAAATTAATTAATTATAATATTATTTATTTACTTTCTCTCCATGCAGGTTTCCGCTCCTGGCAAGGGTGTCCTTATCACCGGCTGCGAGGCTCCTTTGGCCTGGTATTTGGCCAAGAAACTGGATGATCTCGGCTTCACCGTCTATGCTGGCTTCAACACGCCCATCGAGGACTCTGACGAGGCCAAGATTCTCAAGGAGGAGACCTCGGGCCGCATGAAGCTGCTGCACGTGGACGTCACCTCGGAGAAGACCGTAAGTCCCAAAAGCTTTCTCCTTAAAGCTTTTAGTGTATGTCTCCACCTATATTCTTTTTATCCTTTATCCGTTATTCCTTAGCTTTTGGAAGCTGCTCGCTATGTGTCCCAACATCTGCCCCATGGCGCCGAAGGACTCTGGTCGGTGGTGCACTGCGCCCACTGGATAGCTTTGGGCGAACTGGAGTGGATTCCATTCGGTGTGCTGCGCAAGAGTCTGGACCTAAACCTGCTCGGTGAGTGGCGCCATCAAATCGCCAGGGTTGCAGTGTTTGAAGTTTCCTCTTGGTCCTTTCCAGGTGTTGCCCGTTTAACCCAGATCTTCCTGCCACTGGTCCGTCGTGCCCATGGACGTGTGGTGTTCCTCACCTCCGGCTTGAATCGTGTCCCATCGCCTGTGAGGGGTATCCAGAATGCCACCCAGGCGGCCGTTGACTGCTTCGCCGCCTGTCTGCGCCAGGAGATGCGCACCCGGGGTGTGGATGTGTCCGTGGTGGCTGCCGGCGAGTTTGCCCCCGGCAATGGCTGGCTAAACGAGACGGAGCTGCGCGACCAGGTGAGAAGAGAAGCTAATGGCGGCAATGGAACTTATGGTGGCCAACAAATGGGTGTGCAGAGAGAGAAAATATATATCCTTTGGATCTCTCAGAAGTTGTAGTTCAAGCTACTGGGAAAAATATTTCAGAGACATCTAAAATCCTTACGAGATTATAACCACAAGTTCTTTGGTAGTTCTCCTGTTGCAGGACATTGTTTACCTTACTGCTTCTCTAATATATCTTTAAATGTAAAAGGTATATCCATAAGGGTCCCTTTTTTCTCTCCCTGTGGATAAGCCCAGTTATGCTTTTAGTTTTTTACGATAACTATCCTCGAGCAGCAGTGGGCGAGGGAAATAACTAAAACAGAACTCATTAACTCGAACCACTTTATTCCCTTTCTTCCCTTGTCCAGGCCAAGCAAATGTGGAACGCGCTTTCCTCGGAGCAGAAGAAGACCTACGGCGAGGATTACTATGAGGCTGCCATGACATCGGTGGAGAAGTACTCCCGCCAGGTAAGAGAGTGTTTCTTCTCCGTGTGTCCAGCGGCTAACGAGCGTTTAATCCCCACTCAATTCCTGCCAGGCATCCGACATCCAGCCCACGCTGCGCGTCCTCATCGATGCCGTGACCAGGACCTTCCCCATGGCCCGCTACACGCCTGTGACCACCACCGAGAAGCTGCAGATCTTCCTGGCCGAGCACCTGCCTCCGTCCCTCTACGAGCAGCTGTACGGCGAGCAGAAGAAGTTTGTCTACTGACCAGCCTCATGCCGACATCCGGACTCCTTATCCTGATATTGTTATTCGGAAATTGTTATTCATTTATGATTTTCCTCCCCGAAATTCGCCAGGCTCCAGGCTGTACGAAGGAGCGCCAGGAACTGCGCCAGTCGATGAGCATTTACGTCCTTCTCTCGATTATTTTCATAACTTTTTGCATATTATTATTATTATTTTCTTTAGTTGCTAGAACGAATTGTATGACGATGAATAAAATGAAATGGAAACAGTAGAAAACTGTATTTATTTAAAGAGTTCTTCTTTATTCACATCCTTGCGAGTTGCTGAAATCTTTGAATCCTGATAATTGCTCTTGATTGACATTTGCCGAGTGCCGGGATTTGGCCCTGTTAGTGCTTTTTATGGACAGACAAGCAGCTGCATAAGGAAGGAGGCTTCCTCCTCCTCATCCGTATTCTTACACATGCACGTAGCTCCACTCAGTGGAAAAGCAAAGCTTAAGTGCAGTGTCACGAGGAGCAGGAGCAGGAGCTGAAACAGGAAAAGGTGAACCCCACAGGACGGAGAACTCATAAAAATAAATTCAATAAATTTTTAATGCGTTTGATTCGAAACAACAATGACATTTCCGCTGCGCGCGACATTCATGGAGCAGGGCTAAGCCAAGGAGGTGTTTGAAATTCCCAGACCCAAGCCCACCTCCTCCTGATGAGCTGTTTGGAGACACGAACGGGAAGTGCATAACTGGAGCATAAATCTGCCAGGTTGTTAATGTAAGCCGCAACTGGCGGCTATAACCTTATTTGCCACACCTGCCCAAGTGGCACATTCGAAGTTTTCTTTTAAGGTTCCAACAGAGAAAGTTGCATGGGAAATGAGTTTCTTGGCTAAACACAAACACACACATATTGGCCAGATATATATAACGTACTGAAGGTTGACCGTAACGGTATGGCTGACATTTTGCCTTTATCTGTCAGCTTTTCCCGGTGTTTTTCCACAGCCAGCCATGTGTAACACACTTCCTTTCGCATTTTGGCATTTCGGCATTGTCCTGGGCCCGATTTCAAACGTATTAAAAATTCGTCGCATTCTGTGGTCAGGTCCTTGGTGGTTTCCGATTTGACTGATTGTTATGGGTAAAATCCACAGCCGTCCATCTCGATTTCATTTAAACTTCAACGCCTGCCAGGGATTCCCCTCCCAAAAGCAAGGTGAAAGGAACACTTTAACATGGATACGAAAACTAGGAACACTCGGGGCAATGAGTGAGTGAACTTTGTTGGCCATATTTCACATAGTCCAAACCTTCGTTTCTATCTCGTTTTTTGTTTCTATTCGAGGAATGAGCCACTGCAGCTGACCAGCAGCAGGGGAAATTGAAATTAAAAATGTCTGGCCTGGCATTGCCAGGGTCTGAGTTGGTAAGCTAATAAAGGGAAGTGCCTATGAATGGAGGAGGAGCACGGGCTCTTGGCATAATTAAAATTGCACTTTAAGTCGGGGAAGCACACGATATAGTTACTTTAAGGCTTAAGGGTATTTTCCAACCCAATCGATAAAGGGATTGAAAACTGCCCAAGCTGACAGATTTCTTCGATTATTTTCGCAAAAGTTGCCTCGGCCTGCAGCTGCTTAGCCTTGAAAGTAAGAAAAATACTGTCCAGTAAATCGGATAAAGTACCACAAACTCTTCTTCACATTAAACGCAATTTATTGTTTCGATAAAAATTAATTTTCACACATTTATCCATTTATTTATTTTCAGTTTTTCGTTTCGTTTGTTTGTTTTTACAAGTCACAAATTACAATTTCCAATTGCCATGTAAATCGAGTTCAATACGGGCTTCTATAGCCCTTCGATTAGTGCAGCAAATAGTGCCTAGATCATTGATGCAGCATTAATACGACGAAAAAAAGGGTGAAACGTCTCTTTGTGTGCGGGTGTGTTAAACGTTTATTCAATTGTTAATTGATTTAATTGAGATTCAATTATGGTAAAATCGTACTTGCTCCCTAACAACCCAAACTGTTTCTGTGTGACATTATTCACAAGGACCTTGCTATGGAAAATATATATCTATATATATTTATTTCACTATTAATACCTACAAGCTTAGACAGACTCTAAACTCTAAGCTGCACTTCGTTGATCGTCCTCTGAGGGGGATATACATGTAGAGGGGCTGTGAGGAGGGTGAGGTTATCTAGGACTGGAGCTAGGCCTTTAAGGCACTCCAGATTGTGGCTCGTTACACAGCTATTGGTCTAGGAACAATTAGCGGCTGATAATAGACATTCAGGGTGGAGTCTACAATGTGGGCTCGAAAAATACACAACTTTCTATATCTGATCTATACGGAGATGTAGGTTGCTGCCATCAAAACATTTTCCAAAAATACCCCTTCAATTCTTCTTGCCTCATAAACTCGTACAAATTCCCATATATACAGCTCCTTTCACACAAATTATGTCCTGTGTCCTGCTCCGTTTACACTAAATACCAAATACCAAAAATAAAGCAACCCTAACAGGATAGCTCCGTGGACCTGCGTGCCGCATCGCTCCGCGAGGAGTACTCGCTGTCCTTGGGCTCCCGTCCTGTGATATCCACCAGGGAATTGGGATCCATGTTTGACAGCTTGTCCAAGTCATCATCGTTGATATAGTTCGACTGCAGCTTGCTCACCAGCCGCCGAAGACGCTGAGCATCCAGCGATGTGCGCCGCAGATTGGCATTATAGTCACTGGGCTGAAAAAGGGAAAAAAGGGGTTAAGCCAAAGCCAGGATAAGGGACAACGGATAAGGGATATGGATGGTAGCAACCACTCACATCGCGCCACTGCTCGCCGGGAAAGACAGCAATCAATTCGGCATTTGGCTCCAGAGTGCTAAAGTACTCCTCGTCGTCGACCTCGGTGCCATCGCAATCCAGGTGTATCGCCGGCTGATTCCGCTCAAATTTCGCTGATACCTTCAAGCGCAACTCTGAAAGGGTTGTGGCCACCACCGCCTTCCGTATGTTTCGTGTAATGTCCTTGATCTGAAATTGTGGGGAAAGAATACTTGGAATTTTATGCTGAAAAGCCTCAAATTGCATGGCAACGATAAAGAAGGATTACTAAGCTGCATATATAGTCCCTAGAAATATATTTCTATTAAGCCGTATTTTTGCATAATTAATTTTGAATCTACACCACAAAATTAACTTGGCCAGAAATGTTTGCTCGAGTTCCTTCACACTCACTCTTTCCCTCCCTCCCTTTCTCTGTCAAGGAAATAACAACAAACAACAGCCTTAAACATTTGTTTGCTTTAATTTACCAAAAGCCCCTTAAGGCAGGCCCAACCTCCTCTTGTGCCAATAAAAACAATATGAAGTTAACGAAGCACGGCGACAACGATAAGAATAAGTATAGAAAAAATATCAGCTTAATTGCAATGGCGATATATACATTTTCGGAGGAGGAGTTTGCCAGCTGAATGGAAAGCCAGCGGCAGCTACAAATAATCAATTTATCATTTGCCATAACAATAAAGCCCCAGACAATGGGTGGAAGGTCAAGGTACAGGTCGGTCGAGGCACACCGATTATATATACATATTTCTTTTTACCTTTTCTCCATGCCATTTGTTTGAGCCACTCCGGCTCCGTTGTTGGGCCTAAAAGATTGCTACTAAAATATTTAAAGCATAATGCTGTCGATGCCAAACAGGCTCCAACAAGGACGAGAATGGATGGTTGGATGGATGACTGGATGGATGGTTGGATGCTTGGGTGGGTCAAGCGAAAGGTAGAAAGAAAGCAAGAGCTGGAAAAGGGTCCCGTCTTCCTCCAAGTCAAAAAGTTGCCAACGCCTCTTTAATGCGGACATTACGTATCCGCCCCCTTTGTTCCCAGAAACTCTGATAAATTGCCCTAAGGAGGTGTCCTTCTTTCTTTTTTGACAGATCTTCAGGTGTCTCCGTGGCTGACAGGCAACTGTGAAGCGATTTGTGGGCATTTAATCGGAATCTGAATGTGAATCATCATCGGATACAATCCTCTCCTAACAGCACATCCATCAACCCGTCTGGGACAGTCTGCTAAACCAATTATACGATGCTTAGGGAATCCATCAAATGGCCAACACCACTACGTCTGGCCAGAGTCTGGAGTCTGGAGTCTGCTTAGTTGGCGGAAAGTCTGCAACAACAATGAAAGTTTATCGTGCATTTAATGCGAATTTCAAAGGGAACTGGGCTGGGTGCGTACCCACCCATTGAAGCCACTCTTGCCACAATCAGTGTTTTCCCTTTTCCACGACGGCGATTGAGTCCCTGGGAAACTATTCAATCAGCAGCGGCACCAAGTCTGGGGCCAGATGCCAATGCCCGCCGGCTTTGTTTGCTTTTTGCCAGTTTTTCGCCTTTGTGTGGGGGCCAGAAAGTCATTATAACTTGGCTTTCTTAACCGGCAGCGCTAGCCAAACAATGTGTATATTCTTGCCTTTCAAGTGGCCCTCGTTGAACTCTGACTTTTGGTGGTCACTCCTTCTATTGAGTGCGAGTTCGTGGCAAATTGCTTCCATCACGCTGCACTCTACTCGTTGTGTCTCGGCCTGATTTGCGGTTTCACTTTTCGGCGAATTTAGGGTCCTTGTTCCGGTGACAGGATTCATTGGAACTGGCCTAGGTACAGGCATAGTAGCTGGGTAAATATTTACATCCGTGTGCGGCCTGGGCTCTTCGGGGAATTTGCCCTCGCATTTTTGTTTGCCAGCGCCTAGCGTCAATATTGTCCCTGTAAATTCCTCGTTTGCTTAGCAGAAGCAGCATCAGGAGCATCAGGAGCACCAAAAGCATCAGTGAAGCTGGCGACAAACAAGCCAGGAGCGTGACAAGGACAATGGGTCGAGCCGAGGTGCAGTCATGAATTTGCCATGAAGCCAGAGCCGAGAGCTTCTGTGTGTCCGGGAATCTGTTGTCCTAATAGCACTTAGGGCCTGGTCAGGAAATGCAAATTACGGCCGAATGTCAGCAATTATAGACTACAAATTGAAGCATAACACAATAAAGGGAGTGCGTGGGGGAGTGAAAGCCAAAACCTAAAACCCATTCCGGGTCTAAGGTAATGGTAGCCTCGGTAATATCAAATGTCCCAAGGCCCTGAAGCCCAAATTGCTTTGATGTGCGCCTGCGGTGACCATTGTCCAGCAGCTCTTTACGCTCCATGGCATTTATCGGAGACATTGACGCACTAATTTCCCATGATTGTCATGAAAATGTCAGGGCAACACACTAGGAAGTGTGAAAAGAAAATAGAATTCTACGAAATTCCATTAAATTCTTTTAAATTCTATAATATAAGAGCCAAGTTCCTAAGTTTCTTTTAAAGATATAAGAAAGTTCTAATAAATAAATTTGATAAACAAACATTTTAAATATCTGTAAGTAGCACACTTGGCAGAGATTTATTTATATAAATATCTCGGCATTTTTCCACAGTGTCCTGCTGGAAATCATTAGCAGCATTCAGTCATTCGAATGTCGTGGGCCGTGATGAGTCCTCAACTGCTTTCATACTCGCTGTCGCATTCCGCACTTACACGTACTTATTAGCTTACTTATTACGTCGACGGCTGTCTGTCTGGCTCTTCTTCTGAGGACACCAGCGGGGCGTTGTCAAGTTGCACGGCTGCCTGGACATGAATAATGCTCGTTTATTTGCCTTAATGCGCAACGTGGCGTATACGCAATGTCTCAACAAGGCGTATTCACCGAAAAATGTTTGCTCTCGCCGCCATTGTTTGTTTTCGCCGGTGGTGTTGCTGTTTCTGTTGCTGTTGCTGTTGCTGCTTCTGTTGGTAATTTAATTTCCGACCCAAGGATCTCTTCATTTTGCGGCTGCTCCGACTTTATATTTGAGCCATTTGCATTCTCCGAAATCCTTACATACATAAAGGTAGACCACACAGGTGGACAAGTCTCCGAACGACTGTGACATACATGGAAAACGCATTTACGCGTTAGCCTGAGAGAAAATGGGGGGACCCAGGAAAACCCAATGGGATTTATTTTTCCGGAATTTAATTTCCGAACCAGCAGCACCAGAAAAATGTATTTCTGGGCGGGCGGGCTGCCACTGAATTTCCTTCGGGGCAGAAAATGGGAAATAAGGAAAATAAGAAGTGAGACTCTGAAACAAATACAATTAAAAACTCAGAACTAAACAAATTGTATGAGCAAATATGTTGCCGTCGAGTATTTTTCCTTAAAGTAAAACTAAATAAAGAATATGTCTTCCTAAGGCCAATGCCAAAACCAATTAACTTGGCTTAGTTAGACAATCAATAAGGCTACAGAATCATAGAGGTATTATGTGGAAATCAAAGGCTTATACAAACTCTAAGCGAATTGTGAAAATGTACTACCAGTTTTTGACATATTAATAGCCCCGGGATTATCACCTCGCCTCCAGTTACCCGAGCAATTAGTCAAAGGGCCTACATGTATCAGCTAACCCAGGCAAGGCCGCTGGAGATTTGCAGTTTCCTGAATTACCTAGATCCCTCTCGATAGGGCAGGAGGGGCTGGGACCCGCCGTGTCAGATGGCAAGCAAACTGCGGGCTTATTAATTAGCTGAAATGCGCATGAATTACTTATACGACGCGTGGCCCGCGCTCACTCATCAACAGCCCCAGCCTCTGTCACTGACAAATGACATCGCGTTTGGGCCACATCGAGCTGCCAATTAATTGCTCCTCTTGCTCCTCTCGCCTATCGCCTGGCAAATTTACAGCCAGCCACTTGATGTGCTGCTCATCATCAATTCAGGCCGTCCAGATGCTGATCTTACGGCCAATTTATATTGTTATAGCGGTGGCTTTAATGCCGTTAACACACAATAAATCGATTAGGGGTGCAGCCACCGCCACCAGACGCCGCCTCTTTATCGTTTATCGCCCATCCCCTCAGTCTAGGTGGCTTAGATGTGGGCTTGGCTTCTGGAGGTGATTGGCGGCATGATGAGGATATGGCTGAGTGGCAACAGTGGGCGGACTTTGTGATATACGAGCCAGTTTGGCGCCCGCATGCGGATGCTACTATTTCAGCCCAGTTTGGGCACAGTTCGAACCAGTTTGAAAATTTTAATTAAATTTCAATTGTTACCCAGGCACACACACAGAAACAAAAATTTAAGCTGGTCCAGGGGATTTAGGAAAGGATAAAGCTACAAGCTTATATTAAATGTGATTTTTCAGCATTGATTTTTAGCTAAAATACGTTTTAATATGGGTTCAATATAAGTTTTCTACTTTAATTTGTAATGAGTTTGAATTTAAACGAATTATTTTTGTAAATTGGAATCGGGATTTACATATTAAATATTCTAAGTTATTTTAGAAATCGCAATAAATTTAAAACCCTACATTATATTGGACTTCATTTTGGAGAAGTTTTAAAAGGTCCTATTCTTGGTATCCAAAACAGGATCAAAAGACTTAAACCTAAGCTAATGTATTATAATTTTCAATATTCTTTCATGGGAAAAATGACTTATATTTTAATATAGAATCTCTTTGAGATAAACTAAAAACATTCCCTTGCCAAAAAGGTAAACTAATCAAATTATTTAGCCTTTTTTCCCTGTGCACTAAATTGGCTGTCCGCCTGTTACCTTTATAGGCAAATAGAGTTTGCCAGGAAGGACCTGCTCTTTGGCAGGGACGAGGACACGTCCCGCTCTCCATCTCCTGCTTTTTCAGCGGATTTGAAAAGTTGGCTGAATGCTTAAAGGGCGTATAAAGCACCGGCAGCAACACTTCAGCGGCAGCAGCACCAATGTCGATGAGGCTACTCAACGTCGGAGCTTTGAAGTGGCCGCCGGAGAACTGAAGGGTTCCAGTTCAAACTTTTTCGAGCATTTTGCTTTTTCTATTTTTTTGTTCCCCCTGGTTTTTCCTGTTAGCGTAACAATAGCGCCGTGGTAATCACTTAACGAACTGGTCAGCGAGCGCCACAAAAGATGTAGGAGCTTGGGGAAGGACATGGATACCATACCTTAAAGGGCTTGCTGTTGTCCAGCTGGGCAAAGTCCTCGTCCGCCGTGGTGGGCGGCGGCGTGGGCGTGCTGCTGTGCGGCGATAAGGCCAGCTCCAAGGTGATGCTGTCCGCCGCATCGTCCCCGTCCGGGTCCAGCTCGATATCGTCGCCGTCCGCGTCCATCTCCTCGGTGCGCGTAAGGGTTCGCTGCCTGGACGGTGGCACCGCAGGCTTCGCCTCGGGCTCAGGTACGACAACGGTGGCCGGTGGTCCTGGCTCTGGACCAGCCTCCTTTGTCTCCTCGGTGGCAGCCGCCGTTGCATTCATTTCTGTCATTGGTTGTGCTTGTGGTCGTGTCTCCTTCGGAAACGTTCACGTCTCACGTCTGGACTCCTTGGACTGGCTGTGGTGGTAGTTGGATAGCATGATTTACGACAAGCCAGGCAAATTTCAAAGATAATTGAAATATTCTGTATGGCACTTTTGTGGGGGCGAAAAATGCCTAACACAACTACCAAACTTTGTGTTATTGTTATTACGGCCAAATGTATGTAGTTTGCTCTGCACAAATGTTTTTAGGAGAAAATCAATGTTCAGCCTTTGGCTGGGTTTTCGTTGGACAAAAAAAGTTTCACCATTTGCAAAATGTTTCTATTTTAAAGCAAACATAAACAAAGGACCGCCTTTTGTGAAATAAAGCTAGAACAAAGAAAGGGAAATGCTTTATTTCGTTTGTTTTGCCTTATAAGCAAGCATTTTAGTTTTATATCATTATAATAAAAAAGGATAAAATAACTTTAATACATTATATTTTAGGTTTAAAATAGTATTTAAATTGTAGTACTTTATAAATCAAAATTAGCTTTATGTCAGCACAAATAACCTGCCAATTCGGTAATATTAAATTATTTAAGTCCTTGTATACATTTTGCATTAAATATCCTTGAATTTTATATACGGAATTTATTTTTTAATGTCTTTTTTATTTTATAAATATTTCAAACAGTATTTTAATAGAAACCCTCACAAAGAACCTTCCTTATATGCCACAACTTTCTTTGTTAACTTAAAATCTCCTTTTCACATGCACCAAACTTTCGCTTTACTCCTTTTTTGTGCTTCCATTACCTGGCGCATACAATTTTTAAAACCGAATTGTTCACATTTTATTGTTATAGCACGCGATTTCCGACTTGAGATCGCGAGCGGCCGACAAGTGCAACAAAAGCCGGCCGAACTTGGAATAAATTGCCAGACGTCTGTGCGTGCTGTATTTAAATAAGCCTGGCCAAAAGGACTCGACTCGTTGAATTTGCCGACAGCTTCGGCCAGTGCAAACACACAGAGCAAAGACAGCAGCAGCGGCGGCAGGACATGCAAAGACACACAGCAAAGTCTAACCTTCGGCGAGCTTTGGCAAAGAGAGCAGGACACCAGCAGTGAGAGAGGACTCTGTTAAGATGCTGTTTGCTGTTAGCGGGGCGTGCCAGGGGATAACAGTGGTGCCATGTCCTGGGATCGGGACTCTATGACCTGTGAAGTGGGTAAAGTTTACTGGAGCAGCTGCAAATAGTTCCACTTAACCGGGGGGACAGGACCACAGAAAGCAGAAGATAAACATATACAAAGCACAGGCACTACTGGCGGCGGCCTCAGCTAGCAAATATAAATATTTTAGCCTGAACTTTCTGAGGGTAAGGGCAAAGTTTAAAATTGCAATAAAATAAAGTTTGCAATTTGGGCCAAAAACTCTTTCCCTTTCTCTCCGTCTCCCTTGCTGGGCTGCAGAAATGTCACTTCGGCATAATGAGCTGGGCTGCATAATTAAAATCCTGGGCAGGGGGGGCGAGTGAGAGTCCTCGGAGAAAGTTTTCAACAAAGGTGCAAACACAAAAGCCGTCGCGATTTATTAGCCCAAAACTATTGAAAGCCGGATTTGCCCCGGCAAATGGAATGCTTAAAATTCATAGAATTTCCCTTTTTCGGCCACACAGATCTATCTGGCTCAGTTGTTCAATATTTATAGTCGGAGCCAGAAAACATTAAGCATACGCCGCGTGTACATGGACTGCACGTGATGCCGGCTCCCGTCACGTTATGGGATCCGAATCCCACAGATTGGATGCTGTGTGCCTCCTCTTAACTGCATTTTACCTGATTTCCATTCAATTGTCACACTATATGGAATAGACGGAGAGCTGACAACATGTTGTGCATATTTAAGCCCAATGCCAGGGTCGTAGCCTCAACGCTCATCTGTTTATTCGCCCTTCTGGGCAATCATTTCCGCCTTACGTTTTCCATTTCCCGCAGGCTTTCGGTGGAAATTATTTATGGGCTGCGGTCCGCTAATTGCGCATTGGGGCGTGGCGCGAACAACTTTTCGCATATGCAGCAGCACACAACGACCATCAATTTAAATGCATAGAGACCGGGGCAGCAGGGCTCATGGCGTTGCAAATTGAAATTTATGCGTCTACCGTCCCGCCAAGGTAAATGGCGGAAGGAGGTGATGGTGATGGTGATGGCGCTGGAGGATTCCCTTCATCATCAGCTGCCACGTTTAATTGCGATGCCTGGTGACCTTCGTTGTGTCTGGGCAGTTAGATTAATTAACTCACATGTCATCGCAAAGGTCACCACGCTCTCGTCGTCGTCGTCGTCGCATGTGGCGATGATTAATGGCCTTCGATCCTGACCAGGACCTTTGGTATTTAGTCAGGGATATGCTGCTATTGCTGATGCACTTTTCCCCCAAAAAAAACAAAAACAAAAACCCCCTGCGATGCGGGTAAATGGCAAATATTTGCGCCTGCTGTTGCCAACGGTTTGTCGACAGTCCTAAATGAAATTAAATGGAAAAAGTATTGGTATGTCAATGCGAAAAATGGAACGACAAACATTTTAATTAAATTAAAATAAATGCAAACTGTGAAATGAGAAATAATGAAAGAAAACAGACACTGCTGGTATGTAACAAGCAATTTACATTCACTATTAATGGCATACTTAATTATTATTGGAGTGCGTGTGTGTTTGCACACGTCAAACGGTGGGCTTAATGGCTGTGTCCCATACGTATTTATTATGCTCACAGGATATACATATCTCAATAAATCGGCACTTCGAAAACGCAGTACAGTGAACAGTCGAATGCACGCTCATAGCGCTGGCATTCCGCTGACCGATCTGTGGCTGGAATCATGTCCTTTACACATTGTTGCATGCATGGTGTGCGCCAAGGATGTACCACCTCCTGGTGCAGAGCCACCCCCTGGCGTTGCTCCCCCTCCACCTGCTCCTTCTGCAGCTGGTCCTGCCAAAGGTCGTTCGCTCGGATAACCTGCAGCGTCAACAACTGCATAACGATAAACAAAATGGTTAATTTCATATTTGTGTTTGCCAAACTTGCTTAAATTTTCATTACTGACAGTTGCCTTCGTGTCTGAGGGGTGAGTACACTGAAAAATATTGCTTCTATTAAGTTAATTTGAAATATTTTGAGGCCAGGAAAAAAGTTTATAACCACTAAATTTTTTTTACTAAGTTTAAGTCAGAGAAACTCCTGCTTCGAATAAATTATCAAAAGGAAGAGAAAAGGTTCTAATACGTTCAAATTCTGTGAAAACATCTAAAATTTAATCACTTATTGTGAAATTACAAGTTTTCCAATTATCATAACATGACCAAAAATTCATTAATTTCAATTCGGAAAGCTGTCCTATGTTAGTTTTTATTTAGTGAATAAATCTGCATATTAGATTTTAAATTTAATAAAATCAACATTTTTTCGAATTTTTGACAATTTTCACGATGTAACCCCTTATAAAATTTTGAAAAAAATATCAAAATTTTTTTTCTTCCGAACATGACTAGATCGACTTGGCTTTTGATGCTGATCAAGAATATATATGATTTATAGGGTGGGAAATGGCTCCTTCACTTCGTTTTAAGCTGATGTTATAGAACTCTTCAAGAGTATAAAAAATCTAGCATTGGAATTTTGTATATTAAAGAATTCGAAATTTTACCAACTAGCTATATTTATTTTTTCCCGGTGAACCTATATCCTCGCCCATAATGACTTCCGGGGGGTGGCATAAGCAAACATCCAAATGAGGCAATCTAAGCAGCAGTTTGTGGCTGCCTGCGGCTCTGGCTGCACAATTATGAACCGCCCAAAGGACTCGCACACACACACAGGAGCGAGGCGGCAAGCTTATGCATCGGCACCACATACCCCTACCGCCCCTGCCCTGCCACCCCTTCGCATGCGGGTGGAAATGTGCCACGGGGCGCATTAGTAATGCCCATTGCGGCGGCATCTATTACACAGCGTCTTGTTTATGTGCAACACTCACAAGCTCATGCCCAACAGCCAGCGGCGACTGCTTACCATGAACCCCGCAGTCCCCTCTAAGGATACTCGAACCCCTCCTTACCCTAGCCTTGACATTTATTTCGGGGGAAATGTGTATATAAAAGCAAAGAAAAAAAATAAACAAAAAAATAAAGAAAGCTAGTTTCTGGAAGCCGAAGTGTGTATACCTTTAAAGTTATCCGTAAAATAAGCCAAAGATCCATTAATCTCAATCTATTTGACAAGTTTAATGATGTTACCGCTTAAAAAACATTGAAAAATTGAATAAACACAAATTGCTGTATCACTTTACATTAACAATAAGTATTGGGGTTCATGGCAATAAGTAAATTAATTGGAAAATAAATGCATTGCTAGCACAGATGATTCTAGATGTAGGCTTGATCCCTCTTATAACATCTATGTATATATTTGATATAATTGTCATGGTTAAGACTTACCGCAGTAGAGGGGACACGTCATTGCTTAGTTCCTTCCAGTGTATAGTTATCTTCTGGTTGACTTCAATTAGGCTTTTAATGGTCATCATCGAAGTGAACTTCCTCCTGGTTATCCATACATATTTCCTTGGACAGATGATCAGGTCGAGGGGCAATCACTATCACTACCACTATCACTACAGATGTAAACACTGGGGAGGCCGCGCACAGACTGAGGCCAGCGGGGCTGCAGCGCCTCTTTTTATAGTCTCCGAGTAGAGAGAACAGAGAAAGTGAGAGCGGGAGAGAAAGAGATAGGCAGAGGCAGCTAGAGAAGAGGTGGTGTCTCTAGAGAGGGAGAGAGGGAGAAACAGATACATTGAGCTAGAGGCAGCGAAAAAAAACGAAATAGAGTAAAAGAGAGACTGGGAGAGAGAAATAATATATAAAAATTAAATAAATATATAAATTAAAGGGTAAAATAATACAAAATGGCATTATTTCAAATTAGATTAAAATGTTGAAAAATGGAAGAGTCCTAGTGAGAGTCTTTAGAATTCTAACAAAAAATATTAATTTTGAATCTAGTTTGTGTTCCTTTTTTATAAGTTCGCAAATGACTTCTTGACTGCGTTGCAAACTTCTGACTAAAACTATAATACCATGAAAGGGTATAAAAAGGCAAGCAGCAAAAATTGTAGAGAATTATGTGCTCGTTTGGTAGAAAAGCGACTCGTTAGGGACTTCACTCGATATGTTGTTTACCCAGCCACGCCCCCTGCCGTCGCCTCCATCAATGCTTTGACATTTGTGCCTTGGAAAAACCTCCTCATTTTCCCCTCTTGGTTGTGTGCAACAAGCGCCGAAGACCGGATTAAGGAATAATGATGATGAATGAATGGCGGTGGAATAAAGTGCTGGAATCCGATTTGATATTTACCAAAAATTAATCCAGCATTGAGTGGTTTTGGCTTACAGAACTTATAGATATTTAAAGGAAATTCCACAAAGAGAGAGAGAGGAAAAAGTTAAAGGGAAAACTATTTGAGAAGCTAATGAGCCTTGAAAACTACTTTTAGTTTATAATCTGGGATGCTTTTGAAATAAACCCCTCAAAAAATGTGTCTTAAATTTAAATTATATAAATAATAAACTTATTTTTCCTGGAATATTGTTAGAATAACAAATATATTTTTCCAATATATTAATCGCCATACTTATGTAACATTACTCCGATTGGTTTCGATCAAGTGTCAAATGTCTCCCGCTGCTGCTCGGAAGTTCAAAAGGAAGTCCGTGTTGTGTGACAATTTCTTGGCCGCACATGCCACAGCGCACATCAAAAGCAGTCAAAGGCAGACAAATGCTTTTGGTTCCATTTTTAATATTTTTTTGTACGCTTTCCGCTTTCCGCTCGTTGCTTTGCTTCCCCACAAAAGGATCCCGAGCAGAAAGGCATTTGCTGAGAGTACAAATTAAAAAGGTTTCTGCGTTAATAAGGGAACATTTTAAATATGCACAAGGTGGTGGTGGTGGTGGTGTGGTGGGTTGAAGCATCTCCTCTGCCACAAAGCCAGAATTCAATTCATCAAAGCCAAAGGCCACGCCCACAGCAATGCTGGGGGAAGAAGCTAGGGGGCGGCGTGAGGTGCTCGCTGTCGTCATGAATTTGGGTCACACCCGGGAGCTTTGAACTGTGTTAGTAGGGCAGCGCATGGTGTCAGCTAGCCAGGACCTGCAAACGTCTGGCGCTGTGACGTCACGAAGGAAGAGTCGAGTCGCATCGAGTTGAGTCGAGAGTCGGTGCGAGTAATGCAATTAGAAGGAAGTACTTTGGTCTCCACTGTTCTCTGTAATGCTCTTGCGAAAAACTCTCTCTTTTGCCAGCGAGAAGAGCAAGCATACGCCCTGTTGCACACACCGCACACGTTGCGCATACGCCCCATCGTCCGCCATCGAGATTAGTTCAATCAACTTGGCTTTAATACTCATTTATTTATTACTTTTTTACTCCGTGTATATAGGTTGTTCTGTTCTGTATGCTGTATGATGTATGCATTTCACTAGATTTAATAATTGTTTTCTGTTTGCATTCGGTTTTCATTGTTTGTTTGTTATTTTTTCGGGTTTCGGGTTTCGGTTTCCCATTTATTGCTTATTCGAATTGTAGACAGGTTACCAACTTCAATTAGGGGGCAACGGCAATGGTGATTTTCCTTTGCTTTATTGTGTGGGTTCTCTTTATTGTTTAATTTAATATGCTAACAATGGTTGCTGTTGGCTTAAATTCATTTGGCTACCGGTTCGGCTGGAGAGGGGCGGGACTAGGGGCGTTCGAAGCGTCTCAAAACTCGTCGCAAGCCGCTCCCACAAACCACGAAAAAACCTATTACACATAAATACAGTCAGTCTCAATTGGCCTTTAACGAATGACATTCACAATGGCATTGGTCTAAAAACAATTTTTGATGTGCGTCTCCGTTCTACCTCTACTCCTTAAAACACAATTCACACGACAAGCAAATCAAAGGATTCCTGGGACATTCCATCCGATTCGGGTTCAACTCGGGGTTCCTTTGCCTGGGTCTGTCTCTATCTCAAATATAATACTTATTGTGCTAACCTTTGATTAAATGTGTGTATATAGTTCTCCTATTGCGATTCTGTGTGGCTGTGTGTATAAGTTCTAATACGTTTCATCTTCTGACTGTGATTGCTAAAACACTCTCTCCTCAAATCTCAAATCTCAAATCTCACATCTCAATTCTCAAATCTTGACCTTGACATTTAACTCTAGTACGTGTATTTGTTCGTTAACTTTCATTTGCGCTTAGATACTATGAAGCATTGTGTGACTTTGTTCTCGATTGATTCCTCCGTCTTCGTTTCGTTTGCAGAGTTCGCAGTGCCTAATTACATGCTACAAATACGATTTATGTTAACCCAATGTTGCAGGACTGATGTCGTCGGTATGGTATATATGGTATATCCTCCATGATTTTGATTCGCTCTGATCTGCTGCACTATCGCTGCCTTTAATCCTGGGCCGGCAGACTTCACCTGAGGCTGCCCAAGATGGGCAGTCAGATGTCGCCGTTGGCATTCGGATTTCCGCTGAGATTGGCATTGGCCTCATTGGCCGCCACCTCGGCGGCGGAACCAGCACCGGTGGTGACACATGTGCTGGTGGCATCACCCACTGTGATGGTTATCGTCGTGTTCTGATTGTCACACTGCACCACCTCGATGGTGCGCGTATTGCTGGTCGCCGTGGTGCTCATTTGTCCGTTCTCTGCCTCATTCAACTGTCGCCCAATCTCCCGATCAATGGCCTCCGCATCCTCGGGATAGCGTTCCGAGCAGAAGATGGCTCCAGCCTTAAGCAGCTTCAAAAGATTTAAGCGATCCTCGGCATTGCGCTTGGCACAAAGGGGTCTGAGTAGAGAGAATACAACATTAATGAGTGAAGTAGAAATATCCTCTATATCCTAGTTTCCCACTTACCTTCCCGCATCCTTGAGCTGCTCCATAAACTCTTTTCCCGTAATGTCCACCAGTGAATTGGGATCCATGTTGGACAGTGAGTCCAGATCCGCATCGTTCATTACGGACACATTGCAAAGGTTGTTCTGCAGCTGTCCCACCAACTGACGGATGCGAGCCGATTCCGAGTTGCTGGCATCGGTGGTATCGCCCTCGCCTCCTGCTCCTTTGCCTCCACCTCCGCCGGCGGGGTCCCCGTTTCCGGTTCCAACATCGGTGCCATGCGGAGTGGTTATGGTCACGTAGTGCGTGGGCTGTAAACAGAGTGGAGATAGCGTTTAATTTAATCTCACAAGCTCTCGGTTCCCGTGGTCACGAGCATCCTAACGTCCTGGCATTCCGAGAATAATGCAATTAGTCATTATGGCAGACAAAAGAGGGACACAAATAAAACGAATTATCCAATTAAGTGCTAGTCACTGGGTGAAAAAATAAATTAGGGTAATGTTATCCTTTTAAATTTGGGAATTTAAGGGAAATTTCCTCAACTGTAATATAATTTCTTGAAGAATGTAAGCTCAATAAAATATATTTAGGTTTAGGACTCACATCAATCCAATGTTCGCCGGGAAAAACAGCCACCAGCTCCGTGTTCTCATCTAAGGTGCGAAAGTACTCCTCATCATCGATCTCCGTGCCATCGGAGTCCAGGTGGATGGTGGGCAGGTGGTCAGACTTCTCGAACTTCTCCGCCACCTTGCTGCGAATCTCCTCCAGACTGGAGGCGCAGACAGCCTTCTTAATGTTCCGAGTTACGTCCTTGACCTGGCCGTAGGGAAGAGAAAGGGAAATGATAAACCATTACACGTTTGCAATTACGGATACGTTTACGGGCTTCAGAGGAGGCTGTAACAGCTACACATGGCCCCGCTCATCAAATGAATAATAAATTAATGTCAGAGGAGGGACAACAACAACTGTGCCTGCCCATAAAATATTCACCAGGAGCAGCACCCAAAAAATAAACACAAGAAAATATACAGTTGTAAATTTCCTTTCTGAAAACACAACCGAAAACTCAAACCCTTTTCACTTGGCCAAGAAAGGAAAACTATGAAAAGCCTGAGCCCACTTCATTGAAGTTTCTTTCACGTAGCACTTAATTATTTACTACTTTTCAGTAGTTTACTTTCTTTCATTTGTTAGTTTTCTATGGGTCTGCTATAGTAATTAAATTAAACAATCTCCATGGAAAGGCAAACAGAATGAATAAATAATAAACACATGGATTCTCTGAAAAAATAAAAACTCAATGAATTAGTAAGCGAAATATTTGCGCCCACGTCATGTCCTGCTGTCAAATGTCCATTTGCTCTAATTGAGATTTATGTACGCTCTTTTATCCTGGGAGGAATGTCACCTTAAAGTGCAGCCTACAGACATATATGAATATATAAAATGTGAAGAAAAAATTTGTACTGCCTGCTGTGTGCACTTTTTTGCTCAGGAACTTGAACCCAGTTTGACATGCACTCGTCCAACTGCGGCGCAAATATTTGCCATTTATGTCCATACATATATCCTTTTTTTATGCGACAAAGCTATGCCTGTCAGCATTTTGCAGCACTGCATGCCATAAGTGAGCGGTGCAAGGACGACGACGCGACGTCTTTGCCAGGCTCTATTAAACTTGCATGCGATGTTAAATGATGCCTCAGCACTAAGGTTAAACGAAACATAAATTAGACCTGGCCCAAAACGTGGGGTGGGGGCCAGGACGAGTGCATTCTCCTACCCGGAATTTATAGCCCCGAAACGTTGGGCAGGCAACGTGTGCAACTCCTCGAGGTCCTTCATAAATTATTGAGAGCGCGCCGTGACTAAATGAAATTTGTAGACGACTTTTCCATTTCGAACGTCTTATTTTATTTGCAGCTCCATCTCCCCAGTCGCCATTAAATTATCTTATAAATGCTTAAAGCAGCCAAAGAAGCAACGTCAAATATTAATCATATCTTTCTTGCTGTGGAAAAAACTTGGCAGCAATGAAAACTTTTCGCGAACTACTGAAGCATCAGACAAGTGGGTCTTATAGAAAACAAAAGCATAGTTCTTCATGCGAAACTTGTGCAAAGTTTTAGTTTCAGTTGATCATATTAGTGGATATCCTCAGAAGATGCTGTCGTTTCTCTTCCCTGACGGTTGCAATTCAATTAGGATTCTAGTTTATTATTTAATTGCTTTCAAACGATACACAAGCTGGCAAATAACCGCAAGCAACTAAAGTAAATGTGATTTTTAGTATAACAAAAACAATCTGAAAGAGTAAACAAGTTATTGAATTTAATGGGAAAACCATGGATAATTGCATAAGGGAAATGGAAGTTTATAAATAATAAAACAAAGGTGGGAAATAATAAATTCTTTAGTGAAAGGAAGTCAAAATACACTTAGAAGGATTTTCTGAAATAAACTTTAAAATAAGTAAATAGATTGAATTAAAGTTGTATTTTTACCGTTTTGTACATACTAATTTCCACTCAATAATTTAAAATAAAAGTCTGTAAACTAAATGAATGGAAAACCACTTTTCCTGGAAACAACTACTCTAAATGTATTTGATGAACCAGTTCTTGGTATTCTACCATCCATTTGATTGCAAATGAAGCCTTTATTTTAATCGAATTTTCCTATTTTCCAATTTTCCTTCAACTGTGTCCAAAACAGATTTGAATCGATTTTAGCCAGACTAGAGGATGATGGCTTTTAAATCACAACTAACTCGAGCTGCTTGACTATCGGTACCCCAGGGTCCTGTGGCCACACGTGCAACGACCTCCGATGTCTGCCTATATCCTTCGGTTACGTGCCTGGGACTCTGACTCTATTCATCTGCATCTCAGACGGAGACGGAGACGGAGACGAAGCCGTAGCTTGGCTCCACAAGTCGCTGGGCTTTTAAATATTTGATGGGCGTGTAGGGCCGCCGCAGATTTCCAAGACGCTGGGGAAATTAGGCGACAACTTTAAATTGCTTTCCAACTATGCTCTGGTATTATGTAAATTGTTTAATACATTATTTATCAAGTTCTGAGCGTGGCAAGGATGCGTGGCTTTCAGTGGGTGTGGCCGTTTTGCTAATTACAGCGCGACATGTCGGAGATGAAAAAGTTTGGCCATTTTAATGGCATTTTCATGGCTGTCGGGGCAGTTGACAGCTATTAAGCCGATTTGTGTTTGGTGGTTTCTGAATTAATTATTTTAATAAGCGGCGACATTTTAATGGATCTTGTCACTGGATAAATATCCGAGGATGACTCCAGGAATACATCACGAAGGATATGATTTGCATGTCGTTCCACGAACCCGATTTAAATAGCTTTGTGGTTTTTGTGGCGCTCGGGGTTTCTTTTGTGCACCCAATTACATACATGTACTCCTTGTACTCCGTGTACTCCTTGTGGTTTTTCTGTACTTTAAGGTTTTGTTTCAGATACACAACAACAAAAAATTTCACAGCAAAAAAGATATCTTTTATTATTATAGAATTTCATTTTTAGATTTATGAAAAACGGAATACTATATAATACGACTGCCAGAAAAACTATTGTTAAATTTAGAGGATCAGTAAGTATCTATGACCAGTAAGTAACTATGACAAGTAACTAACTATGATCAGTAAGTATCTATGACCAATAAGTATGTATGACCAGTAAGTATCTATGACCAGTAAGTATGTATGATCAGTTACTAACTTTGAACACTAATAAACAATGACTTGCAACTTTTGTAACACAACACATTTCTGGTACTTGGCCAGCAGCAGTCACTTCGTTCCGGGGATGTTAGAACAAGTTGGGAATCATATGTTCAGATGTGCGAGATCTGTTTTGGAACAAATTTAAGCTATTTGAATGAAACTATGCAGTTGATCTTCTATATACTTTTACAAGCTTATAAATCGGTGGACTATATATATGCATATATATATCGGACATAGGAACAATCGGACGATTTATAGAACTATGGTCAGTAATTAACTTTGACCTGTAATTAACTATGATCAGAAAGTTTCTATGAACATTAAGTAACTATGAGCAGTAAGTAACTCTGAACAGTAAGTATCTATGACCAGTAATTATCTTTGACCAGTAAGTAACTCTGAACAGTAATTATCTATGACCAGTAAGTGTGTATGATCAGTTACTAATTTTGAACACTAATATACAATGACTTGCAACTTTTGTAACACAACACATTTCTGGTACTTGGCCGGCAGCAGTCACTTCGTTCCGGGGATGTTAGAACTAGTTGGGAATCATAATTACAGATGTGCGAGACTTGTTTTGGACCAAATTTAAGAGGAAGCTATTTGAATGAAACTATGAAGTTGATCTTCTATATACTTTTACAAGTTTATAAATCGGAGCATGCCAAATCAGTGGACTATATATATATATATATATATATAGCTCACATAGGAACAATCGGACGATTTATAGACCTATGATCAGTAATTAACTATGACCAGTAATTAACTATGATCAGTAAATTTCTATGAACACTAAGTAACTATGAGCAGTAAGTAACTCTGAACAGTAAGTATCTATGACCAGTAATTATCTTTGACCAGTAAGTAACTCTGAACAGTAATTATCTATGACCAGTAAATATCTATGACCAGTAAATATCTATGACCAGTAAGTGTGTATGATCAGTTACTAATTTTGAACACTAATAAACAATGACTTGCAACTTTTGTAACACAACACATTTCTGAGACTTGGCCGGCAGCAGTCACTTCGTTCCGGGGATGTTAGAACAAGTTGGGAATCATATGTTCAGATGTGCGAGATTTGTTTTGGAACAAATTTAAGCTATTTAAATGAAACTATGCAGTTGATCTTCTATATACTTTTACAAGTTTATAAATCGGAGCATGCCAAATCGGTGGACTATATATACATATATATAGCTGACATAGGAACAATCAGACGATTTATAGAACTATGATCAGTAATTAACTATGACCAGTAATTAACTATGATCAGAAAGTTTCTATGAACATTAAGTAACTATGAGCAGTAAGTAACTCTGAACAGTAAGTATCTATGACCAGTAATTATCTTTGACCAGAAAGTAAATCTGAACAGTAAGTATCTATGACCAGTAATTATCTTTGACCAGTAAGTATCTATGACCAGTAAGTATGTATGATCAGTTATTAACTTTGAACACTAATAAACAATGACTTGCAACTTTTGTAATACAACACATTTCTGAGACTTGGCCGGCAGCAGTCACTTCGTTCCGGGGATGTTAGAACAACTTGGGAATCATAATTACAGATGTGCGAGATTTGTTTTGGAACAAATTTAAGAGCAAGCTATTTGAATGAAACTATGCAGTTGATCTTCTATATACTTTTACAAGTTTACAAATCGGAGTATGCCAAATCGATGGACTATATATATAAATATATATATAGCTGACATTGGAACAATCGGACAATTTATAGAACTATGATCAGTAATTAACTTTGACCAGTAATTAACTATGATCAGTAAGTTTCTATGAACATTAAGTAACTATGAGCAGTAAGTAACTCTGAACAGTAATTATCTATGACCAGTAAATATCTATGGCCAGTAAGTGTGTATGATCAGTTACTAACTTTGAACACTAATAAACAATGACTTGCAACTTTTGTAATACAACACATTTCTGAGACTTGGCCGGCAGCAGTCACTTCGCTCTGGGGATGTTAAAACAAGTTGGGAATCATATGTACAGATGTGCGTGATTTATTTTGGAACAAAATTAAGAGCAAGCTATTTAAATGAAACTAAAATGAAACTATGGAGTTATTTTTCTTTATAATTTTATTAGTATGTAAGTCGGAGCATGGCGAATCGGTGGACTTTATATACATATATGTTTATAGCTGCCATTGGAAAGATCGGAAAATTTTAGGGAAAAAATTTTAACTTCTCTAGTTTTCAACAGATTTTCATGAAATTTAATAAAATGTTGAAAAAATATACATTTGGGGCCGGAAATGGCTAGATCGATTCAGCTGTTGATGTTAATCAAGAATATACATACATATGTTTATGATTTAAAGGGTCGAAAATGATTTCTTTACTGAGTTTCAAGCTCTTGATTAATTTCAGAAGCTGTTTTCCCCATAAAAACCCATATTTTTTTTGCTCCGATTTTTCCGCTAAAATTCCCCTGCTGCCTGCTAAATCCTTTAAACGGCTTTGTGCTGTTTAAACGGCAGATAAACAAATTAGACGGCAACAAAGGACCTACAGACGGGCAAAACAAATGCCAAACTCAAACAATTCCCAACGCTGACATGAAAAATACAAAAAAGAAAATTCAAAAAATACAAATAAAAGCAAATAAAGGACAAGGAAAAGCAAACATGAAAAATTCATATAAAGTTTATGTTTTTGCAAAGTCAAAAACAGGCAGTAAGGGTTTATTACTGAGCTTTCGCTGCGCTCTTAAATACCCAAGCTTTATTCTCTGTTTGCCAGGTTTCTCTTATTTTGGCGAGCCATTCTCTTTGCAAGTTCAACCCAGTTTCCATAAAGAACAAAAAAAAAGAAAACGAACGCAGCACGCGGCCAACAACAACAAAAAGCACAAAACAACAACGCCCAAAAAAGGGCATGGCATGGCTGGAAGATAATGCATGCTCGAAAAATGCCATTGTCTGACTCTCGTAGTCTATGCCTTTGTGAACCAACAACTTAATCAAAAATTATCACAAAATAACTCGAAACTCGCAATTTGCAGAACTTAAAAACTCACTTTGAACGGCTTTTTGGAGTCGCTCGAATTCGCGGCTGTCGTCTCCATGGCTTTTGTTTGTTGATTAATAATATTTATTCACTTTTGGAATTCACTTGTTTTGCAGCTTTTATTGTTTTACATTTGGTGATTTTTTAGCACTGAAGTTTAAGCAAACAAACTTGAAATTCCTTCCCGCAAGCTGCACTTGAAATGGGAATGAAGTGTAGCGTTTTTTAGCTCTGCAGCGGGAGCTTTTGGAATGCGAAGAGCGCCGGTTTTGAAATGAGCATTTTCTTATTGGGAGCAGTGGCTTTTATAGGAGAAGCTCTTCCTCTTTTCCACACTGTAAGCTCTCTGTTATCCTGACCGTTAAATGTTAAAAATTGGCAAATTAATGTTAAATAAAATTTCTCAAATTTGCCAAAATGCATTATTGAATTTAAATATAATTCTTTTAAAAATATAAACCTAATCTAATTTTAATTTATTTTTACAATTTGTCAAATAAATTGTTCAAACAAAGTAAATAACATAATTATAAATAAAAGAAGCATGTTGAAGTTTGTAATTTTATACATTTTAGAATTTTTGCATTGCATTGCAAAGTTCTAACTTTAATTATAATATCCTCCAAGGATATAAGAAGTTATCAATCAAAAGAAAACTAACATCCTAAGAGAGAGCTTAAAAAGGAGCGACTTTAGCAGGACTTTAAAATACTCTCTCTCTCTCTCTCTCTCTCTGCTGACTATGTTAGTAACAGTGTCCTGTAATCAAGGCATCGAAAGTGCAAAGAGCATCCTAGAACAATCCTGGAGACACAATTCACACTGACCTTTAATGGGAAAATGAGTGAATTTGCGATAAACTGACAGCCTAATCACCAGGTAAAGGCCACTTTGAATCGTTCCATTGAGATTCAGCCCCCGGACTTCGTATCTGTCCATTGATATCCGGCCCCAGACGACAATCAACGTAACTTTTTCCCCATTTTCCCTCCAAAGGAGCAGCTTTAGACAACGCTTAACTTTCTGCTCAACTGAACTGGCCAGAGTGCCAACACCCATTTAAATCTATATACTATTTCTATGCACACATCAAGAGACCGACCAGATAAAGAGGAGCAAAAAAGCAAACTTTTGACAAATGGCCAAAATACATGAAAGGAAGCCAAAGCCGGAAGGTGGCCCCAGATTGAGTTGAGCTCAACTGAGTTTGAGGCACCGCGAAAAAAGAACTATTAAAATCAGTTGAAAAATATATTCTTTCCACTATAAATATATTATTAATTAAATTGTTATTAAATTATTATTATGTTATTAAATTATTGCGATCTGACTAATATCTCCCCCGAATTATAAAATATATAAAACGTAAGGAATCATAAAAAACCATTTATGTTCAAAGTATACCAACATATAATTAAATAATAAGGATTCTGGAAATATCTAGGATATTTTATTTGCATTCTTTGATATCGATATTTATGGATATTTTTATTTAACCATTTAAAAAAAAAATCAAATTTTAAAAATGCACATCTCAGTCAAAAAAAGATTAATTTTATTTTGTAAAGCTTTCCTATGTTAGTTTTGATTAGGTTAATAAATCTGCATATTCAATTTAAATTGTTTAAAAATGAAATTTTTTCGACAATTTTAAACAATTTTGACGATGTAACCCCTTATAAAATTTCGAACAAATTTGGAAAATTTTTTTTTCTTTCTAAGATGTATAGATCGATACGGCAGTTGATTCTGATCAATAATATATATGATTTATAGGGTCGGAAATGATTCCTTCACAGCTTTACAAGCTTCTGACTAAAATTAAAATACGCTGCAAGGGAATAAATTACTTAAACTTTACTCTGTCTGTCTTTTCTCTCTCTGCTTAGTATGAAACTAATGGGGGGAAAAGGAAGGATCAAGTCGGAGAAGGGCATGAAGGAACCTTAAATTGTCATCCTTGTGCGCGCCATCGGTTGCTGCCCCTCCTCCCAGAGGCTTCTTCTGCTGCTGGCAACTTGCCCCGCTGGCTGTCATTGCACTGTATACTGCATGCAGCAACTACATACTTTTATAGCCCAGCCAATGCAATAGCAACAAAAGGAGCAGCCGGAGGAGGGTGTGACGAAGGGGGTCAAGAGGAGGAGGAGGAGGAGGAGGAGGCTGGGGTGACTATTTTTAGCGCAGGTCACTTGAAAGGACGCACAAGGACATCGACGCGTGCGGGTGTAGATGGTGCTGTGTGGCGCAAACAGTCCACAGGTCACGTGCCCATGCACCGCGGTGCATTGACCACGGAGACGTTGACACTTCGAGCCGGAAACTGGGTTGAGGCTTTCGTCACTCGATGTCAGGTGACAGGTAATTGCCTTGCAGGATGCCAGCACAATAGACAACATTGACGTAGCGAGGGAAGCCAATAAATCAACGCCTGGTAATTTTAGTTACCTATTAAAGAGAAGCCATTGTTAGCTTAACTTTACCTTACATTTGTGTCCTTAATACAAGTTAAATAAGGGTATAATTAAAACTTTAATAACCAAAAGAGTTTGGTTACAAAAGCCTAGAAACAATTAGGTATCAATTATCAAGGAAACCCTATTTTTCCTTTAGAAAACCCAACGAAACAAGGTTAACAGCAACCTTGAGAGCAAACCAAATGGAAAACAAATTGCAAGCTCAACAACAGCTTGCCGCGCTCATTATTCTTTTTTTTGCTGGCAAAAACCTTGTAAAATTTTGGTCTAAACAACTGCCAAACAAAAAGCAGACAAAACTAATTATCCTTGCGCCACGCGCCCTTAAAAGGGATAACAGCATCGCCTTAACACCGCTAATCTCATTTTAGTTACCAGCTTAGGACCGCTCGCTAACAGGACTCTGCTAAATAAGGGTAGCGCCTCTGCCGCCTGTAACAGGACCTCGTTAAAATTCAAGTAGGACTTCGTTTGAACCTCTTCACTTTGACATTTGTGAGCGAGATAAGGGCGACAAGGGAAACTTGGGTCAAGGCTCTTTGAAACGATTTTGCTTATTGGAATTTAAGGATATTTTTGGCATAATAAATTCCGAAATTATTTTAAAAATCATAATATCTAAAAGTTAGTTATTCCCTGTAAGATGATTTGGATAATTTTATTATGTTATTTCGTAAAAAGGAATAGGTGTAAACTTGATCAAAGCAGCCTCCTCCACTTCACAGGGATACCGAAAAATTTTAAATACCAAAATACAAGGACCTGCTGTCGGCTACTTTGCTGTGGGGGGTGGAGTGGCAGAGCTGCAACAGGTCACGAACTCCCTGCTTGGCCTGATGCAACGCTTCTCTCGATCGTAAATGCCCAGAAAGGCTTTACAGTTGGAGCAGTATAGATACTCCCGGTTATCCGACGAGTCCAGGCAGGGCAGCAGGCAAAATGGCCAGCAAACCACGATCCAGGCGGCACAGCATTTAGAGGTTGCGATCTCTGAGGCGGCCTTAATCATCGGACGGCGCTGACAGCCACAGCATGGACAGAAGATGCAACCATCCGCCGGCATCCAGCGCCTGATGGAGAGCCTGTAGCACTGCTTGCGTTTAGCCTGCTCCTTTTCCGAGCACTTACAGGGGCAGGGGTCCTTGACTTGGCATGAAAATGTTGTCGTGTAAGCTTTCTCGCCTCCACCAGAGACAAGACTGGAAGGGGCATAACCCTTTTTCTTCATATCTAGGAATAAACGGTGATTTAAAGAAACTATCTTGGAAGGGAAAAATGTGTGCCTAAGCTATACTTACATGCATCTGCCTTTTCGGCCATCTGTTCCTCGGAAAGGCCCGTCTTCCTGCTGATCTCTGAGAGGCGTTCCTCGCTGATCCCATGTTCTGCGGCCAGCATATGCATTCTCTTGATCTTCTCGCTGGCTAAAAAAATGATATAATTTCATTAATGTAATTTAATTCTGTATTTAAATAATCTTAAGGTTCACTTACTTTGGCCACTAGACTCGCCACCCGATTTATCATTTGTATCGCAGGCTAATGAAGAATTTATTATTAATTTGAGTAAATTGAATATAAAATTCTTTAGAACTTACATTGTTCTGCACCACCCTTGCATTTCCTGCTGCTGTTCAGAGTGCATTTACTTGGGTGTTCCATCTCGACGTGGCGCAGGAGACAGTCAGGATCACAGCGAGACATGCGGATCACCTTCTGGCAATGCATACAGCGCATCAAGTCCACATCTTTCGAGGTTGAGCACATGGACATATTGCTCTATACTATCTGTAAATCTGGTGAAGTTCTGGGTATCAAGTCTGACGTGGATGGATCAGGCTACTTTGTGCCTGAGTCCGAAATAACAAACACACTCTAGTTATAAAATATTACACAATAACCAAACACTTTATTCCTTAGTTTCATTAATAGTTCTCTAGGATCATCTTGGGCACCACATTCATGCTGGTCAGCTCCTGGAAGAGTAACTTGCAGGCATACGGCATGGATATCTTGGAGACATTGGCCGAGGACTGACAGTAGTGGCACCAAGAGCAGTATGCTAGCCTGCCGCAGGTCCGGCAAACGTCCACCTCGAAGGCATCCGAGGAGATCATCAGTCGCTCCATGATCAGCATACTGGCTCCGTATGAGATAAGGCAATCCCGTTCCATTTCGCCCAACCGCAGGCCTCCTTCTCGACTCCTACCCTGCGTTGGCTGTCGGGTGAGTACCGCCTTGGGGCCTCTGGCACGCGCGTGCATCTTGTCTTGCACCATGTGCTTCAGCTTCTGATAGTACACGGGTCCCGAGTAGATGTAGGCTTCCAGTGGAGCTCCAGTGATCCCCGAATAGAAGAAGTCCTTGCCCATGTAGTTGTAGCCATGTCGCTCCAGTTCCGCCTGGATATCCTGTACCTTGGAGCCGCCAAAGGCGGTGCCGTAGTGGAATTTTCCTTCCAAAACACCTGCCTTGCCGCCAAGCAGTTCAAGCGTCTTGCCCACCGTCATACGGGAGGGGAAACCGTGCGGGTTCATGATCATATCCGGGCAAATACCCATATCGTTGTAGGGCATGTCCTCCTGGTCAACAATCAGCCCGGTCACGCCCTTTTGTCCGTGCCGCGAACTGAATTTGTCACCAATTTCGGGAATTCGAGTCTGCCGCAGCAGGATCTTGATGAGAAAGTCTTCCTCTGAGTTGGCCGAGACCATGACACGTTCCACGTAGCTGGGCTCCGATCCCTTGTAGCTAATGGGGACGGCTGTGTAGGGAACTTGGGGAGATTGACCCTCCAGGGGATTCATCGAGGTCACAGCCGGCATCTCCTTGTTTATCATGATCTGTTTGTTTTGAACCTGCTCGCCGGGCGCCACAATGCCATCGGTGTCTAAGACGTCGTGCTTGAAGATCACCTTGTTGGTGAGTGCATCCTTGACGGGGCCCATGATTCTGTCGAAGGTCTGATTCGCATATCGTTTCACCGTGCACTTGGAGTTCTTGTAGACCAGACAGCGTCCGTAGCCGCGATCAATCGAGGCCTTGTTCAGGATCAAAGCATCTTCAATATCGTAGCCGGAGTAGCTCATCACAGCCACCGTTGCATTTTGGCCAGCGGGGAGCTTGTCGAAATTGGTGAGCTCGATGGTCTTTGTCTTTACCATAGGCGCCTGGGGATACACCAGGTTGTACATTAGCGAGTCGATGCGGTTCTTCTGGTTGTAGCCAATCATTCCCATCGCCTGCTTACCCATAGCACACTGGTAAGTGTTCCTGGGACTCTGGTTGTGATGCGGATAAGGCACCAGCCCGGCGCATACGCCCAGCAAGGTGAATGGCTCAATCTCAAGGTGCGTAGTGCGTTCCTCAATGTGGCTCTCGTTCCAGGCGATAAAAGAGTCGTTCTCCTCGTTCACATCCAGATACTCGATGAGCCCGTCCAGGAGAAAGTCATCAAACTTCCGTATACCGCGGTTCAGCTCTTCCAGGTGATGCTGTTTTACCCGCGGCTGGCACTTCTCAACAATGATGTAGGGGCGGCACAAGCGTCCGCCGTCCGTGTGAATATAGACGCATCGTTGGGTGTAGGAAGTGTGCACGGACACATAACTGCCCATGCGACCCTTCCGTCTCATGTAGCGCAGATTCCTCACCAGGTGCTTGTGGTTCAACGTCAGTCCTAGGACATTGCCATTGATGAAGACCAGAAAGACGTTGGGATTGTTAATTGGGTTGCCACTCACTTCCCGGATATCCTCGACGCCGGCATTGAAGGCAAGAATCATCACTGGTGCCTCCTCCACCTCTGTGGTGATGTGGGTCATCAGGGCAAGATTCTTGACCAGGCCGCACGCTTCGCCCTCGGGCGTATCTGAGGGACACAGCATACCCCACTGGCTGGGCTGCAGGGACCGCGGTCCAGACACTTTCCGCGTCTTCTCGAACTGTGAATTCACGCGCGTCATCATGCCCAGGGCGGATATGTAACTAAGGCGGGACAAGACCTGCGTGACGCCAGCCCGTTCCATCTTGAAACGCTTGATGGTCCAGTTGCCGGAGCTGATGGCAGACTCCAATCCCGCCGTGATCTGCGCCGCCCTCATATGCTTCACCACATCGAACTGTGCTGCCTTCACCTTGGGAATATTCTTGTCCGCAATCGTCTTTAGCTCCCAGTTCATCCGCTTAAACAGATCCTCGAACATGAGGGAAATCATGGAGCCGGCCAACTCCAGACGCTTATTTCCATAGTAATCCCGATCGTCGAAAAGGGTCTTGTCCAGCTCGGCGGCCATGACGCGACGCACCATCATGGACACGTAAATGGCTTTCATTTGGAAATTGAAGTTTTCCACGGGCACGTGGGCCAAAATAGTAGTCAGCAGGAGCTCGCGAGCCTCCTCCGAAGGGGTTTTCGTGGTGGCGCTTTGAAAGCGCTTGACCACCAGCTTAGAGCCTACAAAAAAGGATCAGGTATAAGAGAATGAATTGGAGAATGAATTAGATGTACTTACCCATATACTCCAGCGCCCTTTGTTGTGTAAAAACCTTCAGATTGAAAGCCTCCAGTAGAGAGGCACCGAACCTATTCTGCGACTTGGTATCAATGCCAATATGCGCCTGTATCTCCTGGTCGGAGACAACTCCTAACGCCTTGAAGATCACCACAATGGGTATGTCATCCGTCATCGAGTTGTGCTTCAGGTAGTACTTTCCATGTTTACTGAGCACCAGGGTTCGCGACTTCTTCTCGTGCGTCGATGAGGTGACCTGGCACTGAACCACGCCGTTAAAGTCTTCGGTGAGCATCTTGTTCCACGACAACTGCTCCTGGATGAGAATAACCTTTTCCTGGCCGCGTACCACGAAGTAACCACCAGGATCCAGTGGACACTCGTTCAGCTTGGACAGCTCGAACTCCGATTTGCCAGTGAGAGCGCAGTTGGAGCAGCGAAGCATGAGAGGCATCCTTCCAATAAGCAGGTTATTCCTCTTAATCCGCTGGGTACCCCGCGTATACTCAATATCCACGGTGATGGGGGCGGAGTAAGTGGTGTCTCGCAGGCGGCACTCGTGCGGCGTGGTCGCCTTGGTGATGTTGAAGCCCTCATCGATATCCGGCTTGCCCACCCGCACGTCCAGATACTTGAGGTAGAAGAGCGGATCTGCACCACTGGTCACCAGCTCGTTGGCCTTTACGATCTTCTTGATGTCCACGTTTATAAAGTGATTGAAGGAATCAATGTGCTGCTTCACGAGGCCCTTAACCTGTAGGAATGCCGGCAACAGTTTCCACTTCTCCGAGAGCGGCTTGATAGGCGTGGCCCAGTCCTTGCTGTCGCCGGGCTCCCAGGACATGGCCTCCACGTTGGAATCCAACTTCTTGCGCTCCACCATATCTTAATTATTATTATTTTAAATATCAAAGAATAAAGATCTGTGTGCTCGCCAAGTTTTCAGTTTATAATGCTTTATTTAGGGGATTTTCAACTTCTCGACGATTGGTCACACTTTAATGGCTCAAAACATTTATCGTTGCCAGAAGTTAGAAATGTTCCAAATTGTATGCAGTCCAGTGTTGTTAAGTGTTAATAGCGCTGTAAGCTTTATTGGGCGCGAAAATTAAAATTTAAATATTGTATGTAAATATTTCAAAATGCATTTAATTTCGTATATGAAACAAATTAAGTTACCAGAACATTGTTAAAATAAAAAAATCGAAGCTACAGAATATTATATTTTGTATTTCCGAATAAAAAATTCAATTGAACAATCAAAAAGCAAAAGCGTTGCACCGGGAGTCTACACCTTTTTCACAATCTGCACCACATCCTCGTCGTTTAAGATATGCTCGATGCCAACTTTCTGTGGCTGATGCTTTACCGAAGAGCCCCAGACCAGCGCACTGAAAAGATATAGATATAAATACAAATTCTCAAAAGGAAACCCCTCATCCAACTTACTATTTAAACTCCTTGGCGATGGAGCGATGCAGCTTGTTGCAAAAGTCTTCGATGCTCGTGTGCTCATTGTGGAGCACCACGGGCGAGTTGTAGTCCGGCAGTTGTCCTTTCGGCTTGGTGTAGATCCGTACCAGTCGCAGGTACTCCCACATTAGCTCCAGCAGGTCGTCAAAGTTCCAGTGATGATGCGCCGATATGGGTACACAATGGGGAATCTTGTAGATGACGTCCAGCTCCTCGATGGAGATCTGATCGATCTTGTTCAGCAGATAGATGCAGGGTATATAGATGCGGTTGCCTTCGATGACGTCGATCAGGTCGTCACTGGTTGCATCGTACCGCAGCGTGATGTCCGCATTGTGTATCTTGTATTCGGACAGAATGGTCTTGACAAGATCCGTGTCCAGCTCAGACTGCGGCACCATGCTGTTGAGGTTGATGCCGCCCTTGTCCTTCCTCTTATAGTAGATATTTGGGGGCTTCTTGTTCAGCCGGATGCCGAAGCCCTCCAACTCGTGCTCCAGCAGCTTCTTGTGGCCCAGCGGCTTCAGGCAATCCAGCACCATGAAGATGAGGTTACAGGTCCGCGCCACAGCTATCACCTGCCGACCACGACCCTTGCCATCCTTGGCACCCTCAATAATTCCAGGCAAATCCAGCAGCTGGATCTTGGCGCCCTTGTACTTGATGCAGCCGGGCACCGTCGTAAGCGTTGTGAACTCATAGGCCGCCACCTCGGAGTAAACGCCGGCCAGGTTGGAGAGTAACGTGGATTTCCCCACGGAGGGAAAACCCACGAATCCCACCCGGGCATCTCCGGTCTTGGCCACCTCGAAGCCAGCTGTGGAGAGTCATTACTTAGCAAGTGGAGCAAGTTTACGTGAGAAAACAAACCTTCGCCGGTGCCACCGCCGCCGCCTTTGGGAGAAATGAGCTCGCGCCGCAGCTTGGCCAGCTTTGCCTTCAGCAGACCCAAATGCGCCGATGTCGCCTTGTTCTTCTGGGTGCGGGCCATCTGGAGAGAGCCGAGAAGTCCCAGGTACCCCAAAGACACGAACGGTGAGGTAGTGGATCCGCGGGGGAGAGATGGGATGCAAGACAGGTTAGTTTCCGGCCGGTCAGCAGTTGTTGCGTCTATCACTTACCTCCGACTCGATGGCCGCGATTTTCTCCAAAATTGTGCTCATGGCAGGTCAATGCGATTCCCTAGCAGATCCCAGCTATCAACAAAATTTAGTTTAAAAAATAAAATAACTCGCGTGGACAAGGCTAGAGGTGGAACTAAAATCGATTCCAAAATCGATAAATCGATATTTTTAACTGAAAGTTAGCCAACACTGCCTGTCTTTAGTATTTTCGCAGCCAGCTGAAGCAGGTCCCACTTAATGTAGGACAGTTTAAAATCCGTTAGAATTATTTCCCCATTAAAATGTTTGCCAAAGGTAAATATAGAATATACAAATATTTAAATTTAAATGTAATAATTTCCTCAACTCCCAGGAAAGCCCCGCATCCCGCTTAATAGTCAGGCCAAATTTAAGAGTGAATTGGCTGGCAATGCTTCGCAGTTAAAACTCAGCTTTCCAACAGCCGCTGATCTTGTTCGCAAAAATGGCACCCAACTCAGGCAAACCAAGTTAACTGTCTGCCAGAAGGACAACAAGCTCAAGTACGAAGGATTTGTGGATCAAAAACCTCGACCCAAGCAGGAGTTTGTCTATATACCGACTCCAATTGTGAAGGAGAAGCCTCTCAAAGAGGAGAAGGCTCCAACAGGGTTTCCAGGCTCCTTCATGTCCAAGCCAGGAAGGGATTTAGTAAGCTTAATTGGTCGAGTGGACTTCTGCCTTAAAATGCATAAAATGTATCCCGAGATGAATACCATTTGGAATGTTTACGGTGGGTCTTCACTTACTAGTATAGTTTACAAGTTAAATGTTAAATTTCTTACAATGTACCTTACAAAAACCCTTAAAATTTCATTTTCAGGAAAACTACTACGCATTGTTGAAGGTAAGCGGGGAGAACGAACGCTTTTGGTGCGCAACGAGGGTTCAGGACCCATCCTACAGGGCATCTATCATGATTTCGATGGCATTCTAAAATCATGGACCCCAGGCAAGTGGTAGAGATTTGTAAATTAAATATTTTAATTCTACTCGAAGTCATTTGCAGGCTGCTACATCCATCTGGTGGGTCATTTCATTGGCGAGAATCGTATGCAAACGTTCAAGATCGCCCAGGTAAGCGACATTGACTGGGATCAGCAATTTATGCGGCTAGAGAATCTAACCACATATATATTAATGCAAAACAATGTGCATAAGTGATTTATTTTGTAGCTATTCATTGCTATATATAGTTTTCTCGCGATTCCCAGGGCCTGGCGACAATATATGTATGTTAACTTTTCTAGCCTGGCCTGCGAAATCTGCATTGAAATATGTTTCATTTTGTACTATTTACTTAGCTGTTGGTGAGAAATCAACTGAATAAGTTAGGGTTTTAGTATGTAACTTACGTAATTTATAACTAGGAACTAAGTTAGCTTCAAAACAATGCCCCAATTGGTGGTAGCTTCTCTGCTGGACCATTGCACAGTTACAAGGACTGAAGATACGGATAGAAAGTGATACAAATTCCATAATAGAGGCTGATTAAACTCTAATACTGTTGACCTTATCTAACTAAGTGGAAGTAAGTGAGTGGCGGTGCTTATCTCCTACGAATACAAGTCGAAGTACATAAAGAGTGCAACAAAAACACCGCAAGAAAGGGCGCACAAGTAGCCCAAGTGCAGTGAGGCTGACTTCTCATCACGGAAACTGCAAATTGAAAGCAAAATTGTTAATAACGAATGTCATTAGGTCAGTGTCTATGGGGCCGATACTTACCGCTTCTTGGAACGCGGCGAGAAGGGCGAGGGCGGATTTACGCCGGGCACTGCGCTGTCCAAGTACACAATTCCGTACGCTAATGCAGACACAAGAAGACCACACAACAGGGGACTCAGCTTGGCGCTCAGCTGGTGCTTGTCGGCCCACGCCAAGGTCTCGTTCCACTGACCCTGCACCTGGTGGCTCCACACCTGGATGGAGTCGGCACTGATGTACGGCACTGTAAAAATAGCTCGTTAGTATCTCAACTTGTGAATGGCGTTATATTGATTTCCGTGTGTTATCAGTGTTATCATGATAAACACGTCAAGAAATATATGGTTTATAGTAGGGTGAAACATGTTTCCTAACAGAGAATGTGTGAATCTAATAAGTTTTCTTTAGTAAATAATTAGAAATGATTAATTTTTAATTAAATTTATCGAAAATATAAGGTTTGCTTAATTGTTTACCTCTTTTTTAACAATAACATTACCAGAGTCACCCTAATTCTACATTATTCCGAACTTAACGACTTTTGAATTGCAAAATTCGGAATTTTCCTAAAGGTTTCTCTAGCGGGACTTCTCCCCTGCTTATTTATACATATGCATGCCTCGCGTTAATGTATTTGTCGCGTGACCCTAGGTGACAAATACCGTTAAGCCCAAGAAAGATCACCGCCTAGGGCACACAATTAGGTAACTAATCACTCTCTAGCTAGGGGGAAATAGCAGTAACTAATCACTCTTTGACTGACTTGAGGTAAATATGTACATATATATCTATGCAAATGAGAATCTCCAGCCAAAGCGAAATGCGCAACACACAGTTGCCTTCTTTATTTAGACGTTATTTCGCCGTTTGGCATTGCAGGGGGTTGGCTAAGGGGGGGAGGAACAACAAAGCGAACGGAGCAAACACACCGCTATGAGATCACACGCTCTTAAACTATTTATAAACGGAAAATATAAACAAACTACCGATGAGTACGCGTCACCGCCGACAATTGCAGCCTTGAGAGTACTATAGTGTCCACCCCCGCAAACGGAATGGGGCCACGGAACTCTATATAAACAAGCAAAAATTCTATATGTAGCCCTCAACTTGGCACACTTACTGGCTAGTATGACGCTTTTGTAACCGATAATCAGTAGGCCAAAGAGAAGGGCCGCAGTCTTGATGCGTGGGTCGAAGGCTAGTGCCACCACGCCCACTCGCCCCTTTGCCGTGGGTTCAGCAACGCCCGCGTACTGCTGGAGTCTCGGATAAGAGGTCTTCGGAGTGGAGGTATAGATCCGTGCGCTTGGTTCTGCGTTTGTTTTACTTCTGGCTGCGTTCGAGGAAATCCCATTGGTTTTGTTTTTCTGGTGTTGCCCGAGCGTGACGTCAGGGCACTCGCTGCTTGCCTCCGCCTGCATTTTGTTGTTTTGCCGGTGTTTACAGATACTGGAGCTGCCTTTGTGTAAATCCCTTTGTTGGCAAACACCCCCTAGGCTCGATTCACTTTAATTTGTTGCACAAAACTTTTGATTTAATTCACAAAAACAAAAAGTAAACAAGAAAATGAAAATACGTCACACACCCCCGAAAACTGCAATTGGAAACTAGTGGTGGGCAAACAAAGAGACGCTCGCCGATGCGTTGCACTTGCCTATCGATAGTTCGATAGAGATTGCCGTGCCAAAGTGTTTGAATTTTAAATTTGGAGACAATTCCCCTTGAAAAAGAATTTCAAATAATAATTTGATATTTATTTTATAATTGAAAAACAGTAATAATAGGTAAATGTACACGTTTTTAAAGTTAAATGTGTGTGTGTATTTTCTGTTTGTTTCATTTATATTATTGTTATAATTTTATTCCAATCCTTACAACATTTTCGATCTTGGGTTTCAAATACATTTTTAATGCATTCGCGTCGTCGCGTCTAGCTCGTAAAGTATGTATTATGTATTATGATTCTCGGTGTATTTATATTAACTAAAAGTTATCCGCGATCATAGAAAAGTTAATTTTAATTTCTTAATAAGGCTTTGTTTACGTTTTCATTACTTTACGCGTCGGACTCCAACTTATGCTCTTCAGTTTCTTTCCTTTTATTCGATATACAATGAGGCCTACAACTAAAGTAAAATCCAACCAAAAGGGGTCACAATTTAAAAACAGGATCAATAAATTGACAACTGATAAATAATTACTTTTACAAAGATATGGTTAACAAATCCGACGACACATTCATTCACTCCTACGGTGTCTCTCTCTTGTTTTCTAAATGGAATATGGTACAAATTGGGTTGCAAATCGGAATAATGTGAGGAGGGCCCTAGTCCGACAGCTGGGTTCAAGAGTGATCTGGTTCTGATTGGTGCATGTTGTAGGTAGTGTCGGTTTAACAACTATCGTAACTCCGCCGTATGACTTAAATATTTAGTTAACTTAGGCGCCTAGACTAACAGTAACTAAACTAACAAGTATGCGCTCGCTCAAGCAGCTCTCCCCGCTACCCCTACAGCCTTTACGATTTGGCTGTGGCGGCTCCCGCGCGCGTTCTTTTGGCCGTTGGCTCTGTGGTGTCTGCTGCCCGTATGTTGTCGAAAAGATTGTTCTCCTGAAAGCCGACCCAAAGTTGTAAGAAATCGCACTTGTGATATATTGTATGTGCCTTTTTTCTCACCTGCGGATTCTCATCGTCCATAATCGACGCCGGTTCTGCTGGCCTCTTTGAAGTTGCGGCCGCGCGCGACGTGGTCGTGGCACCACCTTTTCCAGACGGCTTGGCGCCCACCGTATACACGTCCAGCGGTATATAGATCTCGTTGTTCTGGAAGTTGGCGACGGAAGGCATCTTATAATACATTTCTGGCAGAGCCAGCGGCATGGAGAATGTGGTCGTGTTGCCATCGAATGGACTGAATTTGGAGTCGATAATGTACATGGCGAGATCGCAGAGTGCCCACATTTTCTAATAATCGAAGAGAAAATTATCTTTTTGAAGAGAAAATTGGTATTAAGTTTAAAGGTACATACATAATTGTCCCGCTTATCCGTGCCCTGACTGCACTCGCGGACCTTTATCAGCTGCAGCAGCTGCTTGTAGAAGCTATGGACAAACGATTCGCGCTTTGCCATCAATGGCTCCAGAACGAAACGCAGACACTTTTCCATCTTGCGCAGCTGGACGTAGTCCTCGTGGTTCGTGTAGCGGGGATCGTGGACCAGCACGGGAATGGCGAAGGCCAGCATGTAGTCAGGTAGAATGTGCAGGGATTGCGATTCCGTTGAGCTGTCGGGGGCTGCAATAAGGTTTGGATTAAAATTGTCCACAGAAAGCTACGAGTATTTACATGTCATCGCCACAGTCTTGAGATATTCCCGACGTTTGTTCACGTCCGTCTCCACATAATGCCGCACTAGGTCTTGCAATCTAAGTTAGTACAAGAATAATGAATTAACGGCTAAAAATTTTGGTTATATCTACATACTTTCTGTCAGTCTCTAAACCAGCCAGTACATACAAGCCCATAAAGTCCAGGGGTAGGCAATTTCTAGGTAAACTTCTGCCCAAACCTTTGTGCAGTTTTCTCGCAAAGATTTCCCGCACCTCCGGCACAGGATCAGCCTGAAAAATTAGAATACAATGCTTCGTTCGTTTGGAAGCGAGAAAAGGCACCACTCACCATTAGCTGGGATAGCTGCAAAAACTGCTCTGCACTATACTGATCGCCCACGCCTTTCTGTTCACAGACCTTGAGCATAGCACAGGCCGCTCCAAGACGCAGCCAGGATTTCTCGGCTCCGCACAGGCGGTTCTGGCCGAGGAGATCGCCCCGCTGGTTAACGAATGCGGCAAGCATGCGGAATGTTTTCTGGGCGGCGTGCTCATCAGTGCGGAGGCCCAAAAGCCAGCGAGCCATGGTTTTGAGGGCATCTAGCTTGCATAGCGTATCCGGCGGGAGTTCCTCTTGGGCACACCAGTCGCTTTCCTCGGGCAGCTCGTAGTCCCGCTGCAATGGAACCTCCTGGATAAGCAGCTCCTTCACAATGCGACGCGCAATCATGTTTTTTATAGGCGTAAGGAACGCCTGCGGCATATTGTAGGCAATGTGACCCAAGGCCACGATCTTTGTGCGCTGATACTCGCAGTTGGGCGTCAGCTTCAGACGCAGCGCCTCTATTATCTCATTGAAAATGGGATGCACCGTCTGAGTTGTGGTAGACGCACTTCCAGAGCCACCAGTCGCTCCATCTGTGGCCGCCGATGATTGACTGTTTACGAATATACAACGCACCGCATGTTTTGCCTGCTTGGGAGTTCCTATCAGTGCAAAGTCCCGGCAGACTGGGGCCAATTCATTTAGAATGACCGGTGTAGCATCGTCTATCAGCGGCTGATAACGTCCCAGATGGGTGAGCGTCTTCAGCACCAGGGGAGCGACATAATCGTTCTCATAGCTCAGCAGGGAAATCAAGTGACGCAGCGAGGTGTCGGTGAAGAAGTGAGCCGAGAACACATAGGAAAGCATCTGGAAGTAGGAGAAAATTGGTAAAGTACATGGTGTTTTTCGTTTTATGATGTAAACTCACACTTAACAGCTTGAGACCGCGCTCGCCCGCCTCCTGGCGCGATATGCCAATCTCGTCACACATGGGACCACCCTCAATGCACTGCTCAATGAGGCTGTCAAGTGAAATTAGAGGATTGAGCGTGGGATCAGACTGAGTATTGCTTGTTTTGAGGTTTACCTTATCAGCACACCGATGGAATCCTTGTCCACCATTACTGACGCCACGCGCTCAATAAGCATCTTGACTGTGTTATAGTAGAGATTGGAATGAACGTGAGCGCCGAGTTTTTTCAGGAGAACACCCATCGTATCGGCGCATTCCCTGCAGCTGACGTCGCGCTTGAGCACGATATTAATGCAACGCAGCAGCTGGGCATCCTTGCGCAGGTGGTTGCTGAACTGGGTGAGGTACTCGGCTGCTTTCAGGGGATCAGGCAGCAATCTAAAAGACAAAGCATTCATTTCCATTCTCCATGGAGAAACCATCCTTTTCAAACTCACTTGGCAATGGTGGCCTGCTTGGCACTCAGCTGGTTGAGCACTCGCGGCGTAAACTCCTTGGAGTGATGCAGCTTGATCCAATCGCTGACCGTGTTGCGGGTCTTCATCTGATTCTTCTGCAGCTCCACAAAGGCTTTGGTGGCATTGGCATCCAGGTCACCGAGCAGGTGATACAGCTTCTTCATACGTTCCTCCGGAGCCAGTTTGTAAGGAACGAGGCAGGTGATGAGTAGGCGCTCCACGAGCAAGCGATCCTCTAGGCCCACCTTGTAATAGCCGTGCAGGATCTTGTTCTTAATCCAGTCCACCCGCTGCTTGAGGTCAGCACTGAGATCGTTCGGCTCACAAATTGCTCGCTTGTAGATGTAGGCCAGCCCGTTCATAGCGTCCCTTCTTATCTTGTATTTCTTGTCCAGCGTCCGCTCGCGCACAATCTCCAATAAATCGGGCGCCTCAAGCACCAGATTAAAGTCCCTCTTGGCAGTCTCGACAATGGCCATTACCACTTCGTGGCGCACCATTTCGTCTAGGTCGTGATTCCGCAGCCGCAGCTTGTCTGTGATATCGCTCTGTAGGTGCGGATGATTCAGGAGGAAGTGCATGGACGACTGAACGCACTTGACGCGCACGGGCTCGGTGATGTCACAGAATCGTCCGAAAAAGATCTTTAACAGACTCTGATATTTCTTCGACAACTGCGAGTCTTTTTCGGAGAACATGCGAGCCAAAAGGGTGGTAGCCTCTGTGGAAATATATGTTTAATAATGGAAAAAAAATTAATTAATTATGGATTTCTTACTCAGCCTTTCACCATCGTCCGTGGAGAGCAGCTTGTTTTCCAGCTGTGGCAGCACTGAGATGAGCAAGTCTCCATTGATGCGATTAAGCTCATAGATTACATCGTAGATTTTGTTTGTTATTGAAAGTCTGGTGTTTGGCTTATCAATAACCAAAGCGCGATTGAAGAACTAAAAGAGATAATGGAAATTGGTTTAGACCTAGGCCTAAGCTTACTGATAGTAATCAATTACCATTTTGATGGTGGATTCCAGAGCATCGCCTGTTTTGGTCAGGAGTTGCTCGGTTAGCAGGCAGGCATACTTGTTGTTTGATTTGTGCGGCTCCACAATGTTTATAAGTATAAGGTCTAGCAGTTCCACCGAGAGATTATCAGCTTCCGTGATCAAAGGACTCAGCACGTCTAGGAAAAAGTTTGTGACCTTGGCACTGTGCTGGTCACTGCAATAGATATATAATTTACGATTTATTTCGAGAACCTCCCAGATAAATGGTACGCTCAGCTTACTTCACAATTTTAAAGATGGTGCTGAAAAGCTCCTGGAAGATCTCCTGGCAGTCCTCCAGTTCAAAACACATGTTAAAAGACTTGACAAATGCCAGATTTTCCAGCAAATAAAAGTAACGCTTGAAGGACGGATCACGCGGGTCCTTCAGCCCGTGCAGTTGCTTGATGAAGAATTTAAAAATTGTTTTGATTTGGTCTTGCTCCTTGTAGGGCGCCTCGGGGGCGTAGACACGCAGAACATCCGCCACGCAGCAGGCGATGAGCAACTGGACATCGCGGGACTGGTGCTGCATGAAGAAGTCATCGAGCAGATGCAGCGCCAATGGTATGTACTGCTGGTAAAGATTGTCGTCCTGGTCCATGGTCTGCAGCACATTGGCAAGGGTCTGGGGAGGTATTTTTGTTGGGTTTACTGGGAGGTATACGTGCTTGCACACACTCACCTTGAGTCGCCGAATCAGCTCATCAGTGCCAAGATCCTCGACCAGTGGCCGACAGCCGTTGGGGTAAACGATGTCCGCCATCCTCGCAGAACGCCAAGGGAGCTACCGCTTCCTACAAGCCACAGGATTTATTAGAGGATGCAACAACCAGCGTAATAACAATAATTTCGACGACCCCCAAATAGTGAAAAATCGGAGGAGGGTGGCATTGCCAAGCCATAAACACACACAGGCACTCAGTCAGCCCCCGACACACACACTCACAGCGCAGCGCAGCACAGCACTCACACGCACATTGGCGAATACGGTCGGTGCAGCGCTTTTTCCCCAACGCTTCCAAGCCGAAGAAAAACGGACATCCAGCACCTGGATTTGCACGCTCGACTTTGCTGGAGTATTATCCCACCATTTTATGCTTATCGGAGCCGCTTTCTTACTTTTCACAATGACCAGGCAGCGGCAAAATTTTTTGGCAATTTTGCGAGCCGCTGCAATCGCACACCACTAAAGCTCGTCACCGGATAATCACTGCACTCTGGTTAAGGTCGCGAGTGTTTGTCGCTATGTACACATGTTCAGCCGCGGGATTGTTTGGTTTTGCGGCGCGTATGTTGTTAATAAAAAGAAAAACTCTTGAGCATTTATGCGGAGTGGCACGCCATTAATCCACGCACGGAGCGTTGCCAGATGGCAGAACGAAATGTGGCAATGCCTCGGTGTCATCGATAACTAAGGGACGCCTATCGGATCAGCTGTTTGCCAGTGACGTGTATTGATGTCAGAGATGGGCTTTAGTCGCGTGCCGAGTCACGACAGGGGTATCAATTTACGGAAATGGTCATGGTTTGTTTTAAACAAAACCTGAACTGTTCCATTTAAGGGAGATATATTTAAATCGAAGTTTTGAGAAATAAATAGATGTATACCTTCCAAAGTGAAATTTTTAAAATGGTTCCATGGGAACAATTTCTTCTTCCTCCGTGTCATACATTCAAACACGTGCCCATCCCTAGACTTGTTTGTTGTGCTTGTTATCTATGTTTATGTGCACGCCGTAATTGCACAATTATTTGTACTTGCACCCAGCAAACAGTGTAACGGTATTTTCTGCGTTTGAATGGCCGATGGCGCGAATGGCTAAAAGACCGGTAAAAGGTATAAAAAAGGGCCCAAACTCTGCGCTTGCCGCCACTCATGTTCCCGTCTTCTAATCCAATTTAGCCCGTGCCCTGAAACTTGTGTGGCGGCGGTGCTGGCCAGTTGACCGCCGCCCGTCGCAGCAGCTCCACATTGCACATTCCCGAAATTATGAGCAGAATTACGTAAATATTGCACGGTCTGCGAACGTTTAAATATAGACGCCATCGACGCAATGTAACGCACTTGCATTTGGTAGAGGACAGAGGACAACCAAAAGTATTATTGAAGCTTTCCAAATCGATGTAGGATAGCCTAGATTATGGCTTCCTTGCGCGTAGTTAATAGGTTGGTGCTAACAGGGTTCTATTATAGCATCCTCTTAATCCTGTCTGTAATCCAAGAAACAGATTAGTGTGCCGCGGCTTTGTGGCTTTGACGCTGCTGCTGGTCTTCTTCAACGAGTTCATTGTGTACTACCTGGCCCAGTCCAGTTGGCAGCGAATCGATTGCAAACTGGGTAAGCGCTTTTTAACCCAGTTTCCGTTTTGTACCTTTGTTATTTGGTTATATATCTAGACAACTGCACGCGCCTGCTGCTCATTGCGGATCCGCAGATCCTGGGAAACTCCTATGATCGCTCCTCACACAGTCCGTTGGCCAGGTATGATTCGGACAGATACCTGGCAAAGACCTTCGAGCGCGCTCTCCACTTTACGCAGCCACACATCATCGTTTTTCTGGGCGATTTGCTGGATGAGGGCAACATAGCCTCCGCCCAGGAGTACAAGCAGTATGTTCAGCGATTCAAGCGCATCTATCAAAACAAGACATATAGAAAGGTAAGCCAAGGCAAATCCAAGCCTATTAACCACCTAACAGTTCCGCATGATCTCGGCTTATTTCCAGCGCGTCCATGTGCCGGGCGACAATGATATTGGCGGGGAGAATGGTGACTACATATCCAACTCGAATCAGAGGCGCTTCGAGAACGAATTCATGAGTGAGGACCTCTTCGACTATGACAATCGTTTGCGCTTTTTTAAGATCAACCGCATGCTGCTGGACTTTAACAATCCGGATAGAGATCACAATCAGGATCGCCTGCGCATTGGCGTCTCGCATGCCCCGCTGCTTATCGGTGGCGGGCCCTTGCTCAGGGCTATTATCAGCGATTTGGATCCACATATCATTTTCTCAGGCCACTGGCACGAATCGAGAATCTTTATTTATCCCTCCACAAAGGTGATCAACTTCTACGAGAACTCCGTGCGGCACTTTGATCTAAAGGCACTGAAAGAGGAGGAGCACAGCTACCTAGAGATAATGGTGCCAACCTGCTCCTATCGCATGGGAAAGTCCAAGATTGGCATGGGCTATGCGGTGTTGGGTGAGTTCGAAGCGGGTTTATACTATTCTCTGGATAGAATATGAGCTTTTTTTTATAGAAAACTACAACCTGAGCTACACGGTTTTGTGGCAGCCGAATCGGTTTATCCTTCTCTTCACCTATGTCTTTTGGGGTCTCTTTGTGGTCTGCGGAGCTGTAGTCTTCAAGATGATGACCCGTTGCCCCTTCCGTGTGGCCAAACGTCAGACGCTGTACAATCGCGTCTCGACCATACCTCAATTTTAGACTGGAGAGTATACTCCTCACGACAATAAGCCCAAGATTCTCAAGATTTGCTCGAATATATACGTATATCACACACCCAAGGAGATTGATTGAATTGTATTTATAGCCAAGTAGCATATATGCATATACATTAAATTAAATTAGCTAATTTTTAGTAGTCTTTAAAAAATGTATTGTAAAAATTACCTAGTCCAAAATTCCAGGTTTTATTGGTTTAGATTTGATAATGAATGTAACCCATGTCCTCCAGTTAAAAGCTGTCTATATTTCGGCAACATTAATATGTATTCTTTAAATCTGTATTACTTTTTTAAGTCCAACATATATGTGTTTAAATTAAAAACATTACAATCAAATAGTAGTATTAGTAGTAGCTCCGTAACAAATAGTAGCATCCCTCAGAGTTGCTACAAAAAATACTAAAATGGTGGGAACACTCGAGGGCGCATGTGCGAACTGAGCGATGACTGGTTCCGCTGGCCAGCGTTCAATTAGCCCGATGCGGCATCAGTAGAGTTTGAAGTCGAAAGCGGAAGGTTGTGCCTGTTCAGACTGCAGCAGCAACTTGGTCGGTCGCCGTTGAGTCGCTCGAAAAGATCCCCGGGCTGCAGGATAATAAAGCGTGACGCGTGTGCGTAACATAAAAATAACCATAAAGCAAATGCTATCCACTCTCTGTGCGGAGTGAAATGAAGTGAGGTGAAGTGAAGCGAGAAAAAAAGAAAAATACTATATCCGACGAAGGCAAAACGGAATTCCTTTAAAAATCGGCAAATAAACAAGAGGCTAAGAAGAGCACACACACCGGTTTTGTGCAAAATAAAAAAGAAAAGAAAAAGCAAGGGAAGCGAAAGGAAGAACGAAGTGAAATCAAAAGAATTCTTCGGCCCGAAATGGAGCTGAACGGAAGACGATTGTTGAGCTGCGGCCTGGGATTCTTCTGCCTGATCTTTTGCTGTTACGGTGAGTTAAATCCCCCGACTGACTCATCTCGCAGTATTTCGTAACTCTCTTCCTCTCCTCCAGCTGTCCCCTTATCTTTCGAGGATGCCAGCATCATAAAGGGCCCCCAATCTGCGATTACCATCAAGGAACAGAGTCCTCTGCAACTGCCCTGCGACTACCAATTGTCGGAGGAGTATCTTCAAAAGAATAGCGTGATCCTGCGCTGGCGGAAGGATAGCAAAACCCTTCGTCAAGTGGAACTGGGCCGGATGAGCAGTACCACCAGCGAACCCCAGTTGGAGACTATGCTGCGCGAGGATTCTCGAGTGTCACTCAGCAAGGACAGTGGTTCCCTGCAGTTTAACAGTGTCCTGGCCAGCGATGCCGGCCAGTATCAGTGTCAGTTGGTCATCGAGGGATCGGTGGCCGCCAGTTCTGATAGCGGAGCTCTAACTGTGATTGAGCAACTCAAGTTTATGCCTCAGCCCACATCTAAAAATCTGGAGCTGGGAACGCTGAGTAAAGTTCATTGCAAGGCGCAGGGAACGCCGGCGCCACAAGTCAAGTGGACAAGGGTAAGTTGTTGATTATTTGAGGGACTTACTAGGTTATTTTTATCCTTGGAATACAATGTAGAATATAGAATATATTCAAGAAATTTAAACTACAATTTCACAAAATTTACCCTAATTAATCCTGTTAATATTTCACTATTCCTTTTCCAGGAAACCCAACTACCTCTTCCTGCCAATGTGACCGACCAGAATGGAACTCTGATCTTTCACCAGGTCAGCAATGATCAGCGTGGCCAGTACACTTGCATTGCCTCGAACAGTCAGGGACAGATCAGTGCCACCGTTTCCATCAATGTGGTGGTGGCGCCCAAGTTCAGTGTGCCGCCAGAAGGACCCATCGAGGTGTTGGAAACAGGGACGGCCGTAATCCATTGCCAAGCCATTGGGGAACCCAAACCTACGATTCGTTGGGACAAAGATTTAACATACTTAAACGAGAACAACACGGATGCAGAGCGCTTTACGCTGATGGAAAATGGAACGCTAGAAATAAGGAACGTGGGGCCGGAGGATGAGGGACGCTATGGCTGCACCATTGGCAGCAGTGCTGGACTGAAGCGAGAGGATGTCCTGCTGGTAGTTAGGTCCAGCAAATCAGCCTCCAATTCGATAGTGACCAGGATCATAATCGTAATCATCTGCCTGGCCTTCCTCTACTTTGTGCTGGTCCTGGGATTGAAGGTCTGGTACCGATATCGCCGTCACCTGGGTAAGGTGCAGCTCGAGGATGGTCATGTGCAGTCTCCCACCGATGGCCAGGAGCATGACCATCCGGAGAACGAACCCTGCCTCACGGAAGCCAACTCCAGCAAAAACTTGAAGAGCAAACTGCGCGAGAGCACAATCCTGGAACAGGAGTCACAGGTGGCCGATGATATTGTGTGAGGAGGAGGATGAGATGGAGTATTAGCTCCTGAGAGAAACTTTCCATGATCTCGGTCCTGTGCCCTTTTCCCTGCCCCTCGTTCTCTCCCTCTCCCTTCGAGTGTTACTCCGTTTTGTTGTTGTGGGAAATCAAAAAAGGAACTTGTGAAATCCAACCCAGAAGTCTATTTGTATTTATATTTATCTAGTTCATACGTATTTATGCATGTGTGTGTCTCTCAGTGTATATATTTATATAAATATATCCGATGTACAGTTATTTTTTAGTAGAATAAATATTTTATAGCTCTCATAGAGCCCAATTTTATAGCGCAATCGTTTCAATCTCCATTTTTTTTTCGTTTTGTTTTGCGGGTGCACTGTAGCAATGAGGCGGAGTAGTGGGAGTAGAATCGTAAAATCCCTCGATGCCACCACCATTGAACATAAATACGGTGCCCACTTGGCAGGGCCGTAAAGCCCATGGAGCCCGGATGAACGTTCAACAGCTTTTTATGCGCTTTTTATGACGAAAGCAGAGCGCGCGCGCTCCTCGAATGACGGCAGCGGAGGAGTAGCCAGCTCTGATGAGTTCATAGGAAAAAAAACTCAACCCCTAAGATAGAAAGTCGTAAAATAGTAGCTTGTCATTCTGGTGTCTCATCTAACACAGGGATGATAATTTTGTTAAATGAATACAAGGGAATTCTTAAGATTCCCTGAACAAGGTCTTTTAAGAATGGAGATCATTTGTGGAATAGAGGGATGTAGCCATATGGCTTGGGTTAATATGAAACTGATGGTTTTGGGAAGGATACCTAATTGTAGGAGAAGGATATTATTGGATTATATTTATATATCAATAAAGAAGTGACCTTCCTATGTATGACATTCCAAGTATGACATTGCTAATTAAACTCAAGGTTCTTTTAATTGAATAGAACAATATAATTAATAATTTCCAATAGTTTCAGATCTTTGACAATACAAAATATTAACTAAACCAGATAGGGAAGTAACATCTATTAATATATCAATATTTATTTTCCTTATGATCATATCAAAGCTGTTTGCTGTCATGTTGAACTCTTACCAGGGGGAATCACCCTTTCATGTCAACATAAGTCATCTGTGCTGTGCTCTGGCCATCATCAAGTGAGTTCCCCGCAATTGCCCGACGACAATTCCCTACCAATTGCCAGCGTCTGCACTTAATCGCTTCATTTCCATTCCCATTTCCATTTCCATATTCATGCCTGCTCTCTGTATCGCAATTGGCTCTTGGTTATTTCTGCTGCCTATGCGTTTTATGCATATTTTATGGTTTTTTATAGCGCTCGAATAAACAGCGCACATCAAAGGCAGTATCCAGAGGCAACTACACATGCGCAGGTTACTCCATGCCGCACCGGAGATAAAAAAGTAAGCGGCAAGTGCAATTAAACGACCACCCCAGCCTGCATTTCCACCATGGAATGGTATGGTATCCTATGGCCCCACCTCCACACACTATACATATATTGGATATATGTGTATATAGGCCTTTGATCTGATGCGGCGACGACGACATCGACATGCATTAAAAACTTGTTGTTTGGAGCCCAGGGCCTTCCTACTCTTCGATTTTCCCCCCATTTTTTTCGCCTTATTTGTTTACAGCAAGTACGCGGGCCCGGTGCCTCCCAAAAACAAAAAAAAATTAATACACCTTCAAACGCGCTGTTTAAATGTTTATTTTGTTTAGTCTACGCAAAGGCCGCGTTACTAAAATTTATTTTAATGCCTCCAAATGTTTGATGTTTGCCAGCGGAGAGAGACTTTCGATTCGGTTCCGTGATTCTTGCACGGAATTCTCTGCAACTCTGGGATGGGCTCCATAAAATTATACGATTGCGAGGCGTTGAGTTACGGTAAGCAGTTCGAAAATAATAATTTCGAAATACATATAGTATATGGATCGGTTCCTAATGGATAAAGCGGGGGAAATCCCATCAAAGATGAAAGGAATCTTGGTTTGAAATAGTTCAAAGAATCTGCAAGATACATTCTTTTCAAGGAATTGTTTCTAAATATTCCAAAGACTTCTTAGTTAACTTGGCTTATTAATTTCAGCTTTAGATGGCATAAAAATAATTTAATATTAATTCTGTTTCCTAGAAATATTTGTGATACGGAAACTATTTGAAATTGTTCAAAGAATCCCAAAGAAACATTTCCTCCAGGGGGATTTTCTTTCTTTAAAAACTTCTTTCTCTAAAGCTAATTAAGATGTGAACTCACAAGCATGCAGATACAGATATCCTTTGACTTATATATCCAATTAACATAATACTCTTTCACAACCCCTTTTCTGAATAGAAAACTTTTGTGCAGAATTATTAACACACCATTTGCAGCTTTGGTTGCTTCGATCGCTCGACAACACCCCAAAATAAAAATCATGCCTAAAAACGAAACAACAGAAATAATAAAACATAAGCCCAACATTCAGGCAGGGCATGGCATAAATCTCCAACTTTATGACATCAATAACTGTCGTTCATCCAAAGTCGGAAAGCGGGAATGGAAAATGGAAAAGCGCACTGCCGAGGGCCCAACTTTGGATGGTCGTTCGTCTATGGTCCCTGGTCCCTGGTCCCTGGTCCCTTTACCCTGCTGGGCATGGCCAACATTTGATAACCGCACACCACACACAGACACACACGCATTTCCACGCAGATATAATCACAAAGGGCTGTTAATCAGGGGCGGGGCAAAAGGGGAACCACCACCACCCCACTGGCACATCCACATCCACATCCACCCGGATATATAGTTTATACAAATGGCAACGGCGTTTTACGACTGTTGGGTGTCAGTCAGCGCCGGCAAAAGGATCTGCTGCAATTGTTTTTGTGGCTCTTAGGTTGCCTTTCCATTGTGCGGGGTTGAAAGGCCTCGTAAAAAAACAAGCGGAAAACTATAAAATGGAAAACACACACACGAAAGCAGAAGGGGCACACGCTCATAATCGGCACAGTAGTCGCAGGCTGTCTTAGATGCACCGAAAGAAATTATCTCAAATCGATGGTTAGCGTTACTTTCAGCAAGGGTGATACATAAATAAATAAATGTAATACTGTAAATTACTTAATCTTACTAAATTTCTTTAATTTTTTAGAATAGTTTTAAAATTTTAACGATGCAGGAAGATACATAAACATTATCTACAAATATCTGATACCTTTCTGTATATCATTTATTTCTTATTAAATATCTTGAAGTAAAACATTAACCATGTACAAACTCTAGCCCATATATTAATTAATACCAATTATACCAAATAAAAATTTAATTCCTAAATGGGTATATATTTTTTCCTAAGTGTACATAATCAAAAGCCTCTTGCAGTTTCTTCAAGCGCGTTTCAGCTCGTAAAACAGCAAGCCACCAATGGATTTTCCTGCAGCTACCACTCCCCCTTTCTTCCTCTCGACCAACCCATTTTAGCCGATTCTTTGGCTTGGTCATTAAGACGCATTATTGTTTAGATTTAAAATCAAAAGGGGGGATGAGGAGGCAGCTGGCGGTTTGCATGGACTCAGGATCTATGATTACCAAAAGCTGATAGCTTCATTTGGGAGAGGTTGATCTTCCTATCAATTTAAGTAGGATTTAAATAATTAAAAGTAAGAAGATAGTCATATTCTGACTTTATGACCAGTGTGATATTCCTTCCATTGTTTAAAAAATATAGCGATGGTATAATAAAGTTAATAATCAATCAACAATGACAAGCATTTTAAACACAACAAGCTTAACTTGTTTTAGGTTTTTTAACAACTCGATATAAGAGCTTGTTCAATAAAATTACTTAAAATTTGGTCTTAAATTTTAAGATACCAATATATATAACATTCTAATCTCCCCAATTTTAAATTTCAATGAATTTTTCAAATTTTACGCGCCCAACAAAGGTCGACTTCAGCTCGGCAACACTGCTTGAAAACGCAGGCAATACTCAAAATACTGGTTATAGTCATGGGAACTCTCAGCGAGAGAGAGAGAGTTCATAGCACAAACTGAACCCAGTATTCTTAATATAGAGAGCCAGCAGAAAGCCGGTTCCCACCAACAACTTCGAGTAGCGCAGATACAGATATAAACAGACTTCGAACGCGTGCAGTTTCGGTTCGATCCGTTAGATACTTCGCTCCGATCCGAATCGTTCTGTGTTTATTTCGCTGCGTGACGTGACTCCTGGCCCCCGACTCCGACCAGGTTGTACTATACGAAAGATTCACCCACCAAAAGCCGGTTACAGCCGGGATGCAGCGCGACGGCCAAGGATGCAGCTGATGCGGCGCGCCGTTTCGAGGCTGGCTTTTGTATCTTTGGGATACAAATTAAGTTGATTTGTTGCGCTCGCGTTCTCCTTTGGGTAATTGAACCCTGCTCGACTCCGGTATCTGTGCGTCTTCGAGCATTGCATTGCATTTTGTGTATCTAGATACCTTTGTCGGTATCCGTCAGATATCGTACTCCGCCTCCGCCTCCGCCGGGCACCGTGCCGCGCTTGTCAATCTGTTCGCTGATAAAGTGGAAACCCGGGACAACCACAAAACACAAGCGGACACCAGAGATACTATTCCTCTACAGAAACAGATACAACACAAACAGCCGTGGAGTTTGTTCGGAGATAAATGCATTTCATGCGTTCCCAACTATGTAAATAGCAATTTAATTTGAGTGTCCACAGTAAATATCAAAAAACCGCCCCGGACTCCGGTAACCACCATTGCACCATCACCATCACCATCCCCAATCCCAGTTCCAGACCCAATCTCCAGTGTTCGGAGCCCCTGAAAAAGGGCAGTCGTGGTCGTCATCGTCAACGTCGTCGTCGTCGTAGTCGTCGTCTGGCATCCAAATATTGAATATTTACAAATGCGTTGAGTGCATTTTCGAGTGGCCGGCACTTTCAGCACAACTCTGGTGGTTGTGTTGCCTCCCGTGTGTGTGCGTGTGTGTTCGAGAGTGTATTCATCGGATTGTCAGCCATAAAGCCCGTAAAAACTCCAATCCGTCGACTATATAACCAATTCGCGTGTGTATTTTCGAGTGTGGCTTCGATTTTATCACTTGCTAATTGAGAACAGAAGTGGATATATCTATCGAGTGCGAGGATAAAACTTCAAATTATAGATATGGCAGCAGTCCACATTCTGGCGCTGGCTTTGATGACGGGTAAGCGGGATACAAAGGGTTCTTTTTGCGTTTATTTTTTCTATTTGGGGTGTCTAAATTGAGGGGTTTATCTAAGGGGATTTTTTTCTATTCGCAAATAAGTGAATCTTATTTCATTTGGCCAGGGTTTCCCGTTCGCTTTCATTTGTTTTGTTTTGATACTAGAGATTGCTTTTGCAACTAGATCACGCATAGAGAAACTTCAAAGGAAGCTAAACATTTGTGTTTGCTAATTCAATGCCTTCCTTCAATGAGACCACCCATTATGTGGACTCTATTAACCCCGAGGCGAGCTAGTAGCTGCTCTAGCTATTCTTCAGACTCAGTGAGGGCTATTTTGGTTGAGCCTTTGTCTCTCTGTTTGGGAATTGAATTTTGAAAGGCAAGCGGCGTGCAAAATGACTCAATTAAGAGTCAGCCAGAAGCCAGGAGCCTGGCAGAACTAATTTCAAATAGAAGAAGCCAAAAGTCAGCGGGAGAGGAAACCGCTTTGGAAAATTATGAGACCCGACTCCTCCGGTGGCAAGGAGTACGAGGACATGCGCGGCCCAAGTTCAAAATGAAGTCGTTGGGCAAAGGACCTAAGCAATGCTTAACGAAAAGGAAGGCAAATAATGTCAGGAGCACATGCAGAGAGAACAATTTTGAGAAATTTTAAATAAGTCAAACAAACAAATTACAAACTATTTCACACTTTTTAAAAGCATGACCAAATGTACTTACTTCTTTCGAGTGAAATCTTTAAAGAACCCTATTTCTCTCAGTGTCCCGACTCACACACACTTGAAATGAATAGGGACTTGGCAGTTTAAGGATCAGGATAACCACTTGAAGTGAGACAGCCGACGCCGAAAATTTCAGCTAATCAAATATAGTTTACGGCAAGGATTACAAGAGGGATCTGCTGTCCTGGAACGGGGACTGGGTATAGGGATCAGGATCGGGTCTCTTATGCAAGGCCCAGGTCCTTGGCAACGCACATGTGTGTGTGTGTGCGTTTGTATGTGAGCGATGAAAACTGCTGACTGTTAAGTAGCACAAAGGCAAACAGCCGCAAACAAAAGCCAGCCGGCAGACACAGAAAATGAGGGGGAATCGCATATTTCAGAATCTGTGCAACGCTACAGAGGTCCATTATTTGTACGGCAAATAATGCGGCTGCCTGTGTGTGAGTTTCTGTGTATGTGAGAGCGAGTCCTTTTGTGTGGCAGTCATAATTTGTTATTCAAGCATGCAAAATGCTGCATGCAACATGCCAGGCCAAAAGCAGAGAGCAAAAGCATCCATCCCACATCCCACATTAAGGGCAGCTGCTGCTGTATGGCAAAACTACAAAACTCCCCCCTTAACAGTCTCGTCCTGTCTGCGTCCTTCGGCAACCTTAAAGACCTCAAGTCGGAAAGTTCACTCGAGAGCTCTCTTGTAAATTGTACGAACAGGCTAAGTATTTGGCTAGAAGGCATAGGGAAATACAGGCGAAAGTCTCTAACTTGGACAGGCATTTTGAAAGGATGTAGGAGTAAAGGAGCTAAGGGAGCTTAAAGAAATGTTTAATTTTTAAGGGATGTAACTCTATTTAAATATGCCAGGAAATGGACTCATAACCCTCCATGCAAGGAAGTCTTCTTAAAGATTTTCTAACATAAAAACCCCAAATAAACCCCGGACAAACCATGAATAAAGAATGAATAAACCTCCATTCGAATGATTAGCCCTGCTGTAGTCTTTAAATTAAATTCCAACTCCATCAAAGCAGACGCAGGAGTCCATGTCCATCTTTCATCCCCGGAGAGAGAAAACCCTAGATCAAACATTTGACGGGTAATTGTCAGACACATTTCCACTTTTCATTCACAGCCTGTCTGGCTGTTGACTTGCAGTTTTCCGGCCAGGTTTCCCAGACAAATGCCGCACATTCCAGAGTGACAGTTCAGTTTAGTTGGTTGGAGCTTGGAGCTTGCTGGAGTTGCTCCTCCTCTAGCTCGGCGCAGTACAGAAAATCAAATCAAAACGCCACCCATGGGGCAAGTTCAAGTGGCTGCCACAGTGGGTTGCCTGATTATTACAACAATATTTCGCATTCATTGTGCTTAATCGACAAATGTTGCCGCACAATTTGTGGCACTCGGCACTTGGATCCGTCCATATCTGAATCTCGAGATGCTGATGAGCTGGAGATGGAGGCCCAGCCGCAGCAGTTGGTCCACTACGACCCGGTATTACTTGCTGCTGACTTGCTGATTTCGGTTATTCGAGCCAAACAAACGAACTAATTATCACACACACGCAGGCGAAAAGGAACAAAGGCACTGAGAGAAATTACGAAATCTTTAAAATCAATTGTAAATAATTACACAGTCATCTCCATACCTATTCTTATCCAAAGGATGTCAAAGAACTTAGACTTGCCATACAATGAATGAATAAATGTTTCAGAATTTTAAGCTTACAGAATAGAAATCTTAAAGAAGAGAGAAATACAACCTTCTCAAGTACAGAAATTGTTTTCGCTTCAAGTAAAAATTCTTAAATTAAGACATTTTTTAGACTTCTAGACTTCTTTCCCCTCAGTGTATAGTTACAGACAGATGAAGATGGGCAGTTGCGACTGCTGGGACTGCCCGCTGCTCCGCGACTCTGTCGCTGATGTTTGCAGCATCAACACTTTTTTCTGTTTGCTGCTCCGGCTCCAGCTCCGGCTCCGGCTCCCTCCTCTTGGCTCCAGCTCTGTCCACAGCTCCAGCCTGGTTTCGAGCCCCCTCTTACGCATCTCGTGCCCACATCAGCGCAATCAGCGCGACGGCAGACGCAACGAACTGAAGAGCGGGACGCATATTTCTTTAATCGACGCCCAGTAAATGACTTTGTGCCCGGCGCCCTCCCTTCCGTTCCGGCGGCCCCCAGGACTGGCTCGAACTCGTTTTCCGCACGGCAAATTAAATCGATTCAGCGGGGGAATATAGGAGGAGGGAACAAAGAAGGTGCTGTACGAGGAGGAGGTCCAGGCCTGGGCAACTGCCTTTTGGGTTTGGCTTCGGCTTTGACTCGCTCTGCCGTGTATCATAACACGTCGCTGGGGCTATGTGACTCGAATGGGATATGAAGGCAGGCCGGGGAACTCCCTGCCTCGAAACGACTTTAATGATGTTGTTGTTGCTGGTGGTGGTGTTGTTCCTGGTCCCGCTCATTGATTCCAGAGGAGGTTCAAGCTGGGTCCTGTCCCTGGTCCCCCACAATCTGAGGTGTTGTCTCAAATTGCTCCAATTAGTGGCCAAATATAATGGTGGCCGTTTTGTAGTTCTTCTTGTTCGTTCTTTGGTTTCCCGCACACACATATAATCAAAAATAATTGCTTTTGAATTGCTTTTAGTTTAGGTCTGTGACTCCGACTGTGGCTGCGGTTCGCCAATAATCCTATAGAGCCCCATTCACTTGACTCCTCGTCCTGGCTGGGCGCCACTTTTGGTTTTTGTTGAACGCTTTTGATAGGATAAACTCTTTCGAGTCCTGCCAGCTCATTAAGTAATCGTCATTAAAATGCAAATACCTTTTTTATTTGTATAAAACGCCACACCTGACCATAGAATTGAATTATATATCTCTGCCGTGAATTGCATTTGCGGCTGTTGATTTAATATAATAACCAAAATGCATTCAACAACAAACAAAAATGAAATAAAGTAAAAAGCTGGCAAACAAAAAAAAAACATATTTTCGCTTCGGAATACAGGGATATATTTTATGTTTGCCGCGTTTTTATGGCCGCCTTTTCTCCGGGCTTTTAATTATGTTGGCGCAGAGAGAGTTGTGGATACTTTTTTGTTTATTTTATTTTCATACACATATTGTAATTTTGTTTGAGAACACGCAACTTCAGTCCGCAGTGATGGAGTTTATATATAGCACCCAGGCGGCTTAATACTCTACTCTACCTTTAAAAGGAGTTAATAATATATTTAAGTCATGTTTAAGGTGTTAAATCATTAACTTGATATTTTGATAAAATAATGTTCTTTAAGGCTTAAATTGTAATGCATGTTTCTCTTCGATTTATGTAAGGGAATCATATAATTCGTTTTGCAGCTGACTTTTCCCCCTTTTCAAGTATTTTGTTTTTGCAGTTTTTTGTACTTTTTACCCTTTTGCAAAGTGCTTAACAAAATTACATTTACGTTAAACACTGTAATTTAAGCAGCTTAAGCGAATTTAATTTGTTTTAACCACTTTAATTAAACGAAATGAAGCTTAATGCACTTTTTTTTAGTTAATTATACGGAATAGGGTTATAATTGTGATGAGCTTAGGCGGCAGAATTTCACAATTTAAAGCTATACTTTAGGGCCTGTAACTTGTAACCCGTAATTGCTTCAATTACTCTTGACACATTGTACATATTCCTGCTTTATTCCAGCTTCTGTTTGGGCCAGTTCATCGCAATTCCGGCGATTACCCCAGAGTCAGTCGGTGGTGGAGAATGAATCCGCTGACTTTGAGTGCGAGTCCACGGATCCGTCCAGCGAACTGCACTACGAGTGGTTGCATAATGGTAAGCCATCACTTTACATATATGCATTCCACGGATTTCCCCATTACGTATTCATCGTGTTCCAGGTCATCGGATCGCGTACGACAAGCGTGTCTATCAAATCGGCTCCAATTTGCATATCGAGGCAGTGCAGCGGCCGGAGGATGTCGGCGACTATGTCTGCATCGCGACAAGTTTGGCCAGCGGCGCCAGGGAGGCGTCTCCGCCAGCCAAATTGAGCGTGATATGTGAGTAGTTACTTTCTATATCTATCTATCTATATATCCCAATCCCCTCTGCAACATATGTAGCATGTATCCATTGCGATGGCCATAAATGGTCGCAATGAGCAAATTGACTGATGGTTAAGGGCGGTCGCAAATCTCTGACTTTCCGCTGGGCGAAATTAACAAAGCTAAATTGGATTGCATGCTTGGAGAAGGCACTGCAAAAAAATGGGTTTTAAGGAAACACATAGAAAATTTCAGTTTTAAAGGAATTATTTAACATATCTTTATACCCTTGCAAGGGTTTAATCAGAAGCTTCTTACTCTGTAAGAAGGCATTTCCGACCCTATAAATCATATATATTCTTGATCAGCATCAAAAGCAGAGTCAATCTAGCCATCTAGGGCAGAAAAAAAAATTTGTTTAATTGTTTCAAAATTTTATAAGGGGTTATCTGGTGAAAACTGAAGAAGTTATAATCTTTAAATTTATTAACTTCTTTTATTTCTTATAAAATGGCACCGCCATTCTCATTCCTCTCAAATTTCTCGATCGTTCCTATGGGAGCTATATGATATAGTCGTCCGATTTTCATCAAATTTTACACAAAATTTTAGAATAATATGAACTGGCTATATCTCAAATTTGAATCATATGCACAGATGTGCGAGATGTTTTTTGGAACAAATTTAAGAGCAAGATTTTTGAATGAAACTATGGAGTTATTCTTCTATATAATTTAGTAGTATATAAATCGTAGCACGACGAATCGGTGGACTATATACAAACATATATATAGCTGACAGAGGAACGAGGGGAAATTTTTATGAAAAAATATAAAAACTTTTCAAGTTCTAAACAGATTTTCATCAAATTTGATATATGGCCACTATATATTATCTAAAAATATCAGAAAGTTTCTAAGTATGTAAAGGGGACCAAAGCAGTAAGGAAATAAATTGGAATATATAGTCTAGACCTAGGTCTGACACCACCAATAGCTTCTTCATACATAATATAAATGTCATGGTTAAGACTTACCGCAGTAAAGGACACGTCATTGTTTAATTCCTTTCAGTGTAGTGACCAAGATTGGGTGACTTCATCTAAAGTAAGCTTCTTCCTAGTCATCCAGATGTGTTTCATTGGCCACGTCATATTTTTGAAGTCGAAGGCTGATCACTTGCACTATCACTGTTGATGTTAACACTAGGTACCCCTAGGACAGACTGAAGCGCGCGCGACCTCAGCGCCTCTATTTATAGTCCCCGAGCAGAGCAGAGAAGAGCAGAGCAGAGAAGAACAGAGCAGAGAAGAGTAGAGAAAAGCAGAGCAGAGAAGAGCAGAGAAAGTGAGTGCGTGGGAGAGAAGCAGTTGCCTCTAGAGATTAACATAGAGTGAGCCTTATAAAATGGCTATGTATCAAATTTGATGAAAATCTGTTGAAAACTGAATATGTTATACTTTTTAATTGTATTAATTTCTCGATCGTTCCTATGGGAGCTATATGATATAGTCGTCCGATTTTCATCAAATTTTACACAAAATTATAAAATAATATGAAATGGCTAAATTTGATCAAATTCTGTTGAAAACTAAAAATGTTATAATTTTTTTTGTAAAAATTTTCCGATCATTCCTATGGCAGCTATATGATATAGTCGTCCGATCCGGCCCGTTCCGACATATATACGAGTCCGTTTAGAAACGGACAGATGGACAGGCGGACATAGCTAGATCGACTCGGCTGTTGGTCCTGATCAAGAATATATATACTTTATATAGTCGGAGGTGCCTCCTTCACTGCGTTGCAAACTTCTGACTGAAATTATAATACCCTGCAAGGGTATAAAAATGGGTATGCAGATTTATTAAACTAATAAAAACTAGCATAGGACAGCTTCCCGAATTAAAATTAATGAATTTTTGGCTTAGTTATGATATTAATATTATTATTAAGTATTGACTTATTGAACAAATTGTCAGAGAAATTATATATAATTATCGACTCAAATAATGGTATTTTAATTTTCGTCAGAAGCTTTTAACACTGTAAGGAATCATTTCCGACCCATATATATATATTCTTATTCAGCATAAAAAGCCGAGTCGATCTAGCTATGTTTTAAAGAAAACTATTTTTTTCAATTTTTTTTTAATTTTGTTAAATTATAAATTGTGTATGCAGATTTATTAACCTAATAAAAACTTACATAGGAACGTTTTCCGAATTAAAATTAAAGCTTTTTTGGCTAAGTTATGAGATTTTTTAATTTTGATTTTTACAAAAAATTGGATATATAAATATATAACAGCTTTATAGCATATGAAACCCAATAGTAAATGCAACAGCTAAATTTATAAATATTTAAAAAATAATGTATTTCAATAATTTAAACATAAAATTCATTAAAATGCTATACATTATAGAAGATCCTTAATCTTTTCTGTTTGTGTAACAGCTACACATAGGGCAAATTCATTTGATTAATGCTGCATTTAATGGCATTCCTTCCTACCCCTGCCCCACCAACCACTCCCCCTTTCCTCACCCCTTTGTGGATCTGGGCAAACCACAAGACAACAGAAAAGGTAAAGAGGCATAAAAACGCAACCGAAGCGGACGAAACGCAGCACAACAAACCGATGAAAGATAAAAACCGAAAGTTTTGATGTACATACGTCAGGTTCTTCTGTCCCTCCCCCTTGGCCCTTACTCTCGCCACTCCCCAAAGGCCCCCTCTGCACTACGCCCCTTGCCGAAGGGCCACAGGAAGTGCAGTGCAATGCACAGAGCGCACAGTCTCAGGCAACGGAGCGTAAAGAAGAAGACTCAATCACTGAAGAAAACTAAGAAAGTATAGAATTTATAATTTGTATGTTTCGATTTTTGTATTATTTATCAAGTATTTGTTAGGCGTTATAGATCAAGGCTTTAGAAAATGTAGCTAGAAACATGTTGAGCAACATAGTTGTTTCCTGATGTTGCACAAGTTTAATAGCAACATCAATGAAAGGAAGGACACACAAAAAGGACCAAATCGTATCGCCTGGTGATGTTCATATATAGAAAAATATATATTTTAAGGCTTAGAAAACTTTAATTTAACAAATTATACATCCATTAAATGTTCACTAAAACTTCTTTAAATTTAAACCTAATTTCCTGCAGTGCCTTTGTTGATTCCCTTCAAGTAGCAAGTGCAGTTGCAGTTCTTGGCCTCGTGTTGAGGCAGCGGCGTCACGTGATTGATGTTCATTTAGTTGCATTTGCCTTTAGGCAGAAAAATGCATAAATTTAACAAAACAGCTCCCCGATCTGGCCGCCGCCTCAACCCCTTCGTGTAAACAAAACGCGAGTTTTTATGCACAATCTGGAGTGCATGTGTTTGGGCGAGAGAGATAGTATCTGTATCTGGTCCCGGGATCCGCATCTGTAGCTGGGCTGTCAGCACGGCCACGGCACCGGGGCTGTGATCAAAGCCACCCAACACACAGCAGAGACCTCTTCCTTGGGCCGCTATTTATACACCAGCCTCATCTCAAGTGCTTTTAGCTAATTAATTAACTAATTAATTTGTAGTTTCGGGAGTTGATTTTAATTGCTGCTTTTCCCAAAAGGCAGCTGCTGTGGGGATGTGTCTTGGCGCCAGCTGAAGCTAAGTGGGTTATGTGATTACAGCCCCAGTCCCCTGCTGGCCAGTTCTCCCATCAATCTCATAATTTTTAAGCAGCGGCAGACGATAACTATTAAAATATGCAAGGAGCTGGAGAAGAGATGGTGTCGTTGCTCCCCTCCTTCAGTTTTTGTTCTTTCAACAATTTTATTCCTGCTGCTGCATTGTCTTAGCCGGGATTTTCTTGTCTCCATTTTCCTAGGGAATAAGTGTTCAATTAAGCGGGAAGAAAAGTGACATTTTTACTTGCTACATTTAACAAATTTGCGATGGCAGAATAAATTGAGGAAAAGCTGTGGGGAGTAGTAGAAACTTTGACTGTGCTTTAAAGGGAAAATGGAAAGATTGAATAAATCAAATTTTTATAAAAACAAGAGAATATGGTCAACTATTTTTAAAAAATAATTGATAGAATTATACCTGAAGTAAACAGAATTATAGTTAAATTAACAAACAAAACTATACAGAATCAAGAAAATCTCAACAAACCTCTCAGAATATAGTATAATAAAGATAGATACATATATAAATAAGCAGCTGTATCACATTATCTAGGAATTAAAGACAAATAATCCCGGCAAATGCAAGCAATCTCTGTGACAAAGTTCAGCCATCCTCCCATTTCGCTGGGATCATAAAAACTGGGGAAGACAACACGCTGACAGTGTGCCGGGAAACTAACCGATGACTACAAAGAATTAAGCAGACAGTGGAGGAATTAAACAGACGGCAATAAAACCAGGACTCAGAATCAACTCAGGGCCAAAAAAAAAAGAAAAACAAGCATTGAAAGGAAGAAAAGGAAGCGCAGTCAGACCAGAGCCAGACGACGGCTGAGGAGTCCTGGTTGAAGGACGACCAAAAGCAGTAGGGGGACATTCCAAACATTTGCTCACCCAAAAAGGGGTTGTTGGACTCTCGGAATATCAGCTGAGCTGAGAGAGAGAAATGTGTTTCCAGAGGGGGGAAAGGGAAATGAAATGCAACATTAACACGAAACATAAACATAAAATGAGAAATGGCAGCAGCAGCAGCAGCAGCAACAATGGCAACCGAGCCGGCAAAGTCATAAAAACCAAACAAAATGCAAAGACACAACAGCACCGAGCACATTGGGGGTTCTCCGTCGAAGGGGTTTCGAGGACGAAAACCACCCCCAAATCGGCACAGCACCCCCATATATATATATACATATATATATATATACATATATCCTGGCTGTGTTGGTTGTATCTGTGCTCTAGACACAAGTTCAAGTTGACTGCAGTTGGCAAGTTGGGTTTTTATTTTACGGATTCGCCCGGATTCCTTCGGGGGTGTGTGGAACAGCGGCAACTCGAGGGGGGAACCGGATAATTTTCATTTTGTGAATGCCGGAAAAACGCATAAAATTTTACGAGCCGAGCTCGGAGAACATTAAAGGGGACGACGATGGCGATGACTACGACTACAGACAGACAGAGAGACTGAAAAACAGAAAAACAGACATGAGCTTGGCAAGCAGAAACCATAGCTAACTTTTTGGCGCGCTAGCCTGTGTAACCTCTCTGTATCTCTTTCTAAACACTGAGCAAAAATTAAGGAAATTTAATGAATTCTTTAAGAAGATTTTAAAGGGAATCGGAAGTATAAGTTTATAGGCGCTTATATATAGAATTCTCCACAGATTCTACGAAGAGATCCTTTTGATATTAAACCCCAGTGACTTCCGGAACAACCACGCATATCCCCTTTGTTTTTTCGTTCAAATATAATATAAATCTAGCTTAAGGGCTCAAAATTAAAAAGATACATTTAAAAAACCGCCTGACTATCCGCTCTTCAAAGAAGATCACATTTCTTCACGTGCATCCCTTTTAATCTCTCTCTTTCTAACCTGCAGGACTTTCTTTATTTTCCTTTTTGGCATTTATTTTACTTTTGGCTTTTCTCTGTTGTTACACGAGTTGATCATTAGCAACTTTTTGGGGAAGGCATTAGAGGGAAATAGCAGCAGCAGCAGCAGCAACAGGAGCGTAGCTCAACCGAAAAAGGGGACTTCTGTCCTTGCAACCGGGCAAAGGTCGCCCCACCGGGACCCACCACTGTCAATAGAAATCGAGGAAAAGCAAAGGGACAGACGCCAGACGCCGTGTGCGATAATCGAATGTTTAACGTTTTAATTTGAAAAGCATTTTGGGGGACAGCATTTTGCGCTGAGACAGCACCGACGACCAACGGCCAACTTTAATTAAAGATTCAACGATAACGCACTGGAGAGCTCTGCCAAGAGCTCCTAGAGCTTACACATTCCTCTGTGTCTGGCCATAAATTTTCCATAAATGGCCAGTGGAAAATGGTATCCGGGGGAAACCCAAAATCAGTTGATGAAAACCCATCTCATCGAATTGTGTGCGCAAGCTGGAAAATAGTTCTCATTTGCTGAGTGATTATCTTGAAACAAATTTTGATTTGCAAATTCCGCAGAGGAAATGCAACTGCTTCAGCGCCAATTTGTGAAATGGGTCAATAACTTGTAAGCCGCTTTGTGCAACCAATTCAAGTGAAATGGAGTGGAGTGGCAGCCGATGTGGAGTGCAGGAGGGCTGCGTAAGTCCATTAACGTTCACAATTACTGACGTCCACTTCAGAGAGCCGGCGAGCAGTAGCAGCAGCCACTTGTAGGGGCTCGGGTGCCCATTGGGAAAGTGGAAAAGTGGAAAAGTGGTAGAGTGGAAAAGTGGCTTTATGACAGCGCTGAAAACACAGCCGCTCGACACAAGCTCTGCCTGCGCCGGCCGGTCAAATAATCTATTTTCGATTATCAATTAATTATATTTTCATAAAAAGTCAAACGATAAAGAGCAAACTGCAGGCATGCAGCGATATCTTATCGGGGGTTTATGAGGTGGAGAAGCACCGTGGGCTCTTAGTTGACGAAATAAGACTCAGTCGGCACACTTATTTCTCCTTTGGAGCACGAGAAGGGGTCTCAGTCCGACTGTCAATTCCGATATCTATAATTCCCGCCCGCCTTTCGACATTTACTTCCACGTTTGTTTACCCAAGGCGTCTCTATTTCTTATTTCTTTTTTTTCCTTTATGGGTTCCAAACTCACACTCCGCCTGCATTCCAGCAATTGTTTACAGCGATTGTGGTTTATGCTATAGCCCTATGCCAGCCAGCGAAAAGTTTTTAACAAATTTATTTTGTTTTGGAGCCGTTCCCTGAGTTTTATTTTCCACGTTTTTCACGCCGCGGCACGTTGAACGTGTGAATGATGACTCCGCGCTCTCTCCTCCTTTCAGAAACTCCCACACAACCAAGGCATAGCATACAGTATATAGTATATGGTGTGTAGTGTAGGGTATAGTGTATAGCTGGAGGTGTCAAAAGATCTGCAGCCTCTGACGCTGCATACATCAGCCTAATGAGAGGCTCGTTAATTAGCGAGACGCGGCATTCAGCTCGTAATTTGAGTTACAGTTAGGCCAGGTTTTCCTACCTGGCAAGGTGGCAAAAAAAAAAACGAGTTGTTCGAGGGGGTTTTTAGTTCCGAAGATTGTGTACTTGCAGAGAGGAAAAGATAAAGATTTACGAGCATCACTCGGTAGCAAGAAGAACATGACTGGAGAGAGATCTTTGCTAACAAACTTATGAGTTTTCCAGGGAAAGATACTAGCTACTGAGATAGATTTCCAAGATAGATACTATCTTCTACAGCGGAAGTTGTTACAGGCTTATATCTAAGTGTATAAAGGTCAAGCAGATGAAGATACATAGCTCATATCTTTTATCTGAAGAGAGAGATTCCCCACCTAATTAAGTGATCGATTTTTGGTAATAAAAAACCTATATTCCCTCTAGATCCCTTTAAATTTTCCAAAAGAAATTAACACTTTTAGAAACTCCAACCGAAATGTATCTTAGATATACTTTCTGTACTGTTTACCCAAACCAGGAACCCAATTTAACGATCAATGTTATTCACAGACTTTTCCACACCTAAGTTTCTGCCTTGTCTACTTCAGGTAGCCAGGCAGCTGGGATTCACCCCAACCAGAGCCAAATCTCTCAGATGTTTGGCCATCCATTAGATACTCTCATTCGCAGGCTGTCTAAGTGCCAATTAGTTCACTCTACTGTCATTTTGGTCGTAACATATATACCCAAAGTTTGTGCCACAGACCAACCTCAAAGAACGCCCAAGTCAGAGTTGGAGTCGGAGATGGAGTTGGAGTCGGAGTCGGAGTCGGAGTTGGAGATGGAGATGGACGTGCCCCAAGCAAATATAAACATGCGACTGAGAACACAAATACGCTTCAAACTTTTGACACTTCCTCGACGGCAACAACGACGACGAAGACGAAGACGAAGGCACAGTCCCTGTTTATTGAGTTGTTGCTGTCGCTCTATGCCACCAAATAAGTGTCTACAAATATTTAGAGGCATTTTTTGTTCACTGACTGACTCAGGGAGAAGTAAATAGAGTCGGCCGTGGCAGAGCGTTGCCCAAACAAGATTTATGTGCATATGTAAATTTCTCTAACGCGGCCAGCAAACCGCAGAGCCCAGACCTGGCAAACATTCAGATAGGAAAAATATCCATAAAACATACATCAGCATCTTCCTCCTTCTTAGAGTCGCAGATAAAAAATGTTTTATGAAAATTATAATGCCACCAAAAGGCATATCTCTTCCCGACCAAAAACAATTTAAATAATTTATAGGCAAGTCCAAATTAGAACTTTAAGGCTGAAACATAGCCCGGCGATTGACAATTATCACTCCTAGATACAAAAGTATCTCATTCATAGCAGCAGATGCACGATTGCAGTCAGATGAGATGAAGGCAAGCCCAGGGCAGAAAAATCATTACACTGGAAGAAGAGCTTAATGAAAAGTTGGAAAAATAGAGAGGAAACACTTAAGTAAACCTGAAAGAAATAAGCTATTGTATTTCTTTATTACAAAAGCAGAACCTCTTGTAAAATATATTGAAACAACATTGGAAAATATGATTTTCTTTGGATTATTAATATAAAAAATTTAGATTTATATTTCCCTCTCATTCTATGTTTAATTTTATGCTTGCCTCTGATATTTATATTTAAATTTTTCTCATTTTCCTTCCTGTGCATCAATTGTGTATGCTAGCGTGTCTGCATCATGACCGGCCACGCCCCTTGCGCCTCTGGCTGCCACTAAAACATAAATTAAACCCTATGCCATAAAGCACATAGAACGTATAGCACATAGCGTAGAGAGCAGCATACATTCTTCTTTAGCATTGCAGTCTTTTTTTTGTTTTTTTTTTCTTACCTGCCTGTGCCGTGCGCTTTTCTTTTCCGCCACAAAACTCTTTTCTCATGCAGCAATTGTTGGCAAGTACCGTTCCATTCCGTTCCGTCTGGCCATGAGGAGGCAAGCCTGGGGAGGAGGAGCATTTACATATGGAGAAGGGGCATATGGGAAAGGGTCTCTTGCCTCACTGACTGACAGTTCAATTTATGCTTCCTCGGCACCTTAAATGGGCTGCCAGGCTTCGGCGATAAAGACAAAGATTGCAGCGTCGTGTTCGGCGCTGAACTGACGATAAAATGCACTTAATGCTCCGCGAAATACTTTGCCCAGGAAAAATAAGAAATAACCGATGGAGAAAATCCAAAGAGAACGAACGAACGAGCGAAGCGAATTCGCGGAGCTAAGAAAACGCATTAAGGCTAAATGTATCTTCCGGATATATTATGCATATTTATGGAATGCCAGCCTATATGGTTTCACCCAGGCAGATCGATAACTTCTTCGGGCGATTTTGAGTGCTCTTGTGGAACTCCTGCCTCAACCCTCGCTGCCCGAAAGAGTATTAATTCAATTAGTTTATGGCCCCCACACTCAGTTCATGGCTTCAATCGAGATCCACTGGCTTCCTTAATAAACAGTGAGAAAAAAATCTTGCAGATATCATAACTACTCAAGGCAAACCTCACATTCACGTAAATTAATTATTTAAGGCTAAAGATTATTTCCTAAAATTGTTAAGATTTCACCACAGTATTTTCTCTCAAATTTTCTACAAGTGCATCTTTATTAACATTATCCTCCGTATTTATCCCCCTTTCAGATCTCGACTCGGCCAATGTGCAGCTGCTGGGCAACAATCGCAACGAACTGCTGCTCAAGTGCCACGTGGAGGGCGCCTCCGGGGATCAGGAGCCGCTCCAGATCGAATGGTATCGCAACAGTGCCAAGCTTAGCAGCTGGATGAACGTCCAGCTGGATCAGCATCGCCTGGTGGTACGTCAGCCCACTGCCTCGGATGATGGCCTCTACCGTTGCACTGCCTCCAATGCAGCTGGCCGGGTGATGAGCAAACAGGGCTATGTCTATCAATCGAATTTAAAATGTCTGCCCAGGCTGCCCAGGAGGAAGAACCAGAAGCTACTGGAGTCCTGGAATAAGCAGACTTTCCTGTGCCGTGGAAAGCGTGGGGGATCCGGTGGAATAGAGTCATTGCCTGCTGCTCCCGAGGACCTGAGGATTGTCCAGGGACCCACTGACCAAGTGGTCATCAAGGAGGGCGAACCAACAGCTTTGACCTGTCTCTATGAACTTCCCGCCGAGCTACAGAATCAGAGGATTCAACTTCGCTGGCGCAAGGATGGCAAAATCCTAAGGCAAGTGGAGTTAGGCGGATCGGTGCCCATTCCGGGACACTCCTCTGACTCTGGCAAGGATGCCCTGCTCAGGGAAGACGCCCGTTTAGTGCTTCATAAGCAAAATGGAACCCTGAGCTTTGCCAGCATCATAGCCAGCGATGCTGGGCAGTATCAGTGCCAGTTGCAGTTGGAAGGACATGCTCCGATCAACTCATCACCTGGCATCCTGGAGGTCATTGAACAACTGAAGTTTGTGCCGCAGCCTACGTCTAAGAATCTGGAACTGGATGCAGTGGTGGCCAAGGTGCATTGCAAGGCTCAAGGCACACCGCCACCACAGGTGCAATGGCTAAGGGTGAGTGTTGCTAGAAGAGAGATTTAGGGGATGAAAATGGGAAGCAATTTAGGGTATGTTTAAGTATTTCCTTACCATTTCTATTAACAAATTGAGTTAGGTTTATAAAGATATTAAATCTTATCTAATTCTTAAGATATATCATCAGTTTTATCAACACCTATTTTGTTCTTTATACTTACACCCATAAATCCCACAAAAAACCCATACAATCCATACCCCGAAACTGATTGATTCCCGGTTTATTCAGACCTCATCGTTCTGAAGGTGCTGCCTGGTACTTCATTTTGACAGCTCTCTCGAATGCTACAATGCTTTGTGCTCTTTTCCCTTTGCCCAGGGATATGATGGCCACATGTCACATGACAAATTGAAAAACGCGAAATGCGCCGCTGGGCAAACTTTTCCTTGCACAAAACAAACCGTTTCATATGCAAAACTCTATTGAGTCTAAGCACCCTTCTCTTGGCCCATTCCAGTTACCAGTTTGGCAGTTACCAGTTCCCAGTTCCCAGTTGTCCATTGAGCGTTTTGTGATGCCAGATGTTGGCCATGGCCAACCAATTTCGGCAACTGTTTGTCTATTTGGACCGGGCCAGGTCTAAAAAAGATGGGGGCCGAAAAGCCTTTCAAAAGAAGTTTTTCATTTTGCCGAAAAACAAACCCGGCTCAAACCTGTTCAAAGAGTGTGCGTAGTTGTGTTTTCCCTTTTATTTTTCACGTTGTTTTGTTGAATTTTTGATGAAACGCAAAGGGAACACGTTGGCAAATTGGTTGGCAATGGTCACATGTCTATTTCTATTTCCTGATACACACTGGAGGAAATTCCGGGGTTCTCAAGCCTTCGTTATTTAAGATTTACAAATTCCGAACAACTTAGAAGTTTCCCTCTAATTCAAACTTATTTAAATATTCTTAAATGTATAGATTGATTTATTCAATAATCTGAGTTATAATCAAAGAATTCCCAATTTATTTCCATGCAGGATGGCGTTAATACCTCGCTGCCCGATCAAGTGGAAGTGGATGCCAATGGAACGCTTATCTTCAGGAATGTCAACTCGGAGCACAAGGGCAACTACACGTGTTTGGCCAAGAACAGCCAGGGTCAGATTAATGCCACTGTGGCCATAAATGTTGTGGTAACCCCCAAGTTCAGTGTACCGCCAGTGGGTCCCATAGAGACCGCTGAGCTGGGCACTGTAGTGATGCACTGCCAGGCTATTGGAGATCCCAAACCAACCATACAGTGGGACAAGGATCTGAAGTATCTTAGCGAAAACAACACAGATCGAGAGAGATTTAGATTCCTAGAGAATGGAACCCTGGAGATTCGTAACGTTCAGGTGGAGGATGAGGGCAGCTATGGCTGCACCATTGGCAACAGTGCCGGACTCAAGCGAGAAGATGTCCAGTTGGTGGTGAAGACTGCCGGTGATGGTTTTGCGCCCGAGGAAACTGGCGGCGATGGCTTCTTAGTTACACGAGCTGTTCTGATCACCATGACAGTGGCTTTGGCCTACATTGTCCTCGTGGTGGGTCTTATGCTTTGGTGTCGATATCGTCGTCAAGCTCGGAAGGCACGCCTGAACGAGCTGAGCACCAAGGAGGCTGGTGGAGATCAGCCAGAGCCCTCTGCTAATGGCAAGGGCTCCGAGCAAGAGCCATGCCTCTCCAAGCAGCGCAATGGCCACAGCAAATCCCGGTCTAAGTCCAGCGGCGATGCCCAGAAGTCCGATGATACCGCCTGCAGCCAGCAGTCGCGAGCCTCCAAGAAATCCTCTCACATTTATGAGCAACTGGCTCTGCCTCGCTTTGGCCTCAGCGAACTCATTCAGATCGGACGCGGCGAGTTCGGAGATGTGTTTGTGGGCAAGCTGAAGGCCACCCTGATAGCAGGTGGTGGCTCCTCCTCACCCTCTGACAAGGATGCGGATACAGAGAAGCAACATAGCAACAGTGAGAATGGCAGCGGTGGCAGTGGGAGCGGAAGCACCACCCTCAGCACTTTGAATGAGAAGCGACGCTCCAAAACCTCAATGGATGACATCGAAGAGATTAAGGAGGAGGAGCAGGAGCAGCAGCAACAAGACCAGAATGGCATTGATCAGTTGGTCCTGGTTAAGGCACTCAACAAGGTAAAGGACGAGCAGGCCTGCCAGGAGTTCCGGCGACAGCTGGATCTGCTGCGCGGCATCTCGCACAAGGGTGTGGTGCGTCTCTTTGGGCTATGTCGTGAGAAGGATCCCCACTATATGGTCCTCGAGTATACCGACTGGGGTGATCTCAAGCAGTTCCTGCTAGCCACCGCTGGAAAGGTCAACACAGCCACCGCTGGATCCTCATCACCGCCGCCACTGACCACCAGCCAGGTGCTGGCTGTGGCTTATCAGATTGCCCGTGGCATGGATGCTATATACAGGGCAAGGTTTACACACAGGTGGGTTTAACGTCTCAGTTAGTTTTAATACCCTTCCTTACCTTTGCTTATATTATTCTCCATAGGGATCTGGCCACTCGTAACTGTGTCATCTCCAGTGAATTCATAGTCAAGGTCTCCTATCCGGCTCTCTGTAAGGACAAGTATAGCCGCGAATACCACAAGCACCGCAACACGCTGCTCCCCATCCGCTGGCTGGCGCCGGAATGCATCCAGGAGGATGAGTATACCACCAAGAGCGATATCTTTGCCTATGGCGTTGTGGTGTGGGAGCTCTTCAATCAGGCCACCAAGCTGCCGCATGAGGAGCTCACCAATGAGCAGGTGGTGCAGCGTTCCCAGGCTGGAACTTTGGAGTGGACAGTGGCTGAGGCCACTCCAGATAGTCTGAGGGAGATACTGGTAAGTAAACTTACTTAGGAATTTATTTTATGAAGATATATTCTTGAAGCCCCAAAAAGTATGCTATGCCTAACCGAGGTTACTTTGAATTTCTATTTTAATTATTCGCCATTATTTATGAAGCTATATTTAATGAAATATTTGCATTTGAGTGATGACTTAAATACCTGCTAACAAAGAGACTAATTTCCGCCATCAATCCCTATCTCCTTTCAGCTCTCCTGCTGGGTATCGAACCCCAAGGAAAGACCTTCCTTCAGCCAATTGGGGGCTGCCCTGAGCAAGGCCATGCAGAATGCCGAGAAGTGAGGCCCAGGACTGACAGAGCGAATGCCAAAAAGTAAATCGTAGTATTCTCTTTAAAATCTGCCCGAGCATTATTTTCTTTGAACCCTAGTCTTAAGTTTCGATGGATGTCTAAAGTCTGGGCGCCTGTTCAACATGCGTACTTAAAGGAATATGGATCGATATATATATAACATATATTTATGGCTACATTTTAACAGTAACTGTACAAAACACACGATATATAGATATATATTCGAATAGAGATATCTGCGAAAAAAGTATTTGCGTGGTGCTGCATATATATATTTAAAAACTACTATATATGCAGCTAAAATGTATATAAAAACTGCCACAATATTGCATTTAAAAACCAGTTGAAGCATTTCTAGGATTACAAACATTTTTAACCCTCATCATTAACATTTTATAAGCCATTTTTAAGCTAATTTAGTGAGTATAAATACACATCACAACGAGCAAGGAAAAACTAAGCCAAATTTTAAGTTACACCAACACACACACATTTTATTATATGCCTAGTTATATATTTATAACCATATAGAACTAAATATATATAGAATATATGTGCATAAGCCGAAAACAAATTCATGACTAGCCATTTAAGCTTCGATGCATGTTTACAAAACATTTAAATAAACACAAATAAATAAATTTAACCAAAAAATGCAAAGTCAAAGCTTTATTCTTGAGGGGGAAGGGGAAACCAATCCTCTTTTTGTTTTCCCTGGGTTACTAGTCGTATTTTTTACACAGACTTTTCATTTGGCATGCCAAATTTGTTGAGGGTCCTTTGGGTCCTTTGCCGTACTAAGCAGCAGCGGCGGACTTGCCTCATTCACACTTCACTTGATTTGAAAAATGAGCGCCTATTGAATGGCGGCCTGCCTCCGTGCCTCCACATCTTTGCCCCAAAACGATTGACAAACAAACATGGCAATAAACCGTAAAGTTGCCTTAGCTTATTGGGGCTTAAAGTTGCCCCTAGTCTTCGCCCAGTTCCCAGTTCCCAGCTCCCAGCGCCTACGTAGCCAAAAAGTTTCCTCGTGCGAAAAGTTTTTCGGCCAGAATCCGAGATCCGCCCGAGCCGTAGCTATGTATATTTGCATTTGAATCAGAGGCAGGCAAAAACAACACCGCTCTTACACAATGAGTTGCCATTTTCCTAGGCTAGCGGATAGCCTGCTTAGCTTTTCCTGGCACGTACAAATATATCTGCCTGTCATGAATATCAAATGCCTCCGAAAAAAGGTTGATTGAACAGTTGGTAGCCGGAAGTGCGGCAGTAGGAAAAATAAAAGGAAGTGTATGTAAAGGGTAAGCAGGAAGGTAAGTATTGGAATGTTGAATTCCCTTTGAATAAGGTATACGGGATTTGCAGAGATTAAGCATTTTAAGCAGATATTAAAATATTATAGAAATTTGCAATAATTTTACAATTTTTAAAATCGTCATATCGAAGATTAAATCATAATTTCTAATACATTTCAATATCTATCAGCCCATCACACCATTCCCCTCTCTGGAAAGTTTCTTCCTTTGACAACTGATAAAAACATTAAGCTCCAACAAAAAAACCCCCTCCCAAATATGTCATTTCTCCCTTTGCAGTGATGTAACTCAACTCCGAAAGCTCGCCTGCATTTGCAATTGGTAAATCTGCCTAGAATAAAATATATACGGCAAACATGGCGTATGCGCAATGTTTGCAATGCCATGTAATGGAACGACAGCTGTGCAGCGGCAAACAAATGGCAACAAAGGCCTAAGCTTCGGCATCCATAGGAGAAAAACATAAAAATGCCATTTCATATGGCTTTCAATTTATTAATATTTTATACGGGCAGCATGGCAGAAAGGGAATAAATAGAGTAAGAGTGTAACAGAGAGAGAAAATAGGAAAAGTTGGGGCAAAATGGCAAAAATGGCTTTGGCAATTCAGGTGTAAAATGTGCATTACTCATACGCCGCATAGCCCGTGGAATGATGACCTACACCACCAACCAACAAAACATATATAAATTGTTGTGTGTGGCCTTTTACCTGGGCATAAATTGCACATAACATTACGCATACGCACCGATGGCCAGGCTCTGACACAAATAAATTACACATTAAATTTTCGGCAACTGTTTTCAGTTCCTTTTGGAGGCCCTCTGGCAATGCCATCAAGTGACTCGACAGCCAGCAGATTGATGGTGCATCCGTTGCGAAGTTACCTCATTATGAAGTCCCCGAAAAAAAAAAAAACACAAAAACATATTCTCGCATTCATCACAAAAGGCGAAAAGTTTTGCGCGACCCCGCTACGGCTGACTTCCTGGCATCCTGGCCCATAATTGAGGCACATCGCAGACTCGTTTATAACGCAGGACGGCGTCTCCTCTCCCGGCAATCATATGGCTGCTGCGTGCAATGCAAAATTTTATGGGTTCAGGCTCTGCGTTTTATGGCATTTTCATTTTGCGAAAATTTCTGCACAATTAGTGAGAGCGAAAAACTTTGAATTGTGTTTTTGGGGCATGTCGAATGTGAGACAACGCCAGAAGGAGGAAGCCAGCAATTACAACCGCCACAAACTTGATTAATTCGAGCAAAACGAGTAGTTGTAGTAACTTCAATTGCCCTTAACTTGGGAATTATAGCAATTATTGTGTATTTGTGCCTGTAATAATAGTTTCTGCGAATTTTAATAATAATATTTACCCTTAATAATATCTAGAATTTAAGCCTAAGCTCTCCATTACCAAATAAAACTCCACAGTTACAAATAATTCCCTTTCGCAGATCACATTTGACCCCGCCAGGAGCTTAGGAAAAGGTCAATCGGATGTGACAAAACTAATTAGGGATAAACGAGGGTAAGCCATCCTGCCACTCTTATCCAAGGGCGAGTGATTTGCTCGTGTCAATCCCGGGAACCCCCTTAAAGTTGGCCCAACACTTTGCGTTATTTTGACAAACAGCAGAAGCAGCAGCAACAGCAACGACGAGACAAAGGCGACATTGAAACGCACACACACCCACCCCACCCACACGCACACCCACCTGGCAAGAGATGGTGTTCTGAAAGGGGTGGAACATGCATTAAACAAACAGCTGAGCCTTTTGTGTTGACTCATTAACGCACAAGCCACGGCCAAAGGGGGGAACCACAGGGTCTGAAGCACCCCGAGAGAGGGAGAGAAAGAGAAAGCAAGCGAAACGACAGAAATGAAACATCAGGACGAAGCCACCCGCATCCCTCTCGATCCTTCGCTTCAAGTGAAATAAATACCCCGAAGTCATAAAAAGCAAGGAGCAACAAAAACAATGTAAAGGACAACTAGAGATGGCAAAGATTACGGATTTTTCTTGAATACGAAAATTCCATAATTTCAAAACGATAAGCAATAATCAATTTTAAATCGATAAATATCATTGGTTATAGAAAATATTTAAGAGAGTCTGAACATAAATCTGAATAAAATTCTAAGACTTAAATAATTCAAATCCACATCTTAAAAAAATACACCTTAAAACTATAATATAACGTCTCTCGATTTATAATTATTATGTGTAAAGAGTTTCCCAAGTAAATGTTTATATAAATATACAAGAAATCCCTACAAATAAACTTTCATCCCTAGGCCACCAAAGTGCCTCCCCATGGGTGCTTGCTGCTGGCCACGTCTGGCGGGCGACACGACACTCGACTTGGCTTGAATGCCATGGGACACTGGGAGCAGCCAGGAGCCTGGAGGGAGCCGGAGTCAGGGAGCTGGCTTGTTGTGGAGTAACAATTTTCATTTTCAACGCCCAGTGTTGGGCGCAAAAAACGCATAAAATTTTACGAGCGCAGCTAAGCAAGAGGGTAACCGACGGAATCCGGGGATCCGGGAATCAGTGAAAACCCAGGGAACAGGGACCAAACAACAGAATGTAGAAGGGCGAACCTGTGTCCTGGCTGACTGGCTGGCTGGCTGGCTGGGTTACGACTCCCTCGGCAAAAGTTTAGCTTTCGTGTTGGCCATAAAATGCTTGACAGGGCTTAGGAATGCAGTTGATTTGAACTGGAATGGAATGGAGTTTCGGCGGAGGAGAGTCTTACGCCTGAATGGAGACGGCGGCGGTTCATCGGCAGTCCATTGGGGGACTTTGCGGCTGATGCTCTACGGATTTAAGGCGTATAAAGGGTTGGATGGAGCAGGAGAAGACCGTGTTCAGGTGATGTGCCCGTGCCCAGCCTCATCGTTTATTGAGTCGCTTTGCGTTAAGTTCCGGAATCTTCTTTTTATGGCAATAACGGTTAGGCGGCATTAGCTTCTCCTTCGACTTATTCTGTGACTCCAACCACGACTCCTTCTCCAACTCCTACTCCATCTCCTGCTCCTGCTCCTGCTCCTGCTCCTGCTCCTGCTCCTCTTGTTATCCCTCAGCGAGATTGCAGCATTTTGTGAGAATTAGCGCTAAATGAGCCAGTTTACTGGACTGTGACACACTGCCAGATGGAGACAATAGAGCGGGCATGGAGCAAGGCGAAAGGACGAAAAGACAAACTTTTCTTTTCCACGGGGCATTTAAGTTCGCATTTAAGTTCAACGAGATTGGGTTTGGGGGCAGACACACACACACACACACACACTGGCATAAAACAGGTAATGGGACGTTGGGTAACTGCAAACTGTGAAATGGAAAATCTTTCTGGGGTGGGGGGTATGTGTATGGGGCAAGTGTATCCCTACAAATTGTTTAGAAATATATTTCTTTGCAAAGCTATGGGTTCGCCAAGGTCAAAAAGGATAACATAACTTGGAGACTTTGATGCGGGAACAATAAATAATAAAATTAATACAGCAAGTTTATAAATAATTGGTATCACAAAAGATTTATCGCTGCGAAATTGATCTTAGAATAAGTATTGTAAATTTTATATATTTTGAAATAGGAAGATTTAAGATTTACGTGAAGCCACGTAAATAAGTTGGAAAACATACTCTTGAAGTTTGCAATAACGAAGCTTAAAATATTTATATTTTTTAAATCTTAATTTATCAACATTTTTAAAATTAAAATTTCTTAGAATTTTGACAATTTTGACCCAATTTAACCCCATATATTTTTTAGATTTTTAAAAATTTTAATTTCTTTCTGAAATAGCTAGATCGATGCTGATCAGGAATATATATGATTTATAGGATCGGAAATAACTCCTTGAACATTTATCACCAAGAAATATGTCCCTTTTTTAACTATTGATCAATATCATTATCTAATAATTTTTTGTAAAATTCGCAGTTTTTCAATTATCACAACAAGGCCAAAAATGCATTAATTTCAATTCGGAAAACTTTCCTATGTTAGTTTTTAAAAGTTTAATAAATCTGCATATTCCTTTTCAAATTAAAAAAAAAATTAAAATGTTTATGAATTTGTGACAATTCAGTGGGCATTTAATAAGATCTCTAAAAGTAATCTGCTAAATAATTAATTAAATTAGAAAGATCATACATATTTTATAGTTGTTGTGATTATATAAAAACCGTCGGGCTTATTATAGGTATATGCTTAGGTGCCCCAAGTCCAAAGGACCTTAGTCTTCATTCAACACTACTAACATACTACTACTATTAATATAATAATAAATTAATTATTTAAAGAAATCCTATAAATAAATTTCTTGAGCAATGCCCTCTCTGTATGCCTCCTTAGAGCCTTATTCAAATTGTTTGATTAGCCGCAAATCCTTTTTTACAGTCTAACGCCCCCACATACATATTTGGCTCCAGCATTTAACTGGGATCATGGCCCTTAGTCCTGGGCAAATATACTCCAGGAAAAAGGGAGAGAGAGTAGAAAACTTTAACTACACACAGAACACAGACAGACACACGAACGGAAAGTCGGAGAAAGTCTAGCACAAGGGCAAACAAAAGTAACTGAAAAATTTAGCGCTATGTCAACACATTTCCACAGAGGCATCCTTCGTTGTCGAAAGAGCAGCAGCAGCCATTCCCAACAAAAGGACAATGCATCTGAAGTGTCCAACCAAAAAAAAAAAATAAAAAGAAAAAAGGATGAAATAGAGTAAAAGCTCACATGTGAGCTCAAAGAAAATGCCAAGTGCTTGTACTGCTCAATGGGCCAAGGGGAGATTTTAATAAGTAGCCTTAACTTGTAGTCGCACTTCCCTTCTTGCCAGACTTCCTACAGGAAACTTTCCATGTAAGCTCGTCCCGCCGCATACAAATTATTTTGGCCAGAAACTTTTTAGCCCAACTGGAAACTGAAAACTGAAAAACTGGAAAAGTATTTGAAAAACTTTCGCCCGGGCGCCCACTCCATTAGGCGGCGATTGTCTCTGCTGGATAAATTAAGGCGCAACCAGGACCACAAATCATTGAATTGAACCGCAGTGCGACAGGATCTTCGAGGGGATGCCAATGCCAATGCCAGGATAAGGCGGTGTCGCCTTCGGGCTCAGCTGCTGCTCTCATCCTGCTGCCGCATCCGCCATCGATTGGCCCCTAAAGGCGACACATGTGGCAGGCATGGCTCCTATTCCCCACCATTCCTGCCTCTCTCTCTCCTCCACATATTATCTTTGCCATATTTTTGGTAATACAATTTCTGGGAATTTCCTTCGTTCTCCAGCTACTGGTGCTCCGGCTGCTCGTCCTGAATTTTAATAAACTGGCGAAGGAGCAGTGGCGATAGGGGGACCCTGTCTCGAGTAGGGGCCAAAGGGTTGTCACAACCCCAACGAACTTTGCTGCTGGGAAAAAGTTGTGTCGCTTAGCAAATTTTATCAATAATAAAAATGCGGCGCCTCGGTTTCTCCAGCATTAAATTTTCCCCCATTTTCCAGGTTCGAGAATTTCCCACAAAAGTTGTCTTGTCAAGTATTTTTATAGTCTGCTCCCGCCAACTCCTTGTGGCTCCTCCTCGTATTTACTTGGCAATTACTTCGAGCCCGGATTTAATTGAATGCAAAGTAGAAACTGCAACCAAAAACATTTCACTTCTCGAAAGAGCAGACGAAATGAATACGTTACACTGCCGGAAATAATTTAGAAATAATGTTTTATAAATTTCAAAGGGGCTAAATTTGTATCTTTCATAAAAATTAGTCATCTTCAAGCTCATAAAATATGTATGTTCATTCTGGCTTTGCATTGTTGTCTCTCTTTTATAGCCTCTTTTATAGCCTCTCACAGTCTTGGAATTATAGGAGTTCGACAACAATTCTATAAAATAATTTAAAATAATTATATGTAAATTTTAAATATTACATTTCATTCCTGGTATATATTAAAATATATTTTCTCAGCGCATTTCTGTTGAGACGCTCTCGTGGGCAAGTGGTGCACCAAGCCACAGGGGAAGCAGCGAACTGGAGGAGGAGCAGAAGGAGATGCTGGATGGATATGGCAACTGAACTGGGATCCGGGGCAGCCTTCGCTCAGGCAACGAAAACAGAACGCTGCCTCTGAGATGGCAACTGAGGGGCAGTCCAAGGAGCAGGAGCCGGAGCCAGGATTGTGTGTGGCTCTGTGCGTCTGTCTGTCTGCCATTTTCAAGTTGCATAATTTTGTTTTCCTTTCACCAGCGAGCGCGCTCATTTCTCGCGTCCTCCACTCCCAGAGTCCGCATCTTGGCTGCCAGCATTCATACTTTTTCACACCCTTTAGGATCATTTCGTGCATGGCATCTGTGGGCGCGCTGGCAACTCGAGAGGCTGACTCCCAGCTTCCAGATCCTGAGGCTCCCAGCTGGAAACTGCCAACCAGAAGCTGCTCCTGTTGCCATTTGCCCTGAATGGGACTCGCTTCTGTTCTCATTTTGCCCATTCAGTCCAGTGTGTGTGAGTGTGTGTGTGTCATGCACCTGCACACATACATCTATTTTTTTAAAGCAATTTAAATTAACAGCAATGACGTTGACGAGGACGCAGGAGTCCTGCTGGAACACTGCTGTGAGTGAATGAGACTCCGTGTGTGTTTGTTTATGCCCCACGGCCTCGAGGACGAGGTGGGATTGCGTTCCCGACATGCAATTGGAATGCAATTTGTTATGGGAAGTTAAGTCTCCACTTGTCAGTTAAGTTTACGCTTGGCTGTTTGCCCGTTGTCGTTGTCGACATCCTCGTCTTCCCATCCTCATGTACATATAACCCTGCAGGTTGCCTTGCAGTTATGGCCCCGGATCATGGCACTTGCCCCATGGCTCCTGGCTCCTGGCTCCTGGCTCCTGGCTCCTGGCTCCTGGCTCCTGGCTTTCCTGCTTCTCCCGTCTCTCTTCAGGCCTGTCCTTGTTGGGCAGTTAAAAAATAATTAAACTCTTTAAATATTTAAATTAATTTGTGCTGTGCTATGCAGTTGTGCACAAAAAAAGGAGAATCAACCGAAATTCTCACTTAATTGGCATGGGCAGCGCTGCTGCTGGTGCTGCTGCTGACGGGGCGAATGAGTGATATCCGGCGCTGGTTGGATGAGGGAGCTTGCTGGGGTTTTCTCTCACAGAAACTTCTTCCTAATAATCTTCAATTGGATTGCTGCACATAGAGAAATAACTAATCTTTATTTGGTTTATTTATTAAATATATTTAATTAATTTATGCCATTTTACGTCATATTTAAAGTGTTTTTGGTTGGAAAAACCAACAAACGATTGGCTTTTTAATGAGGGTTACATTTTTAATATAGAGTTTATATATCTAAATTCGGGTAGTCGAAATTTGTATACATTTGAAGTTTTCAATTGGATTATGGAACCGTTTTGTAGTATTTTATACTCTGAAGAAAATAGAAAATTAAAGTTAAATAAATGTTCATAACTAAGCCAAAAATGCATTTATTTCGATACGGAATACGCCTGTTCTGTGCTAGTTTTGAATAGGTTTATAAACCTGCGCATACTCAATTTTATATTTAAAAAATTTGAAATTTTTTTCCATTTTTATAAATTTTAACGATGTAACCTAATAATTTCTTGAAAAATTGGCGAAAAATTTGTTTCTCTGCTTTATGTCTAGAAAGATTCGCCGGTTGATGCTTATCATATTCTTGATATGATTTATAAGGTCGGAAACGACTTCTTCACTGCATTATAACCTTCTGACTTAAATTATATTCTTCAAAAAGGTATAAAAACATTTAATTTTCTAACAAAATCAAATTTTTTCGGACCTCATAATTAAGCCGAAAGAGCACTAATTTTAATTCGGAAAGCTTTTCTGTGCTAGTTTTTATTGCACTAACAAATCTGCATACTGCGTTTGTTGATGCTGTTGTCAGTTTTTGACTTAAATCATAAAAACCGGCATAAAGGCATAAAAACAGACAATTTTTCGCAAAAATCATAGTTTTAAAAAACTCATAACTAAGCCAAAAAAGCATTAATTTTAATTCGGAAAGCTGTTCTATGCTATTTTTTATTAGATTAACAAAACTGCATACCCAGTTTTCAAATTTAAAAAATTCAATTTTTTGTCAAATTTTGGCAATTTTAATGATGTAACCCCTTATAAAATTTTCAATTTTCGGAAAAATGTCAAAAAATTATTTTTTAACCAGACATGGCCAGAACGACTGGGCTGTTGATGCTGATCAAGAATATATATGGTTTATAGGGTCGGAAATGTCTTCTTCACTGCGGTGCAAGCTTCTAACTAAAATTCTGATATCCTTTAAGAGTCCTTTTAATATGTCCCTTTTCTACGCCATAAACTAAACATAAACATAAACATAAACTAAAATCTATATATTCTCTATATATAACTATATAACTAGATTCAAAAACATATTTCTCTCTCTGCATAAACTAGTATCAAAACAAAATACCAACGAACGAACTAAGTAAACACCACCAAAAACAATGCCAAGAATCATCATCCGAACGCAGAGCACGCAACTTTTTACTACTGGCGCCAGTTTGGGAGCCCCGCCCCCTGGCTTCCAGTTGAGTTGGGACTTTATAGCCGTTTACTTTGACATATCGCAGCTGACTTAACCCGGCCAGAACCCTGGCCAGGCCGGCTAATGGAGCCGAAGTACTCTGGTTACTCCGAGAGCCGGAGGAGGAGCGCCTGGAATTATGCTACACATAAGCGGGGACTGGCTCAAAATGGACTCGGCGGCAAATCAGACGATTTACATGCAGGCGAAAAATGTTGATTAGAAAATTAATTAAGGTTTTTACGATGGCACCGAAAGAGAGAGCGAGCGGCAGCCCAAGCTCAGCTCGGTTGGAAAACTTTCGCTTCAGCGAATTTACGACATTTTTATGACGGCCTGCCATGCGAACGAGGGCGGGGTGTTGTTGCCTCGTAAAAAAAGTGCGTAAAAACTTTGTGTCAGGAGCAGAGCTACTGCTCCGGATCCGGTTTGATAAAGCCGAGCTCCTCCTGACTGTAGCTCTTCCTGGGCCCATATGCAGATGAGTTCCCGGGCCCCAGAGCCATAAAGTTACTCGCAAATTTCGCCCAATAAATAAATTGTGCGCCGAATGTGTGAAGCCTTTCAGCTCCTTTCGTTAAGGAGGCGACGTCAACACGCCCACAAATTATTTTGGTGAAGGTGAACGAACTGCACTGCAAGAATTAAGAAGAATTATAATAAATTATAACATTTTCCTATGTATTTAAATATATATTCCCACAAAACGATCCAAATAAATCGCATTAGTTATGTTCAAAGTTCCATATCCTTTCTCTGCATGGAGCCTGACTTAAGCCTCGCAGCTCGATTGGTGCCCAGTTATACCGATACCAACTCCTCATCCTTATACTCCTCCTCCTCCTGCTCCATCTCCTCCTCGTTTTCCCTTTCCTCCACTTCCAGCTCCTTCTGAAGCTTGCGAGCCACCCCCGGGTGGTGTGAATGCAGTCAACGTTGAGGGTAGAATTTCTCGGTTTGTGCCGTTGCACAAAGGCCGGGAGAACTTGACGAAATCATTACTTTGCCCTGACATTTATTGATGCCATAAACTTGAAGATTTATGCGTTGTGGCAGTCGCACAAAACACCCGAAATGGCTGAATGGCCACCCAACCCAACCCCCCTGAGCATTGCACCCGAAGGGAAACCACCCGGGAGAGGACATTGATACTGCCAGTGGTTACCCTCCCGCCCAGCCTGACCATGAGACATTGTCCCGGCTTCTTCTACGTGGCCATGTCCAATTCCTCGTATTTTGGCATATTGCAGCACAGTGGGACATGGCGGAGTAACCACCTCTGTCCGGACTCCTTATCTATCCCCTCACAAACACTCACACAACAGCGTGTTAATTTATTTAAATTGACTACGTGCAAAGTTTGCTCGCGTCTTTGGCTCTACCACGCCCCCAGGAAAGTCCTTCCTCCAATAGAGATTTGTGGAAGAAAGGGGTTTTTTTGTAAGGGGGAGAAAAAGAAGGAGGAACTGCCTTTCCTCACTGTTTGCACAAATTTCACATTTTACTGCTGCGCTCCATCGTGGACATTTTTTGTCTTCGAATGCAAACCAATTTGGCAGGAAGCGGATAGGAATATGTGGCTGAGATTCATAGCTCGGCTATAGCAGGCTGCTTGAATGAGCTACGAAGGATAGATTTATCCATATACTGAGACTTTGATCTATTGATGAAATATTTTTATTTAATAGCTACAAAAAGAAAGATAAAAGAATATCTAGGAGGTCAAAATCTCAAGGAATTCTCTTCCGAAAGAATTGTTCCTATTATTAACTATTTAATAACTTGATTGCTGCAGTAATTTTATATTATATTTATAAATACTACTTTACTATATTAATAAATACTTTATAGAGAAAATGGGAATGTCATTAGAATGGGTATTAAGTTTTCATGTGTTATTCTAGTTTTGGTTTTTAGAAATACCACTAAAAGCAAATATAATATTTATCTACTTTTCTTATATTTTCGGACTCAATTATTAAAAAATAACTTTAATTTTTTTTATTAACATCTTTTATTTAATCAACAATCTATTTAAATAATACTCTGATTATATGTGTAATAATATATTTCAATTTTAATCAATTTTAATTTATTTATATATTGTAATTTGTTTTATTATTTCTTTAATAGAACAGGAACTCAATGTAAAATATTTAAGGTTTGTAGAACTTTAAATTCCTTTGACAAGTTGTAACTGTATTTTATTGATGTAATTTATATTGATTATTTCAGTACATTATTTAAACAGTTCGATTTAATAAATTGAGTTTATTGTGCCCTCTATGTATGTATACGTGAATTATTTAATCCCTGCTATAGTTCAATATTAGCTTCTATTGCTAAAGGCTTCATTTGTTGTTGGTTAAATTAACTATTATAATTATGGTATACTTAAGTTGCTTATAACAGCAAATTATGTAATTTAAGATGTAAATAAATGTTAATTTATTTAGCAATTCCTGCTACAACTCCACTCTTAAATTTCAGATTTTATTTGGGATTCCCTACTGAAATATTTTAAAATAATAGTAAACTTTCTTTTAACTCATCAAAACAAATAGTAAACTTTCTTTTAATTCAACAAAACAAATTGATATTCTGATTTTACCCACTTCACAACTACCTGTAATGCCTATCATAAGACTCACTCTTTGGGCCGTAGGGGAATTGGCAAACGCTCGCGCATAAAAACTCATTTGAATGAGTGCCTCCTCGCCTGCCTGCTGGACGGCAACGTAGTGCAGCAGGAGCAGCAGAGACAACAGCCAAGGGCTCACCTTGCTCCTGCTACCACTTCCTGGAGCCGGGGTGGAGTCGCGTTCAAGTGCACATTGCCTGCAGGCGGAAATGCACGGGCACAGCTGCTACAGGAGCTCCTACTTCAGCTCCTGGCCTCGCAACGATTCGCGTGTCAACAATAAGCGCAATAACTTGAGCTGCATTCAATGTGGCTGGAGCAGGTGATGAATGAATGCATGCTCCGCGAAGGAGCCTAGCCAGCTAATTAACTGGCAAATGGATTTCACTGGCAAACACTGGCTGGCCACTTGTGCTCATCCTTCTCCTGCTCCTGTAAAACACAATCTACACCAGTTTTCTACCACATTCGTCAGCTTAACTCGTCCTTTTGTGCTCATCTTTAACAATTGTCTTTGGGGTTAAGCAAGGAACACAAGCACAGAGAAGATAGTGAGCTTACGAAACTGTATATATCTATGGTATATATGTAGAATATAGTGGTGTATACGGGGTGAATCACAAATATTTTGATCTACAACTCTGGCAAAAACTAATGGGATTCTATATACAAATATCAAATGAACTAAATAAAATTTTACAAGCTAAACTAAACAATAAATTTTGAAAGCTGACTAGAACTTGAACTGCGGCTGATGCTGATAATCCTGTTGTTTCTCCACTATTTCAGGGGATTGCTCTTTAGATAGTTGGCCAGCAAGAGCAGAGCGAACGATGTGGTCAGGAACAAGCTGCCGGGTAAAGAACGACGAACGGGTAAATTGGGATCAAGTTCGCGTTGGCCAAAGAGCTCGACATCGGCCTCGTAAGTCTCATAGTTATTCCAATGCAGACACCTCTTGACTGCATAATCCCAGCGTCTGTAAAGCAGTTCACGACCTGTATATATAAGCAAGAATATTTACTTGTATATTAAGATATTCTTCCTATAACTTCACTTACGATTCTGCGTGGTCGTCGGCGAGAAGACGTCCGTGGGCGGGGAGTACATTTTTAGGGCATACTGAAGGGACACCACCTGCATGGTTATGCCAGCGGCTATCATGACGCCTAGTCCCGCCGGCGAGGTAGTCTGCGGCCGTTCCAGCATACAGCCAATTATGTCCGCAATGAACTGCACCAGATGCGTGTTCTCAGCGTAATCGCCGCCAAATGTGAGCACAGGCTGTATGCTAGAACGGTCCCAGTTGGGCGTGTCCCTCCTAAATGCCTGTAGTACCTCGTAGATCTGAAAGCCGGTAGCCTCGTAAGCGGCCTGCGTGATGTTCTCCGCCGTCGTCTGGCTGCTCAGACCCAAAATTATACCCCTGGCATCGTGCCGCCAGTACGGAGCATACAGGCCATGAAAGGCAGGCACCAGAGTGATCTCTGACCGCTTAGCCGCCAAACCACATTCGGCATTTAACATCGAAGAGGAGCAGGAGGACGAGATCATAGAGTTCTCACCGATGAAGGTGTTTAGCGATTCCACCACATTGTCGTTGGAATTAATCTCAGTGTTAATGCGCAGCCTCTCGCGCAGCCAGGTGACCGTGGAGCCTGCATTGGAGATGGCGCCCTCGAGCGTATAGTTGGTGGCTTCCGCGGGGCCCAGCTTGTGTGCTATGCCCGTTATAAGACCAGTGGCAGAGTCCAGCTTCTCCTTGGCGGTGTTCAGCAGGACAAAGCAGCTGTCGTCCAGCGTGCAGACATTTTGACCCGCCTTCACGCAGAGCTGACCCAGTAGACAGGCTGGCTGTTCTCCCATCATGCCCGCTATGGGTACGCCCAGCAGGGGACCCTCTAGCACATAGCCAAATATCTCGGAGTTGGAACGTATTCGTGGCAGTATGTTAATCGGCAGACGGAAGAACTGGCACAGCTTCGAGTCCCACTGCTGCGTGGAGATGTTCATGAGTCCAGTATAGTGGGCATTGGTGAGGTCCGTGGAGTGCACACCCGTCTCCACGCCGCCGGTTAGGTTCCACAACAACCAAGAGTCCAGTGTGCCGAAAAGGCACTTCTCCTCCTCGATGGCACTGCTCACAGGGGAAACGTGATCCAGCAGCCAGCGAATCTTCAGGGCGCTAAAACAACTGCTCAGGGGCAAGCCGCTGCGATATCGCACGTAGTCCACATTGTGCCGGACATTGTGAAGCAGCGTCTTCAGGATGCCGTTGCTGCGGCAATCGGACCAGCCGATGGCATTGTGCAGCGGTTGACCCGTCTGCTTGTTCCAAAGCACAGAGGTGCCTCGCTGATTGACGATGCCCACAGCGATGATGTCATGCGGGTCGATCTCCAGTATCACCAGGTTCTTGTATGCAGTCTGCAAAGTAAAAAAAAAAGTGGGTCTGATAAGTGGCTGTGATGATATAACTCCCGATGCTACACGCACCTCAATGCACTCCTGCATATACTTCCATATCTCCACGGGGTCGTACTCCAGCCAGCCGGCCTGATGGACGATCTGGCGCAGCTTCTGCTCGTGGTAGGCCAGCACCTCGGCATTCTTGGTTGAGTAAATCTATGGAAATAGAAATTGAGTCAGCTGTCCGGCGTATGGGTGCGCATGTGTGCGGGTGTGCGTGCGTTTTCGGCTTTTGGACTCACCAGAAAGCGACAGTGGGTGCTGCTCACGTACGCGACGCCGATGAGTGCTCCGAACCTCCCATAGCGGCCGTTGATCATCTTTCGCCTGCCCCGGGGGCCGCGGACACGTGCTGTTGGGTGTTAAAGCGGTCGGCGCGAGCGGGGAATAATGCCCAAGCCGTGTTTTGTTGTTAGTCGCTTTTTTTTGGAATGACAGTGAGACCGCCGATACATCTGTTCAAAACTCCTCCGACACCTGGTCTTACTATCTCTATCGATAGTATTTTTCCCAACATCGATGTTTCACTAACTTCACTAAAAAACATTACATGTACACACTATCGATGTTTTTGCATTTCTAGCTGGCAGGCTGTCGTTGGGAAAAATTGTTGATTTGAGGTTTTTCCTAGAGTTATGGAAATTCTCTGGAATTATATAATTTCCACAGGCATTCAGATCAGTTTTGCTTCTAACGATTGGCCAGATACAAGTCAGTAACCAAATATATCGATATGTCGCTTAGCGAATCGATTTGACTGCCATCTCTAACGGAGAGCGCGGAAAACAAACGAGCACGCGCAGAACGGTAAATCGGTCCCAACAAAATAAACTTTCAGAATCCTGCGAGAGAGTCTTAAAAAGAAAGCTACCGCCTCTGGCCCGGAGTCTCGAAAGGATAAAACCAGAGCTGACTGCAAGGACAACAAACCGCAATGAGCAGAAGAAGCAGCAACCAGGAACCGATTCTTAAATCAGAGAAGATGCAGCGCTACTACGCTGAACGCGAGACCACAGGACCCGAGTTCGGTAAGTTGGTTTTCTTCCTGGCCAGCAATTTCGGTACACGGTGGAAAAGGAAAAGGCCTGTGTGTGGCAGTCGCGATTTGCAGAATCAACCCCCAAAGCAGAACGATTGTCCTGTCCGCGTCTTCTGCGCTTAGGGGTTGCTTGCTGAAGAAACGTAGAAACGCGAACCCCGAAGTGGGACAACACAGATTTTTAACGATTTTTCCCACTTAATCCTGCCTACAGACGATCGCCTGATAAAGCTGGTGCGCTCTAATCCGGCCATCTACGATGTCAGCCATCCGCATTATCGGCGTAATCCGGTCCGTGTGGACATATGGGATCGAATTGCCACCGAACTGGGCGCCTCCTGTGAGTATTTCAGTCATTTCCACTGCGTAGATTGTGGCTGAAACCCACCCTCCTTCTACTTTTTCACAGCGCGATTTCTGCAAACCAAATGGAAGAACATACGGTACAACTATCTACAGGAGATCAAGGCGATTGAGACGGGCCAAGCTAATCCGAATGTGCGGAAGAGACGCTTCACCGAAGATTTATCCTTTCTGCAGAACACGGCCCAGACTTATAACGTAAAGAAGTCCCAGAGCTACACGGCGGCACAGAATGGCAGTGACAACGACAGCAACAGCTTTCTTTACCCGGACCCGGAGCACCTCAAGATCGATGCCTCCGCGGGCTACGACATAATAGAGCTGGACAACAGTGACGATGGCTCACACAGCGACGACAACGAGATTGTGCCTGAGCTGCAGCTGGTCATGGAGCCCAAGGCAGAGCTATCTTTGCAGGCGACTCTCAACGGCACAAGCAGCAGCAACCACAGTCACGAACATGACCACGACCAGGACCATACTCATGTTAGCTCACCGGCCTCCTCACCCCTGCTTACACCAATGGTAGTTATGGGCAACGGCTACGACCAGGACCAACCGCAACAGCAAGAGCAGGGCCAGCAGAACATCAAGAACAGTTCGCTATCCAATGGAGAGGTGACCATCGAACCAATATATAAGGCAGCGGCCAGCCGGCGCACGATACCCAGCGAGTTTCTGGTCAATCCGGCGGCCACGCGCCGAACGTTACCCAGCGAATTCCTGGTCAATCCGGCCAAGCGCAAGGCGGCCGCACCCTCTGCGTCAAACCCACCGCTGTCGCCCCTTAGCGATCCCATCGAGCTTTATTGCCTTTCGCTAGTCGACACACTGCGCAGCATGCCAAGGTCGGAGCGGGAGCGCGTCAAGTTTGAGTTCGCCAGCATACTGAAAGATGCCAAGTACAAGGATGAGTCCTAAGTGGACGACTCCCCGGTTGTCGGATACGATGCTCTATACTCTATGCAATACGTACAATTTTTGATTAGTCTTTTTAATGGTAAATACAGACAGGACACACTCAATCACACCCACGAACACCAAAGTCCCTATACTAACAAGATTCATAACGCCCATGCATCAGATCTAGAATGCTCTTAAAATTCTAGTGCAATATTATCGTATGGCGTTAAGTCATCTTGTTCTTATATAAGATCTTTGCGTGGACACTATTTTGTATACACCCCGGTTTATGTATCACTCAATTTACAAAGAATTTGTAATTATTGCTGCGTTCGCGTTTCTAGTTTCTAGGCTAGGCTGTAAGTTAGGTTGTCTTTTAAGTTTATATCAAGACGAGCGATATGATATGTAAGTGTCCATATCTATTCAGTTGTATCAACAATGATCCCAAATAAAAATAAAGCACAAAAACTAAACAATTCTAACGAATTCAGTAAGAGGCGGTTTCAACTTCACTCGCAGCTCCAACGTAGCAGCTTAAAACACTTTATTGTTGATTAATAAAAGGTAATAATGTGTAAAACGTACGTTCTATGTGGTGCGATATCTCTTACAAAGTCTATGATCGATCGGCTAATGACCGGTTAGTGCAACTAAAGAAAAACACACAGATCTACCTGAGCTGACGCTCGTAAAATACCCGAATATATATAAAATACATCTAAATATTAAATGAATTTTCGAGTCATTCTAAAACAAGAATTGATTAGGGTTAGTCTATATATCATATATATAGTGCATAAGGCATACACACAGCATCATTAATATGATTGAAAAATAAAATTAACTAAAATGATTAAAAGTTGATAAAAATCAACATAAAGAAGGGTCTGAGCCAACTATAAACTAAACACAAGTTACACGTCGTGTCGCGGCGTATTCAAAATAGAGCTTTGCGACTGCAACTGACGACTGTTGGCCTCCGCATTTTTGTTGCCATCATCCGTGTCCAGAATATCCGACAAATCAAACATGTTTGGCTGATAGGAGATTAGCTCATTACCACTGGGCGCTATGCAAGTATATAAAACGAATATTAGTAAGGATATAACCAAAAAATTATAACCGCAAACCTTTCTTCTCAGTACTGCTCATGCTGTCATTGGGAAATGATAGGCCATAGTTATCTAGTAGATCCGAGTCGTTAAAGAGCTGTAAAACCAAGTTAAGAGAAAAGTTTAGTTTTAATTTCGTTTAGGGCAATTTCGGACATAAAGGCCTGGCATTTGTTTGGACGCATTGCGCTGACCTTTAGTAAAAGCTCGTCCTCGGTCAGCTGAAAAATGGGCGTCCTGCCAGGCGCCTATTGGTGAATATAGAACGTAATTGAAATAAGCCTCGAGTCGGACAGACGACGGACAGCTAGACTAGGAGCTAGTGTTTGTTTACTATCTAAGGATACTTACACCCATTAGCATATTCTGGTCAATGGCCACACCGTCCCCGCGCAGCAGATCTTTAAGTGATTCGAGCTCATCTTGCATATTGTCCAAATGGCCATGAACATCGTCACTGCAACAGGAAGAATTAAAATGCTCTTGATTATGACTGACCACTCTGGATGAAGAGTTAATGCCGTCTACGAACACTGATGCCATCCTCAGGAGTTGGTGGCCGTTGTTAGGATCTCTAGAAGCACCATTCTCGCCGCCCGTGTACTTGGCAACAGCCATGGCCGCCTCCTCCTCGGTTGCCTGGGCCTGGGCCTGGGCCTGGGCCTTGGCAGCGGCCGCTGCCTTCGATGTGGAGGCCTGGTTGGCGTCCAGCAGAGTGCTGCTGCTACTACTGGTGGCGGGCACTCCAAAGTTGTTGGCAAACTTTCCATTGTTCACGGTCGATTGCCCAAATTTTTGCTGCTGGTCCAGCTTGGCAGCCTCCTCGATGCCAGTGGGCAAGAGAGAAGGATTCTAGAAAACAAGTAATCAAAGTTAATTAAATAATTAGAATTAAGTAGAGTCAGCTACTTACTTCAAACAAGTCTGTCGGCATGTCCTCGCTGATAAAGTTCACATCGTACATATCAGAATTCGTTGGATTGATTAGGCCAAGCAGTCCGGCATTGTTCTCCGGCTCAGACTTGATCAACACGGGCTGGGGCATGACTTTCGGCGACTGAGCATCAGACTTGAGCTGGGCGCGCGTTCGTTGGGCCTTCGGCAAGACATCCTCCACCAGAATGGCGCCAGAATCGAGCATTTGCTGATCTCCTGCTTGTCTTCGCTGCTTGTTCTTCTCCTTAAGCTCTAGACGCTTTCGCTCCTCTTCCCGCACCATGGGCGTGGTGAGAACGTTATGGTCTTCGTTATAAGGCGGGCTGTTGGGCAGCTCCTGGACATGGGAGTCGGGTGCCTCGGTCACTGTGTACACAACATGCTGAGCCGGCGAGCCACTCAAGCTGGAGGCCATCGGAGAGGCAGAACCGGCTGTCAAGAGATTACTGGCAGAGGGTCCGTTGCCTGGGATCAACAGGTCCTCAACGCTTTGATTCGAATAGTCGACGTTGTGTGAGCTGACGCTAATATTTGATCGTGGACGCTCGACGGCCAGCGGCGAGACGCTTTCCTGGTCGTACAGCGCGGCTCCGGTGTAGCCAGTCGGCGAGGGATTCATGACCTCGTCGAGCAGCTCCTCGCTGAGCTCGTGGATAACCGGACCGCCGCCGCCCTCGCTCTCCGTCTCGCTGGTGGTGCGAGCGCGGTCATTTTCGGGCGCATCGTTAATCATCAACTGCATGTGGCGCTTGACGCCGGACATGTTCCGCGACGGCTGCACGATGGAGATTAGGAACTGGATCAGTTTGTTGACTATCTGCTGCTGCTTGGCGTGCTTCTGCCGCAAACTGGCTATTTCACGCCACAACACCTCATTCTCCTGCTTCATGGCGGAGAAGCGCGAGTCCAGGTTATCTTGGCGACCTCGCATCACCTTGACATCGCTGAGGATCTTGGACACGGCCTCCGTCTTCAGAGCGCTCTTGTCTTCCCCGTTCTTGTTGTTCGATATCTTCCGTTTGATTTGGTCCAGTAAATAGGGCGAGTTGCGCTTGAAGAAGGGATGTGAGAACTCGATTTCATCCCTATCAAAACGCAGGCCTCCGTTGTCGATGGATGTGATTTTGTGGAAACCATCTAAGGTTCAAAGAGAATACATGGTTACTTTTCGTTTAAAGTATTGTTTAACACTTATCACTTACACATATTCAGCTGCCTGATGAAGCTGGCCATGTTGTTGTGTTTGTAGTTCAGTGGCAGCAGTTCCCTCGCAAATTGCGCCTGATTTTGGATGACAAAGCTGTGTCCATCCTGCAAATAAGCGAGCAAAAAGGAAGCTTAATGAGAGTCATGCTGATAGGTGGATACCGCATACATATTTTGCGGTAAGCCGATAAGCAATTCATTCTACACAAACAAACATTTGCAGCTACAATTATAGTTATCTAATTATAAATACACTTATATATGTACTTATAGAGGCCGAGAAGTATATAGCTTGTAAATGGTATCACCAGCTTATCAACCTGCTCTTCGCTAAGAGAGAACCAATTACTCTTATCATTGTTAATGGAAAACGGTGGAACTGTTCGATTGACAGCTTGAGGAGATGGAAAATTTTACAGAGGGCACGCACGTACGCATGCAAATTGCATAAACAACAACCACAAAACATGCATACGTGCGGCTCGGCACAGCAACAACAAGAATGACGTATGAGGAAAACAAGTGAGAGAGAGATTCAAAGAGAGACGGTTTCTGTGAGAGAGGAAAAAGAGAGTGGTGGCCAAGAGATGGAGGCACCTGCACGCAACGTTATTGTTACCATGCTGATAAACGGAAAATAGTAAATATGGGGGGCTACAAGCCCACGGTAAATAAACAACATGGCGGCGCTGCGTTACCTTGGTCCAGCAGATCAACTGATTGGTCTCCGCATCGTCAACTAGGCGCCAGAGCTTGGCCAGGAAGGCCGGCACTCCGCTGCCTATGCCGCCGTTGTCGCCGTATGAATGCATGCTCCTGCGTGTGCTCTCTCGCTGCTGTGGCTGCTCGTCGTCGTCGTCCTCCTCCTCCGTGGACTCGTGCTTAAATTGCACGGCTTTGGCGGTTTGTCGCAACCTGGACATATAGTCACCAGCGGCAACCTGAAATCGAGAGTAATACCATGTAATCAATGAATTCACAACACACACACACAAATGCTCTTTTTCCAGTTCACAGTTCACTTTTCGGTGCACAAGTGTGCGTATGTATGCATGCAGGCCACGAGTGTGGGAGTGTGCGTGCGTGCAGGTAAGATATATACATATATGTATGAATATATAAATGCGATTTGATGTGAAAGCTGCAGCTCGGATGTTTTCAAATATGGCTAAATGCGTCATTCGAGCCACCAACTTCAACGGAGGAGCTCCAATTCTTCTTCTGCTACCTCCGCCTACCTACCTTAACAATTTTCAGCTCTCGCCCGTTTTCGGGGGTATAACTGCGTTCAAACACGTTCGCCGTCGTATTTTCACTTCACTTTGTGTTGGCACCGTATTCACTTTGCTTTATAGTTTAGTTTGAGGCACTTTTTTCTACGTTTTATTCACAAGTGAAAATTAATGAAATTTCTTCGTCTTCGTCGATTGCTTTACTCGTAGCGTGACCAGATTTGAAAAAACCTATCGAACTAAAGTTCGCCGCTATTTATACCAATCGGAGCTGTCTGCTCGGAGACTCTGGTATTCTTCCGGTATTTTCTGGCGCGAAACTTCATTATTCAAATGTTGACCCCGATTTGTGGAATGATCATTAGAAATTAAATTATTTATTATTATTACTATTTATATATATTAAATATATTACAATTCTTAATATTTTTTACATCATATTTTTTATGTTAAGTATTGAACGCAGGGTTTATTAATGAAAAACATACAGCACATTGCTTTATTAAAAATGTCCGTCAAATTAGCGTCGAACTGGAACGGTGGGAAAATGGAACATGGAGGAGATCTTTCATTTTTAATTTATTTCGTAATAAAGGCACTAATTCGAATAAAATAAAGTTTCTAAATGCTAAAAAATAAATTTACTAATGTTTTTACTGGGTTTGAAATTATTTGACATTTTTATATATTAAAAAAAGCATGTGAAAAATCGTTTTTTCACGGAATTCTTAATATCTCGGCTAATCAAATACGTGCAGTAATACCCGATATGCCAAAATGAAGGACATTTATTGTAGTTTTACCCTACCAAGTTTCAATTTCATAAAACTGTCAGTTTTTGAGCAAATCGCATAACAGTGAGATCACTGTTACCGACCTCGAGGTCGGCTCCATACAAAATAGGGCATCCAAAATTGTAAGGATTATTCGATTTACTAACGCGTGCACATATGCACCGTATATAGACTTACTAGGGAAAGATTAACGAATATTTAGTGAAAATTTCAATTGTTTTTAACCGTAAGATTTTGAGAAAATCGAATAATAGTGGGTGGTGTATTTGGGCTGATAGCTAAGGCGCGAACTATAAAAATGGAACCAGATGGGAACCAGCAGAAAACCACTCGCTGAACCAAACAATGGAACCATGTTACGAAAAATACCAAATTAAATAAAAATAGCAAATTGTTTTAGAAAACATTAAGAAAAGAGACTACCCAATAAAGGGAAAAGCCATTTAAAACAATTTGGTGAGATTTTCAGCTAAATCAGGGAAAATGACCTATTTCGTTATTTTTCGATTATTTCAGTATATACCACGGCGGAATGATAATGCCCCTCCCTGACAAGCTAAATCGATAGCCCGCCAGAAAATATTCCTATTGACTATTTTAGCAATTGTATAAAATATGCATGCCCCATGAATGAAATTAACATTCTAAGCATTTTGGTAGATGTTTCATCAAAATCGGTTCAGCCGTTCAAGAGAAAACATCACTTTTTCATTTATTTCCATAAATGTTCCTAAGAAGAATAAATATATCTGGCAGCACGGCCTACCTAACATTAAGTCATGTTGATTTAAACTTTATTATAAAACTTATGCAAAATAAAGATCGTACCATTAACAGGATCGCAGTTCTGAACATTTTGATCCATGTTTCAACAAAATCCGTTCAGTCGTTCATAAGAAATCCTGAGTTTTTCATTTATTTCCATTTATGTGTCCCGCAGCCCTGCCTACCAAAAAACAAGAAAACTTTGTTTAAACTTTATGGCTAAACCTATGCAAAAGGAAGACTGCCCCAAAGACGGCATCGCTGTTCTGAACATTTTGATCTGTGTTTCATCAAAATCCGTTCAGTCGTTAATGAGAAATCCGAGATAATCATTTATTGCAGTTGGGTACCAGGGGTGCACAGTCATGCCTCCTTAGTACATAAATTAGTAATTCAAATGTTAATTTCTAAAAAACTACTGAACGGATTTCAATGAAACACCTACCAAATTGCTTAGAATAACGATATCATTTATTGGGCAGACTATTAAATGTTATTTCGAAAATTTGCTTTTCAAATCTAGTGCTTCAATGACCTTGCTTTGTCATATGATTTCTGGTCAAAAATTTGCAACGCAGTGAATAAATTATTTTCGACCCTATAAAGTATATATATTCTTGATCAGCATCAACAGCCGAGGCTATCTAGCCATGTCCATCTGTCTGCAGTCACTTTTCTTAATGTTTTCTTAAACAATTTGCTATTTTTATTTAATTTGGTATTTTTCGTAACATGGTTCCATTGTTTGGTTCAGCGAGTGGTTTTCTGCTGGTTCCCATCTGGTTCCATTTTTATAGTTCGCGCCTTAGCTATCAGCCCAAATACACCACCCACTATTATTCGATTTTCTCAAAATCTTACGGTTAAAAACAATTGAAATTTTCACTAAATATTCGTTAATCTTTCCCTAGTAAGTCTATATACGGTGCATATGTGCACGCGTTAGTAAATCGAATAATCCTTACAATTTTGGATGCCCTATTTTGTATGGAGCCGACCTCGAGGTCGGTAACAGTAATCTCACTGTTATGCAATTTGCTCAAAAACTGACTGTTTTATGAAATTGAAACTTGGTAGGGTAAAACTACAATAAATGTTCTTTATTTTGGCATATCTGGTATTGCTGCACGCATTTGATTAGCCGAGATATTAAGAAATCCGTGAAAAAAAGATTTTTCACATGCTTTTTTTAATATATCCAAATGTCAAATACTTTCAAACCCAGTAATAACATTAGTAAATTTATTTTTTAGCATTCAGAAACTTTATTTTATTCGAATTAGTGCCTTAATTTCGAAATAAATTTAAAACTAAAGATCCCCTCCATGTTCCATTTTCCCACCGTTCCAGTTCGACGCTAATTTGACGGACATAGATTTTTATATATGGCTTATTTCTTAACGTATTTTCTATGGTACTCCGCTTTTTTAGCTTTCTTTTCCGTTGATACATTTTTTTTGGCTTAGAAAAAATGAATCCACTAGCATGTTGCCGTCCTGCAAGAAATCAATAAATTTAATTAATTTAATGCATTTAAAATTTAAAATTAGTGTTTCAATGAGAGTTGTAAACTGAATTATTAATAATTAAATATATTTAACGACCCTACAAGGTCCAAATGGAAATAACAAAATATTTATAAATGGTATTTTCTAGTATTTCTAGATCTTTCCAACACTGCCACATGTGGTACGCAGGCCAACACTGTGGGCATATGTTGAACAGCCATTTTTCATCTTTAATTTTTCAAGTGATGGTTTTGATTTAGCGCATTTTTGCTGGTATTAATAATGAACTGAGAACGATAACGACTAAAGCCGAGAGCCGAATCTATTTTAGCGCAATGCTAATTTAATGGACGCTTTAAAATACACTGAATGCTGTGTAATCGGCACCTGAAAATGTGTGCCGTGGTGCGTGTGGAAAAGTACGAATGTGTTCAGACAGACCGAATACAAAAGGGCCGCTTCCAGAGCTCCGTATGTGTGTAGGTCTTGAGTGTCAGTGTATTGCCAGTGGCGGGCAACAACAAATTGATTGAAAAAGGCGCCAGATTGCGGGTTGCTCGTGCTAATTAACAAAAATCGAGCAGAAGATTATAACCCAAAACTGAAAACCGAAAAACGAGAAGAGTTAGCAAAAGCCGGCAACTTCTTCAGCGCGGATTGTGAAGAATCGGCCCTTAAAACGCCCACACATACACACCCGCAACAACACATTAGCACCCACGATGATGAACAACCATTTCCACTTGCAACATGAACACCAGCCGCCACTGCCGCTGCCAACAAATGTGCCACATCCGTACTTGCAGCAGCCGCCGGCCCTCCCGGTATCGATGTCTGGCTCCGCAGCTGGACCAACTCCCGCCACCTATGGCTACATACCGTCGTCGGTACCTGGCCGTCAGCCACAGTGGATGACCACTTACCAGTTCCTGCCGCAGGCTCCGTCTACACATCCCAGCACTATTCAGATCACCAATAGCTTTGCGCAGCAGGCCACGCCAACGAAGCAACAGGCGACTTCGGCATTGGCCAGCTCCTCAGGGCCTAGTCCCTACAAGGGGAACAATATACGCATCATCTCGACCGCGCCGAATGTCTACAGTCTGAACAAGTCGCCGCAGGATCAGCATCCGATGTATGCGCCTGTTCAGTCCTACTTTCTTCCAGGTGCTGGAAATCCGACAGCAGGTCAGCTTGATCTAATGGGGGCCGGCGGACGGGCTAAGCATCTACAGCAGCCACCGCCGTTGGTGCCCGTGAGCAACTCATCCACACCAGCGTCGACTGTGTTGCTGGACCGGATCAATATTTGCATCAATAACCACTACAGTGAGGCGCCGGGCTCTTTAAGCTCATCATCATCCCGAAGCACGGCCCAGCTGCCGTCGCCCATCATCCCGGCCATCCAGCACAAGGCCATCCTGCCTCTCATCGACAGCAGCACGGCGGACAGCAGCAGCTGCAGCAGTAGCTCCGTGTCCAGCAGCAGCTATGCCAGTGGGACGACCCCCTCAACCGCTGTTGTAATTGTGGATGAGCCGGATTCCACGACCACGACACCGCAAACGCCGCCAACCACACCTGAGACGATGAGCTCGCCCAGCAAATCGTCGCCCTCGCCACCGCCCCTGCCGACACACACCCAGTCGCTGCTCAAGACCGTTAGCCAAATGAAGCCGAGCTTCAAGGCCAAGGAAGTAGATCTGCCGACACCACCGACTCCTCCGACACCGCCGACGCCCCCAGCTCCTCCTGCTCCAGCGTCCGCTTCTCCGGCTGTCACCTACGCCCTGCAGGAGGACGTCTTTATTAAGTGCAACGACGGTAGGTTCTACCTGGGCACCATTATCGAGCAGACTACGGAGCAGTTTCGCATCCGGTTTGACGACCAATCCGAGCAATGGTGTAAGCCGGACAAGTTGCGGAAACTGGGCGGCAGTAGCTCCTCAAATAGCGGCGCCGCCGGTGGTGGCGGCGGATCCAGTTCGGATGGCTCGAATACCTCTGTCAGTGGACCCATGTGTGTGGCCTGCAAGCGATCGGACATCGAAGATGTGGTGGAAATATGTGAGCGTTGCGGACGTGGCTACCACCGCGGATGCACTGTCGAAATCGTAATGGGAAGCGGTATTTGGAGCTGCAAGCGCTGCGCGAAACCCATGAAAATGCAACAGCCGCTTAACCATGAGATAACGAAGCCAGCAGGGATTTGCCGACAGTTACCCTACCATGTGAGTTGGCTTTACAAGTAGCAGGAGGGGATTAGGCGACTAATCTGAGGTTTCTCCCACAGGCGGATAAACTCAGCTGGGATGAGAAGCATCGGGTTAACGAAGAGCAGATCTACTGCTATTGCGGCAAGCCGGGAAAGTTCGACCACAACATGCTGCAGTGCTGCAAATGCCGCAACTGGTTCCACACCCAGTGTATGCAGAACTTTAAGAGGAAACTGCTGCGCGGCGACACGTATGGATCAAGCTAGGTTTCAGTTACTTATGATTGTTTATTAAATATATTTTGTTCCAGGTTCTTTGTATTCTGTTGCACGGTGTGCAATCAGGGTGTGGAGTATGTGCGGCGCCTGCAGATCGACTGGGTAGACGTGCTCCACATTGCGCTGTACAATTTGCGCAAGCATCAGCACCAGAAGTACCATCATCTGCTGAAGGACATTTGGCCCTTCATACTCGAGCAACGCCACCAGTTACCAATTTGCGAGCAATGGCGCGCTCTTCCCGAAACTGCCTTGATGGAGCGGATCAAGCAGACGCTGAAAGACTACTCCAAAAGATTCGTTTGCGGCCGGGAGTTCAAGAGAGCACCGGCCTTCTATGCGTTGCGGCATAGTGGCCCGCCACTCACACCCAAGGTATTCCTGCAGCCACAAGAGGAACTGTCTGACGAGTTGCTGGAGAAAAAGTTCAAGTTAATGTTGATGCCAGCGGAAGATGTGAAATCAAGTTGTGGCAGTGAGCCTCCAAGGAGGGCGCCCAAAGATGTGTATGAGTTCAACACCGATGAGGACGAGGCATTGGAGACCAGTGAGGACGAGATTCCCATCAAACAGCTCATTGAGAAAGCGAACAAGAAAGTTGATGAGCACGATGAGTTAAAGCTGCAGAAGGCAGAGTCGGAGCCGGTCGCGGCGAGAACACTTGACCTGGCTGACGACAATGCCAACGATGGCGATCCCGGCAAACTGCCAGCACCCATTCTTCCGGTCCTGGACGCCAACAGCAGTCGAAAGCGAAAGGCATTCCGCTTGTCGAAACGCTACGACAACAGCCGCAACCACTGTGATCTATCATCCGATGAGAACTCGAGCAGCAGTCGGGGCACCAGCTCGCTGGACCTCATCATACCCCCGCCGGCCAACTTTCTCGGTCGGAACAACCCCTTCTTAATGGCCACGCCAAAGAAATCTACGCTGGCCAAAAGTATGGGTGTGGGGACCACCGTTGGAGTGACTGGGCTCATCAATAGCATTTTCAAGCTTAAGGGCAACGCCAAGGAGCAGCCGCGTATGGTACGCACAATCAAGCGAAGACTGAGTGCCAAAGACATAACCATTGGCCCCAATCAAGAGGTGCGAAGGCGCCGGACCCGTCGCCTCACCACGTCCATTGAGGTAGGGATTCTTGTACTTTAATTGTGATTTTCTTTACTCAATCATTGTCTACCCAAATAGGTCATCAGCACCACAACAATTAATCCCATACCAAGCCACTACCTTCCCCTCTATGCCAAAGATCTGCAGCCGCCAGCGCCTGCGATTGTGCCGCCTATGGGAAAGCCGACGCACGGACGTCTGCTGCGCCAGCGTCCACAAAAGCTGTCGCCCAGCCAGAGTAGGCGCAACTCCATCAGTTCGACTGCAACCAACAGCAGCAGCAGTAACGGCGGCAGCGGCGGCGCAGCCACAGTACATTCCATGCTGGATTTGAAGCAATCGGTGAACAAGTATTTCGGCGGCGCAATGAACAGGATAGAGGCCGGAGAATCTTTTGCCATCCGGGCAAAGCGGCGGATGGGAAATGGGCAGGTTCAGTACCTGGTGGAGTGGGGAGGGGATGCCGCGGCCACTCCAATCGGAGCTGCTTCAACTACAAACTAGACTCTGGCACATTTACTCATATGTTTACTTTTTTTATAATTATTTTCATTATTATCATTTACATGCTTTATATTTTTTAATCAATTTTCGCTGCCCGATCTTGGCCCCTTTAATTGTTACTGTTTAAAAAAAGAAGAGTTGATTACCAATTCACTGCCAAAATAGTAAAAGAATGTTAAAAATGAATGATTAGTTCGGCATTAAAACTATGAAAAGTCCAAATGCAATAGGCAAAACCGCAACTGAATACAGGTTATATTGTGCAATGGCAGTTTATTGTTGCAGCAGAAAAAATCGTATGAAATTTTCCACAAATTTGGCAAAAGTATTAAATATTTAATCCGAAAGCCTACTATGTAACATTCGCTGCTGAACGAAAACGTATTAAATAATGTCTATTAAAGAAGTGAAGAGAAATTCAATTAAGTTCAATATTCGTACTTTAGCTATATTTATCTCCCCTTGTATATTTTCGAAAAATATATATGGAAAGGGGAAATCAAAAACAAAACATGTTATGCATACAAAATATACTTGAGGTATACAACACACAAAATGAATTAAATTAAGGACCTAGAATAATACTTTTCACACCCATTAGACTCGAAAAGGATACACACACTGACGAAGTAAGCAATTACATTCTACGTTTAAGTATTGGAAATCAAAATTGAGTTGAACGCAAAACAAAATCTCAAGCTTACACGTTAGTATATAAACCGGAAGTAAATATACATATATATTTAATGCCCAAATAAATGTTTTAAAAATACATCAAATGCTGGGATTTTCTTTTAATGAACTTAGTAGGCTGCCTGGTGACAGGTCAGTTTGGTGCTGTCAGGTTGTACCTCGCAGCTTCATTAGGTTTCGGAATGCCAGTTAGGACGCACGCTACCTTCGCTCAGAACAGGACAAAAAAAAATAGAGTAGGTTTATTGCCGGAAATACAACAAAAAAAAACTTTAATGTATTAAATACACTCGGTCGTTGACGAATTTGTGTTGAGTGTTGTTTATTTCGTATAAAACCTTTACAAAAATCGTAAAAAGAAAACATCTTGTTTTGGGTGCCGGTTTAAACAGATTAATACAAAAAAAAAAACAATTTCCGGGCGCAGCACACAATATCTGGGAACTGGGTAAGTAGATAAAGGGGCAATCCGTTGAAAATTTAACCATCTTTGTTACATGCAGCTTAAGTGTTCGGGGTAAATCAGAAAAATTTAAATAAGACGCCATTTTGCCGACTATTTTTTTTATTCTTAAAAGTCAAAGGGCACCAGAGTTGCATTTGTTTTTTCTTATGCTTTCCTTATGTATGCTTATGCAATTTCATGGGGGAAATTTACACATTATAATTAAAATTGCTTACAAAAATTCAATGTTGCCTATAAATTTAATTATATTAAAACAATAACTTATTCAATAACTAATAATATGGAGAACCCTAGATAGTTAGGCATCGAAGATATATGGATTAGAAATGAGGAAAATGTTTTTTTCGTCCATTTTATTCCATATTAAGGTGTAATTTGTTATTTATTGGCTTTTACAAGATGACAGTTGTGACATGGCTGCCAGACTGTCAGTCTCTGAGATCCGGCAGTCTTGATTGTCTCGGGCTTAGTATTTTGGACGAGGGTCCCACACAAAAGCTTCAAATTGTCGAAAATATGTATATTTTGTACATTTTTATATAATACATGAAAAGTTATTCCAAGCACAGCTTGAAATTATTCCAAGAATATTCCACTACCGCCAATTTCGGCTTGGTATTATTTCTCCGCCAGCGCGGCCAGTTTTAGTATCTGCCGACTCGTGCAGTCTGGCAGCCATAAAAGTTTCGCCACCTGGCAACACTGAGTCGTGTAGAGTCCGTTTAAGTGAGCGGTCGTGGATTCGCTTTCAGCACACGGCTTATCACATATTTTTTGTGAAGAAAAAATATATAAAAAATAAAAAAAAATATTAAAAATACAAAAACGCAACAAAAAAAATTGTAAAAAGTAGCAAAAAATTCGAGCAAGTGTTTGAAAAGTAAGTATATTGTGAAGCGTGCAGGAAGACGAAGCGCGGGGGAGCGACGCGAGACAAAAGCGATTGTGGAATTTTTCTCGTGAATTTCGTCTTCTTTGACGTTGCCGTCAGGTCAAAATGGCGACGAAAAAAAGATTGACTTTTTCGTAGAATCGCGAGGAAAGGTCCATCGATTGCGAATTTTCGCCAAAAGTTGGGAATTCCCATAATTTTAAGAAGGCAAACGCGTGTCTATCTTTATGTATGTGTGTCTGGAAATTTTCCAACACGAGCAACGCTTGCCTGTATTGGTGCGCCCGAGCTGGGCAGCAACAACAAAGCACAGCGGAGTTGCCATGTCGACCGACTGTCACATGCAGTGTTGCCACACAGACACACGGACAGAAAGACGGATAGAAGAGCAAAAGCCACGCCGCTTTTTTTCTTTCTATTTCACCGCCTGCCTGGCCGAATCCATCCGGTCCGTAGAAATTTGGGAAAATGTGAAATTTGCGTGGAAAAGAGCCGAAATTAATCCATTTAAATTGCAGGTAGACCTGATCACCAAATATGGCTTCTCTATACGTCGGTGATCTCCACCAGGATATCACAGAAGCGGGACTTTTTGAGAAGTTCTCGTCTGCTGGTCCAGTGCTGTCCATTCGAGTCTGCCGCGATGTGATGAGCCGTCGCTCGTTGGGCTATGCCTACGTCAACTTCCAGCAGCCAGCCGATGGTGAGTAATCCTGATCAGCCAGAGCCACAAAGGCAGTAGAGTACAATACGTGTTAAATGCACCCTGCAATAGTCACCCTCCCGCGCGAAACAAAGAAAACACGTGTGCAGTTTTCGCACTCGCTCGCACGCACACTGATGCAGCCGCATGCCGATATGCTGTTCGATACAGTGGTAAAAAGCGGCCATCAAAAAGCCATAAAAAGCCCAATTAATGAAAAAGATGGTTTAATAGGAGGAGGACCTGAAATGCCAGATAAACTGCCTCAAACTATTTCATAACTCGTACCACCATGCATCGCTTTGCTTACGTTAATCTTCTCGCCAGCCCCTGTATTCGCGTGTGTGTGTGAGTCAGTGAGTATGTGTACATATCAGTTCCAGTTACTGTATATGGGAAGCGGGTGACAAAAGGGGAAGAAGAAGGAAGAGGAGACGACAAAACAGCTGGCTTCTGGCACTCGACAACCGTTCGCCTAGAAATTTCCGTCTCACTTTGAACAAAATTGCAATTATTATGGAATAAATAGCTCCCCGCACTGGCAATACAGCTTATCGCAGCCCCGCCCATTAGTTGCGTCTTCGCTGTTTCATTACCCATTTGGGTTTTTTTTTCTTCTCTCTTCTCTTCTCCTTTTTGTATTGTGTTGTTTCCAAGTGGCGACGTACGCGCCCACACAAGGGCAGATTTGTCAATAATGTGCGTTGTTGTTGCGTGCGTGCGTCTTTAACATGTGTTCAATGTTTTTGACCATTTCTCTTGGCCGCCATCTATTTTAGGTTATATTTTTCCATTAACTAAATTTCTGCACGCCGTTATACCTTTGTTTTGCTTTCACTTTTTCGCGCCGCTGCTCTTCATTCCATTCATTAACACTTCCAAATTCTTGACATGTCAGTGAACTCTCTTTCTGCCTTTCCTTCTCTTTCGCCGCGTCGAAATCTCGTTTTACACAAAAAACGAAAACAAACTTTCCCTGTTCGCATAGTTGCTGCTTCTTTGCTTATTCAGTTTCCAACTGTTGTTGCTGTTGTTACATTTGTTTATTGAATTAAGCGTACAATGGCACAGAAAATGATGCGCTGGCGACGACTGATTACGCTCCGCGTGAAAGTTGTCGTCGTAGGCATTCCAGAGGCGTATTTTTAATGCTTCAGGATTCCGCCAGGTTTAGTGAACTTTATCTTTTGTGAGGTTAAGGCGAGCCATGACCATGAGCATTCTTTATGGATTTACCAGCTAAGATTCTCAGATTCGAGATAAATAAGTCCCATGTATACCTTATAGTCCATAGAAGTAGAAGCAACTTCTCATTGGTTGGTCAATTTTCTTCATTTTGATTCGACTAAGAATTAAAGTTGCGAGAGAAACACATGTTCTAAGTCATGAAGATGTTTTTTGAATATCATCTGCATAAATATAAGCATGACAACCCATAATACTAGCATAGAATATTACCTTTTAATAAGACTTGATAGCAACTTCTACCCATTGGTTGGTCAAATTTATACTTTTTTGACACGATTAAGATTCAAAGTTGCCATAAAAATCTATGTAACTTACCATGTAGATGGGTTTTTGCATACCATTCACAGAAGTAGAAGCATTACAGTTCCTTATTATATATTTTTTGTAAATCTAACTCCCTTTTATTATGATATTCGCAACTTCTACCCATTGGTTGGTCAAATTTATACCTTTTTGACACGATTAAGATTCAAAGTTGCCATAAAAATCTATGTAACTTACCATGTAGATGGGTTTTTGCATACCATTCACAGAAGTAGAAGCATTACAGTTCCTTATTATATATTTTTTGTAAATTTAACTCCCTTTTATTATGATATTCGCAACTTCTACCCATTGGTTGGTCAAATTTATACCTTTTTGACACAATTAAGATTCAAAGTTGCCATAAAAATCTATGTAACTTACCATGTAGATGGGTTTTTGCATACCATTCACAGAAGTAGAAGCATTACAGTTCCTTATTATATATTTTTTGTAAATTTAACTCCCTCTTATTATGATATTCGCAACTTCTACCCATTGGTTGGTCAAATTTATACCTTTTTGACACAATTAAGATTCAAAGTTGCCATAAAAACCTATGTAACTTACCATGCCGATGGATTTTACCTATCACCTGCAGAAGAAGAAGCATGACAGTCCATATTTATAGCCTTAATCTGCTGATAATTAGGTTTATATATTAATAATTGCAATTTATAGTCTCGTTAGCAACTTCTACCCATTGGTTGGTCAATTATGTTTCTATTTTGACACGACTAAGATTCAAAGTTTGCCAGATGAAAGACCAGACTCGAGTTACCGTGCACTTGGCTGCCTTTTTGGTTGATGGCCAGTGCAGAAGTAGAAGAGTCACAGTATGCCAGCCTTTGCTGTTTATTTAAAATTTTTTAATTTTTTTTTGTTGAATTTCAACGAATAAAATCCTTCTCTTTTTAATTTCTTTCACAGCTGAGCGTGCTTTGGACACGATGAACTTTGACCTGCTTCGCAACAAACCCATTCGCATTATGTGGTCGCAGCGCGATCCTTCACTTCGCCGCTCCGGAGTCGGCAATGTGTTCATCAAGAACCTGGACAAGGCCATCGACAATAAGGCCATCTACGACACTTTCTCCGCCTTTGGCAACATCTTAAGCTGTAAGGTCGCCACCGACGAGAAGGGCAATTCCAAGGGCTACGGCTTCGTTCATTTTGAAACCGAGGAGGCCGCCAACTCATCCATTGACAAAGTGAACGGCATGTTGCTCAACGGTAAGAAGGTATACGTGGGCAAGTTCATTCCCCGCAAGGAGCGCGAGAAGGAGCTGGGCGAGAAGGCCAAGCTCTTCACCAATGTCTACGTGAAGAACTTTACCGAGGAGTTTGATGACGAAAAGCTCAAGGAGTTCTTTGAGCCCTATGGCAAGATCACCAGCTATAAGGTAAGAAATAAATAAATTAAATAACTAGTTGACTTTTAATACAAGTATAAATTCTAGGTCATGTCTAAGGAGGATGGCAAGAGCAAGGGTTTTGGCTTCGTTGCTTTCGAAACCACAGAGGCTGCCGAAGCCGCCGTCCAGGCCCTTAACGGCAAGGACATGGGCGAGGGCAAGTCCCTGTATGTGGCCCGTGCCCAGAAGAAGGCCGAGCGCCAGCAGGAGCTGAAGCGCAAATTCGAGGAGCTTAAGAAGAAGCGCCACGATTCCGTGTTTGGGGTCAACCTGTACGTGAAGAATCTGGATGATTCGATCGATGATGAGGTCCTCCGTACGCATTTCTCGCTGTTCGGCACCATCACATCGGCCAAGGTCATGACCGATGAGGAGGGTCGCTCCAAGGGATTCGGCTTTGTGTGCTTTGACTCGCCCAACGAGGCCACTTGCGCCGTGACCGAATTGAACGGTCGCGTCATTGGTACCAAGCCACTGTACGTAGCTCTGGCCCAGAGGAAGGAGGAGCGCAAGGCTCACCTCGCCTCGCAGTACATGCGTCACATGACCGGCATGCGTATGCAGCAGCTGGGGCAGATCTTCCCGCCCAACACGGCTGGCGGCTTCTTTGTGCCGACCCTTCCGACAGGCCAGCGTTTCTACAGTCCCCAGGTGGCCACCCAAATGAGAAACACACCGCGCTGGGCGCCCCAGGTACGTCCCGCCGCCGCGGTGCAGAACGTGCAGGCCGGCGCTGCCGCCGCCGCTGCTGGAGGCTTCCAGGGCGCAGCCGGAGCGGTTCCTACTCAGTACCGCTCGGCTGCTGCCGGAGCACGCGGTGCCCAGCCCCAGCAGGTGCAGGGCACGCACGCCGCCGCTGCTGCCGCCGCTGCCGCGGCTAACAATATGCGCAACACAGGTGCACGGGCCATTACCGGCCAGCAGACTGTGGCTGCCCCGAACTTGCAGATTGCCGGCGCTCAGATCCCTGGCGGCGCCCAGCAGCGTGCTTCCAACTACAAGTACACCTCGAACATGCGCAATCCCCCAGTGCAGCAGTTGCAGCAGGCTCAGCCAATGCCACAGCAGTTGCAAGGAAAGAGTAAGTATTTTGCGACATCCAATTAAAGATGTAACTAACCGTTTCGCATTACAGACTCCGAGAAGCTCATTGCCTCGTTGCTGGCCAATGCCAAGCCGCAGGAGCAGAAACAGATCCTCGGCGAGCGTCTTTACCCGTTGATTGAGCGCATGCACGCATCTTTGGCTGGAAAGATCACCGGCATGTTGCTGGAGATCGAGAACTCTGAGCTACTCCACATGCTTGAGGATCAGGATGCGCTCAAGGCCAAGGTGGAGGAGGCGGTCGCGGTGCTTCAGGTGCATCGCGTCACCGAGCCTGCCAACTAAGCTCGAACAATAACAAACACAAAACAAGCAAGCGGATGAAAATTGTACAAGAACACTCGACATCCAAAAAGTAAGTACCTTTGTGATCCCTTTTGAGGGAAGTCAATCTCTAATTTCGATACTTTTTATTTCCGCAGTTTTCCTCTTTCACTTTCAATTCATTTACAAAAACAACGCATTCACTACTGCTGATGTTAGTAGTGGAGCAAGCATAAAAGGAACGCCACACAACACCAGAAGAACAAAAGAACTCTGGCTTTTTTCATTTCAAATCCTAGAAGACACCAGCAAAAACAATTTCAATCATTTAATTTCGAACGCATTTAAGCAAGTACACACATCAAGCAAGGGAGAGAAAAAAAGTAATCAAGAAGGCAAGAATTCTTTTATACAGAACCGAGCTTCATTTGCTAGAGAAAAGCGGAAACAATTTTTCCTGCTAAGACCGATTCAACTTATTTTGTATAACTGAAAATCCTTGCAAAATAAAACGATTAAAAAGCATAAATGTAGTGGAAACACTTTCAGGCATTAACTGAAATGAAATTGTATTTGAAAAATGTCAACGACACGCGTTTCTAGAGACAGATTGAGTTTTTCGTACACTTTTTCCTACCACAAAAAAATAACAACACGAAAGCGAAATGTAATTTTTTTAAAGTCCCTTTTTCTCCAAAAAGAAAGAAACGCGACAAGAACCACAACAACACCAACACACTTTTAAAAAAGCAAAGAAAACAAAACAAAAAAATTGCAAAAAAGTTAAAATAAAAACGAAAAAATGTAAATGCAAACTGTGCAGATAAATATGAGAGAAGAAAAGTTGAGGAAAAGATAAAGATAAAACCGCAAGAATATGAGAGTCAAGTTTTTGCTACTTTGAGAAAAAAGAAAAGAAGAAAATACAAGAAGAAAAACCAACAGCAGAAGAACCATGTGTGAAAACCATGATGTTGCTAAATGAAAACAAAAACAAATGAAGAAAAAACTACAAAAAAAATTGCAAAATCAATGTAAAAACTATGAAAAAAATGAACAACTATATTACACACAACCAACCAACACACCACACACATATTACAACAAACAACAACATATATGAAAAATACAAAAAGGAAGAGAAAAACGCTAAAGCGTGAACTTATGAAGATGGGAGATGAGCGGCGAATTGCAAGCAGAATTTTTATGTTTATACTATTATTATCCATGGAAATATTTAAATTAAAAAAAAAAAAAACATTACACTTTGCAGAAATCTATATATACATATATATATTTAAAGAATTAACTTGTGAAGCGATTTTATTTGCTTTCCTTGACTTCTGTTTCAAAGAGAATCGTGAATACAACAAAATAAACAATGTTTTTACACACACCATAAACACACACAAACAAAAGATATAAAATATTAAAGAAGCAAGGAAGTATAGGTCGCCGACATCGCCGGTCGGGGCGTGTGAAATTCATATTTTTTTATTAAACACAAAACGAAATCTAATAAAGAATAAACAAACAAAAAAAAATCATTGAAAAAATTGCAAAACATACAAAACCATTTATACGCAAGAAATGCAAAATATTTAAAAAAACGCAAACAGAAACCAACAAAAAGAAACCATGAAACAATGAGAGAAAAAATATATAAAAAAGAAAAACCATAACCGAAACCCGAATTGGAATATATTCAAGGGAGATATTGCGAGGTTATCGAAGATTCGAGGCAATTCCAATTTTACTTTTCACGAAAACTATGCAAGTCAACACAACAACAAGACACTTAAATATATAGCAGATATACTATATATGTATACTTATATATTAAAGCGATATAAAGAACATAATTTGTACGATTAAAACAAATAGGATTGTTGAAATTTGATGATTGCGCATCTTTGAAGCAAATAAAACTCCAACTAAAACCATTTGAATAAATTGTAATGAAATGCAGAGATTGAACGTCAACTCAATGTAAAGCAGCAGCAGCGCAGCATACCTTTGTACACCCAACAAATTTAATTACAATAAAAGAAATTCCACTTCGGCAATTGATGTCTCTTCTTTTGGGGGAATTAATTATTATTTAACTGGTTGCAATCAAAGTAAAGATCAATAACGAATTAAACATTTGAAAAAAATAAATTGGCAAAATATTTAACTTAACATTGGAAAAATAACAAATCCAACTTCGGGAATTCGCCAAACAAATTTCTAAAATTCTTGGTTTTGTGTACCAGGCAAACAGAATGTTCCGCAAGCAGCTGATCCGCTGATTAAAATGTCATAAAATAACGGATCTTAAAAGAGGGGAACGTGGAGGACCTCTCTAATTGGTCAATTCAAACGTAAACAAAGGGCGGCCATTAGGTTAGATTCAAAAGTAAACAAAGGGCGGCCATTAAACAGTCCTGAAGTAACCTCTCTGATTGGTCAATTCAAATGTAAACAAAGGACGGCCATTAGGTTATGGAAAGTTGAAAAGATCCGTTATAAACAGCACGTGCTGTTGTGCTGCTGGGTTACTGCCAGCTGTTTCTGTTTGCCTGGTATAATTGTTCAATTTGCCTGGTTAAATAAAACCGAGTCGGGGCTATGCAAATTTAAAAATTATTCTTATGCAAACTGATATCGGGAAGCATTCCGAATTAAAAAGAATGCTTCGACTTTCCAAAGATAGGTTTATTTCTTGTTGTTCCTGATTTTGAATTTTTTTAAATCTTAACTTAAACTTTTCAAAGAATGCCAATATTTTAAGTTTAGTTATGATCAATTTCTGATTTGATCTTATAATTTGACTGTAGGGGTATGTAAATGCTCGGCTTTCCTAAGTTGGTTTTATTTTTTTATTTTATTTTACAGACCACATGTTTATCCATATTCAACGATTCTTTAAATATATTTAACATGATTTTTGAAATATTAGAAGCTCATACGTATGTATTTATGTATATAATTAAAAGATATATGCAAAACCTGGTATAGGCATGTACATACCCAGCTGTTCAACATTTACATAATTACTCTCAGGGTAAAGGCAAGGCAAGGTATTTAGCATAATCAAGTAAACTTTATTTAAATCTATTAACATTCGTCAGCTTTTCGTCAAGAGCATGGATAAAATTCTTGAAAAATCGTTAAAACAAAGGTATCGAAGCGGGAAAAACACACATGAAATGCAAGAATATTTACGATCTTAAGAGTAAAGATTTGATTTACATAGCAAAATTGGGGTTAATAAATATAAATAAATAGACTTTTGGCCGGTTGTTCTCCATGGCAAGCCAAACATTCGGCCAGACTAGGATGCGTTCCCTCTACCACATCAAGGTTAGCGAGGCAGGGACGTGCTTCTTAGTCCTCGTCATCGTCATCATCCGAGGGCACAAACAGGTCGTTCTCCTCAAGGAAGTTGGCCACGTTCTTGCTAATGGTGGCGCCCACAAAGAGACCTGGGATGACGGCACAGAAGATGGCCAGCAATCCGAATGGCATCTCTTCTGGCTTGGGCCTAATGGCTCCGCTGCGGTAATAGACGCTCGACATGTGGCGACGCAGGATGTTGAGATTTCTGGGGCTCTCCGTCGCCTTGCGTGAGATCCGACGGACGGCCATATTGAGTGGAAGTGCCAGACGAGAGATAATCATCTTGGGGCGGTGATTCGGGCACACGAAACGATTTTAAACCAAAAATTTGATCAAAATTGTGAAAGATTTTCCAGATTCTGTGAGTCAAGCAGCTGATATGGCGAGGTAGTGTTCGTAAACGTGCCCAGTAAGACGGCTCCCACGCATTGGTGTAGTGTTGTATAAGGCACCAAGGCATAGGGCGCGTCTTTTGAAATCGACTCCTCCAGCTTTGTTTACACAATTAAAATAAAAACGCATTCAAGTTCTTGGGTTGCACATTTTACAGCAGGATGTGTGTGTATATATTTATTTTTTAGAGCACTTACAAATGCTCGGGGTTCAATTACAATTAGGGTGGTGGCCATGTATAAATATATATATTATATTTCAATCGATTTTGCCCTTAGGTAGTAAAATATATATATATATAGTATCGATTTTGTTTATATACCCATCCGTTGCTTAGCAGATTTCTTGTGAGGATTTGTGTTTATGTCAGATCTATGATTACATTGATTACTAAAAATGTATATTTTTATATATCGGACTTATGGGGCCTTGATTTATTGTATGAAATTCTACACAAAGAACTAAAGTTTTGCCCGAAAGAACAAAATATAAATGGCAGTTTTGTACATACATAAATACACAGTTAATGCTTGTCTGGCCAAGGGTTAAGTAAACAATCGTGAATAAATATATTAAGTTGGAGGAGGAAAAACAAAGCAAAGCAAGATCTCTGCTTTGCGTCTTCACAAACTACATACGTTATTTAACGCTTTTAATAATTGGCTAAAATCGGGCTAAATGTATACATATTTGTTTTAATTGATTTGTGAAGCTGTTTTACTTTTGCGCCCTTTGAATTAAAGTACTTCTAGGCTATTAGGAAATCATTGGTGTAGGAAACAAGCGCAACATGCAAAGAGAGAGACTATTTTTTAGGGACGTGTGAACTGGTGCCGAAAATAGACTTCCGGCAAGCTTAGTTTACCTTAAAACTATGTATGAAAATTGCACTAAACACGGAAAGGGATGTACACAATATAAATACGATGATAAACGGGGTGTTGTATGGAAACAATCTGATTCTTGTGGACAGCTTTATCGGATCATTCGACTAACTACCTTTTGATTGTGTTATGTTTGGTTTTGTGTGGTGTGTGTCATATCGGCCGCCTTCTTTATGATTGGACATTTATTTTAGCCACGATTACCGTCCATAATCGAGGCAGTAGAACCTTCTGGCTTTTGGGGCAGCTGTTCTACGGAGACAAACAGAAAAGCTCACTTACTCCGCCGTAAAGTGCGTGATTCACACCCACGAGTTGCGAATGTTGATGTGTCTAACAAATAAATACTATGAAATAATACGTAATATTACCCCTGGAGATGCACAGGGTGTGTTACCAGTTATAAACAAATAGAATTACATAAACATATAACAAAAAAATAAAGCTAAAATTGCAATTTCAAGAGCGTGTCACTTTTGAATTTGAGACATCTGCAGCAAAGCAAATCGATTCTTTACTTTAAAATAAATATCCTTTTAAAATTGCAATTTTTGTTTGTTTTTTTTTGGGTATGTCGGATTTTCTCTTAATCATATACATACACAAAACACAGAGCTCTTTGCTGGAGCAGATACACCCACTCCACGAGCGACACAATTTAGAGGGCGGGGCAGAGGCAGGCAGGCAGGCAGAAATTCGGGGCCACGTAGACGTGAGCCTTTCTAATTCTCTTCAATCAAACTCCGCAATGGAGGGGGACGGCGGCGCATTGCGATTCAAATCGACATGCACGCTCGATCCGGATGAAGAGGATGAGGCTTTGGCCTTGGGTGGGGCGGCGGCGGCTTCACCGTTGCCTGGTCATAAGTCCTGAAAGCGTCGCACATCCTCCCAGTAGTGTGACGGTATCTGGAACATCTTGGCGGGGATGTTGTCGCGAAACTCGAACTTCTGGAACGTCACCTTTGCAGTGACCGTGTGCAGCACGGGGATCTCGATCTTCACCGGAAAGCCCGTCGGCAGCTTAAGAGTGACGAACTCGCGCAGCTTGTTGATGTGCTTCAGCGGTGCCACCACCTCCAAAACGTCTAGCAGCATATCCACGCTTAGGGGAAAGTCCTTGCTCATCGCCACAGTGGCACGCAGCGTCTTGTTCGACTGCTTGTGGACTGGCGGCCTGCCCAGCTGCGGGCACTTGCCCACTTCCGCGTCCAGATACTGACGCCAGGTGACCGTGGTGGCGGGCGGTGCCTGGAGCGAACTGCGACGCGGCAACTCCGGCAGTGTGATGCCATTCGGTGCCGTCGGCGTATTGGTCTCGGGCGGCGTGGCCGTGTGCTGGCTGTTGAGGCTGGAGCGCCGGCCATCCGGCTGTTGATTGCCACTGGTGCCGCCCTTGGTGATTGTCTCGACAATGGCTCGATTCTTCTGTAGATCCTCGTGAGAGAGGTGTTCGCGTCGTTTGCGCTGCTTGAGGATCAGACCCTGGATTGAGTAGATTTCGCACTGATACTGTCCGCCAATAAGTTCCTTGCGGTTTGCGCGGAATATCCAGCCACGCTGCGCCCGCGCAAACTGTATCGTCTTGGTGGACATCTGGGTGGCCAGGATGTCGGTGGACATGAGGACATCGACTTCGTCCTCCATGTCGGACTCCTCGTAGCGCAGCCGCTGAAAGCACTCCTGCTCGTTGTCCAGCAGCACCAGCGATTCCCTGGGCGGCGCCTCGCCACGGAACAGGAACGAGATGTCGCCGCGCTCCCAACGCATATCGTTGAAATCCACCAGCGTCGTATCCAGGCGAATCGAGGCACCCGACTTGTATAGCCGGCAGATGTCCGAGGGCAGGATGCGTGAGACGAGCGGCAGCCAGGACTGAAAGTCCCACTTAAACTCCATGTAGAAGTCCTGCATCTGCCGAAGTGCATTAACCAGCTTCTCCCGCCGACCCTCCATGTGTTCGCGGGACTGCAGCTTCAGCATGCGCAGCACCTGTGTTATAGTCTGACGGTCGCCGTAGCTAATGGCCTCGGACAACGGGGACCAGCCCTCGTTGTTCTTGATCTTCACGGGAGCGTTGTGGGCCAGTAGCAGACGCACGGCATGCTTCCTGCCTAGCATTACAGCGAGGTGAAGCGGTGTGTTTCCGTGCTTGTCCTTCCGGCCCACCTCGTCCTGGGCTGTGGTCATTAAAAGGCGACGCTGCAGCGACTTGATGTCGTCCTCGAACACGCTCTGATGCATCGGATAATCCAAGGGCTCGTTCACTGTAACTTGGGGAGGTGATGCCGCTGCGGCTGCTGTTGGTGTTGTGGCTGTGGTGGTGGTGCTATCGCTGGCCGCCTCAGGTGTGGTTGCTGCCGCGCACAGGTGTGCGTGCGTCGGCGGACGCTCCGCAGAGGGATCACCGTCACCACCTTCGCCGTCCTCGCCCTCACCGGCCGACTGGTACTCGTCCGAATCGTCACTTGACGTCGACTTGGCCTCCGCCTCCGCCTGCTGCTTGTGCTTGTCGCACTCGTCTTCCTTTTCTTTGGACATGTCACTTTTCTGCCCCGTCGCGTCGTCCGGAATTAATCAATCTTTTCGTTTTCTTTAGTTTATTAGAGGTGGCAAAACACCGATGGATTTTTATTGATGGATCGACTGTAAAGGTGTAGAAACATCGGTGTCATCGATGTATCGATGTTTTCGAAATCATTGAATCTTTAATCTTTACCGCGAATCAGGGGATACAGCCGTTTAAATCGATGCTTTCCGCCAAATATATCGATGTCCGGATACATCGATGTTTCGCCACGTGTAATCGACTGTGTATCGAGCACGTGGCGTTGCCAGACTTTCGAGTTGCGCGCTCTAACGTTGCCGCTACGCTGAGGGGTCTTTATCTGGCAACTCGGCGCCCAGTTGTCAACAACTGTCGTTGGTTTGTGCGGGGGGGGCCGTGCGAATACAAAATGAATTAGGGGATAGCGAGAGGAAAACTAACAAAAACAAGTGTCATAATCCTTTCCCAGAATAATAATGTCGAGCGATGAACTGTATCGCGTAAAGTTCTCTAGTTCGCGCAATCAACGCCAGCAGACGCCCTTGAACACCTCCGCGCTGCACTGGCAGCGGCAGCAGTATGGTTACGAGCTGGACGAGCTGCTTCGCCGGCGTCTCCTGGCCTCACCCGCCTACGTGGACAGGCTGGAACAGGAGGCGGTACTCGCTGGCCACGAGGGATGCGTCAACTGCCTGGAATGGACGACGGACGGGCTCTGGCTGGCCTCCGGTTCCGATGACTTCCGTGTGATGATTTGGGATCCGTTCCGGAAGAAGCGCGTTCATGTGATTAGCACCAAGCATCTGGGCAATATGTTCTCGGTGAAGTTCCTGCCAAAGCACAACAACAACATCGTGGCGACGTGTGCGGCAGACAAGTTCATCTACGTGTACGACATCAATCACTCCAACGAAACTCTCTTCTCCTGCAACTGTCACCTGATGCGGGCCAAGCGCCTGGCCATCGCCCAGGATTCGCCCTACATTTTCTGGTCGGCGGGCGAGGATGGGTGTATACTGCAGCTGGATATGCGGGAGCCCCACCACTGTCGTCCAGAGGAGGGCAACGGCGTAAGACTTCTTCGGCTGTACAATCAGGTGGACGGCACCACGGAGGCCAAGTGCCTGGCCATAAATCCCATGCGGACGGAATACTTGGCCGTGGGCGCCAATGATCCTTATGCTCGTGTCTACGATCGGCGCAAGCTGCCCTCCAGCAACGGAAATGGTGGGTACCCTGGCAAAGTTGGATTTTGATTCTCATACATCTCTTTCAGATCTCTCGGCTTGTGTGGCCTACTACGCTCCCGGGCAGATCGTGAAGAACATCACCCGGAACATTGTCCACGAGTCCCGGGCCATTACTTATCTCACCTTCAACGGCAACGGCACTGAGCTTCTGGTCAACATGGGCTGCGAGCACATTTACCGCTATGATTTGAACAGTGCTGCTCCTCCGGTATTTTACGAACTACCTGTCTTTACATCGCCCGTCGCACACGACGAGGAGGTGGAGGTGGAGCAGGTGAAGGCGCCCCACAGGAGCCGCAGTCTGCCGTCCAGCATAGAGGTTCACAAGAAGCAGGGCAATGAGTTTCTGGAGAACGGCAAGCTAGTGGCTGCCATCGATGCTTACTCAGCGGCCTTGGCCATGTACCCTCAGGGAGAGGTTTTGTATCTGAATCGAGCTACGGCTCTGATGCGTCGCGGCTGGTTTGGGGATATATATGCAGCTCTGAGGGATTGCCACGAGGCCCTGCGCCTGGATCCTGGCTATGTAAAGGCCCACTTTCGTCTGGCAAGGGCTCTGCTAGAGTTGCATCGTCCCCATGATGCTGATAAATGCCTACAGGCATTCATTCAGCGGTTCCCCTCCTTCGCCAACAATCACGGCGTGCTGATGCTGAATAAGGACATTAAGGAGAACCGCCGGCAGTCACAGAATACTGAGCCCCCGGAACCAGAGCCCGTGGCCATGGATGATGGCTTCCGCTACATGCGTCTCTCAGATGCTGAATACGAACTCCGCTCAACGGCCAGGGACTATATGCAGCGGTATGTCGGTCATTGTAATATCACAACGGATATCAAGGAGGCCAACTACCTGGGTAGCCAGGGTGAGTTCATCGCCGCAGGCTCAGATGATGGCAACTTCTACATTTGGGAGGGCGGTACTGGAAAAATTCGGGCCGTTTACCGAGCGGACAGTGCCATTGTCAATTGCGTGCAGCCACATCCGAGCATCTGCATGGTGGCTACCAGTGGCATCGATCACGACATCAAGATCTGGTCCCCGTGCGCCGCCAGTGCCGAAGAGCGGCCCAATCTGGTGGCGGATGTCACGCGATATGTGGAGGATAATCAGCAGAAGATGCGCACCGATCCATTCGAACTGAATACCCGCAACACGTACTGTTTCAACAACTAGGAACTGTAGCGTAATGTGCGAACGTAGATTATGAGTCTATTTCGACGGCGATCGATACATCTGGCAATATATCAAATATTAGTGTAATTTACTTTGTAAGCGAACATATTTTTGTTAATTTGTAATCGTAACTACTGTGTAAACAGAAGGGTTCGATGATATTTGGATGAGTATGTTATGAAGTACCATAGAAATAAATGCGGAGAATCCCATTGACAACACTGGGTCGTTTGTTTTTTAATTATTCTGTTTATTTACCGTAGTTTTTAAATCTATGCTCACATGTATACATATAAATATTTTACTTTATGTAATAATATTCAAGTATAGTTCTTTCCTTTTACTCGCTTTTCCTTTTTTATTGCTCGCTTTATCGATCTGCCTTATGTTCTTGGTTTTAAACTAAGTCGAAATGATCGGTTTTTTGCTTGTTATTAAAATATATCTCGTATATATTAAAAGTTTTTGTTTTTGAAAAAGTCCACGCAAAAAATTAAAGTACAGCTTTGCATTTGTTTCTATTTGTTTATTCTTTAAGTGTAGATGAGGGATGCGTGTGTGTCGCTTGGAAAGTGAGTGCAGTTTGCAGTGTGTCTGTGTTTGTTTGTTTCTTGGGGGCGTGGCATGTCTGGGGTTGTAGTTAGTTAGTGGCTTATAAACTAACCGAATGTGTTGCAATATTCGCGCCCGGTCCGGCTCTTTATCCTTTTACTTGCACATTTCACACTATATTTATAATTATCTTTATTTATTTGAATGAACCCTCTTTTAATTACTTTACAAAAGTGCGCTTTCTAGTTTTGTTTTTTTGCTTGTGTTGTCAGGGCATTTCTTAATCGTTGCTTTTATACAGAGTGGATGTGTTTTTGTCCATTTTATTTTGTAATTGTTAATAATATATTACAAACTATTTTATGCAGAAATCAAACGAATACACAATTCAAATCAAGTTCAGTGGGGACTTCGGTTCTTGCAAATTGGAAGGTCATGTGAATGAGTGGGGCAGAGGTGGAGTTAACACCACCTTTGTTTCTTTACAGGCTAATCATTTCTATCTGTCAGCTTTGTGTGTGTTCCTAGTGTACTTTTACATGAATTTCTTGTATATCAAATGTCGTTCTCATTATGTTTTTTCCTTTTCTTTTTTGGAATTTTGTTTTGTTTTCTTGCATACATTATAAGTTTCTTATAGTTCCTTTCTTGTTTCATTCTTTTTTGTTGTGTTTTATGTATTTTTTTGTTGTTTTGTTTATTGTTTAATACCAATATCAACCCTCCCGCTTTATTGAACTGGGTGTCTCTGCCAGGCCTTTCACTTTGAGGCGATCGGCGGTCTTAAGAAATGCTGGCAACTGTTCTTGGGACACATTCACCTCACCGGCGTACATGAACTCCAGAATAGCCTGTAGGTGAATGTAGGAGACATCTTTCAGGATGATAATTGGGTGTTTCGATGGGTTTTCCTTAGGATTAATACATTTAATTAGTAAAAGCCTGTTTTTTGTTTTTAAGCAATAAGGGCTTACCTCTAATAGCGCTTTAAAGTAGGGACTACATGCGGAAAGCACCATTTTGTGTGCTTTGCAGGTTTGGCCCTCACAAGCGAGTGTTACCTGTAAAAAATCATTGAGAAATCAGTTAAATCTGTTCAACATTTCCTCCAAAAACAAGCAAATACACACACACATTGAGCGGAGGAGCACCAAAAAATTACAAAGAAAAACGCACAGCACGAACAAGAAGAACAAAGTAAACAGGTAAAAGAAAAGCAGATAGAAATGAAAGAATGTGAGGAGGCCAGGTACACAGGTAAGCTGGTGTTTGACCTCCGGAAAGAGGCGGCCAAGAGCAACAGAATACAATTCAGCTCGTCAGTGAATGGTCAGTTACAGTTGAACGTTTAACATTTACAACTTGTATAATTCACAATTGTATCGTTTTGTATTTATTTATTTTATAAAGTTCATATTGTAGCATATTCTAATGTGATAACTTTTGATTAACAATTATCTAGCTCCGACTGCTTTCCAGTTTGATAGGTTTGACTGTAACATGGTTGGTCTTTTGAAAGGGGCTTTTTTTCCTCCTATCGGAAGGTTCTTTTTCGGATTACATAGTACTTACATCTGTGAAGCTTTTCTCGTCGCGCAAGTGACGGAAAGAGGTCACCATATTCGTTTGAAAATCGTTCCATTTCAGAAAGAACTGTTGATCCGACGACATCATGAAGAAGCTTGTGTTGGTTGTTGGGGGCGTGCTGCGGGATTAATTCCAGGGCAGATAGCTCCTTTTGTTAATTTAGAGGCGTGGCCGAAAGGTTTACCGTTAGATCCACAGTTCGTTTCAATTCAGTCTGGCTTCTGCACTCTGTAAGGGGAAACATAAACAACGTTAATCTTGGTGGAATTAGCAACGCAGACGAAAGAGAGGCTCCAAGGAGTATTGCGAAAGAGCGCAGTCTAACGACGACGACTCACAGCCGAATATATATTTTCAAAATAAAAGCAATGGGCGCATGTGCAGCGGCGGTGTAATGGAAATGGGCTTTTCGTAGCGCATCTGTGTGAGTGTGTTGGAAAATGTCAAAGTGCTGAGCCAGCGCCAGCCAAAAACAACAAAGAACCAGCTACCCGCAAAGGTTAAGCAAAAAGGCAGAAATAATATCAAAGACGGCCAGACTTGAGCTCGCTCAGTCGAATGCCTTTCACTTTTCAAGGCGATTTCTGCATTTTCAGTAATTCGCATTGCTTATTTGAATTTGAGTCTCTCACTCACACGCTCGCGCACAGTGGGTGAGAAATACAGAAAGATCTACATATCTATCTGTTGCAGCAGCTGCTGCAGGGTATTTTTAGCTATTCATTCTGTTGTTTTTACAAGCGCAACTCCAAGATGGCGGCTGCATTGAGGAATCACAACTCATTGGCACTTCACATCCATTAGTTATTTGGGCTCCTGCACCCCCTCCATCCCACTGTGCGGACAACATGTGTTTTCCTCTTGCGGTATAGTATTTGTTGACGCGACACACACATGCGCTACAGTGGCGGCCCGGCTAATATGTGTAGGCGGAGAGAAGAGCATTCCGAGTTCACCAGAGCTTAACTTGTGCAGTTCCTCACTCACAAACACACACACATTCGCGCGAATACTTGGCTAAGCGCTCTCAACTTTCAACTGCCGTTATGATTTCGCAATTACATTACAACAACAACAACGAAGAGCAGACATCGTTGGAAATTTCAACGGAAAGTGTGCGAGTGTGGGCAGGCGGCAACTATCTCGCTTGCACTTGCGCCAGGGGTTATCTGTAGCTTCTACTAGGTGCATTTCGTTCTGAGGCGCGGACGCGACGCGGGGCAATAAGACCGGAGGTGGATAGTTGTCTAATTTCCAAACTATTGATTTTTCCCACATTAAGGAATTGCATCGGGCGAATGTACTTTTCTCCGTTTTGCTTCTTAAATACAACCAGTTTTTTTCGGTAAGTCGCCCAGACAACAACAGAATGTATGAAAGGAGAGACTGAGGCCGTGAGTGAGTGAGCGACCACAACAATTCAAAACGAGTTCGAACGAAAGTTGCAACACTCTTACAATTTGAGCCGCAGTCGCCGCCGCCGCGCTGCCGAAGCCGTTGTTGTTGTTATTGGATTACTCAACCCGTATGTCGGCAAGAACTACACTCGGGGAAATGTGTGTGAGAGCCTAGACAATGGCGGCGGCAACTCTTCGTGGCATGCAGCTGAGACGAAGACAACAACAGCGGCAGCGGTAGAAACGGGAACTAAGGTTTTGTGTACTTGGTGCTCCTGTTTGGCAAACGTTTAATTAGTTCGCATTTGTTTATGCAAATATTATTGTAATATGTTTGTAAAAATAGGTCGCGCTTCGCGTTACTTTTTAGTTCATATACACGCAGCACCAGCAGCAGCACAGCACGCATACAGTCACGTCACTCACACATACAGCCGCCGTTCACATACACTTGTGTCTTTTTTCCACACTTTCCTAATCATTTTACTTTGCTCGGCGTGCACTCTGTACTTTTACCAATGCGTAAATGACACGGTTTCGGCCGCAGGAGCACGCTAATTGCGCTGTGGACACGTTTTCTCTATATCTTTTTGTTTCAGTTTTAATACATACACGCTTTTTTGTCCCGCACTCTCGACTCACCTCTGCTTTCGCTCGCTAACGCTGCTTTCTTTTTTCTCTTTCCGATGAGTTTCTTTTGCGTTTTGTGGCCGTCGCTTTGCAACACAGCCGTGGTTCGCTTACCAGCACTGTCACTTAGTTTCACGACAGGCAACTTTTGTCTATGTACGCACAGTAATGCAAAACTAATTTACGTTATCGAAACTATCGAAAGTTCTTGGATCGAATGTAGGAATCGAATTTATTCATTCGTTGGATTATAAAATGTTGCGAAAGTTGTGCTTCCATAAATTTGTTAATAAAAATGTTCGTACAAAATGTGTGAGACTCCAGAACACGGCCGCTGATGTGAGGCAGAGCTCGAGGCAAAAGGCGTGGCTGCTCGCCAAGGAGCGGTACAAACAGCACGAGCACGTTTATTACAGCTCCGTTCTGGAGATGGGAGCAGATCCGTCTTTCTCGGTTCCTGAGGTTGCTTCTCTGCCGGAGGACTGGATGGACGATTACGAGTTCTACCGCGGTGCCCTGGATGAGGCGGACAATAAGCAGGGCACACCGGATCCCAAAGTTCCCGCCTCAAAAGTACCCTGCAGCGGATGCGGCGCCCACCTGCATTGCTCCAGCGAATCGGTGCCCGGCTACATACCAAGTGAAATCTTCCGGGGAAGGACAAAGGAGGAGCTGAAGACCATCGTCTGCAAGCGTTGCCATTTCCTGCATCACTACAACATTGCCCTGGACGTTGAGGTGGCACCTTCTACCTATGTCGACACAATATCGCGTATTCAGGACAAATTCGCGCTGGCCATCGTGGTGGTTGATCTCCTGGACTTCCCGAGCTCCATCTGGCCGGGCATGCAGCACGTGCTGGGCACAAAACGACCCGTCTTTCTGGTGGGTAACAAGGTGGACCTCCTGCCTCGCGACTCCAACACCTACCTGCAGCACGTGAAGGCATCTCTTCAACGGGAGTTCATAAAGCGCGGCGGTGGTGATGGGATGAACATCAAGAATGTCAGCCTAATCTCCGCCAAAACCGGCTACGGGGTCGAAGAGCTGATCACGCAGCTGCACAAGAACTGGGCCTACAAGGGCGACGTCTATTTACTGGGCTGCACCAATGTGGGCAAGAGCTCGTTGTTCAACATCCTTCTCAACTCGGACTATTGCAGACCAGAGGCGAGTGATCTGGTGCGAAAGGCCACTACTTGCCCATGGCCGGGGACTACTCTCAAGCTGCTGCGGTTTCCCATTCTGCGGCCATCCAATGGTCGTATTTATATGCGTTACAAGAGATTGGTTGCCGAGCGAGGTGAAAGGGCTGCTATAGAGCAGATGCGTCGCCAAGAGGCTAGGAAAACAGGAGCAGCTTCGGCAGCCCAACCAGCTTCACCCGTGGGACGCACCTTCGATCGTCGTGACGATCTCAGCGATGCCTTTGCCATGGCCAGTGGCACGCGACCTATAACGACATTGAACGAACGCCGGGAGGATTACAAGGAGGCGCGGTGGGTCTACGACACCCCCGGGGTGATGAACCCGGATCAACTCACGCCTCTGCTTACCCCCGAGGAGTTGACAAAGCTGCAACCGGCTACGATGATCCGTCCCAGAGCCTTTCGCCTACGTCCCCAAATGAGCCTTCTGCTCGGCGGCTTGGCTCGACTGGATCTACTGGAGATATCCTCAAGCTTCAAAAAGCAGTTTGACTGGCTAAAGGTCTTTGTGTTTTCCTCGGCGCACCTTCCCGTACTGATAGCAGACACCCAGGAGGCGGAAAATGTCTACAAACGCTATCTAGGCAAGCCCCTTCTGGGCGTTCCGATGGCCGGCAAGGAGGATTTGGATACCAGATTGAAACGCTGGCCAGGATTACAGTGCAAGGATTGCGAAATTGTGGTGAAAAACAAAGACGAAAGCGAAGGAAGGTTAAATTGTGATATTACACTTAGTTCAGCGGGCTGGATGGGATTGCTCCTGCCCGGGCACTCGGAGTGTCGCCTAAGGGTGTGGACACCGGATGCGACGGGCATATATAAGCGGGAACCGGCTTTGATACCCCTTGCGGATCGGTTGGTGGGAAAGCACATTAGAAATTCACTGGCGTATAACACCACAAAGCCTTTTGTTTTTAAGAAATAAAAATATTTGAAATTGTAGATTTAATCGGTTTTCTATTTTGAAATTAAGTATAATCATATGATTTATTCAATATAATCCCTTGAATTAAATTGAATGTTTTAGAATTTTAAACAGTAGTTCTGGGAAACTTATCGTATACTTTGAGTGTAACTATCGATACCGCATCGATTGCTGTTCCAGCTCTACCGTGCGCTACACCTTCTGCAGCGAGTTGGCAGTCTGGCCGCAAAGTATCCACAAAGTAATTTTTCTTGGTGAGAATTAACAAAGAATTCCTTGAGTCAATTCTTCCGGCCAACGCAACCATCGAAAATGAAGCTGGCCTGAATCGGTGGCTAGAACCAAGCCCAAACTAGAAGTGAATTAACGCCAAGTCCGCGAAGCTTGTGCAATTTGCAAACAGCGGGCAGTGGAACCGAACTGCGACGCACCGCTGCTGTGTATGCTGTGAGGTGCAAAGAGAGGAGTCGGGTGTTGGGCAGACGGGAGAATGGAGCAAAACTCCAATAGCGCCACCGTGGAGATGTTTGCGGAGGAGGGAAGTACGGCCCGGTTTGTGGGAGGTACGACGACGGAGGCTGAGTTTGGCATTGAGAACTGCTCGGGATCCGCTTCGGGCAGCGACACAGTCAGCGCCAACCATGAGTTCCAGACGATGAAGCCTGGTCCGGGAGTGGTGCACAAGCTGCCGCCGGCGACAAGCAACGGCCGCACACGCTCCGAGTTGCCGCACAGTGAACTGGTCAAGATGCTCTACTATCTGGAGGGGGAGCTACAGGCTCGGGATGTCTGTATAGCTGCCCTAAGGAACGAGCGAGTGAAGCAGCTCATCGCCCAGCTGCGCACCAAGCGGCTCCAGCCAAACGACCCCTACGCGGCCATCTTCCGGGACAAAATCGCTCTGAATGGCAATCTCATTTCCCGGGAATCCTCCACACAGGCGGCTCAGGCGGAGATGGAGGTGCGACAGATTATTGAGCAGCAGATGGAGCAACAGTACCAGATGGTCAGCAAACAGCGGGCAACGCACGTGCGCATGGTAAACATACTGACCGAGTCGCTGGAGAACAACCAGCGCATGCTGCAGGAACTGGAAGAGGAGAAGCGGAAGCACGAACACGATACTGCACAGGGCGATGATATTACCTATGGACTGGAGATGGAGCGCTCCAAGCTGAAGCAGGACCTCGAGGAGGAGCGGGCCCAGGTGGCCAAGATGGAGAAGGATCTGAAGAAGCTGCAGGAAACGCTGGAGTACGAGCGCAACAGGCAAAAGCAAATCGTGCTACTGCTGATTGCTGAGCGCAAGAAGATCTTGATGAAGTACATTGAAGAAGGTGGGATTCATAGGATGCACCGCCTTTGGCGTTTCCTTTAATAACAATCTCACTCACTGATAGGTAAACGGTCTGAGGACTTGGCTCAAATCCTGGCGGAGGAGAAGCAACGCTCGGACACAATAGCCGAGGGCCTGGAGGAGGAGAGTAAAAAGTCGCTGCGCATGGAGGAGGAGCTTGAGAAGCAGACCCAGTCCATGGAGTTGGAACGCAAAACGTTATTGGCAAAGCTGGCCAAAGAGGAGATGCGGTTGGTTGATCTTAAAGCTCTAAATCTTTTTATTGAACTATAATTTGTATAATCTATAATTGTTTGCCTTAAAGCGTTAAGGAGCTGGAGCAGGAGCTAAATGTGCTACGCGGCGAGCACGAGGCCCTTAAGAAGCAGCAGCCCCTGGGGGGCAGCGGCTCGTCCGTGGCCGCTGCCACCGCCAAGGCGCGACAATTCAGCGGTGAGTGAGCTAGACAAGGCCCTTCCCACCCCGGAAACTGGCTGTTGTACCTACTACATACTATATATATGGTTGCCCTCCTTTTAATTTTCTATATACAAACTTGAACTCTATATACTTACTTACTTTTACTTTTTTTTACGAACTCCTCTTGAAGCCGAAATCTTTTGTTAGAAAAAATGTTACGCAATTGCAAGGTGATTTGTTTTTTGTTTTGTGATGTTCCTCCTCGTGCACACCACTGTTGCACCAACAAACAGTCCAAAGATCACGCATCCGCAAATCCATCCCGCACGCAAGCACATCCCCCATTGCAGCACTCTGAGTTAAAGCCAGAACGTAGCCAGATCTCACGACCATGCAGAAACATTTCCTCACTAAGCTTGGCCCTCGCAAACACATTTATGTACTGATCTATTATGAATTATTTTGTGGTTTATGCCAGGGCCAAAGCTGGCCTTCGGAGATCCGATGATCAAGTGTAGTTCGTGCCTCCCATCGTCGCTGAATACTAAACCCAACCCTCAACGTTTTACAGACGATGCCTGTGCCACACCACCCATGGTGAACATCGCCAAGATCGTGCAACCAACCGCTACGGTGAGCAGTATGCCGGTTTCGGGACCGCAGACTGGTATCGCTCGATCCATAGCGCCGGGCCAGAACATCCGAAGTGCTGGGATCGCCACAGCGCCCACGGGCACGGCCACAGCAGCCGTAGCACAACTAGCGTCGGCGGCCGTCCTTAATCACACCACCACCACCAACAATACCACAGCCAATAGCACAGGCAGCGGAAGCAGCAACGTTGGAGTACCCACAACCATAGCGGCCGAAACGGCTGCTAGCGTCCCCGTTCCCGTGGTGGCTCCGCCCTCTCCTTCGCCGGCCAAGATGCAGCCTACGGCTACCATTCAACGTGCCCCTGGCGGCAAGTATGCCGCTTTGGCAGCGGCAGCTGCTCTTGACCAGACGGCCACACCACCGCATCCCCATCCCGTGCCCATTGCAGTGCCGCCAGTCACGGTGCCACCGGCGGGAGCACGCGGCGCTCCGCCACCTATACCGACCAAGCCGATCGTTCCGCCAAAACGGGAGCCATCGCTCTCCCGGCTGGGCTCCATTACGGGCAGCAGCAGTGCCATAGCAGCGGCTGCCACTGCAGCTGTAGCGGCCACCGCCACTACCACGGCCACGGCGTCGACAAGCGTGGCCGCTGCTGCTGGTGCGGCAGCGACCTCGAAGCATAATTAGAAGACAGGCACTCACTCCACTCAGATCCGCATATTTAATCGATATATTGGCGTAACGTAAGTGAAATACTCAAACGGCGTAGTCAGTCGTCGTCATCCCTCAATGACCGCGCGCTAGGCAACAGGGTCTTCCATCTCGAACTGCCACAGACAGACAGCTTCCAATCCTCCGAAGAAATTCTGCTCCCTAATAATGTTGTTTAAGCAAAAAGTGTACTACTTAAACCTACTTAAAAGTCATGCTAGTCTATTAACGATCACTGAAAGAATACTGATTGAAACTACCATTATTAAATTTCAAATTCCTAATTCTTAAAGTTTATTATAAAATTTCACTTCTAAAAAATGTAGAATCTCCTTAGATTTTCACTGTGAAACATTTCGTGGTAAATAATATTAAAACACATTTATTAAGGTGAAATTTAAGTGTAAGTTTATAAAAGTGCATAGTTTCTTCACCTCCTGTTTCACTGAGCTCCTTCCCAACTCCTGTGCAATGTCAGTTCGGGATTGGAATAAATGTAATGTCTATAAATGTTTCATTATTCTCCTCTGTTGCCTAGTGTGTTCGATATAATGATAATAATTTGGCATGTCAAGTGAGTAGGATCAAAGTTTGTTAGGCATTAATTAGAATGATGACCGACCCCCAGCGGCTACTTATCTAAGTCTAGTTTAGTTATTATTTTGTTTTTTTACCAAGCAAATGATGATAAATTTTATATATATACACACATAATGCCGTTGGCGGTCCGAGAAACTGGATGGCCAAAGTGGTTGAGTGTAGTGGCCAAGCCAAGCCAAGAGACATGCGAGTTTAATTGTAATTCCGTACGTTTGTAGTGACCGAACATTTGTACAAGGCCGTGCGATTCTCATAACGATAAAAACCAGAAACCAGAATAATATATATAGTAACTATATACGATACCCACAGATATATATGTATGTATAACCCCTGTGCTCTGTGCGTTGTTTAAAATAGTTCTTAGGCGTGTAAACTTCCTCCTCTGTGCAGCTAAAGTACTTGGCAGTGATTGATTTTAATCTTGTTTTAAGTTATATATGATTTGCCAGCCCAGCCCAGCTCCAGCCTAGCCTAGCAGATTCCAGAGAAAGGTATCCTATAGACACACCGTTTACACTCGTATATAGATTAGAATGCTGTGGAGAGCTGCTTTTTGTGAACTTCTCTCCAGCTTGGATTTCCTTTAAGTCGGCAGGTGGCATACAGCAGCAGCCAGTCACGTAGCGTTGTTGTTGGTACATTAAAATAGCAAAGAGGCACAAGATAAGCATATAAACTGCAAGTTAGCAATGCAAACAATCTATAACAAATTACACACAATGTATTGGAAAAGTGAAAGATACAAGAATAAATTACACCAAACAAAAAATAAATGCAAAACCTATTTCATTGTGTTCTCAAATATCAGTGCTCTGGCCAGATTGCGGGCGCAGGCTAAGCGCATGAAGGTCATGATGTCAGCAATGTTTTCCGCCCGATAATCCTTAAACAATGCAGCTGAGTGGTCCTGAAAAAAGTTACAATATATTGTCAACTGTATGGTTTAAAAAACATCATTGATCTTACATTTCCATGCTTATCCCTGTCCTGCTCTATGATCGGCACCAGCGCCGTTTCAATGTGATGCAGAATGGTTACCGTTTCCTTAGCAAAGATTTTGGGATCCCTGGACTCTAGCAGCGGCAAGGCATCCATGATCAACGAGGGCCAGAAGCTGCGTTAAAAGATATGGTTAGTTTTTACAGGCAAAAATCTTAATTATACTCACTAATTTGGGGTTATTTTTGATTCTAATAGATTGACCAGAAGCTCACAGGCAACCAGAAAGTCGCGGTTGTGATAGAATTGGTAGAATTCATGGTACTTGGTGAGGAAAACCAGTCGTGGTGACGCAAACATACGACCTCCAATGTAGTCCAGGGTGTCTGCACACAGTACCTTGCCAGTCTCCGAGCAATGCTTCAGTATATGGTCAGCGACGGCGGTGACTAGTCGCACATCCTTGGAGCGAATGGCCCATTCCAGGGCGTTGCTGTAGCGCTCATTATCGTAAGATCGCTTTGCCAGCACCTTGCATATCTCCTCTTCAACGCATACGAGTCCCCGTTGCCTGGCCAGACTAATGAGCTTGGTGGCCTGCCGTTCGCTGCGTATAGGGATGCGTGGCAGGAGCAGCTCTATGGTTGCCTTGCCCTCTTGCTTGCAGCAGTCCAAGTAATCGATTCCCAGGTGCCAGAGATTATGCGAGCCCATGAGGTAGCTTCCGTATTCGTAGATCACGGAGTGACGCAAAGCGGGTAGGTCGCTGGAAGTGAAAATAAAATAATTATCAAATTGAATAATAAATAAGTTAATCAAAGCATAACCCACATGTTGTGCTGATCAAAGTAGCTCTTTAGTTGGCCGGAATGATACATAAGATCTATGAGATGCGTAGAGAACCAGTGCGTGTCGTTCAGCTTCTGAGCCTCGAATATAAACAACTTGATATCGTGCCCCATTAGCTGGGTGACCATACGGCTCATATTATTCAGCTCCTTATCCGGGCACAGCAGAGCCCAACGGTCCAGCCAATTGGAGGCGGCTATTCGCAGCTCGTAGGGTTTGCAGGTGGGTTTTGTGAACAGAAGATATCCGGGAAGATATTCGTACCAATCCTGTGACTTCATGATCCAGGCATCCCACTCCTTATTGTCGCCCGCTACCAGCAATAGGATCTGTTCCAGTTCTGGCTCTGTGGCGAACACATTGGCCTTGATCTTGCGCTGCGTGTCCACATGCCAATACTCCCATTGCGAATGGAACTTCTGCAGGGCGTAACCCTCTTGGTAAACCGGCATGGACTTAAGGATCAAATCAGCCGCCTTATATGGGGGCTGTCCAGCCTTGCGGGTCTGCGAGAGCATGGCCCGTACAAAGTCTACCTGGCCCAACAGGATCAAAGACCTCAGGGTGTTCCAATAGTCATCCGTTTCGCTGGCCTCTTCTTCCATCAGAACCAGATCCGTGGCGCGATCCTCGGTTTGTGGGGAATGAAAACGAACCCACTCGAGCAGTTGGCGTACAACCATTTGGTTGTTCTGGAGGTACAGAATCTCAAACAGATGCCACAGGCATTCCGACGCATAGAACACTATGATGGCATCGGTGAAGCGTTGCAGCCGTGGTTCATCAGTCTGCACCTCTGGCGATATCTTGGCCAGATGAAGCTTCTCCAGACAGGCGCGAACAATGCTGCGGTACGCCCGAGAAATATTCAGATATTTCTCACGCGAGGCATCCAATCCAAGCAGCTGCAGCGTGCCAAAGGTGGCGTTCGCCTCGGCAAGGACACTGCGCAGTACTGGCTCGTCAAACAGCGTTGACTCCTGGGACATGTAGATGAGGACGGGCGCCTCGCCAGCTGTCTCGGTGGGCTCATCCCGCGAGTTGTGTTTGACATGCCGGTAGGCGCTTAAGGCAATCTTGTTTCCCGGCACGAAGACGCCAGTCAGCGTGTTGTTACCAAGCGTGGACAAGGGGTCGCCGAGCTCCTAAAAATAATGCATTAAAAGCTGGTTTATTCTGTTAATCTTTTGCCGGGGGGAAATCAAAACTCACAAAAACGGGCACGTTGCTGTCGCTCATTCTGGCCCCGCGTCAAAATGTTGATAGATTAAATCCCCAAGAACGTGCGTGGTGTTTGTTATGGCTACTAGATGGCCACCGGGATGTAGAGGTTGTGCAGGAATGAACAAATTACTTTTCTAAATTCAGAAAGTCCAACACGTTGTTGTTGTTGCCGCCGGGATGCTTTCGGCTAGCGGGAAGAAAGAAGAAGAGCATATAAGTGTGACCAGTTTCAGAAAGCAAATTCCGAAAATAAACAATTAGATTATGTCGCGTATTTGGCTAATTTTCTTACTTTTTTATGAAAATACAGCTGGAAAACAAGCATTAAATTCTTTTTCCCATTGAAACATGAGGGTTCCAGTGTTTAGTGCATATTTAATCCAGTTCCACTTTTACGGTGCGTTTTAGTACAATCATTAACAAAAGCGGCGGGCACACTACATCCCGCGAAGCTCTTAAACTTACATGTTTCCTATTTCTATTGTGATTACTTTTTGAACTTAAAATGGATCTCCACGACATTACGGCGGTCATGAAACTTTGCGATGACAATCTGCAAAAGCTGCAGGACAGCATTTCGTCCTACCAGCGTGAAGTGGACCAGGTTCGACAGGTGCTTGCGGAGAGGTGGATGAACGTGGAAAGGGAGGACGGCAGACTAATTGCGCTACACGATCAGCTATTGAGCAGCCTTAGCGAGGTAAATGCATATGTGATAAAGATGAATCTGCACATAAAACTTAACCGACCAGGCGGTGGAATGTTCCGGGAGAGTGAGCAGCCGGAGGAGCCCTCGTATAAATGCGATTCTGTAAAGCTTTCGGGAATAAGCGCCATAGAAGAGAACGTCGAAGATGACAAGCCGCCAAATCAGGACAGTGTCCAGCACCCGCCAGAAGATTCGAGCCAACAAGTTATGCCCATTGATTTATCGTCAGAAGAAAAGGCCGCAGCGGAGGTGGTACCACCGAATAGACCTAACCCAAAATCGAGTCAAATTTCTGAGAACCTGGTATTCTCAATGCACTCCAGTTGGGTGATTGAGCCCACTCCGGAGAATCTCAAGCCAAATCCCCTGCCCATACAGCAGTCTCCTTCTCACGCTTCAATAGTTCCGCGGTTCCTGCCAGCAACTTTGCCCAAATTTCCGTTGGCAGAGCGTAACCGGACCCTGCTACCACCCAAATCCGGTACACAGACATCTAGTGATGGCATCTACTCGCAAATCTTCAAGAATATTGCCGCTTTTCCCGCAAACACTGTGGTCAAGGCTACCGTTATGCACCTGAATATCGCCACCAATTGCTTATATGTTGCCCTGTGGGATACGAGCTCCCAGCCGCTGATGAAACTGCTAGGGGGACAGATGGCGCTACGAGAATTGGATCAGGTGCCAGACTACGGTGACATCTTTGCAGTCTATGACTGTAGGGACCAGGTCATTCCACGAGTTACAGTCAGTGCCATTACCGAGGGCGGAGGCTACGATGCCTACCTGCTTGACTACGGTGAGCATATTCACCTAAGCGGCAAGGAAAATATATTTGCCCTGCCTGATTGCATCAAACAGTTGCCGGCCGAGGCGATTCGCTGCCATATGGCCAACTTTAATGTGTCCAACGTGAAAAAGAATAATTACGAGACGATTAAGCTCCACGTACTTGATAACAATGGCATCGACATCGTGGCGGATCTCCTGGAGGAGGATAAAAGCATTGATCGGGTTGGAAATGTTTCGAAAACTGAAACCCCAAGGGATAATGCCGGTGGCAAGGACGACGGCCTTGCAGAAAAGACAGCTCCTGTCAAGCTGAGTGAGGCGGATATGGCCATGCTGAATGAGATTGGAACGAGTACCAGTGATCCGCTTAAGGCCGTGCTGGGATTCAGGCCAAGGGACGAACAACGCATTTGTAGGCACTACGATCCCAAGATTAATGGCTGCTTTAAAGGTACGTCTACAGCTAGCTGGCTTGCCAGGCAACTTAAATTACTAAATATTATTCACAGGAAATAACTGTCGCTTGCTCCATGAGCCCTTCGCCCCTTTGGGTGCCACCAAGGACGTGGAGATGGTTGCAGCTCTCCCCGAAGCTGTGTTCGACTCTCCGGTGCCTCACAAGATAGGCAGCACTGTTCGCATGCTAATTACCTTTGTGAATAGCCCGATTGAGGTGTATGCCCAATTTGTGGACGATGCGGCTCCGCTGGTGTGGGACGACAAGGATGTACCGGTACATAAGCGCACGTTCAAGCGGAAGCCCCACATCCTGGATATAGTACTAGCCCAATATAGCGATGGCTGCTTCTATCGGGCACAAATCATGGACGAACAGGACGAGGAATACAAGATCTTTTATGTAGACTATGGCAACACAGAGTTCGTGTACATAAACTCTTTGGCTCCATGCGATGACGTGGACAGCTTAAAGCCGCATCGGGCCATCAGTTGCCATATAGAGGGCGTCATCCGGATGCCTGATCTATGCCCTCAAAAGACCGCTGAGTGTGTGGAATATCTAAAGACTAAGTTGCTAAACACGGAAATGGATGTGGTACTGAAGAATCGTCTGCCAGATGGATTTCTGGTAGGCTTAACGGGCGAATATGCGGTTGTGCCGCGGAAATTAGTGCAGCGTGGGTATGCGCAGCCCAGCGACGGTCTTCAGGAAAATTTTAATGTGAAAGACCAGGAAGACGGCCATAGTGACACAGACCATGATTTCTAAGTTTCTTTTTCTTGAGTTTTTGCCAAAGTTATTATTTAATAGAAACGAAAACTGCTGTTATTTTATTATTTTAAGAAGTTACGATTATGTTGACCTTTCGTTAGTTTTAAGCAAAATTTGAGTTGCATTTATCTAAAGTTAAATCGTGGTATAATCTTTAACGCTAGAGCTTACTTTTAAGAAAATGAATTTTCCACCTTTTCATAAAATTAGCTTTTTTCCTTGCTGAATTTCGATTCAGAAATACAATCTTCATTCTGCTCTAGCGGCATGTCGGGTTGCTTGATTAATGTCCTGTCTTCTTTTGGGGCTGAAGTCCAATTATGAGCCCGGTCGGAACAGCAATCAGAAAACTATGCCTCGGGAACTAAAACAATAATAATAATTGCCACTAATGTGCAAAAGCAAAAAATCAAAGGACACACCGTTTTGTGGATCCGACAGCGCGGCGCTAATAGATTATGCCGCAACGATTAGAGAGGCAATAAATAACACCTGTCCGAGATCCCATGCGTGTTTGCCTCGTATGACGACGACAGGTCGTGGTCCTTGGTCCTCCTCGTGTGTCCTCCATTGTCCTGGTGGTGTTGACAATTTAAACGATTCGACCAAAAGGGTAATGGGCCGCAGACCCAGGTCAGGGGTCATTTTGGAGCAGAGTTCGTTCGGGGATGAAAAGTCCAATGGATCAGGGATCGCTGGCACAGACAATTGTCATATGGAAATCAGTTTTGGAAGCCGGGACAACACCTGCCACAGTCCTCATAAGAATTAGGAAGGAGACAACCCTCAATGTTCGACATAATTAGCCTGGTTAAGTGTCAAAAGGATGGCCTGAACCCCGAACATGTGTTCTCCATTTAATAATGATGATGACCAAAACTACCCTGAACTCGGATTTGCTGGAATTTTTATTACTAGACGCCTACAATTTCGAGTTGGAGTGTGGGTGCTGCTTAGGGATGAGGAGATGGTGTATGGGCTTTGCTCGGACACAAACAAACTTGTGAACTAATTTAACAAAACGTAACGAAAACAAAAGCCTTATTTTAGAAGTTGGATCCACGCTGGGTGCCATGGCCACTGGAAGTGGATCCTGGTTCCAGAATGGGCTGGCAGTTGACCTTCTGCAGTTCCGCGATGCGCTGCCATGTCATATTGAAGTGGCGTACGGATCGGGCATTGGCCAGCTTGGCAATGGGTCCCAAAGTGCGGTATCCATTGTTAATAAAGCGTACAAATCCTTTGGCCGTGAGATCAAGCAAGGCAGTCTTCACCTGCGACTCCAGATCGCCACAGGCAAAGGGTCTATGGTTGGCGAGGTGATAAATCGAATGAGTTTGCTTTGGGAGCGGAACTTGGTGAGCCAAATACTAAACCCAACTTACTCTTTTTCCAACATATCTAGGATATGCTCCTCCTGGATGCCACCGTTGTACTTGGGATGATCCTGAAATATGCGAACCATGTCTAAAATATAAAGCGGCAAGTGGATGTGATAGGTGTTAAAGGGAAGCCGCAAGGTGGTGGGCTCACAGTCCCGGATCAAACTTTCGTCGCACATTCCGGATGGGTTTCTTAGAAATCCCTTTAAGCTAATCTTTCAGGTTTTACATATATGTATGTTGCTTTCAGAAGTGACCAATACTTATGTTGTCTATAGACATACAGATCAGAGTCTACTCGGTCATGCTTCGTTTTCTAGAGTTCGGTGCTAATGTCATCCAATTAGAGGTGTCATTAACGGTTTGTCCCCGAGGTTTGCTCTTCAATTACTGACCCAAAAGCAAACATTGGAACAATTACATGTTCGGGTAGCTATATTACCTGGTAATTTGTCTAACATATAGCCAGTACCAGACTGTGTTCCTCCCAATGCATTAGCGAGGTCTCTGGGGTGAGTTTAAGGATAATGGGCATTTGGCTCATAGTTTTTTATGGATTCCCAAAACTTTCTTTTTACCAGAAAAACACACATATTTTCGGGATTTTCGTTGGCCTCAACCCTTTGAATGATATTAGAGACTTGCTTCCTTCTATATTTCCGGGTTACAGACAGACATGTCACTGTAACACGCAATCCATTTTATTTCCTGGCTCACCAAACACCAATAAACGACATCGGTGGCATGCCAGTCAAAGGGTTAACGTTAACTATGGTCCCAACTTTTGCCAACAGATAATAAATTAGCGCATACATTATGAAACGTTATAAGGATGCGACTTCCGGTTATGGGGGGAAGGGAATAGGAAAAAGGGGAAGTCCCGAGCGACAAACTGCCAATTTGGCTCGGCAAACAGGTGACACTTTCTCAACCAGCACAGAGGAACGGGTTTAAGAACCACACGAAGTCCCATACATATCTTTGGTTATATGCTGGATTTATCAGGAATATACATATATCACTGGAAAGAACATGCAAATTATTCGATTTTTTCAAGAGTCATGCTTGTGATCAAATTGAAGTTGGGTAAACTTTTTGATGTCTTTATATGATGGATTACTTATGGGCCAAATGGAGCTGTGCTGACATAGCAAATTTTCTGTGGGTTATTACTGTATACCTATAAAATCAATTTAGTTTAAAAAAAATATATAATCAAGGGAGGTTGAACATTATGATTAACAAGAAGACGAAGATTATATACACTTGCAGCTTGCAATAAAACTGTTGGATCGAATTGGACATTTTATTATAATATTTTAAATCAATATTTTGCAAGATTTTTTTATTTTTGACAAATCATAGTTTAAAAAACTCATATCTTACCCAAAAATGCATCAATTTAAATTCGAAAAGCTTTCTTATGTTAGTTTTTATATGGTTTATAAATCTGCAACTTCATTTAAAATTAAAAAATTTTAATTTTGATGAATATTTGACAATTTTAACCCCTTATAAATAAAAAAAAAATATGATCAAAACTTTTTTTCTTCCGAACATGGCTAGAAAGACCCGGCTTTTTATGATGATCAGAAAAATATGATATGATTCCTTCACTAAGATATTCACTAAGATTATACCATGCAAAAAATAAACTCTGCTTCAGAAGGAAGGATCCTTTTGGTCTTTATTTAAAAGAAAAACGTAATATTATATCTATATTATTATTGTCAGGCATGGTTCAGAAGGATCTTTGGGATTTAACAAGATTAAAAAGGGTGTCTGAAGTTTTCAATGAATTAAAATCTTTTGAATTTGTTTAAGCCTTTTCTGAAGCTCCTGTAAAATTGATATAAAATTTCGATTTACAAGTTTTATAATCTACAAATCCAAAACAAATACAAGTTAATCCTAGTTTTTTTTTTTTAATTACAATAAAAATCAAAAAATAAAGAAGACCCCAAATTCCATATTCCTTGTCAATACATGCCCCATTTTCCCCAAGTGCTTTACCTTATGGCCACTTTACCACGCCTCTTTCAGACTATTACCGTGACTTATCGAGGAACATTCGCCCACAAAATGCCGGTCGATAGCCAGGCCCGTGGACTCCCCCACCTTCCAAGTGACCTTTCGTCCACGCTCATTGGTCAGTGCCGGTTAAGGACTCTTTTCCGCCCCGACGCATAACAGTTGGTCAAGTCAGGGGGGGGAACTGGGGGTTTGTAATCTGGCTAACCAGTTATATGAAGTCCTTGTAACCGGGCAGCACAAATAAATGCCATGCAGCCCCGTCCAAGTGTCATGTATTTGACGAATAATTACCGTCAACATTGCGTGATTGGTTGAATCAGCCGGCAGCGGGGGAGGAGCTGGGGGACCAGGAGGTCTGTGGCTGGCTTAGAATTAGCCCCACATGGCCACATGGGGTGGTGGGTGGATCGGTGTAGGTGGTTGTTGTGTGACAAGAACCTATAATTACCGCGGCAGGTGGTGGTCGCCAGGACGGGCTTGGGCCATAACTCAGCGCAGGATTCAGACCCAGACACAACGCGGTCGTTGGCGCGAACGGATGTCGATGGAGAGGATGCACTCGCCAGCCCAGTCGCCTATCCTGGATGTCACCGAGACGCTATCGCTGCACTCTGATTTGGAGGGAGATTTTGAGCCCAAAAAGAAGCTGCCGTCGTCGTCATCGTATTCGTTTCCAGCTCCTCACAGTCTCCGGCTGCCGGGCCTTGGATTCCCTGGTCTAGTCCCGGGATCCAAGGTCTCTACCGGATCAGTGGCTCCCACTCTACCCGCCTTCGAGTACATTGCCCCACCGAGTCATGCCCTTCAGGCCCTGGAATTCCCCCTGATGGAGCTTAATCGCGTTGGCGTCATCGGAGGCGGAATGTTTCCGGGTTTCATGCATCGACGTGTTCGCGGCGAAAAGAGACCTATACCGGATGCCCAAAAGGATGCCAAGTATTACGAGAGACGCAAACGGAACAATGAAGCAGCCAAGAAGTCGAGGGATGCTCGGAAAATCCGCGAGGATCGGATAGCATTCCGGGCGGCTCTGCTCGAGCAGGAGAACTCTATACTGCGGGCCCAGGTGCTGGCCTTAAGAGATGAGCTGCAGACGGTGCGACAGCTCCTGGGGGCCACCACCGCCGCCGGCGGGATGTTGTCCATGACCAGACAGGTTTAAGGCCAAAGGCGGAGCAGGAAAAATAAGCGGATATTTGTATATAAAAGTAAAGTGCGAAGAAGTGAAATCTTATTTGGTTATACCGATTTTTGTTAATAAATGTTTAAAATTAAATTACTAAAAATTTATTTAAAAAAAGACAAAGTGACTTATTTAATGTCTTTTCAGACTGACTAATGGAAATTCCGACGGAACTGGTATCAAGTCCTTTGCAATATGCTTTAGGAAATTGAATATATTGACTTTAGATTGAAATTAATCCAGAGTTTTTATTAAAAGTAATGCATACAAATATCAAAATTAATGTAATTACTGCTCACATAAGCTCCAATTAATTGGCTGAAAAACTTTCAGCTCGTTCAAATCGACTTTATTGCTTGCAAAAATTAATTTAACATGTTAGCGCATATAAATCATTATAAAATAATTAACAAACTAGTGATCAAGTGGCTGCATTTGCACCTGGCCAGCAGAGTCTAGGATGAGCAGGTGCTGTTCGTTGCCAGAGCTGCGAGCACCCGCTATATCCGTCACTTTCAGCCGCCTCTCCGTCGGATGTTCGCGGCTGGTTAGGAGCTCCGTATCCCGATAGAAGTCGTAGGTCCGTACCGCGCCATCGGCCAGAGCCGAGAGTCGCCAGCCATCGCTGGAGAGGATCAGGGCCTGGACAAGATGCTGACGCAGGCCGCTGCCACTCAAGAGTAACTGCTGGTCAAAAACCCGCATCTCATAGGAGCGCCTGGGTCGCTCAATTAGTTCCAAAGCAGTATTCGGCCTGGCATCGTAGCTGCTGCCTACCATTGGGTCCACCTGCTGGTCAAAGGACCGCCGCTCGTTAAGTATAATGTTCTGAATGGCACACGATTTGCCGGTTTCCGGATCGGGCTCAGCGGTGGCCGGCGGGTGACCTGTCATGGGTCTTTGGGGTCCCTTCTGGCGCTGCCTTTGTCGCTGATTACAGTTGAGTATCATCACCGAGCCATTGGACAGACCAACGGCCACATAGCTCTCATTGGAGAGCACACACAGCGAGGTGGGAAAGAGAAACCTGCTCTCATTCACCGCTATCCTGGTGAAGCGCTCCGGTTTCAGGCTTCGCGTGCAGCAGAGCACAAAGTTTCGGTTGGTGCAGACGTAGATGAGATCACATCCGGTATCAATGCTGGTGAAGCGCATGCCCTGCAATCCCTGTCCCTGCAGGGCGGTGGTCAGCGTCTGGGTCTCGTTCAGCTCCCGTAGCAGGTCGTCGCTGTAGATGTTACCCTGAAACAGGCTCTTGGTCTTCTCATAAGCACTTGTATTGCTCTTCAGAAGGCGTCTCTCCAGGTAGCCCCTGAGATCACAGCAGGCACTTTGGAGGAGCTTAACCCGTGCCCAAGGTGAGCTGAACTCGTTGGTATTACTAGATGAAGCTCCTTCCACCAGAGTCCACATGGTTAGTAGGCCAGAGTCATTGAGAGCGGCGTACTGGAAAGAGTTGAGTTACTAAATAGGATAAAAGAGGTCTCTGTATCCTACCTGCACATCCTTAAAGGTTGTTCCCGCTGTGGCCATGCCTCCTCCGCTCTTCGATGGAGATCGAAAGCTGCGCACATCCACCACAGCTCCCAGATCTATGGCGGCCGTTACTTCCTGCAACTGATGCATTTGCTCCAGCATGGGTATCACAGACTGTGTGGCCGCAAAGTGAGTCAAATGGCCGTCCAATTTGGAGCAGTAACTGTACGTTTCACGCAGATCCCACATAGCCACACTGCCGTCCCGGAGTCCGGCCACCACAATGTCGGGAGCTTCGCTGCAAAGCGCCACACGGCTCACCTCCGCCCAGGTGGAAAGCAGTCTCAAAGGCTGGCCGGGATTGGTAAGGGACCAAACCATCAGTAGGTTGGCAAAATCTTCGCTGTATACGTTGCTCTCCGGTGGGCATTCGTGAACAGTGACCACCAGTTGTCCATTGCCAGCAGAGCTTCCAAAGATGCGACGCACAGGAAGGGCATTCAAGAGTCCAGTTTGGAGGGGTATATTTCTGGTATTACTAGTGTGAGTCTGGTTCTGGTTCTTGTTGCCATCCAACACCCGACTCATCAGAAGGGCTGCCTTGTGCATAAACGCATTCAGTCGCTCCAGATCCGTGCTCTTGGCCAATCTCCGACTCTGTTGCTGCTGCGAGCGTACCTGTTCCATGCGATGCAGTCGCTCCAAACGGCCGAGACTCTCTTCGTACTCATCTCTAGGCTGGACTTTCAGGGTCTCCATCTCCCCCTCCGCATCACCACTACAGTTGAGCACCAATTGACCGCCATAGTGCGGCGGATGCTGCGTCCAGCTGCTCCGTGTGTGCACCTCCTGTGTCTGGCACTCGCCGTCCATGTGGGGCGACTCAGTTTGCGTGGCCAGCTGGCAGGCATTCAGCTTGCCGTAACTCTGCATGAAGCCCTCGTAGCTCAAGGGTTTCATTTCGAACAGATGGTAGTTGAGCTGGTCGAAGCGTAGCTTGGCCATCAGCTCCTCCCCGCGGTGACTGATCACGGGGTGGGACACAAAACCGGAGTAGCCGCCGTAGTAGGTGGTGATGCCGCAATCTTCCCCACCCTGGGGCTTCTCTACACCACCTGTAGTGCTGATGCCGGAGTCCAGTTGGTCTGAGTTGGCCATGGAGTTGGTATCGAAGCTGTCGTAGTGCTGATGTTGCTGCTGCTGCAGAGGATTCCGACGCAAGTGCATCTCGTAGTGACCGGAGTCCAGCTTACGCTCCTGATCCCTATCGCGCTGGATCACGGTAATGGGGTTTTGTGTGGGCTCAGAGTCCTCCTCCTCCACCTCTGACTCGTATACGTCCTGCTCTTCCTCCACATCCGCCTCGGATGGAGGTGACTCTTCCTTGTCATCTTCTTCTCCTTCGTCTTCCCCGGGCGTGCTGGCATCTGTCTCGAAATCTGACTCGTAGGACTCAAAGTCATCGGAATAGTGATCGGATTCCTGATCGGACTTTTTCTCCTCCTCGAACTTGACTTCAAAGGCCACAGGTTGTTTGACAGGCTCCGGGGGCTTCTCAACTTCCGGGTGCTTCTCCACATCGCTTTGTTGCTTTTTCGATTCTTGCTTAAGAACCACCACTTCCTCCGGCTGCAGGGTGCGCGTGAAGGTGCGGGTTCTAGCCGGAGCCGGAGGTGGGGCCTCTTCTGCAGCTGGTTCCTCCTGTTTTGCCTTCTCTCTGCGTTTTTGCGGTGGCGAGGCCACTGTGACACTGTGGTAAGTGTCCAGAACAGCATTGGGCTTAGATTTGGATACAGGTGGCTTGGTCTTGGAGGGCGGGTTGCTTGTCGTGGGTGTTAGCCGGCTGCTAGCACGCAATGCCCCTGGGGATGGAGTGGTTCTTTTGCCCAAGGGTTCCCTTGCTTCTTTGCTTTTTGTCGTGTTTAACGGCTTTTTGCTGGTCGAAGTTAGAACTGTTGCTGCGGTTTTCCTTGCAATTTTTTCACTTTCCAGACTTTCCGGTTGCCTGACCAGTGACCTCCGATCCTTTGATTCCCTGGCTGTTGTGGTCGTTGGCACACTTGTTGCCGGTGATTTTGTGGCTTTCCTAGGCAATGCATCACTTCGGGCCTGTAATTTAAATTGAATTTTGAAATGCTAGCGGCTTTTGTTGGTTTTGCAGAACTGACTGACAGGACTTTTCAACACTGGCCACCTTATCCAAACAAAAGAATTGTCTCTGTGTGTTGCGATCGGTTGGTTTATTGGTTTTAATTGAACGCTGTTATATATATCTGCGGCATTAATAAAATGGTGGTGCGTGCTCTAATTCGCAGTAACGCTGTTGTGGCTGTTATCGTGGCGAATACAATTAAAAAACGGAGTTTCTGGCAGTTTCAAAAGATAAAGTGAAGAGGTGCAGCTACTCCGCTTGCTGTGGCTCTTGTGAAGTGCAAATTAATGCGGAAAAAAGTGAAAACCCTGGCTGCGTACTAATCAATGAAGGCAAATGATCGTTTAGTGCTTTTGTATCCAGCTTTTGAATAAATTTAAATCGGTTCCCTGCTTGGCTTACGTTCGGTTTGCTGCTGGTTCGCGTAGCATTTTTAGACATTTTATTAACCGAAACTGTTCTTTAAATTGCTTAATTTAACGTCGGAATGCCACGTAAATTTAATCAATTGTAATGTTGCTGCTCAGTTGTGACATTTTCCTTGTTTTCCTGTTTCCTTGGCAACATAACATAGCAACAACAAAGGCACAGGAATAACAAAATCAGCTGATTGACGGTCAGTGCTGGAAAGCGCTGTCAACTTGCAATTCAACTGGTAGGTATTAAATTAAATTTAATTGGTTAAGTAATTAATTGGTTAATTAATTTATATAAACTGGAAAAATGAGATTAAAATCAGTTTTAAATACAGCAAAAATAAGCCACTCCTGTTAGAGCTCTTCTGTTCCAACCATCGACGGTTATCGATTACTCTACTGTTATCGCTTCTCAAATTCAAATTTAAATTGGTGATACAGCCCTGTTTGAAGCTACTTTTTATTCTTAACTTAAATTTAGCGTAATATCACAATAAATAAGATTAGATTTGAGCTTGGTTGTGTGCCTAATCACTAGACGAATCGCGTCCACAGCGTTCCCAGTAAACACAACAGCAAAATCATTATTGCACTGTCCTGCCCGTATTTCATGGCTCCACTCTCCTCAAAGCTTTTGTAGTACTGCGTTGTGGCATACCGATCGTAGATGTGCTCCATTACCCGTTTGGCATTGTCCCGGTGCAGCTCCTGCCGACCCAGCAGTCCATCCGTTGTGTCCCGGAACAAGATATTGTTCCTGTTATCGAAGATGCCATAGAGCGTAAACGATTCGCTCTTATACTTCCGGCCAAATAATTGATCCATGTCCCTCAGCGAGTTGTAGATCTCGTTGTGCCGTGTCAGCGAAGAATTGTGCGTCATTAGGTGGCCACGGGTGGTCCAGTGCAGGTAGCAGTACTTAAAGCTGGAGCGCTTTTCGATGCCTCCGTAGGGACACAGGACGCGGAAGCCTTTATGGTTGCTGCGCATCACCCAGTCGGCGGTGAGATTGCCACTCACGTACTTCTTGTACACATCGGAGCTGAGGAACGCCACCTCGCCACCCTCGGCTAGGCAGCGCAGGGCGCCTTCGTCGCCCTGGTAGTGCAGCGGACACTGCCGGCCCTGATGCGGATGCCACAGGCAGGAGTCGCGGTGGAAGTAGGAGCTCAGAGAGTGCACTTTGCCGGTGGCATTCACTATGGTTTCCAGGACGGCAAGATGAGCGGCTCCCTCGTACGATGGCAAGCAGGCCCTTGTTCCGCGCAGATCCTTAAAGCTCTCGACCTTGGCATCCTTGTGAACCAAGGCAATGGTCACATACCTATTGTGCATGTCCTCGGCGAACTCATAGAGCAGGGGCACCAGATTGTAGTCCCTTTGCGCCTTCACCCGCATCTCTTGATCCACCACAACCACATCCGTGCCCTTGAACTTGGTGTTGTCCAGGCACTGCTCCAACTCCATGGTGCGCACACACTGAATGTTCGGCTGGACGCCATATACCTGCGAGGCTTCCTGCAACCAGGAGCACTTAACGTGCTCAATGATGGAGGTTGTGCAGACGACGATGGAACGTGGCGGGTTGCATTCCGGGAAGCTGTATGCTGACTGGAAGGCAGTGGCCTGGTCCAGGTAGTCATCAATCGATATCACATTGTCCAGCGGCACCGTGAACACATGGTATGTCTCCAGCAGACTGAGCAGCGCATTCTGCCAACTGTCCGGCTCATCGTGGGTTAGTCCGGTCACCAAGCGTTGTATCTGGGCGGCATGGGTGCGACGGGCAGCCACCACGGGCCAAGGCTTAGCTACCCAAACACATGGTTGTGTGGTGTTCATCGGTTGCAGATGCCCGTCTGGACAGAGGTAGCTATACTCTGAGGGATTAGCCTGAGCCGTAATGCCAGAGAACTAGGGGGAGAAAGAGTAATTTAAGGTTACTTGAGGCTTCTTCTTAATCATTTCCTTAATACTCACCCCAAAATGACTCCGAACATCGTCGAGACGAGCCCAGCCCACATTACCGCCACCGCTGGTCAGACAATATAGTGCTCCTCGTCGTCCCCAATGCTTGTCGGTCTGATCGCAGCTGGCCGGATCGTAGCACATCTCGCAGAGCGAGGGATAGCGGCCCTTTAGGATGCGATCCTGCTTGGGATCTGGGACCCAGGGACCGGCCTTGCAGCTGGGACCAAAGAACCTCGAGGTGGAGGCAATGCGATCCTCGGTGACGGTCAGCTCAGGATTGCAAGTCCTAGAAACCATAGCGGCCTCAAAATACTATAAAGAAAACCAGAACCAAGGTTAATATCAACTCCAGGAACCACTCTGAAGTTTTCTTACATTAGCGAGAACCTCTGTCCAGTGATTTCCCAATCCATACCCAGGATGACACAACTTGGCTCGTCGGAGATCATGAACCGAATGAATATTTGCTTGATTATCCACCACGGCCACGATTTCGTACTCAAAGTTAGACTCGTGCGAACGCAGCTCGCTGGCGACCAGGATCTCTACGCTAGCCCATCGAGCCGCCACCAGATCCTCGGAACTGAGAACGCCAAAGTGGGCCGTGCCCTTGTGGATGCGTCGAACGCAATCCAGCCGGTCCACACCGATGACGCACTCGATGTTGCTCTTTGCCTCCAGTTGCGGACAGAACTTGGGGGTTTTCCGATAAGTGCCGCGCGATTCCACCACGCAAACCCGTACTAAGGAGGAGATAGAGAGGGAGGAGCAAGTGAATACATTAAGTTTGGTCACCAAATTAAGTATATAGTAAGCCGCTAAGAAACCTGTTTCCAGACAGGCGGCATTAATTATGATTATATTTATTTTAGGTAGCTTTTAAAAGCCTGCAGTTTTCGGAAAAAGATTTTATCTTGGGATTTTTTCATTTTGAAATTAAAAATTCCCCTCAGGTGGGAAACCTTAAAGACAGGCTTGGGTTGCATTCGCAGAATTGGCACAGAGTCAAGGCAGCTTATGCCTGCGCCTGGCTACCTTTTGGGCAGTGGAGCACACGCAAGCTCCAAGGTTGGGACAGGTTTTAGTTTTTTTTTTTTGAGGTGTGAAACTGTTTCTCTAGCGGGTTTTTGATTACAGCCGGCCGAGTGAAGTGCCCAAGGTCAGCTGCTGATGCTGGTGCTCTCCCGCAGTGCATTTGGGATTGAAAGTTAATAATGATGGATTACGTTTTTGTGGATTTTTAATTGCAGTCTGTGATGGGGAAGGAAGTTTTAAAATTAAGTATTGTATAGTTATAAACAAGATTTTTGGGTAAAACTACTTTTTAAATTAAAGCTTGAAGAGAGATTTTAGGAAACCAGAATTACATAGATCTTTTCTATGCTTTTTCTTCCTTGTTTAATAGTTATATTCAAATATAACCTCTCTGTCTAACATTTCTCTATAAAACACTTGACATTAAGTTATTTCTTGCTTGATTACACTTGTCATTTTGTTTTTAATAACCAAGTAATTGAGGAGCGAGCAGCACACACACACACCAGCACTAGCACACTTATTACTCAAGTAAATTAATATTCAAAACAAATTGTTTTACATTTGTTATTAAAAACCGCCCCCTTTTTGGAGTACAGACAATCCATCCCAATCCCCACTTACATTTGCCATCGTCCGGGGGCACCACAGCCACGCACAACAGAGACACTGATAAGGACGAGGCGAACAGCCCCACCAAAATCGGTGTGAGCCAATGCATTCTTGATTGCGTCAACCCGCGAGAGATCGAGAGATCGACGGCAAGACGGGATTAAGTCGAGTGGGTTAGATTGAGCTTGTAAAGCGAACCTCGCGCTTTGGAAGATCGGCGGAGACTGAAAGCCAGCCCTCTCCGCTGTCAGCGAGTAAAGCTCGATCCCAAGCGATCCGAGCCCAAGCTGCAGAACGAGATCGCGAGTAAACACTGGAATATTAATCAACTACGCACAGCTGATGAGTCAAGCGGGGTTTTTGGATAGCAAACTGATTGATTAGCACTGTCTCTATGGGGGACGACGCCGGGGAATACCTGGGCTAAGGAAGAGCCTCTCCTAGGGTTTCCACCTGAACTTGAATCTGTACCTAATCTGGCTTTTATCAATCCGTCTCATATACAGTGCCATATGATTGACTGATTCCTTATCGGCACAGTCACAAACAGAGCAGACAGACTTATCAGTTTCCATACGAACTGCAAGGCGTTGGAGCAGCAATTTCTTCAGTCGCTGGCCGCCACTCTCCGCGTTCGAAAGGCCCATTTCTCCTTCTCCTCAACGATCTACGGGAAAAATCAACAGTACTTGTGGGTGTTAAGCTCTCATTGTTTCCGAGAATATCAATTAAGTACTATATAAACAAATCTATAGACAATATAGAGTTTAGGCAGTGCGAAAAGCCATTGTTTTCAGCCACTTAACACGGTCAAGTCAGTCATTACTAGGGCTTCCTTGTTGTTAATCTTGCTTTATATCTTGAGAAATCCCATTTTACTTGAGATTTCTACGCTTGTTTTTTTTTGCTTGACTAATGATATATGTTTGTAAAGTTTGGCTAATTATAATGTTAGGTTTGGCAACACAAATCGTAAATTTATGTGTGCCAAGTTTACTTACCTGTAAACCTGTTTTCTTAAATCCATAATATATAAATATCTACGTATAAAGTCAAGTTCCATTGAGGCCTTACATCACAGGCAATAATTAATTGAGTTGAAGCCACAAAGTGGGGATCTTCACACGGCAAATGAAATGCCCCAAAGGCATATTTATTATGGCAGGCCCTAAAAACTAAACTTCTTTATCGCCATTTCTGTGAGCTTTAATAGTTAAAGGTGTTGCAGATAAGATTTGTGGTGCCTTAATACTTATGCTTTCTGTCCTTATCTCTTTGAACTTTTATGCTAACGATTACAGCGCTTCTATAAAGTCTGGCTCTTATCGGTTGCTGTGAGGGACGGAGATACAGATTAGATATTCCTTTAACAGTTCCTTGATTTACATTCATTTTGCCGGCTATTTACAGACTCTTCCCCGACCACGTCGAACGGCGAACGCTTATTATGATCTTATCTGGGCGGAGCACCTTATGGGCATATTTGAACTGTGATACTTTGTGTCATTGTTGGGACACAACAGAGCTTAGCCTTTAATTAACTACAGACTGGACAATAATTAATTGATGCATTAATTAACAATGGTGCGACTCAACAGACGTCTGCTGCCCATCAAGGCTCATTTCTTCTTTTTTATGGCAGGTGAGTAAGAAAGAAAGAAAGAAAGAATTTCGCGGAACTAGGCGGTGATCCCAATCAGTTTTCGGTATATTACTTCTTATCGTATACAACTCTCTTATCTGTGCCATTATCGAATCACGAAAGGAGAAATCCTGATGCAATGTTTATATTCGATTGAGAAAATCGCAATTAATCGGAATATTATCAATTAAAAAATCCTATGAAACTATCATCATTTATTAATTGTATATTCCATATTTTAGCAATGGGACCCATACTCCCCCAACTGGTTGTAATAGGCAAGCAAATCGGTGTTCCTCCAGACGTAATGGGCTATATAATGGCCGTCTTGCCCATACTATATGTCCTGGCCAAGCCCCTGGTGGGTTTCCTTGTGGATTATTTTACGGTAAGAGAAATGACTTTTAGAAAACATAAAATAACTATAAATTAACAAGTATTTTACCTTTCCTTAGAGCCTGCGAAAGTTCATCTTTATGTCGCTGATCCTAATCATGACACTCGCCTATGGCGGCTTCTATTTCTTGCCGGAAAACTCGCACTTCATCCCACTGGAGGAAGGCAGTGTCCATTGGAATGTGACACTGCTGACGGATCTACACGAGTGCAGTCCCATGATCTACTCCTCGAAAGCATTCTGCCAGACAGTTCACGAGGCGGATTGCAGTCAGGGAGAGAATCTTTATGCAGCTATGATTGTGGCCCCTGAGGCAAGGCTGAATCTCAGCGAGAATATGCTTCATGGCAACGATAGCTATCACATCTGCCTCACATCGTCATCTCAGGCCAGTCCCTCAGGGATGAATGCATCCTGTGAGCTTCAGCATGTCAGCTCCTGCATCTATGGCACGGGAAAGTTCTGGCTTTTTGTGTTCCTCCTGTTCATCGGAACCATTGGCTTTAACGTCGTCAATTCTATATCGGATGCCTGCTGCTTTGACCTGCTGGGTGAGGCCGAACAGGATAAGTACGGAGCCCAGCGGGTGTGGGGTACCTTAGGCTTTGGAGCCACTGCTCTTCTGGCAGGCATCATGGTCAATTGGTGGACCTCGGATGCGGTGAAGAGCCTCACTCCGGCCTTGATAATCATGTGTGTGTTCAGCCTGCTGGATTTGTTTAGTGTGTCCAAACTGAAGCTGCCGAAGCTGGGCGGCTCCGAGTCCATTTGGAGCGATGTCTGGCAGCTGGTACGCCAGCCACCCATCGTCGTCTTCCTGCTATTTGCCACCATGGCAGGGATCATTGACTCCTTCATCATCTACTTCATGTTTTGGCACCTGGAGGAGGTGGCAAAGGATACGGGTTACATGGATCAGATCAAGCTCATCGAGGGACTTGTCGTGGCCGCCGAGTGTCTGGCCGAGGTGCCCTTCTTCTTCTACAGCGGCAAGATTATCAAGAAGCTTGGCTATGTCCACTGCATGAGCATGTGCTTCTTCTTCTATGCAGTGCGACTTTCGCTGGTCGCCTGGATCCCGAATCCCTGGTACCTTGTGGGCGTGGAGCTCTTCTTCCAGGGCATCACATACGCCCTGTGCTACACCTGCATCGTGGCATATGCTTCGGCGGTGGCGCCTCCGGGCACTTCTGCAACCGTTCAAGGACTAATGGCCGGCATTGACGATGGTCTCGGCTTCTCCATTGGCTCTTTGATTGGCGGACTGATCCTTAAGAGTCTGGGCGGACGGGAAAGCTTTAAATACTTTGCCATTGTCGCCCTTTGCACCTGCGTGGCTCACATTGTCGTGCGTCCCACCTCCAGAAAGCGGCAGTTCCTCCCCAAGCAGGGATATCAGCAGCCCGCGGAACAGGACATCAAGTATCCGCCACCGCTGCCCGACCAGGAAATGCAGGACCTTCGTTGACCCAGAACCTTAGAGTAAGAGTATAGTTTATAGATTTTGTTGCCTATTTTTGTACGCATCGTTCAAAGTAACAAGACAAGAAGATGTCCGAAAGTTGAACGACTTTTCTGTCCGTTGATTGTTCCATTGTTGGCGCGCACACGCGATCTCAAGTGCTCCAACCCCTTCCAGCTGTCAATATATATGGTTATATATACTTATATAATACCTGAGAGCACAAAAGAACTCATTGAAAGTGAAACTGGGGCCAAGCGGCAGATGATGCCCCGCTCGCTTAAATGGCGCGCGATTCCCACTCCATATATTAACAAAACTGGCCGGATCGATCGGCCTGCTTGCTCCAAGATCAAGAATCGAAAGTCGATTCGACACTGACTGGCAAGGTTGAGATATATTATTATATTTCAGATACTTTTTGACCATTTTTGTAGTCAAACCATTAAAAAACAAGAAAGAAAATTTGGAGTATTTTATATTTATTTACCATTGCAGTTTGCAATTGCATATAGGATCAAACCGGAAATAATTTTTACCGGTATTTTTATATGACCTTTTTTTTCAACAAATAAAGGGTTAAAATAACTCATAACTCACCCAAAAAAGCATTAATTTTAATTCAGAAAGAACTTCTATGTTATTTTTTATTGGGTTAATAAATCTTAATACTCAATTTATAATTTTAAAAATCGGAAATGACTCCTTCACTGTTTTGCAAGCTTCTGACTAAAATTATAATAACCTCTAAGAGTATACAAATTATATTGTCAAGTGTCATGATTATAAAAAGCCTGATTCTTAATTTCTCCAATGATAATGTGTTTCAATTTATCGGATAAGTATATAAAATACTATTTTAAAATGTAATCTAGTTAATAATTCTAAAAAGCTCTGAAGTAGTTACCATTTTACCTCTTTTACCATTCCAATAAATTTTATATATAGCCTGTTCTGGTGTTCATTCCATTTCATTGAAATGCTAATTAAAAAGCTAAGAGCTTTGGCATATTATTAGTTGCACGGACCAAAGTAAAATTCAAATTTTGTCTTGATTTGTTAAAGAAAATGTTAAAACATCTTTCATTTTGAAAAATAAACAGTTGAGAGAGGTTAATTTTAAACCTTAAAACTTAATTATAGGTTTAAGAGTTTGCAAAACATTTCCAAACTTTGCCGACAAGTGTTCTCATAATTTATGCTCAAGTGTGGGCCACACTTCAGAGCTGTCCCAAGTAAGAGTGCTTGTAAAAATTAGATTGGCCCAAAGCCAGGCTATAAAAGCCACGGTTCCCCAATTAAAGCTGAGTATTGTGTATCCAAAGATGCGAACGTTGCCGCTGGTTCTGCTCTTATCCTTGTTCCTATCGCCACCACCGGCAAGCACCCGTCAGGTGGGCCGATGCAGCTTGGCCAGGAAACTCTATCGCTATGGAATGCCCTACAACGAGCTACCCGACTGGCTGTGCCTCGTCGAAGGCGAGAGCTCCTTCAACACCAAGGCCATCAATCCGTCGAATGCTGACGGATCCGTGGACTGGGGTTTGTTCCAGATCAACGACCGCTATTGGTGCAAGCCCGCGGACGGACGTCCATCCACGGATCTCTGCCGGCTGCCCTGTCGCCTGCTGCTAAGCGACGACATCAGGTACTCAATTGCCTGCGCCAAGTACATCAGGAAACAGCAGGGATTCTCCGCCTGGGTGGCCTGGAACAATCGCTGCCAGGGGGTTAAGCCCAATGTGAATCACTGCTTCAGGAGGCGGCACAGGAACTCAGGCTAAAAACTTGGTCTCTAAATAAATAACCTCTATTAAGAAAAAAATGTGTTTTAATTTCATTGGAGATTGAATTTGAGTCATTAAAAAAACAACAAAACATTTAAATAACTGAACAAACTTACTGCACACTTTCTTACCGCGTATACATGTACAATTGGTTGGCTGTAACTTTACCTGGTTTCTACATAATCTCGACATGAGTATTTTCGATAACGATAACATTATGCCTTTAAAATGCGCGCTTCGTATCGGCTGCCTAAATGACAAACAGCTGATCAGTATTTTTGGTCTGGTCACATTGTCAGTAATTCACAAGCCAAAACGCTGTTTGGTGTTTGCGGCCACACTGTTTTTGTTTTTGTTGGAAAAAAGAGCGCGCCTGGGTGTATCTCCGCGTACCTGTGTTCTTCCACCTGCAGATTCGCGATTGACGGTAATTCATTTGCAGCCACTGCACCCGCGTAAAAGCACGCGACCAATAAACAAAGTATGAAGTGCGAAAAAGATATATAAACGCGAAAAAAAGTGGAGTTGACATTGAAGTCGCAGCGCGCGTTTGTGTAAGTGTGAGTTTCGTGTTGGTGTGTGCGAAATTCTTTTGTGTTTCTTTGCTGTGCAAAAAAGAAATAAAATAATTGCAAAATAAATTGAAAGCGTGTTGTTCGAATTGAAGAAATATCGTGCTGTGTAGCGAGTAGTAAAAATCAATAAAAAGGCGCCCGCAATTGTCGCAACTATTCCCGTGTCGTTGTTGTTGTTTTTGCGCCAGGAGTTTCCGTCAACAACAAGCCGTGGGGGATGTCGTCTCTCTCTCGTTTCTCGCGTTTCGAGCTCTCTCTTGCACCCTTGCCTTAGATATCTCGTGTTATTTTTTCGCGGTGTCGCTTATCTTGTTTACACACACTTATTTGTAGTTTTATTATATCGTGTCGGATTCGCATTAAAGAGAGATTTCTAATGAAATTAATTTTTCGCTTTGCACCACAGGAAGAGGAGAAGATTTCCAGCTAAAAGCATCATCGCAAAAAGGTAAGCTGAAAAGAAAAACAATAAACAAATGCCAGGGCCGCCTGGCAACCGTTACGCTTGTTGCGCAGACACTCTCAAAATTAGCACACACACACTGGAAGTATTTGACAAGTTCAATAATCGAAAGTGCCCCTATTGTCCTCTCTGTTGCACTCACGAACACAGCTACATATATGCTAATTACAACGGTTCAATGGCTCTGCCTGCTCGTCGAGATTTTGACTTATTGCCTCCTCTGTGACATGTTTCGGCGCATTTCCTCAAAAGATAATGCAGCTGTTCGATGCCTGATGTTCGATACCGTTAAACTGGTTTCTGACTCAAAATGCCAATTGTTTTCGTATCTTAAAAAAAACGTTAATTTGCCTTTTTTAGCCAAAGCGCAATTTGCCTGTCGGTCCCCGCAGAGCTCTCAAATTTGTTGCAATTAAAAATTGATTTTTCAAAGTTTGCCAAGCTCAACAACAACAAGGCAGCAGCAGCAGCAATCAAATGCTTATAAACAAAAACAGCTAGCAAGCAAACATCGGTTTCTGCAACAATGAAAAAGCAATTTTCCGTGTCTAAAGCAAAGAAAAAAGACTTTAAAAACTCAGTCAAGTCAAGGCATTGTGTCCGTTTTATTGTTGTTGCCATTGCTTGCCACACGTTTTGTCGTTGTTGCTGGCTGCTGCTGCTGCTATTTGCCAGTATGTTGCAATGCTTGGGCAAGCAGCATTGTTAAAAGTAGAAAATGTTTAAGCATTGTCCTAAGGAGCGAGTTGAGAACATAGTTTGACGGGACCTTTATCAAGTCCCATATTGTCTAGTGGTTAGGATATCCGGCTCTCACCCGGAAGGCCCGGGTTCGATTCCCGGTATGGGAAACTTTTTTGCTTAAGTTTGATATATTTTTTTGTTGTTGTATTTTCATGAATTTATTTTCTTGTTTTTGTTTAATTAAATTTGGGAAGTCTAAAACCTGTTCTTGTTTAGCTTATTTTGGTTGCAATGAGTAATTTGTTCAGAACGCAAAGAACCCAAATGCTTGCTAACAAAATGTGAGTCTGCTGCCCTGCAGTCAGCCTCCCATATGGTCTAGTGGCTAGGATATCTGGCTTTCACCCAGAAGGCCCGGGTTCGATTCCCGGTATGGGAAGTACTTTTTTTTCTTTTATTTTTTTTTACCTTTGCTCTTGAATTATTATTTTTGACTCTATTTATTCGTGAAAGCCATTTATCTTTAACTAAGCCATGTACATGTAGGAAAAACAGTGCGTACGAATGAGTTCCCCGTGTATTAACCACCACCGTTGATGTAAATATTTTTTATAGCTACATGTTATATCCGTAATTAGCAAACTTATTTGTTTTGGCTCTTGTTTGCTTTATTTCATGTTTTCAATTGCCTAGCGCCACCAAAATTGATGCCAATCGCGACCGCTACGAAATAATTTCAGACTGTTTGGAGGGGGGCAAAGAGATTCAGTTGCCTTTCGACCAGATTGTCAATTGCTGATGTTTGCTTACGACAGAAACCCAAAGAGACGAAGAAGAGAAAAACGGTTTCGTTAACAACGGCCAAAGCTCAAAGAGCCAGAGTACTTAAAGTTGTTAAACCGAAAATTAGACATGCCCAAGCATTTCATTGTTTTGTAAATTCTTCCATTTTTCACAGTAGAAGGGGGAGCCCAGCATCATTATATAAGATAGGGGATAGCACAGAGTATCCCATATGGTCTAGTGGCTAGGATATCTGGCTTTCACCCAGAAGGCCCGGGTTCGATTCCCGGTATGGGAAGTAATCTTTTTGTGATTTTGTCCGTTTGTTAATTAAATCAATTACCCAGCCCAAGCCTCTGCTCCGATCAAATCAAGCGCTCTCTCCCACTTCTCACCAATTGCATTGCACAAAGGCATCAATTGGCTTCAAGTCGAAAATCAGCCAACAACTCTACTTATTGACCCTCACTTAGAGGCGGTATAACACGAAGCGTGGTTCAAGTGGTGTTTTAATGAGTCTCAGCTGGGTATGATCCGGCTCAATGAACTTCCTTGGCCCCCAGCCCCACCCCCTGCCAGCGTTTTCCACCAAGTGCAGCTGCAACTCAATTTTCCAGGCCCCCTCAACGACTAATTCATCAAAAGTGTGGCAAAGCCGAAAGCTAAAAAACAGTGGGCCATTGTTGTTGCCCAACACGCCTACTTTTCGCTGGTGTCCGCCCCATTTTTGCTGCATGCTGTTTTGCCGCCTGCCACTTTCCAAGTCAATTGAAAAACTCGTGTGCTTTTATATGCCATCATCATCATCTTCCGTTGGCTTGGATGTTGTATGAGATTATGTGTCGTATCCAGACATTAGAAGCGCGTGTGAGACGTACGACTGAGCAAGAAGCGAAGAAAAAAGGCAAAGCGTACAAATTACCATTTTTTATAGCTTTTATGTGTTTGTGTGTTGTTTTTTTTTTTTTTATTTTCCTTAAAGAAAGCCAAGCCCCGACAATCGATGGCAGCGTGTGAGAGAAGCAACAAAAAAAGACGGCAACTTTTTCGTTTCTGTTAAACGTTAAAGTAACGCCAACGCCGCCAGAGCTTTGTTTTTATTGTTAAACCAGTTGATCAGTTGAGCGACAGCCGGAGCAGTAACGGCCAGAACGAAAGACAGCAGCAGCAGCTGGGTCTGTACGGGTTTCCAGCTCCCTCCGATCCCCACCAGGTCCGCTGCTCGGCCGGCTGCTACGCTGGCTGCATATTAAGCGCCCCTGCTGCGCTCCTGCTCGTCCAACGACCGCATTGTTGCGAGTTGAGAAGTCTAAGCTCTGTTTGTTTTGTTTTCAATTCGCATCAGCCAGGCAGACGGGCCAGCAGCAGGTAGAAGCTAACTCCGATGGGGCTCCGATCGTTCAGATGTGCAAGAGGAGCAGGCAGGCAGGCGCTTAATTGAATTGTTTCGCCAGCCTCGATCATTTCCGTTTCTATAAAATGGGGTTTCTTAACCCGCTGGTACCTTGTATTTAATAATGAAGAAGAAATATCGTGTGTTGTGTTACTCTAAAAAGCCTACTTTGCATTACAAAATAGATGATCAGCTGAGAACAATTATACTAATTGCACAAATCAATTGCAAAAACAAGCAGTTTAAGTGTTAGTTCTAGGTAATGTAATGGCATAAACTAATTCTACTTTCAATAATTCTCAAGTGCTTAAAAGACAAAGCTTGTTTCCTTTCCATTGTCTTTGCCAGAGTGAGAGTCATGCTGGCCATGTTTTAGATGCGTTGATAGAATAGGAAAGCAGCAGTGAACTCGGTAATGGGCTTTTGACTTTTATGTGTGCTTTGTCCGCCTATCGCCACCATAAAGGCAATTAACATGCTAACTTTACCAAACAATCAATCCATTAAAAGAGCCTCACGCACTCCCCATTTCTTTGTCTCGACTTCGAGGCCCCGACTATTTGGCCCGCTTGTTGTAGAGTTTCGTGAGGTGCAGCAGCTGGAAGGAAAACGTGTAAATTTCGTTTGACAGTTGACAGTGAGAGAAGAAAAGTTTAAAAAAATAGACAGGCAATGCTCTTTAGGGGAGTTGGCCAATGCTCCCAGCCGTCCAAAATCGCAGTCGTAGTTTCACCTCACCCATTTAGCATGACAATCAGACAACCGGAGGATGGGACACTAATACGCGCGGGTCATGCATGGCCTGCAGTTGGAATCGGCGTACACACCTCTTTTGCTTTGTTTGCTGCAAAAAAAAGGAACAACAAAAAATTAACAAACAAAAAAAGAAATACAGAAATCCAAGCCGTTTTCACTCTTAGTTTTCATTTTAGTGAAAATCCGTACGGGGATACGCCCCAGTCTGTCTACCCCGCCCCCGAAAAAAATGAAATGAAAAGAAGGGCGCCCAAAGGCCATTGACACACATTTTTCAGGCTTGCGTGCTGGCTTGGCTTCCCAATCCGAGACCAAGTCTGAGACCAAGATATTGGGGTTTCTTCTGGTCAAGTCATGACACATGTAGATACATCTGCCGGCGTCGTCGGCGGCGTTCCGAATATAAAGAAAGTGTTCGAAAACTGATACGACGGATGCTGAAGACGCATGTCCAATAAATAAATTGAAATATTTACGCTTGGAAAGAACGAATCGAAATTTGCCGCAAAGCGAAGCGGAGAGTCTGGCTGGAAAGACGAAGAAGCTAACTGGTTTTTTTTTTTTTGTGGAAGGCGGCTTATTCCCAAGTCTTCTGGGTCCCTATAATCGCTCCGTTTGGCTCGGTGCGCCGCAGGCTCCTGCACCAGAGCTCCACAGCTGCAGCTGTGACCCACTCCCAGTTGTCCATTTAAAGCGGCCAGACGACGCGACGCGGTCTGCAACGTATCTGTGCACATTTATCGCCATCTCCCGCCTGCCTGCCAGCCAGCCAGCCAACTCTTTTAGTTGGGCATTTGGTTTGCGGGTCTAATGCCAAAAATCAAAAATAAAAATTTCACCTCCGGTCACACGCTTGAGAAGTCACACTCGACAGCAACGTAAAACTGGCGGAATGAAAGCGCCAAAAGCCATTGTGGAAATTGCAGGCCCTGGTTAATTAAACAAACTGCGCCCATGGCACATGAAATTGATTGAAAGAGGCAATAAATTGGAGCGTACAAAGGCAATAGACAAATAATTGTCGAATATTTCACTTGAAGAGCTCTAAGCTTAATAGATATTAGGGTTTATCTACTAGATTTACTTGAAATTTAGATGCAGTTAGCAAACACCTAATTGACTTCAGTATATGAGTGAATCCTACGACAATGAAAGTCTACTTTGAAGATTTAAAAATCCTCCCAACCACGCTCACCTCATCAAATCTAACTAGGTCACAGTTTACATACACACACCTTGAATCAATTCTCATTTTTATATCAAAACATATATGGAACAGATCGATTGGGATTGGGGACTGTGAGGCAGAGTGGAAATTATTTGTGAACAATGGAAGCCAGCGAGCGAAGAATTTCCAGCAAAACCTCTGTGCGAGTCGAGTGAAGCGTAGGCTTTTCTTAAGTGAAAAGCAAACATACAAGTTGATTCCGCCATATCGCAAAATGCATTACCTTTTTGGGCTTAATTTGATGTGGTTGCGTCGATTATTTTTAGCTTTCAGCTAATCCAACGGCAATTCATGCCGCTCCATTTACTTGGCTGCGGCTAATGATTTTTCATTAATTACCAAAACGGGTCTTTTTGACCATTGAGGCGATTTTGTGTTGCTTTTTACCCCGTTTGTGGCATCTCTTCATGTGGCCCATGAAGATAAATGAATGAATGTCCGGATGCACTTGAAGCGCACATAAAAATTGTTGCCTGTCAGCGTCATTGAAACGGTGGATCCGCCGATCCGATGCGATCCGATCCAGCGGTGGAAATCCTCTCTTGTAAACTTCATCTTTTCGTTTAATTTACTAACTGTGCATGGTGAATCAATCATTGCGTCTGCTTAGCTTCAGTTTTGACTTGGTCTCCGGCCACATCTTCGTCTATGTCTTGGGGTATTTAAATTAACCGGTTCGCCTTGTTGTTTGCGGTTCCCCTAATGAGCAGCACTTGTTGTCCGCTCAAGAGTTTTTGGAGAGATTGCATCCACTAAGCCGCAAACAGGCACCGCCATAATCATATCCCGTGTCCATCTTCATGTTGCCAGGGTTAATGCTTTCTCTGCGGGGATTGTGTGGGAAAGCCTAGGGCCCATCGAAAGATGAGCGTTATCGCTTACACGTGTCTCGAACTTTTACAAACATAATTTATTAATTGGGTTAAGTTTTGGCTGCGGTAGAGCTCGTTAGGCCGTACAAAACTATACGAAATAGTGGGGCTAATGAACTTGTCTTGGGATTGATTTAATAAATTCTGGGGGGTTCACAATGTCAGATATGCATCCATCTGGGGAACTCTAATAACTCTATATACCTAAGTAGCAAACTTTGGTTTATATAAACCCATTTTAGATTCCCATATAAGCAGCTTCTAATTTTGAGCATCCAAACTACCAAACAACCACAAAAATGATGTCATTTAAAGAGACTTTGTGCTTATGTAGCTCTTTTAAAGCTTCGTATGTGCTTAGCTTGATTTACTTCACCGTGAGATTCTGCTTGTTTTCCCTTGAAATTCTAGAGAATTTGGCATTGCAACCTGATGATTATGACAATCATATTGCCAGTGGTCTTGGCTCATTAGCAGCCTTGCTCCGGCATGCTTTCCGATCGAATTAATTTGCAGCTCGCCACTAAATTCAACCTTAGCACGATATCGCTGTACTTCGCATTACTCAAAGCCCCAGGTCCATGAGAGATGGAGCTAAATGCTGGCGCGTGTTACGCACCAACAAATGGATATGAGTACTGGAATATGAATTGAATTCAATTCGATTCGATTTCCGAGTAAAGCCAAGACGAAGAGCGAAGGTCTTCAATGAGGCGCAGCAGCTTGACTGAGACTGAGACCGAGAGTTGCCTTTTTGCTCATTCAGTATCTCTATCCGTATCTGTATCTATTTCCATTAATTAGAGGCGAGCAATGATGCGTCAGTCGGAGAGTCTTTTGTTTAAAACTGGCTCTGGGGATGGCCACAGCCAGGAGATATAATAATTTATATGATTTTGCATTGTACCCTCGTTGTTACCTAGCAACCAACCACTGCTTCTTCGAATCTCTCGCATTGTTTATTTAATTTGCCAACTCAGCTTTTTAACTTCGATTTGCGTGCCATTTTTCGAGATACTTTTTTACCCCTGACTCATGTTCAATGTCACGGGCTTCTTCATTGCAAATTGCCTACTCAAAGAAATGGAAAAAAGTGGTTAAAACAAAGTGTATATTGCACTATCTTCTGACAAACGCCGCCGCTGCCTTTTAAATTGTAGTGATAGGCGCCTACCCAGATTGCGAATTAAGTAAAATTACCTTTCTTCGCGACAGGCAATTACTTCTCAATTACAAATTTACTGTCTCTGAGCTCTACTCCTTAGTTTTTATGATTATTGCATTCAATTAATTTAAATTGCTTTGGAAATTGGTCTCGTTTGGCCACTTGCCTGCCGGTCCGTTTCACTGCAAAGCCCCATCGCCCAGCTTTCATTTTGCTTTACGGCTTTAATTCCCAACTATTTATAATAATTACTAAAGCAAATAAACCTACACAAAACGGCCAGCAGTAACTATAAAAAGACGTGGCTGTATTTCTCTTTGTCATCTGCTTGGCGTGAGCGTCAAAGATCATTGGGGCAGGGTCTTGGACTCGGGATCGGATTCGGACTTGGAAGCCCATTACGAACTGACCAAGTCACCATAAAACCCATAGAAGCTACAAGCAGCTGGCAGCGATGACGACGCAGCGTCTGCCTCGAATTTGAGAAAGCTAAACTGACAAAGTCATCCAAACTGCTGGTTGACCCCTCCAAGTTAGCTTTTTTATACCCTTTCAGGGTATTATAATTGGCGAAGGAGTCATTTCCGACCCTATAAATCATATTTATTCTTGATCAGCATCAACAGACAAATCTTTTTAGACAACTCCGGCAAAAAATAATTTTTTTCAAAAATTTTCAATTTTGTCAAAAAAATTGTCAAAAAAGTCGATTTTTTTAGATTTTAAACTGAGTATGCAGATTTATTAAGCTAACAAAAACTAACACAGAACTGCTTTCCGAATTTAAATTAATGCCTTTTTGGCTTAGTTATGTGTTTTTTAAACTTTAATTTTTAGACAAAATTTTCATGTAAAAATGTTGATAAATATCGACTTAAGAAATGGTATTACAATTTTATTAAGAAGCTTAAAACGCAGTGAAGCAGTCATTTCCGACCCCATAAATTATATATATTCTTGATCAGCATCAAGAGGCGAACCTTTCTAGCCATCTTTGAGAGAAACAAAAATTTTTAAATTTTTTCAAAATTTTATAAGGGGTTACATCGTTGAAATTGCCAAAAACTGTCAAAAAATGTAATTCCTTAAAATATCAAATTCAGTATGCAGATTTATTAAACTAGTAATAGGTAACACAGAACAGTTTTCCGAATTTAAATTAATGTATTTTTGGCAGAGTTAACCTAACCTAAAATAACTATTTTAGACTATGTTTTTTCCAAAAAATATACAAATAAATATAAAAACTATAAATTCAAAATTAGTTTCTTGTAAGTGTATACAAACTTCGTTTTCTCAAAGTTAGGTATCTTAGTTTATTTAATTGTGTGCCTTTAGTGCTTGAAAATACAAATGGGTGAAAGGTTAGGTTGTTGTCTGGAGTATTTCCAAAAGATTTGATGAAGTAATAAAGAAAAGTGGGAGCTGGGTACTTTGAAAGAAGCTGTTGTGCTAATGGCGGGCTTTAAAATGTTTAACAGTCACATATAAATATATAATGAATACAAGTGGCAATCTAAAGCTGGCATTAATCAACTGGAAGCTTCAGACGTACTGTTGTACTTATATTTTATATTAAATCATAAACTTCAACAATTTATAGCGATCATTGAAAGTGATACTTAATTATACTTGCAGCAGATGTTTGGTAATTATTGTGTGAGCATTTTAAGCCATAAAATTTAAGTATATAATTTAAGTTATAAGCTATCTAAAGCAAAATTCATTCGAAATGCTTAATTAATTTATATTATTTCTTTAATTAAATAAAACATTGATATACTCTTAATATGGCACTTTTTTATAATAAGATGAACTACTATTCATCATTTTATCTTCTATGATAGTTAGTTTGATCAAATTAAATTAGTTTTAGGTTTAAGCAGCAGTTGCAATCATCTTGAGAAGGTAATTCCATCCGATTCTAGGCCCTAGGCAGAATAAAACACTTTACGTGACTGGCGGCTCTTAAGCCCCACTAGAACACAGTGAACACCTGTTGCGTTCCCCCAGGCCTCAGGCTAAGCAAACATATCAGGTTAATATTGTGTTTTGCTGACATAGAAACCCATCTTCGTGTGCCCGCTTTTTGTCTGGCTTTTTGCGGTTTATCTAATTGGGAAATGTATGGCAATCCGCACGTTAACTAGTTTATAGAGCTACTTGCTACAAATTGGGCAACACAACTCCACGCGATCAATCACATTGCCCTTAACTCCTCGCTTTCAGGCGGTGTATATGTTGAGTTTCAGTGCTTTTCCACTTTCGCTAATAAAATTGTCTTTAGTATCTGGTGGATTTATGGACTTGACTGACGACACATTTATGTTGGCCGCCGACCAACTTTATTTCTTATTTTACCAAGTGCCAGCTAATCACATATTTCCGCCCCAAACCGAGCCATCTAAAAGAAAATAGCCTCAGGTGGTTGGTTGGCTTGTCGGCTGTGGTTTTGCGCTTTAATAACTTCATTGTCAATGCAACATATGGTGGAAGTTGCAGCAAGCGGGCAGCCAGGCTTGACTTCTTTTCTTTTTTGTGGCATCTAGAAGTAGTTCATTGTCCAACGGACTTGCTTTGGGTTCAGTAAAATGCACAGAAAAAATAGTATAAAACTTGTTACTCTAGTTTATCTGAGTGTGGTTAGCAGAAAAATGTTACAATATTATTCATTAATCTAAGTTTCCATGCAGTATGGTTTATAGAATCTCTATCCTTTGAAAATCAATTATTCCTTTTGACATGTTCATTTTTTTCGGTGTCATAGCCACACAGTAGCGCTAGCTCTCTGTTGGATGGACACTGGAGAGATGGCTATCATGAATGGCTTAGATTTATGTATTTATATCGCACAAGGAAGCGTTGAACTCGAGGAGAGATGTGGCGGTCTTAGTTGCTGCTGCGATGATTCCACAAATCAGCGAACGCGTACATTGAGATCATCACCGGCTGTGCCTGTCTGATCTCCGGCTACAGGTTTATTTCTCGATCGATGGTGGGTAGTTTTTATGTGACCGATCGAGCGCCGTCGGGCGGTATTAAACTCGACTTGCCTTATTTAGTTTTTTGGTGTTTTATGACTGTATGACTCGGACACGACCGTTTGTTACACCCGCACAGCGGGTGAGAGTTGGTAGACTGTATAAAGGAAGATCTACACATAAGGCTTGATTATATTAGATCAGAGTGTGCCTCGACTTCTTGATAGCCAGCCGGTAAATATTTACCAGTCGGCAGGGGAAAAACACACTTTTACCTTTTCATCAAAATATTTACCTATTTGACCGAGTTTGTGAATACTGATTTTCATTATATTTTCAAAGAATTTCAAAGAAACTTGAAGAAAATAAAAATATATTATTTTACACAATAATATGAAAGTTTTTTAAGGTCTAATGTTTAAATGGTTAAATGCTAATCAAAGGCGTGTAAGTTATGTTGTAGCTAAGCCTCTTTAAAGTCAATGTAATGCCCCCTCTTTGGACCCAAAAAGCCACTCAAACTGACTGAACATGACCATAGAGACCCACCCAGAGAACGATTCCCCTATGCCTCCTTCGGTCCCGGAACCGCAGAAAACTAACAGCGGCCACAAAAATTACACAGATCATTTCGAAATGTACATTGAAATGATTTTTTCTTTCTTTTTTTTTTTGATTCATTTATTCGTCGAACAAACAAACGAAGAGCGGGAAAGGCCTTTGATTAGATACAGATTCGGATTCGAATATTTAGATACAGTGCACGCTACGCCCCTTTTGCTACCCCAAAGTCAGAAACGAAGTCGAGAGGGCAAGCCCCCCTTTGGCTATGGGTTTTCGGATCCGATAGATTTGATGATATTACAACAGTTCCGAATCATTTTGCCAGCGGGGAATCGCCAGCTGCAGATGAATCAGCAGCATTTGGGGTCTCTTGTTGTGTGTAGCACTTACAACACTTTTCCATGTTGCATGGGGAAAAGCTGCGGGCGTGGGCTTATAAATAGATTATTTCCCACGCCCACGTGTCTATTTCTAGGTCTCGTGTGTGTGTGTGTGTGTTTTGTGGCTTTTCTCAGGTCTATGATGTTGCTTCACATGGCATTGCATTGTTGATATTGCTAGTTTTCCCCCCGACGAAACCCTCTCATCCCGTCTTCGATTGTGCAATTTGGCGAGGTTCCACCTTGGCTTCCCTTTTGTTTTCTTTGCCCCCAAAGCACTTACTTTCCTTTGCCAACTTAATTTGTGTAATTTTTTCCGTAATAATTACTGACCGTTTACCGCTGTTCCAATTTTCCGAGCATTTTGCTCGCAATTTTCCCTCGCCCGCGAAAAATAACACGTCAGTGTTGTGGTTTGTGTGCCGCTCTGCATTAATATTTTCCTTCCGCAATACTTATGACCAATTCACCGCTCTTCCCATCAAAACTAAAAATAAATCCCCATACCATAACATTCGAAATTTCTTGTGTTTGTGAGCTGGCTATATAAAAAGTTCAAATTATAAACTTTTCAACGTTTTTCGCACAACACATTTCGCACACCTCCCGCTCGGCCGCTCTCATCACCACCTGCTGGTGTGGCCGGCACAGTGGCTAAGACTTTATTGGTTTTTGTACCCATGTTGAGGGTATTATGAATTTAGTGAATGAAGGAGTCATTTCCGACCCCAAAAACCATATATATTCTTGATCAGCATCAACAGCCGAGTCGATCTAGCCATGTCCGGCAAAAATTTAATTTTTTCAAAATTTTGAAAATTTTATAAGGGGTTACATCGTTAAAATTGTCAAAAATTGACAAAAAATGTAATTTTTTAAAATATCAAATTCAGTATGCAGATTTATTAACCTTTTAGAACCTAACACAGAACAGCTTTCCGAATTGAAATTAATGCATTTTTGGCAAAGTTATGCATTTTTAAACCTTGATAAAGTTAACAATCGATATAATTATCAATAATATTAGCTATGATCTGATTTAACAAAATAAAAATACACAACCTATAGAAGAAATGATTTCTGAAAGTCTATTTTTATACAAAAATTTCAAGGTTATATACATAATTCTTTTTAAACCACTGTTCAACGATAGCTACATATTTATATATATTCTAATTTATGGAATCGGAAAATTCCTCTTCAAAAAGGAACTTTCTACCACGGTTAGACCGGCGTCAACGACTCGTCGCGAGTGTTCTAAAATTAAATATTTAAATTTGTTGTCTTTACATTCGGCTGAGCGCTCTGCTGCCTTTAGAGCGTTATAAACTTTGCCCATAAAATTCATATTTATTTAAATGAGTATCATCGAATGGTATAATCAATATGCGAATGGGTTTAGCTTAAACGAGAAACGATTTCGGCGAAAACCTAGAAAAGGTGAATCACGTTGGGAAAAGGGGAATTAACCGGTGGGACAGTGAAAATAACTGATCTCAGCCGTCAGCTTTTTGTTTATGGTTGCTGATAATAAAGACCCGAGAGATAAATGATATCGCCGAGATAACGAATTTTGCAAGAATCAGCGTAACAACTTCCGGTGAGTTCCCCCCTCCCCCACAACAATAACAATAAACAGGGAGGCGAAGAGCTTTGGCAAACTATTTGTTGTCTCTCTCTTAGATGCCTCTTTCCTATAGCTATAGCACACACAGTCAGGCATGGCAATGCCGTCAGCTGGGCGGACAACTCTCTTTTTTTAAATACCCTTCAAGACAGCATATCAGTTGCAGCGCAGGGCACTGAGTAAAATCGATGTAGTCTCAACATTACCCTTCTCATTTAAACATTATCTATCTGGTAATTCTAGATAAGCATGCATTAATCCTGAAAACTGGCATTAGAGAGTATACAAAGTTCGCTTGGCCGCAGTTAACATTTCCCTCTGCTCTCTTTCTTTCTCTCTTCATGTCTCTTTCGATCGCTCAGCTTTACTTTAGTTTGCATTCAATTCTGTTCGATTCATTGCCGCGTACGTGAGCGCGCGGCTGAAAAAGTTTTCATTTATTATTATTATTTTTCTTTCTTCGCCGCGCTCTTCCGTATTATGTGCAGTACGATGCACAGTTGCGAGTCCGAAACTAAACGTAACACTAAGTTAAAAACGAGATTGGCAATTGCTGGTTAATTCGACAAATGTAAATATGAAAAGTGCGAGTGCAGCCCCCATATCTCTTATCCCCCCTCTGTCGCTTCGATTGCGTGACTCTCCATCAAGCCCCATAAATGCGCAGCGTTTTCTTATCGCTAATGCGTGTGTGTACCGTGTGCGTGTGATTGCAGCAAGAAGTGTTTGTGTGTGTGCGTATGTAGGTTACGGCAAAATTAGCACCAAACTTCATCTTCCATCGAACAAAACAGCAACAAAGAGTGTGTAAGAATAGTAAACACGCAACCAACTGTTGTTCCTCCTCATCGTCATTTTCTTGCCACCATTATCATCCACCTGTTCTCTCTCTTGTTTGTTTGCTTATCATGACACAATTTCAAGTTTAACTGAAGCGCCAACAAAATTGAAAAGTGTGTGAGGAAAATCTGAGTGCAACACCTCTACATATACACCTACATATTCAGGTATCATATCGATACCGTCGTCGATGGTGATGTAATTTGCATAAACAACAACAAAACTCTAGCAGAAAGATAACAACAAATATTGCAGACTAACCGCATACATAGTTTTTGGAGTGAGTTCAGGTTTAAAGCTCCATTCGTGCCATGTAGGCAGCAGCCCCAGCTATATACATATGTATGTGTGTGTTGTTTCTGTTTTTGATATACCCTTTGAAAGATAATATAATTTTAATCACAAGTTTGTAACACTGTGAAGGAGTCATTTGCGACCCTGTAAATTATATATATTCTTGATCAAAATTGATATCTGAATCATCAAATATTAATTTAGTAAACAGATTTATTAACCTAAAGAAAAATAACTTAGGACTGTTTTCCGAATTAAAATAAATGCCTTTTTGGCTTAGTTATGATCGATTTCTATTTCGATCCTATAGTTTAATTGCAAACTGCGAGGGTATATAAACATCGGCTTTCCAAACTTAATTTCCTTTCTTCTTGTTTTTGTTTTTGTTTCTATTGCCAAACACACTTGTTACTTGGAGGAGTCCCTCGAGTTTGTGATTAAAGCCGCTTGATTTCGATATGGTTAAATAAATAAATAAACAATGTTGTAGAATGTAGAAAAATTTGTATGATGTTAGCACTGGAAATGTAAGGCAATATTCTAAAGGGTTTTTTTGTGGAAATTAAGCTTATAGGAAAGGTAACTTTAAGATGTGTTATTTGACTTTGATTAGCAAAAACGTACATTTCTTTGGGTGAACTTGAAAAAAGAGCTCATGGCTGGGCAAATATTTGATATGACAAGAAACGATTTTGTGATTCACCATAGAAAATATTATAAAATCCCTTTTGCCCTGTGCAATGTTTAAGCAGTGATTTTATTTTTTATCAGTGGTGACTTATTTCTCATAAGAACAGAATCTGTAACGGAATTTCTCATACAGTGAATCATGCCAGTGATGAAATTGGTCTGATCTCCACAAACCAGTTCTGACTGCTTTATGCGTTTGGTGTTGTAAAAGCCTTAGTTTCCTCATTAACATTTCTGTATTTCTTTGTTATTTCAATATTTAAATTTAAGGAGTTCCTGGAACTCCTAAATAAAGACAGTAAAATGGGAGTTTATGCCGCAAATAGAACTCCAATCCGATAGAACCATCTGCCACTGCAAGGGCATCTGTTAGATAGTTTGAACCAAAGTAATCTTTGGGCCAAGAGAGCTGTGTCTGACAGAACCGGCAAATGCCTTAAATGCCGCAGACGCCCACAGAACGATGGCAAGGTGCTGAGTGAGTGACTGCCACAGAGATATGGTCTCGTCGATAGCCAGTGTTTTTCTTTTTTAGTTATAGCTTTGATTCCAAACGATTCCATGCGACTTGAGTCAGCGGTTGGCAGTGAAATCCAAGCCACAGCAAGCAGGTTGGTCTTCCAATGACTCCTCCTCCTCCTCCTCCTCTCCCTGGCATTCGCATCCAGATCCACCTGTCTCCTCACCTGCCTGCCTGCCTCACCAGCTCCTCCTCGGCTCCTCTGACGTGTGTGTGTCATGCGGATGGCTGGCCAGCAGCAGAAACGTCAGCGACAGTCGCGTCGTCGTCGTCGTCATTTGCTGCTTTTAGACAATGCTACAAGTTCCTACACCTACGACCTAGAATTTGCCGAATATGTCAACAGGTATATAGGCAGCCGCAAAGCGAATAAACTACGCACGCACACATAGCCGCTATGTCTATGGGTCGGTCTCTATATAACCAGCTATCTATATACGCTCGTATATAAGCGGGGGGGAGCACAACTTGTTTGTATAAATATAAGAAAAGGGGAAATTCATTTAAATTTATCTATGTTATTTCTACTTTCTTGCTGCAGAATTCTCTTTCGGTTTCAGTATTTCTATTCTAGCGGGGTATTAAATCTATTGCAACATCTGTGAAAGCGCTAATCCCATAGACCAGAGAATTTATCAGCAGCAGCAGCAGCAGCAGGGAAATGCAACTAGTGAAAGCGAAAGTGTTTGTGAATATTCGAACTTACTTGTGAAGTCACATGGGCGCCCGAGTTCAAGAGCCGCCTGTATGTAACGTTGTCCTGTCATCCCTTTTTCACTCGTTTGCAGCATGCGCAGTGCGATTCTAGTGGCCAGAAAATGGGAAAATGGCTCATGGCCAATACGGTGGTTCCATGGTGTAATGGTTAGCACTCTGGACTCTGAATCCAGCGATCCGAGTTCAAATCTCGGTGGAACCTGACTGTAAGGTCGTATTTTATCATGCGTGCAAAGGAAGCACTTTTAAGGTTTCACTTTTGCTTTTTTTTTAGCTTAGGGTAGGGAAATTAAGTCTTGAGAAAATACAAGCACCTAACCCTTTTAATCCCTTAATTAAATGGTTACACCAAGGCTTTACTCCTTTAAAAACATTTTGATTTAATTATGATAATCCTAAGATTATACTAAGAACTGATGCACTTAATCATCTCTGGACAAAGTTTTATAATTTTTCCACGTATATTTATACAAAATATATAAAATATATGCATCTACACAATATATCGCTAATCCGTTTCGTTTTTAGCGTCTGAATCTGTTCTAATAGACAAATTTACGAGACGCTACGCACACGCACCGCATCAAAAGCCATAAATTAGATCACAAAAAATAAGAAAACAGATATATATGTACGTACATAATTGTATATAAGTATCTCCACGAACAAATCGAGTGAGCCGCCCATAAGAACCGAGCCCCAAAGATACAACCCACACCATTGGCAACATAAACAAACCCATCGATAATGTTCGATGTTGGTCAGTCGACCAGCGGACTCTGAAGTTCAGTTTCAGTGCGATTTGAGTTTTCAAAGTTTGCCGTCGTCGTGTGTAAATGCAAATTGTCATGTCACTTGGCCGCAGGGCTAATTTTGAGCCCAAGCACTTTCCTTAACAGAAACAACAATGAATCTCACACAATTGCCCCGCTGTAATGTTTGATAAAAAACACTCGCGCGTGAAATCAAGCCAAATTTATGTCAAGGGGCCTGCATGACAACCAGCGGCACAGCGGCGGCAACAACAATACAAATTAAATAAAATTAGCGACTATTTTGCACGAAAATAAGGGGGGGGGGGGGGGGAAATGTGGAGATAAAGAAGGTGAAGGGGGTTACGGGAATATGGGAGGCAAACGCTTGAGTAACTTTGCCCCAAAAGTTGATGGACGGCTAACTGAGCGCCCTACACATGCGCCTTGTTTGCCACCTCTCTCTCTCACTCTATTTATTTTCCTCTATGTGGTCTACACGGGAAATGTTTACTGATGAATTTTAGCAATATATAAAAATAATATATAATATACTAATATACGCTAATATAAGCTTCTGATGAAACATCTAAATTATGATTAGATATATGTTTTATCCTTTAAATTCACTTTTCACTAAAATTTTCAAGTGAAAGAGTCATTTCCGAACCTATAAGTCGTATATATTCTTGATCAGCATCGAAAACCGAGTCTATTTAGCCATGTCCGGGAGGAAACATTTTTTTTTTTTTTTCTCTCAATTTTTTGAAAATTTAATAAGGGGTTACATCCGAGTTAAAATTAATGCTTTTTTGGCTTAGTTATGAATATTTTAAACTTTGATTTATCGAAATAAAAGTCATATAAAATCTGAATAAATATTGAGTAAAACAAAACTCGAATATTGTGTCCCCTTCTTGTTTTGTATCCAAATATTTGTCTCGCTTGATCCAATGATCTATTTAATCCCATTTTTGCCAGTGTACTTGTGCTGTCTCTTTCGTAGTTTGCGTGTGTGGGCGATGGCATAATGGGGTTTTCGAACGACATTGAACTCGAAAAAATCGAAAAGTGTCGGCGGCAGCCCAATGCAAACCAAGCTGTCTTTGACTTTGCTTTTTTACTCCCATTCGTTCAGATTTTGGGTGTGCGTGTGTATGTGAATGTGTGTTTGTGTGTGTGTATGTGTGTTGACTGTCTCCATTTGTTTATGTTTTCCATTTAGCCTTTGCTTTTCCAGTAAATCAAAAACAAATCCGAAATTGAGTTCTGCCAAATGCTGCCCAAAGTAACAACAACGGTGCATAAATCAATTGGAGCCCTTAATAATTTTTCAATCTTTAATGATCTTTGCAGTCGACCGACGGGTATCCAAGATAATACATAAGATCGCATTGGATTGCAAACAATCAGCAACTGAGTGAATAACAGCGCGGAAACAGTCGAAGCCACAGAATGGTGGACTACTATAAGGTCTTGGATGTGCCGCGCTCGGCCACCGACAGTGAAGTGAAGAAGGCGTAAGTACACAAATAAACCACGATCCATCAGCAAAATTCGTATATATGTACATTAAGGCTTCCAAGGAAGTCCTATTGACTGGCATCCGGCCGAAAGCTGACCCATGTCTTAATCGACTGAATTGTTATTTTCGGGTGAACCCCCTTTGTTTTATTAGCAATTTCATCAGAATTGAAGTTAATTGAGCTTCCTGCTTATCGAATAACGTATTAAAGTACTCTTAAGTTAAGTAAAGGCGGGAGTGGGAACTTAAGGGTAGCCTTACACTTAATATAACAATTTAATACAATATCTTATCCAACCAACAGCTACAGAAAATTGGCTCTGAAATGGCATCCAGACAAGAATCCCGACAATGTGGAGGAGGCCAACAAACGATTCCGCGAGCTGTCCGAGGCCTACGAAGTCCTGTCCGATGGTAAGTGCCAAAGCCCTAGCAGAAATAAGGTTTACTTTCAGTTCCATTAGGAAAGAGGGTAAATGGGGTCACGAGATAAATCCGTGATCCTTGGCCATACCAATGCTAAGTCTTTATTGTGTGTGTTTAGCACGTAAGCGCAGGATCTACGACTCTCGTTCAACGCTGCACAAGTCCTCGGCGAGCAGCAACAGCAGTACCTCCTATTCCCGCTACCGCACTGGTGGAAGCAATGGAACCTCGGCCTATGGCCGGGATTACGACTACGACTACTATCCGAGCTCTGGCTACGGATCGGGGTCCGGCAGGCGGTCCGGCAATCGTTACCAGGCCTTCACCTTCCGCAACCTATTTGAGGGCACGCCGTTTCACAAGCTCTTTGGTAAAGCCAGAAGCAGAAGCGTTGCAATTGTTCTTTTTGGTTACTTTTGTTTTTTGCTGACTGACTGACAACGTCCTGGCGCACGGCATTCTGTTGTTTGTTATGTTCTTTTTTCTGCAACTAAAAGCTGTTCCACTGGGCTATATGTTAGGCCTAAACTAATCCCCCAGCAGCTCGAATGTTCCTCACTAATACTTATAGATGATATTGCTGGCCTATTAACTTATCCCCGGTTTGATTTCTGTTCCACAGAGAAGAAGCGTCGCATCTACGATGAGTACGGCAAGGATGGACTAAGTGATCGTGGCCAGAGTCGCTCGCATACCCGCCATCACTACAACACTCATGACTTTGATGACTTTGATATTATGGGTGGCTTTCCGTTTGTATTCCGACCGCCAGAAGAAGTCTTCCGTGAGTTCTTCGGCGTCAACTCGCCATTCGCCGACTTTTTCAGAGGTAAGAAGATTGCACATAACCTAGCGGCGTTGATTAACTAATCACTGCTGTCCTGTTTTTCCAGATGCCAATGGATACTCAAATGGCAGCTCGAGCAGCAGTCGACGCAATGGCGGCAGCTCGGGTGCTTCTCGCCACCACCACCACCATCATCAGCACAAATTGGCCAGCCCCTTTTCCGCCCATCCACCCATGCTCAACTACTCGATGATGGACTTCTTTATGCCCACCAGCGGCTACACCTCGTTCTCATCGATGTCGACTAGCAATGGCAGTGATGTCACCCACATCTCCAGTGGGCCCAGTGCCGGGGTCAAGCGCACCTCCACCTCGACGGTGTTTGTCAATGGCAAAAAATTGATGACCAAGAGGTAGGAACGTCGCTCAAATGCAAACTGATCGTATAATGATATTCCCCTTAACTTTGCAGGGTCGTCGAAAATGGCAAGGAAACTGTCTTTTCATATGAAAACGATGTCCTTAAATCCAAGACTGTGAACGGAGTTTCCCAAAAGCTCTCTTTAATAGATAATAAATAAGGCAAACCACACATATATATCAACAAAGAAAAAGTCATAAATGTGTAAAGGCAAAAGAATATTATTAACGAAACCAAGAAGATGAAGTGGGATTCTTGAAATGCTTCGATACATTACGATACGTTTAACCATTTTGTTCTACATTAGAATCTAGTTACTTTTAATTGGAACGAAGAAACAGCACTAGCAACAGTGGGGCATCGTCGATGAACAGCAGCCAAGCCAGGAGGACCAAACCAGAGCCCATCATCAATACCAGAAGTAGGAGCCAAACCAAACAGTTACGATCATGGTAATCAAGGAACCAAGCCTACAAAGTGGACATTAGACACCAAAATTCCTTGTCACAGCCACTAATTCTTTATATGCAACCCTATTTCGAACACCCTGAACAACACAGTTGAAATTCTATGTTTTTAAACTAGTTTCGAAAATATTAACACTAAAACTGCGCTGGAATACAAGGCCAATAAATGCTGAGCGCTTAAGCTTAATTTAGCCAATAAGTTATAGTTCTGTTAGGGCTGCTCGGAGCGAGTGTGGTGTGTTGAGTGTATATCGTTTTTGGGGGGACAATTATGTATTCTTCGTGTATGTATGTATATGATGTAGCTATCTACCGAGTTAGTTAGTCGCTTAAGTTGCCACAATACTTACTAGGAAATCAAAAACTGAGGAGCGAAGAGCGTTTAGCGTCATCCTGAAGTCGGATCAAGAAATGAATTGAATTGCTTTTTTGTACATTGTAGAGAATATGAAAGGGAACTACTACAGCCTACAACACAGCATATAACATATATATATATATATAATTCTAAAGGATGACAACATTTAATGTTTTAAATATATATCATAACCTAAATCTTTTGTATTAATTTAATGCCGTGTATCCTAGCGTTTAGTCGTTTTTTAAATGCTTAAGACTATTCTCACATAACCTGCAGCAAGCGAACGAATTCGAGAAGAAAGCAAACAAAATTTAATATAACATAATCGCCCATAATTTAAAATAAATTGTTTTAGTAGCGCCTCCATATAATGAAAATAAAAAAGAGACAACAAAAAAAAAGAAATTTTAAATACAAAACAAAAGTAAAACAATTAATAATTGTGTGTTTTAACTGCAGTGGGTTTTAGAGGAAATCTGACTATTTCTTCCTTTGCTTTGCCTGCAATGCGTAAGCAAGGCCCCAACAAATCAAAACTTAAAAAATTTTAACTAAGCCAAAAAAGAAATAATTATAATTCGTAAAGCTTTCCTATGTTAGGTTTTATCTCCATAATCCATTTCCAATTTTAAAAAAATTACAATAAAGTAATGCCTGCTTCCATTTCTTTCACCTTTTTGCATTTGCCTTAATTTTTAACGATCGTTTGTATGGCAGCTATATGATATAGAAGTCCGATTTTTATAAAATTAATATAAAATGGCTATAAATGCAATTTTATAAAAAAGTGTTCAAAACTGGAAGTTATAATTTTTTTTTTAAATTTTCCGATTGTTCCTATGGGCACTATATACATATATTATATTTTTATATATATATATATATATACAGTCCACCGATTTGGCATGCTCCGATTTATAAACTTGTAAAAGTATATAGAAGATCAACTTCATAGTTTCATTCAAATAGCTTGCTCTTAAATTTGGTCCAAAACAAGTCTCGCACATCTGTAATTATGATTCCCAACTTGTTCTAACATCCCCGGAACGAAGTGACTGCTGCCGGCCAAGTACCAGAAATGTGTTGTGTTACAAAAGTTGCAAGTCATTGTTTATTAGTGTTCAAAGTTAGTAACTGATCATACATACTTACTGCTCATAGATATTTACTGATCAAAGATAATTACTGGTCATAGATACTTACTGTTCAGAGTTACTTACTGGTCAAAGATAATTACTGGTCATAGATACTTACTGATCAGAGTTACTTACTGGTCAAAGATATTTACTGGTCATAGATTTTTACTGATCAGAGTTACTTACTGGTCAAAGATAATTACTGGTCATAGATACTTACTGTGCAGAGCTACTTACTGCTCATAGTTACTTAGTGTTCATAGAAGTTTACTGATCATAGTTAATTACAGGTCATAGTTATTTTTTGATCATAGTTCTATAAATCGTCCGATTGTTCCTATGTCAGCTATATATATGTATATATATAGTCCACCGATTTGGCATGCTCCGATTTATAAACTTGTAAAGTATATAGAAGATCAACTTCATAGTTTCATTCAAATAGCTTGCTCTTAAATTTGGTCCAAAACAAGTCTCGCACATCTGTAATTATGATTCCCAACTTGTTCTAACATCCCCGGAACGAAGTGACTGCTGCCGGCCAAGTACCAGAAATGTGTTGTGTTACAAAAGTTGCAAGTCATTGTTTATTAGTGTTCAAAGTTAGTAACTGATCATACATACTTACTGCTCATAGATATTTACTGATCAAAGATAATTACTGGTCATAGATACTTACTGTTCAGAGTTACTTACTGGTCTAAGATAATTACTGGTCATAGATACTTACTGATCAGAGTTACTTACTGGTCAAAGATATTTACTGGTCATAGATTTTTACTGATCAGAGTTACTTACTGGTCAAAGATAATTACTGGTCATAGATACTTACTGTGCAGAGCTACTTACTGCTCATAGTTACTTAGTGTTCATAGAAGTTTACTGATCATAGTTAATTACAGGTCATAGTTATTTTTTGATCATAGTTCTATAAATCGTCCGATTGTTCCTATGTCAGCTATATATATGTATATATATAGTCCACCGATTTGGCATGCTCCGATTTATAAACTTGTAAAGTATATTAAAGATCAACTTCATAGTTTCATTCAAATAGCTTGCTCTTAAATTTGTTCCAAAACAAGTCTCGCACATCTGTAATTATGATTCCCAACTTGTTCTAACATCCCCGGAACGAAGTGACTGCTGCCGGCCAAGTACCAGAAATGTGTTGTGTTACAAAAGTTGCAAGTCATTGTTTATTAGTGTTCAAAGTTAGTAACTGATCATACATACTTACTGCTCATAGATATTTACTGATCAAAGATAATTACTGGTCATAGATACTTACTGTTCAGAGTTACTTACTGGTCAAAGATATTTACTGGTCATAGATACTTACTGATCAGAGTTACTTACTGGTCAAAGATAATTACTGGTCATAGATACTTACTGTGCAGAGCTACTTACTGCTCATAGTTACTTAGTGTTCATAGAAGTTTACTGATCATAGTTAATTACAGGTCATAGTTATTTTTTGATCATAGTTCTATAAATCGTCCGATTGTTCCTATGTCAGCTATATATATGTATATATATAGTCCACCGATTTGCCATGCTCCGATTTATAGACTTGTAAAAGTATATAGAAGATCAACTTCATAGTTTCATTTAAATAGCTTGCTCTTAAATTTGGTCCAAAACAAGTCTCGCACATCTGTAATTATGATTCCCAACTTGTTCTAACATCCCCGGAACGAAGTGACTGCTGCCGGCCAAGTACCAGAAATGTGTTGTGTTACAAAAGTTGCAAGTCTTTGTTTATTAGTGTTCAAAGTTAGTAACTGATCATACATACTTACTGCTCATAGATATTTACTGATCAAAGATAATTACTGGTCATAGATACTTACTGTTCAGAGTTACTTACTGGTCAAAGATAATTACTGGTCATAGATACTTACTGATCAGAGTTACTTACTGGTCAAAGATATTTACTGGTCATAGATACTTACTGATCAGAGTTACTTACTGGTCAAAGATAATTACTGGTCATAGATACTTACTGTGCAGAGCTACTTACTGCTCATAGTTACTTAGTGTTCATAGAAGTTTACTGATCATAGTTAATTACAGGTCATAGTTATTTTTTGATCATAGTTCTATAAATCGTCCGATTGTTCCTATGTCAGCTATATATATGTATATATATAGTCCACCGATTTGGCATGCTCCGATTTATAAACTTGTAAAGTATATTAAAGATCAACTTCATAGTTTCATTCAAATAGCTTGCTCTTAAATTTGTTCCAAAACAAGTCTCGCACATCTGTAATTATGATTCCCAACTTGTTCTAACATCCCCGGAACGAAGTGACTGCTGCCGGCCAAGTACCAGAAATGTGTTGTGTTACAAAAGTTGCAAGTCATTGTTTATTAGTGTTCAAAGTTAGTAACTGATCATACATACTTACTGCTCATAGATATTTACTGATCAAAGATAATTACTGGTCATAGATACTTACTGTTCAGAGTTACTTACTGGTCAAAGATATTTACTGGTCATAGATACTTACTGATCAGAGTTACTTACTGGTCAAAGATAATTACTGGTCATAGATACTTACTGTGCAGAGCTACTTACTGCTCATAGTTACTTAGTGTTCATAGAAGTTTACTGATCATAGTTAATTACAGGTCATAGTTATTTTTTGATCATAGTTCTATAAATCGTCCGATTGTTCCTATGTCAGCTATATATATGTATATATATAGTCCACCGATTTGGCATGCTCCGATTTATAAACTTGTAAAGTATATTAAAGATCAACTTCATAGTTTCATTCAAATAGCTTGCTCTTAAATTTGTTCCAAAACAAGTCTCGCACATCTGTAATTATGATTCCCAACTTGTTCTAACATCCCCGGAACGAAGTGACTGCTGCCGGCCAAGTACCAGAAATGTGTTGTGTTACAAAAGTTGCAAGTCATTGTTTATTAGTGTTCAAAGTTAGTAACTGATCATACATACTTACTGCTCATAGATATTTACTGATCAAAGATAATTACTGGTCATAGATACTTACTGTTCAGAGTTACTTACTGGTCAAAGATAATTACTGGTCATAGATACTTACTGATCAGAGTTACTTACTGGTCAAAGATATTTACTGGTCATAGATACTTACTGATCAGAGTTACTTACTGGTCAAAGATAATTACTGGTCATAGATATTTACTGTGCAGAGCTACTTACTGCTCATAGTTACTTAGTGTTCATAGAAGTTTACTGATCATAGTTAATTACAGGTCATAGTTATTTTTTGATCATAGTTCTATAAATCGTCCGATTGTTCCTATGTCAGCTATATATATGTATATATATAGTCCACCGATTTGCCATGCTCCGATTTATAGACTTGTAAAAGTATATAGAAGATCAACTTCATAGTTTCATTCAAATAGCTTGCTCTTAAATTTGGTCCAAAACAAGTCTCGCACATCTGTAATTATGATTCCCAACTTGTTCTAACATCCCCGGAACGAAGTGACTGCTGCCGGCCAAGTACCAGAAATGTGTTGTGTTACAAAAGTTGCAAGTCATTGTTTATTAGTGTTCAAAGTTAGTAACTGATCATACATACTTACTGCTCATAGATATTTACTGATCAAAGATAATTACTGGTCATAGATACTTACTGTTCAGAGTTACTTACTGGTCAAAGATAATTACTGGTCATAGATACTTACTGATCAGAGTTACTTACTGGTCAAAGATATTTACTGGTCATAGATACTTACTGATCAGAGTTACTTACTGGTCAAAGATAATTACTGGTCATAGATACTTACTGTGCAGAGCTACTTACTGATCATAGTTACTTAGTGTTCATAGAAGTTTACTGATCATAGTTAATTACAGGTCATAGTTATTTTTTGATCATAGTTCTATAAATCGTCCGATTGTTCCTATGTCAGCTATATATATGTATATATATAGTCCACCGATTTGGCATGCTCCGATTTATAAACTTGTAAAGTATATTAAAGATCAACTTCATAGTTTCATTCAAATAGCTTGCTCTTAAATTTGTTCCAAAACAAGTCTCGCACATCTGTAATTATGATTCCCAACTTGTTCTAACATCCCCGGAACGAAGTGACTGCTGCCGGCCATGTCTCAGAAATGTGTTGTGTTACAAAAGTTGCAAGTCATTGTTTATTAGTGTTCAAAGTTAGTAACTGATCATACACACTTACTTGTCATAGATAACTACTGGTTATAGATACTTACTGCTCATAGTTACTTAATGTTCATAGAGACTTACTGATCATAGTTAATTGCAGGTCAAATTTAATTACTGATCATAGTTCTATAAATCGTCCGATTGTTCCTATGTCAGCTGTATATATATTTATATATATAGTCCACCGATTTGGCATACTCCGATTTATAAACTTCTAAAAGTATATAGAAGATCAACTGCATAGTTTCATTCAAATAGCTTGCTCTTAAATTTGTTCCAAAACAAATCTCGCACATCTGTAATTATGATTCCCAACTAGTTCTAACATCCCCGGAACGAAGTGACTGCTGCCGGCCAAGTACCAGAAATGTGTTGTGTTACAAAAGTTGCAAGTCATTGTTTATTAGTGTTCAAAGTTAGTAACTGATCATACATACTTACTGGTCATAGATACTTACTGGTCAAAGATAATTACTGGTCATAGATACTTACTGTGCAGAGTTACTTACTGCTCATAGTTACTTAGTGTTCATAGAAGTTTACTGATCATAGTTAATTACAGGTCATAGTTATTTTTTGATCATAGTTCTATAAATCGTCCGATTGTTCCTATGTCAGCTATATATATGTATATATATAGTCCACCGATTTGGCATGCTCCGATTTATAAACTTGTAAAGTATATTAAAGATCAACTTCATAGTTTCATTCAAATAGCGCTCTTTAATTTGTTCCAAAACAAGTCTCGCACATCTGTAATTATGATTCCCAACTTGTTCTAACATCCCCGGAACGAAGTGACTGCTGCCGGCCATGTCTCAGAAATGTGTTGTGTTACAAAAGTTGCAAGTCATTGTTTATTAGTGTTCAAAGTTAGTAACTGATCATACACACTTACTTGTCATAGATAACTACTGGTTATAGATACTTACTGCTCATAGTTACTTAATGTTCATAGAGACTTACTGATCATAGTTAATTGCAGGTCAAATTTAATTACTGATCATAGTTCTATAAATCGTCCTATTGTTCCTATGTCAGCTGTATATATATTTATATATATAGTCCACCGATATGGCATGCTCCGATTTATAAACTTGTAAAAGTATATAGAAGATCAACTTCATAGTTTCATTCAAATAGCTTGCTCTTAAATTTGTTCCAAAACAAGTCTCGCACATCTGTAATTATGATTCCCAACTAGTTCTAACATCCGCGGAACGAAGTGACTGCTGCCGGCCATGTCTCAGAAATGTGTTGTGTTACAAAAGTTGCAAGTCATTGTTTATTAGTGTTCAAAGTTAGTAACTGATCATACATACTTACTGGTCATAGATACTTACTGATCAAAGATAATTACTGGTCATTAATTCTTACTGATCATAGTTATTAACTGCTCATAGTTAATTACTATTCATAGTTCTATTTATAGGGTCGGAAATGACTCCTTGACTGTATTGCAGCCTTCTAGTCAAATTGTTATCCTGTCAAGAGTTCTACTATAAAAACAATTTCAAAAACCCGCCGCAGATCGACAGTTATAAAGCCCAAGCGCTGCGCTATGCAGCCCTGGGACTGCCCATCTGGCGATGATCGGTGCCACATCAGCGCACGGTCACACTGCATGCAAAGTAAACCCAAAGTGATCTCGAAATTAACAAAAGTCGAGAATTTAGAGCAAATGGACCAAATATGAGCGATCCCATGAAGTGGTACCACGGCAGCCTGTCGCGCGAGGCAGCCGACGATCTACTCAAGCAAGGCAAGTGTTGGGACAAGGCGCCGTTTCCTTGGCGGAGGGATATGTGGGCGTGGTGGAGGGAACGAAGCCTAATGAATTGTAATTGATTGTGGCAATAATCAACAGGTTATGAGGACGGAACGTTCCTGGTCCGAGAGAGCAGCACGGCAGCTGGAGACTTTGTGTTGAGCCTACTGTGTCAGGAGGAGGTGTGCCACTACCAGGTGAGGCGACATGGCGGCGAGGACGCCTTCTTCTCCATCGACGACAAGGTGCAGACAAAGATACTGCACGGCCTGGACACGCTGGTCGACTACTACCAGCAGGCGGCCAATGGGCTGCCCACCAAGTTGACGGTACCTTTGATCCGCGATCCGCCACCTCACAACACCCGCAGCCATGGAGTGACCAATCTGCTGCACCGCGCCACCGCCAAGAACGAGAGCAAGGTGGTCTTCGAGCTGCTCAAGTGCGGCTACCGAAACTTTGATGCCAAGAACCAGGATGGCCAGACGGCGCTGCATCTGGCGGCGCTCTACTCGGACGAGGACATCCTGAAGCACCTGCTCAATGCAAAAGTCCAGGTCAACAGCTCGGACTCCTTCGGCTGTCAGCCCCTGCACGTGAGTCATCCTCTTCTGTAAATGTGAATGTTTGTTATAATCTTATCCCCCGCCTTAGTACGCAGCCCGCTCGAAACCAGCCAGCTTTATAAGAACCCTTATCGCCGCACAGGCCAATGTTCAGGGGAGGAATATAGAGAACGGCTATGTGCCATTGCACGAAGCAGCCAAGCACGGTAACCTGGAGGCTGTGCAGGAACTCCTACTAGCCGAAGCTCCGCCGTTACCGAGAACTAGCTCGGGAGAATTTCCCTTCGATCTGGCCAAGGAGGCGGGCCAAACGTCTGTAGAGGAGTTCCTAATGAACTATAAGCTTCCGCAGGCAAGTACCGCCAGAGAGCAGTGGTATCACGGCACACTGACCCGAGACGAGGCCGTTGCCATACTCAAGAAACATGTCAAGGAGCTGCTAGTGAGCCAACCCGAATTGGACACCTCTGGATGCTTTCTGGTTCGCTACTCAGAATCGCCGGCGGCTTCTGGCTTGGTTCTAACCCTGCTCAGCAGCGACCAAATGGTCAAGAACTTTCGTATCTCGCAGGCAGATCTCTACCAGAACGGCGTCAAGTTGCAGTCCGGAGGGGTGAGTAATAGAGGTGGAGAAACATAGATGAAAACTAATGTACATTATTTCTTTGACAGTCCAAGTTTCTGTATATAGATGACGGTCCCTATTGGCCCAGTCTAGAGCATTTGATATCGCACTTCATGCGGTTCTCCTACGGACTGCCAGTTAGCCTTAAGTTCCCTGTTCCACCGCAGCCGAAGCCGGAGTTGCCCTCGTTTGCAACAATACCACGATCCTCTGTGAAGCCGAGAACCACTCCGCCAGCTACGCCACCCACTCCTGTGTCTCCGCACTCTCATTCCCCCCATCATGGCCATCCTCATGTCCCCGCCTTGACCATAGCGAAAAAGAAGCAGAAGGAGAACAGCAGCTCCATGTTCAACACCCTGCGCCTGACCAGTCCCAAGAAGGCGCTCTTCGACATGAACAGCCTACGCAAGAGCAAGTCCAAGGGCAAGCGTAGCGAGTCCGAGAGCAGTGTGAGTGGATCGCTGGCCAGGACGGAGCAGGAACTGCAGGCAGCCGCTCCCATGCTGAAAAGCTTATCATTTTCGACGGAGTTCTCCACTTTCAATGTTGATGGCGGCATCGTGGTGGCCCCGGCCAGCGGGGAGTTATACAACGTTCCCAGGAACAATACACCCATCGATATGGACCTGCCGCCGCCCATTGCCCAAAAGACTGAAGCCGAAGTTGAGTATTTCACCAAGAGTGACGTCGCCATTGAGCGTGAGCGTGCTGTCCAGAGTGGCTTCAATGGATATCAGCCCACAGTCGACGTGCTCTCGGTGTGGGATCAGCAAATGATCAAGCCCCCAGCTGCAGCGCGTCTCAACTCGCTTATTTCAACAGGCTCCACGGAGAGTGAGATGGCCAGCTATCTGCAGCGAAAGTGTAGTGGAACCCCAACAACGCCCACCTCCAGTGCCTTGGAGGCGGCCAAGCTGAGGTTCTTTATAGAACCAGAGAATTTGGTGTTGGAGAGCGAAATTGGTCACGGGGAGTTTGGTTCCGTGCACAGCGGTTGGCTAGTGAGGAAGGGCGCTTCTGGTGAGGAAACAACACGTGTGGAGGTGGCCATAAAGATGCTCAGCGATGAGCACAGCAACAAACAGGAGTTCCTGCGCGAAGCCTCCGTGATGATGCGGCTGGAGCACAAATGCATTGTGCGTCTAATCGGCATCTCCAAGGGAGAGATGCTGATGATGGTTCAAGAGCTGGCTCCGCTGGGTTCCATGCTGCAGTATATCCTGGATCACGGTGGCGAGATTACCGCCAATTCGGAACTAAAGGTCTGGGCATCCCAGGTCGCTTGTGGTAGGTGTACAGTAAAATTAGTGTAACTAGAGATGTATTAATGATTAAAACCCTTTGCCCCCAGGCATGCACTATCTGGAATCTCAGCATTTTGTGCACCGAGATCTTGCCGCCAGGAACATACTGCTTACCGCCCGGCAGCAGGCCAAGATCAGTGACTTTGGAATGTCGCGATCGCTGAGGCCCGGCAGCACCGAGTACCAATTCACCCAAGGCGGCCGCTGGCCCATCCGCTGGTATGCCCCGGAGAGCTTCAACCTGGGCATCTTTTCGCATGCCAGCGATGTGTGGTCGTTTGGCGTGACCATTTGGGAAATGTTTGCGCTGGGAGCTCCGCCCTATGGCGATATATCCAATGTGGATGCCATCAAGCTTGTGGACAGTGGCGAGCGATTGCCGCAGCCCAGCCTCTGCCCAGCGTACATATATGCAGTGATGCAGAGCTGCTGGAAGGAACGGCCGAAAGACCGGCCCACCTTTGCCTATCTCATGGAGTTCTTTGCCCGCGATCCAGACTACCAGAACCTGCCGGAACTGGTGCAAACGGTTCACATTTAGGCTGAAAGGCCGCTCCTCTTGTCCCTTGTCCGTTTCCCGAGTGCAATTGTCATTTTTAGGATGCTTCTATTCTATTCCGATTTGTGTCGTATTAAAGGGACTCGCAGATCACACTTGTTATCTATCCCCCGTGTCCTAGTATTCAGCGAGTCCCTCCATTCATATTTATAGTCTGTAATCTGTTTTATATAACTATTTGTGTCAAAGGATAGCGAACAAGTGTGCCTTAAATCGATTTAACTTTGTATTCATGTTTACAAATACGTTTTGTTTTTATTATTGGTTAATCGAAATAAAAATCGAACTCTTTTTTAAACGACCCCGCCCCGATAATATTTCTAAAAGTTTGAAATGTCTAAACATTTTATTGCAGTTCTTTTTATACAAAACGGGATAACAAAAGTATATATTGTTTTTTGTGTAATACGCTTAAATACTATATTAGTAATATGATTTCTTGGAAGGAAGGACTACGTCTATGTTAGCGAAACTACATAAAGGATATTGATTTTCTTCTTTCTTTTTTTTTAGCTTTTCTTCGAGCTAACACAACAGTAAAAATCAAGCTGTGCCATTTATGGCCTGCTTCACATTCGAAGCGTTGACGAGCTTCAAGGCGCCCAGGATTCCGTTCAGGTTCTCCTCGTTGTAGGGCTTGCCCTGGAGAGGAGTCACGACCGGAACGAGTTGCTCGCTCTGAGGCAACTGCAACCCGATCTCCTTCATCAGTCCCTAGAAGTCAAGACATTTGATTAAATGATTCAGGTAAACTAATGCATATAAACTTACGCCCTCCACTTCTACGCTCAGTTTCAGTTTCATGTCCTCGTCATGTCCCTTCACCTCGAGGTCCTTCTCCACCGTGAAGCTGGGCGTCTTGCCGATGACCCAGTCCCAGGAGCTATAGTTGGCGCGTAGCTCATCGATGCCGGGGAACCATTTCTCGGTGGGATTGATGAGCTGAAAACCGCGCTGCTTCATCGTCTGAGCACTGCCGCCATCCTCCAGTGTGGTAGCTGCCGTCCTCAGATATTCGTAGCCTACGGCGGAGCGCAGCTGCGACACATTCACCGTGCGGTTGACATCTACCAGATTGCGAATGGGCGACGGCACCGAAGCAGTGGCGCGACTGATATAGTTGGCTTTCTCCCGCACCAGAGACTCACCCAAATGGAGCTTGTTGGCGCTGGCCAGGATGGTGCAGTGGTGGTACGAGTTCGGTTGCCCCAACTTGGCGGCGGTTCCGGAAATCTGTAAATAAGACCAAGGGCGAAACTCGGTTAAGTCGCCGATCAAACAAAGACCAGATGCGCAACGCCCAGCTGCTATTTAAGTGGACTGACGCCAGCAAGAGGTCGCCTGATCCCTTACTGATAACAGCCAGTCAATCGCACTTTCCTTCTGTCCCTCCTGCTCACCTTCTTGTTCATCACAACAATGTCGTCGCGCTCATTGATCTCCGCCTTGATGGCCCACTCACGAAACAAGGCCCTGGTCACGATGTTCAGGTTGTACTTGCGATCGTATCGCTCCCTCGGCGAGAAGAAGGTGCAATTGAGATTTCCCAGATCGTGGTACACTGCTCCGCCGCCACTGTTACGTCGGGCCAGCGTAATGCCACGCTCCACCAAACGGGAGACATTGGCCTCCGTGAAGGGGTTTTGGTGTCGGCCGATTACTACGCACGGATCGTTGGCCCACAGCAGTAGGACATGATGGTGGCTAAAGTCAAAGTTCTTGTACAGCCAATCCTCCAGAGCCAAGTTGGTGAAGACATCGCTGGACTGTGAGATGAACACAGATTTCTTGATCTCGGAATCAGGCACCACGGCTAGCGGCTGACGCTTCTTCTGGGCCTTCTTTGTCTCCTGATTGACAACAGCCGGTGCTGGTGGCTCTCCACTGCCCTCAGTGGAGGCGAGGCGCGTGACCTGGCCACCGGATGAGAGCAGCAGCCGCAGCTGGCTGGAATTGCGTCGCAAGAGCACGCTCATCTTGGATTACTCTCACAAGGAAGTAAAGGTGTGTGCGTTGTGTCTGTTGCCAGGTGCTGGTGAGCTGCGACGACGACGAGAGCGGCGCAATGCACTTGCACGCGAAACAAGGTCAACGGTGTGTCGTTCGGTAAAAGCTCTTGACGGGACGGGTTTATGGCCAGCTGATGATGTTCTTGCTGTCTGTGCGCTCGTCTTTAGGTTATGTATTGTGTGGGGTCTACTTATCTTCTACGTTATGCTGTATTCGTTTTGGTTTTAGATGGCTTTGGTCGGTCTTTGTGTGGACTTTAGACTGTGGGCTCGCTGCTGCGCGGTGTGTTTGCAGCCACGGAGCTGTTCGAGATGAGGTATTCGTGCAGGGCAGGCGTCTGGTGCAGCCACTTCCAGGTTTGGTGCAGACCACAGACACGTTTGCGGAGACCCAGACAGTCCTTGTTGACGCAGTTCTCTTGCATACTACGACGAATCACACCCATCCAAGTGGGGGGACGAAGCCGATCCGGTTGGGGGGAAGGTGGGCCGCTAGAAACTCTGTGTTCCCGGCCCGATAAACGCCCAAGGGATTTCGCTTTCAGCTGACTCGGAAATTTTCCACTCTTTGTTCGCGACGAAGCACGCGTACGGGCGGGGGGTCGATCGCTGGCGGGCGGCGGTGGCGGGGCTGGAGCACAAACAAATGAGCGGAGACGTTCGTTCGCGTGTGGGAAAAGCACGTCCGTTTCACTTGGAGCAAGTAGAAAATTTGAGTTTTTATATTTCGCCTTTGTATTATCAGGGCTGAATTTAGGAAAAGCTTTTGCTATCAGTGTTGCCAGTTTTGCTTTTTTCCAGTTAAATCTGGCCTTTTAAATTGCGGAAACAGCGGCCAGCGGTCTCTGTGAAACGTTGCCATACAGTTCGAGGAGAATATTTCGTTTTATGCCTATTTCTGCGAACCAAGTTTTTTGCGAGCGTTGAAAACCCCCGCGGAACATTTTGAAGCAGGGCGGTTCTACCGTTTTCTGCATGAAAACTCTCGAAAACCTTCTAAAAAGGCTAGAGACGGTCCCAAGAACGTGTGGCGTTTCCAGACTGCTAGGCACTCGTACAAAAACCAGCTGATTCCATTCGCAACGAGACTCCGACGGTTCTTGAATTTAAAATTCTGGCTCGGTTTTGTTGTAGTTTAATTCTGGTTTGTATAATTTACGTTAAACATGCGTGATATATGGATGTGGCGGCGATTGCTAAGTCAGCGGTGACATGAGTTTCAACACGATTTTTTTTCCGAGCGGGACACGACACTAATAGTTTATTTCGGTGGTCCACCGTTGTTGATGTACTCCGCCTCCTCCGGGTCGATGGGCTTGCGAGCGAAGCGGGCAGGCAATTCGTAATCCTCGATGGCGGGACCGCCAGCCAACTGAATACATCAGGAATGAATTAGTTAATTGTACCAAGATCGAGATACTTTGTTGTAGTAAATGAACTGAAAGAGTTAACCTTTTTGCCTCCTGCTGGCTCGGAACTTGCCTGCTGGTTTGCGGACTGGGCGCCAGGCGCCGCTCCACCGCCGCCCTTGCGGAAGTTGATGAGTGGCACTCGCTTGGCCATATTAAGGACGATAGTGGGGCGAACCATTTCAATAAAACCCAATTTAGTTATGATTCAAGAAAAAAAGTAAAAGTTACGTGAATAAACAGCTGACTGTAAACTCCTGACAATTCGCCTGGAAACGTTGACACACTCGGCTTTCGAGGGTAAAATTTCCATACGAAGCGTTAGGACGTAATCGCCTGTTTCCCAACGGGCACACTTTAGCAGAAAAAAAAATTGGTGCAGACTGTTTTTATTAATATTAAAAATGAATTATGGAAAATAAGGAACTTACTTAAGTGCTGGAGCTTTCAAAACGTGCAGAAGAAGGTAAGCGTTTAATTGTTTGTCAGAAATTGAATCGAACAGCTACGTATTCTTTGTTGTAAAGAAGTAGCAGAAGCTGTCTACTAAAATATCCATATTGCCTTTTATCTCTATTTACATCGGCTCTTTTCTTAGGAATTGTGTTCTTACAGCTCTAGACTTGCTCAAAGTTTAATTTCAAATGGCATCAGCAACCAGCAATAGCGCTAGCACTCTCCCCAACAACTCGCTCCTCGCGGCAACATCCGGAGCAACCACCATGCCGATGGCACAACTGGCGGACGGCTGGCTGGAGCTGGAGTCCGATCCGGGTCTCTTTACCCTTCTGCTAGAGGATTTCGGCTGTAATACAGTATATTTAAATCACCTTTCCAACCGACTAATCAGCCTTTCTCTTTATCAGGTCACGATGTACAGGTGGAGGAGGTGTATGATCTGCAGAAGCCCATCGAAAGCCCTTATGGCTTTATATTCCTTTTTCGCTGGATCGAAGAGCGACGGGCCAGGCGCAAGATTGTGGAAACCACCGCAGAGATCTTTGTAAAGGACGAAGAAGCCATTTCCAGCATTTTCTTCGCTCAGCAGGTGGTGCCCAATAGCTGCGCTACTCACGCCCTGCTTTCCGTTCTCCTGAACTGCAACGAAAACAACCTACAGCTTGGCGACACCCTCAGTCGCCTGAAGGCACACACGAAGGGCATGAGTCCAGAGAACAAGGGCCTGGCCATTGGCAACACTCCGGAGCTGGCATGTGCCCACAATTCGCATGCCATGCCGCAGGCCCGTCGACGCCTGGAGCGCACTGGAGCCGGTGTCTCCAGCTGCCGCTTTACTGGAGAGGCTTTTCACTTCGTTAGCTTCGTGCCCATCAACGGTCAATTGTTTGAACTGGATGGCCTAAAGCCCTATCCTATGAACCACGGCGGATGGGAGGATAACGAGGATTGGACGGCCAAGTTTCGACGTGTGATGGCGGAGCGCCTGGGAATCGCCACTGGGGAGCAGGACATACGCTTTAACCTAATGGCTGTAGTGCCCGACCGACGAATAGCCATAACGCATAAGCTCAAGATGCTGCGGACCAATCAAGCTATCGTCTCTGGAACCCTTCAGAAACTGCTGAAGGCGGATGAGCAGATAGAGTCGGGCAACGGAGACTCACAACGCCCGGATACACCCACCACGCTCCTGGAGCCTAGCGCCTTTACTGCCCGGGATCTGCAGTCGCTGCTGAAGAACTTGGACACCGAGATAGCCATTAACGAGCAGCATTTGGCCGACGAGAACGATCGCCGTCACATGTTCAAGGTGGACGCCAGTCGGCGCACGCATAACTACGATAAGTTCATCTGCACCTTCCTCTCGATGCTGGCACACCAAGGCGTCCTTGGTGAGCTGGTTAGCCAGCATTTGCTACCATCGAAAAAGGTCAGCGGCCAGGGAGCAGCTAACCGGATAAATAAGCAGAGCAATGTATCCGCCGCTGGCTCAAACGCTGGCGGAGCGGGTGGAACAGTGCCAAAAACGGCCCAGCAGCAGCAGGCGGCAGCGGCATCGAAAAATGGCAAATCCCCAAACAAAACGCCGGGCAGGAGGCGAAAGGGACGCAACAAGTGCAGAAAACGAAAGTAGACGCATTTAGGAGCTTTTTTAAGAATAGAAATTTGCATTTTTAGACTTTACGTTCATTCCAGTATTCTTTTACTGTATGTAATAACCCCCACCAATCACCCATTTATCTATAGGTTATCGAACAAGTTTAGCGTATTAAATTGCCACTTTTCCAAACAGAAAGTCCACTTTTGGCAGCTTCTTAACTTTTATTTGCTCGACCGATTGTCGACCATTTGAATAATAAAAAACCATTTTGTTCATGATTAAATGTCCTTGCGGCCCAAGGACCCAAAAGTGTATGCGTTACAATGTATATAGTATATATTTTCCGATATATATATGCATATATATCTATATGATAGTTGTATAACAAAAACGTAATCATCATTCAATATTTCTTCCATCCTTTTCCGATTGGGGCGCACCTTAACGTTACTGTGTAAAATATGTAGTTGCACTCGTTGTAAAGTTGATTCAACAGAAACAATGCTTATTACAAACTATAAAAGGCATTTGACGGGTTTGCAAATGGTTAACAAAACATATATGTATGTTGTATATCGTATGTGTATGAGCTATAGACTATATTCCTCGTCTTGAAACATTGACAGCTCTCTGTCGCAGCTGGTAGTTATTTGTGGTTGGATTAAGATGATGCTGGGTAGTGTTGCTGATAGATAGTTTGACTAAGTCTAAGTTATATCCTAGAGTGGATATATGTAGATAGGTGCCTTCTATGGGTATTTTTAGATACGATGCCATGCGATGTGTGTGTGGGTATGAGCAGTACAAGGAGCAGCCTTCGAGGAAAACATAAACACTTATGTTTTTTATTGCGATGTTAATTAGTTGTAGATTTTGCAGTTTCCAGGTCATTGCTGTTGTTGTTGAAAGCCCGCCTGCTTTTTTCTAATTTAGCTCAGTCCGAAAATGTACGATTAACGATGCTACAGACAATGCAACGGAACAGGCGGCAAATTTTTGTGACTTTTGTTGGGATGACTTCAACTATCTTTAACTTTGCCATTGGAGTGTTGTTCAACTTGAAGCCGCCGGCGCCTCCTCTCCGTTCGTTATCTGCGTGGCCGGTGCAGTCGCATCCTCCTTCGGGACCTCACCTTCAATCTCGCCATTGTTGTTGGCAGCAGCCACAATGGACTTGATGGCATCGTTTACCTCGTTCTCGGCATTATTGGCCTTGAAATGCTTCTCAATCTCGCTGCGTACCTTGACTATGTCCTTTTGGCTGTATTCCGTGAAAGATAAACGTTTAATTAAGTCCGGATATATCTTAAACTAAATTCCTGCCTCACCTAATCTGCACAAACAGTATGCCGTTGATAGTGTTCAGCATGTCCAGAACGGAGCCCATAGAGGGCGGAGTGATGTGGATGGGCGGCAGGTCGGTGGTCAGCTTGCCGTTGGAATAGATGTCATTCATCTTGCGCTGCAGCAGCACAGCCTGCTGGGTCAGCAGGCGCAGGCACTCGGCCGAGTCCCTAGTCTTTTCGTGCTTCTCGCCCAACTATCAACAGAAACAGAGAAATTAACTAAAGCTTCAATGGACATCAATATATACTTCACCTGAGACTTGTAGATGGAGTAGGTCTCCTTCTCGTTGTTCAGCGCTGAGCGGAAGTCGCCCATGCAGGACTGAGTGCGAGCCATCAAGTGATAGCTGACCGCTACGTGCATGGCCTTGTTGCCAAAGTACTTAAGGTTCAGCTTGAGGGCGTGTTCGATGAATCGCAGCGACAGCTCGTACTCTCCCAGGGCGTGCAAAATTAAGCTAATGTTGCTCTGCAATAAATAGATAACGTATCAGTAGGGGATGGTAGATCAAGGGCATAGTTAAACTCACATCGATCAGTGCCACCTCCGGGTGATCCTCGCCGCAGATGAGCACCATCAGATATCGGGCTCGGTACAGGAGCTTCAGTGACATTCCCACATGTCCGTTGGCAAATGAATAGAGGGATAAGTGTGTCTGAAAGAAAGATAGTGGTTGAAAATATCTAAATCCTTGTGGACCTCGAGTCCTACGTACATATTCCAAAATGGTCGACGGATGGTCAATGCCGTTCACGCGCTCGCTCATGATCACCGCGCGCTGCTGGATGGCCAGCGCATCTTGGGCGTCTCCTAGCAGATAGCTGAGCCGGGCCAGCATCCGTAGGCAGGATCCGTTCTCCTGGTGCATCGCTCCAAAAACGTTGTTCAGCAGATTAAGAGCCTCGCTGATGAGCTCGTAGCCCTCCTTGAACATGCCCTGCTGGATCTTGGCCTGGCCCGTCGTGTAGAAGTTGTAGGCGTCCGTGGCCCGTGGACTGATGTGCTTCACCACTGGGAACACGTTGACAATGTCATCGGACCCGAAGGTGGGCTTGTGCTTGGACTCGAAGTTGTATTCGCGTAGCAGCACCTGGATGCCCACTTTGAGGCAAAAGGCTCGCAGCAGGCTGATCCGCAGGATACCGAACTTGGTCGTTGCGCTCTCCATGGAGTCGCAGTCGAGATCCCAGTCCCAGTAGGCCTTGGCCTCTCGCCGAATCTGCTGCCACAGCGAACGGGGCGTCACCAACGTCCAATCGGAGGCGACCGAAGCGGTGGATCCAGTTCCAGACGAGTTGCCATTCTGGTTGCCACCGGTCGATTGCTGCTGCTGCTGCTGTTGGCCCTTGCCGCTCTTGGAGGACTTGTGCTTGTTGTGCTTGCCGCCGTTACCGCGTTTCTTGTGCGCCTCCTCGCTGCTCACGGCAGGATTCACTGGTCCGTTAGTTAGCAGGCAATTAAGGAAGTGGCTGATGGCGGCAGACAGATGCAGTGGCTCCGTATTCTGCATGTAGGTGTAGTAGATGTGCTTGGTGGCCCGCACAATGAGCTCGAGAATTGCGATCCTGTACAGGTAGTCCATGCGCGGCATCTGGGCAAGCAGCTTGATTACCTTACCCAAGTAGCGTACGTTTATGCCATGACTGTGTAGGGATTCAGTCAGACTTTGACCGTCAATTGGCGGTGAGGCGTGGGCCAGGTGCTCCTTGATGAAGGCGGGTATCTGCTTGACAACCAGAAACTCGGCGGCGTCTTGGACGAGAACCTTTTGCTTGGCCAGCGAGCTGCAGGTGCCCTCCTCGCCGTCCACATGCCGAATTCCGGGCGAGAAGACGTCGGGATTGAAGCGGAAATCGAATTCCTTCTCCTTTAGGGATCCAACTGCTGCACACGCCCTTTTGACCACTTCGGCGGCTTGCACCTCGTTGGAGGTGGCCACATTGGACTGCGCCTCCCGGATAGCATTTACCATGGCCTCGGCGGACTTTGTGGTGCCAGCAGTGGATTGCTCCTTCTTTTCCTCCTTATTGTCCTCAGTAGCTTCCTTCGGCTTCTCTGCTCCATTCTCCTTGGCATCCTTAACCGCACCTTCCAAGGCTGGTACTGGTTTCTCCTCGTCGGACTTCTCCGACTGTTTCGTCGCATTAAGCTGCTGCAGGTGCACGGCTGCTATCCGGATGAAACTTACATACCGGTCCTCGATAAAGGCTTCCAGCAGCTCCTGTCGTAGACAGCACAGCTTGTGACGGTGCTCGATGGGGAAGCCCATATCGACCAGCTCCTTGCTCAGCTGCACGTCCTGCAGCTTCAGGAAGTTTACGTCTGGCGGGAAGGTGCGCAACAGATCAAGAATGTAGTGCCGACCATCGTTGCCGATGATGCCTTTGCACTCCACTGAAGAGCACAGCTCCACGGGCTCGTCTCGCTCGTTGAGTACCGCATGTGGCAGGATCTTCAAATGCTTGCCCGCCTGCCGCAGCAGATCCAAGTACTTGGGGTGGCTCAGCACCGTCTTTCCAAAGTCAATGGAGCCGTACACCACGCTCTGCTCCTGCTCTCGCTCAAGAATGCCAGGTATTATGGACTGGGCTGTAACGCGGTAGCCACGATAATCAATTACCACCGTTCCCAGCGTGTACAGACCCTCGATGTCCACGGCATTGTAGACACGCACTCCATGCAGATCATATCGCGGAGCCACAAAGGCTGCTGCGTCGCCGCCCAGCTCTTTGTAGTGGTCCCTGACGTCGAAGCCCAGCGAGAAGAATATGTTATTCCAGATAAACATTTGCATCTTGGAGTCCTCGCCGGGATTGATGGCCAACACGTTGCCATCAATGACAGCCATAGCGCCTCTCGTAGCAGCGGTCACGAAGTCGCCGTGCACCTTGAAGATGGCGCGCTCGCGCAGCAAACGCTCTGGCAGTGTCTTGCGTGGCAGTTCTCGTGTCGTCTGCAGCTCCTCATTCCAGTCTCGTGTCTGTCCAGGGATGTGCTCCTCATAGCTGCAATTCGAGAGAGAGCCATTTGGCCATTAAGAATAACTAAGTAAGTCCAAGCGTAGGCCTTAAAATAAGATCTGTAAAAGAGACTTACCCCAACTTGGAGCTAAAGGCATCCTCGGCACGAATGGCATCCACGGTGTGCTCTAGGACGGGCGAGGCCCACTGGTACACCTGATAGGGCGTGGCCACCCGCTCGAAGGCGTGGCGCATGGTGCGACGCTTCTGAATGGTCTGGAAGGCACGGCGGAACGAGGGCGATATGTGGGAGAGCAGATCGATCAGCGAGTGGCTGAGGTGGCTGGGGTTTTCGGGCTTTGGATTGAAGGTGTCGTCCGTCGACTGGTTAATGTAGAATCCCTTGGAGCAGGCGGAAATGTGGAAGCGCTTGTCCTCCATGGTGACGACGTACAGATACATGAGGTCACCGTGCAGCTTGCGGGGACCGGGAGGAGGGTTCCAAGCGGATGTTGTCAATACCTTGAGAGCCTGCGGCCCCTTGGCGTTCTTCACATTCGGATGCAGTGGCAGCAGCGGTGGCTCGTACACGCCCGGCGTCACATACTCCGGAGGTGTGCAATCTACTGAATCCGGTCGCGTCTTCTTCTTGTCCAACAGATCGCCCTGAGTGATCGTGTTTAGATAGGTCAGCGAGTTGCAATCGATACCATTGTACGCATCTGCAGGATCGAGGTTCTTGAGAAGATCCCGCACGTGGCGCACATGGATACGGGCCTCCCGCATTGTGTACGGCTCCTCCACTACCTTAATGGTAGAACCCTGCTCCAGGTGCTCGATGGTCTTCAGCTCTGCAAAGTGATCCAGCGTCACGTTGTCCAGCTGCAGCGAGAAACAGGTGCGGTGGCACGTCTCCTCGCGATCCATAAGCAGCTGGTGGATCTCCTGTACCAACTCCATGCTCGACAGCTGCACAAGTAGGTTGTCCGCTCCAGGACTGCTGATGTTCACCGTGATGCTCACATCATGCAGAGCATCTAGGTCGATGTCCTCCGTCTCCGCCTGCCCGCCGCCCGGTGCTACGGCTCCCTCTGGCTTCTCTCCGCCGTCAGCTGCCACATTAGCATTGGAATCGGCGTCTCCTTCAACAGCTGCCTTCTCGGCATGCCCGTTGCTCAGAGCGGTTTCAGCGCTCTCCGTAGCGGGTTCTGGTGGACTTTTGTTTCTGTTCTTCTTGCCTGTTTAGACGAAACGAAGATATGTACATATATTTGTAAGTCAAAGTCGAGATAGACATCGGAGGCTTTATTACAAAGGGTGAACTCTGAACCGGGTTCTATTATTTAAACGTTTTACAGAAGAATTCCGTTTCTATATCTAAGTATTTTCTATTTTAGACGGGTTCACTGAAGACGAGGTAAAAAGAGTATTCAAAAATCTTAACTGTCTTTGGTTTGAGATAAATAATACGTAAAATGTTAAAGCATACTTTTTAGAGACCGATTTTAATAGATTTATTTATTCAAAAATTAAGACAAATTCAGGACAATTTAAATTAAAAGTTTAAGGTCTTTCTTTAAATCATAAATTTCTGCAAATCCACACTATAACATGTTAATATTTTTATAGACGATGAAATTGTACTAATTATTTGTACGCTTACATAATACAACCTTACAGAACTCTGAACAAATCGAAATATAGATATTCCTGGTATTTAAAACTTCGTCAGCGGGATTTACATAACAATTCCATACCGCATGCTCGTTTACTTCTGCGGGTCACTGTGGCTGCTTGTGTGTGTGTATTTGTTTATTCGTGTGTATCTTTGCCGGCAGCAGCACATGAAACAAAACAGCAGAAAAACAAACAAAATGCGAGCTGATAAGCTGCTGTGTATGTGGACTCCGGAGTACGGTCCTAGAACTTATAATAATCCAATCTCCTGTCGATTTCTCCTACTGGGAAATGGAATTCACACACACTCGCTAATTTCAACAGCAACCCTCCAAATTACAGCAAAGAGCGAGGGAAAGATCACGGCATAGAGAGAATGAGAGCGGGAGAAAGCAAAAGTGATAAGTACAATGTACATGACGGCCCGAGAGAGCGATGGAGAGATAGGAAGAAATGCTCTCTTTTCGGTGATGCGCTCGCAGCGGATAGAAAACATGATTTACATAATTGTCGAGCAATTCGTGTAAGTGTTTGCGCTTGCTGCTTGCAGTTCGGGCCAAGCACGTGTTAATTGTAGGTTAAACGCAACAAGAAATCCTCAGCTCCCTGGGGGTTAATGAACACATCGCCGCCGGGTGAACAACATGTGCGTTGCCATGCCAGAGAGCCGCTCTCGCACACACTTGCTGCACTGCACGCACTTAACTCCAATACACATACACTTGCATTTGCAATTGTAACGCACGCGGTATCAGGGGGCGAGGGAATGGGCGAAACGAGAGGGGACGGGGCGGCAATAGATGGCGGGCGCCGCTTTTAAAGCATTATAGGGAGAAAAAATCCATTACGTAATGGGGAAATTGTTATGTGATTGGCGTTTTGCGGCAAATACAATATTTTAGGCAGTCTCCATGGTAGCTGATAGCGGGTGGGGGGGTGGTGGGTTATGGGTGGGGTGCTCTGAGGAAGGGGGCGTGACCGGAAAGTTGAACGCACCTTTCTTCTTCGCCGCAGCACCGTCGGCAGCCGTGCCATTGCCATTGACCAAGTTCTGGTTCTGCTGATTGGGATTCTGATTCTTTTTGCCGCCGACCGTATTGTTGTTCTCCTTGGCCTTAGTAGCCGTCGCCGCCGTTGTTGCTGTTGTCGCTGCACTCGGGTTCTTTGCTTCCGTCTCTAGCGCCATGTCGATACCGTCGTTCCTCTCGGTCACCTGCTGCTCCTCTACCACAAACACAACCAACCACGAACAGAGAACAAGCTTAGCTAACCAGCGAACACAGAGCTCTAGTTCTAGTTTCTTCTGCTTCCTCGGGCCCGTCCGTGTTACACAACTCTAACCGCTTGCCGAGTTGGGGATTTGGATTCGATTTGAAGTGTTTTTTGGTCAACTACGAACAAGATTAAATTCTGTCTGACGGTCGCTGACAAATTACTCTTTGGTAGCTTCTTTTTAGCACAATAACTACTTTTCGGATATATATTCGGCCGATCCGATCCGATATAAAATAACGCGTTATGTTGTGTTGACGGTTGAGAGTGACCCACGGCAGAAAGTTGAAAAACGCCGCTTGGTGAAGCCTGCCGCCAGCTGCGAGTAGGTATTTTCCGACGAATTTTTCCCTTCATGGTGTGTGAACACGGGCGGTTTAAATTTGCAGGCTTTCAAGAAGCCTGAACTGCAATAAAATATTCAGAAATAGTCTTAACTTTAATAGATTAATTCCGGGATGATTACGTAGTGATTAGAATCAGTAAATTTGTTCAATTGGACTTGCAATAAAATTTTAATTCAGAGAATAAATGTGACCAGTGCACCAATGAAAAAGTACCAAATCGATATGCGGCGGAGTATTTTCTGCGAAACAGCCAACAGCCGCGAACAACATAAAATAACAAATAATGTCGCTTATAAAGAATTTGGTTAAGGAATCCGAGCACAAGCCCAAGAAAAAGAAGAAGGATGACGGATCCGGAGGTAGCGATTCCGATGGGAAGGACAAACCCCTCCGACCATTTGTCAAAACCGCCACAGATCTGCAACGGCTGAAGCTGGAGAAGCTCATGAAGAACCCGGTGAGTATGGATGAATTCGTCGACTAAACACACTCAATATCAATTGGTTCTTAATTGGTCAGGATAAGCCCGTGATCATACCAGAGCAGCGTCGGGAGCGGGACTACATGTCCTCGGTGCCCAGTTTTGTGCGAAACGTGATGGGAAGCAGCGCTGGAGCCGGTTCCGGTGAGTTCCATGTCTACCGCCATTTGCGTCGCAAGGAGTACGCCCGCCAGAAGAACATACAAAATCAGAGCGCCCGGGAAGCAGCGGACGATGCCTACCAGCAAAAGCTGGACGACAATCGTCGAGCAGCCGAAGAAAAAACTGCAAAGAAGCGAGCCAAACGGCTTAAGAAGAAGCAGCGGGCGAAAAAGCCGCGCGACCAGAAGAAGCCAGAAGCCAAGGAGGTATCAGAGTCTAGTGGCAGTGATTCGGAAGATGAGAAAACTGCAGAAGCTCGAGGAAAAGATGGTTTGGAAGGGGCTGTCAAGGAGTCCACACATGACAACGAAGAGCCATCAAAGCAAGAGACAACCGACCAGGAACCAGAAGCGAATACTGATACGTCGCGTGAAAAAGCCATTGATCACAAGGAGCAAGAGCCAGACAAAGCCAACTCTGATGACCAGGACAATAAGGATTCTTAGGCTTGCATTTATGGTCAAGAATACACAATCTAGGTATTAATAAAACAAATTGCAGTTTTATTCATAGTACTTTCGTTATATATATATTAAGCGATTTCTACACATCGCCAGTAGTATCTTCTCGGTTTTACTATCTGAGGGCATCGATTTAAAGCAGCTTGGTTGAGACAAAAGCGGTTTTGCGACGTATGCATTGAGTTTGTATGGTTTTTTGTTTAGTGCATGCTTCTATATCTTATGTTAATTAAGTGCATCAAATGTAGCATTTTTGAGTACAATAAATGCTTTCAAAATTTGACATCGAAGGCAATATATAGATAGTCAAGATTCTACATTAAATCCTTGACGATAAACAGTCCGTCACCACTACAAACATTTCTCTCTGAGTTTTCTTCCTTTTTTTGAAGAAGCGAGTTTTTATTGTTTTCCGTAAATCGATTTGTTTTAAATCCAAAAATTCTCTTCTATAATTGCTGGTGTTTCTTTGCATACATTTTTATGAACATTTTGTTTTTAGTTTCTTATTTTTTCCACAAATAATTATTTGTATAGTATAATATTTATATATGTATATTTTTGCGGTTGCACTTAAACAAACTATTACAATTAAATTTGCAGCATTTTTCTAATATGTAAACCGTAAACATAAATCATATTTTGAACTTAAAGCCAACTTAAACTTGTAAGCATTTTGATAGATTTTGTTGCTTTTGTGTGAAGATCCTTTCGCGACAAAAAGAACACAAAACAGGACTCGGGGAACTCGTGTTGTAGAGTAAAAAAATGAAGCAAATCATTGTTATCGTAAAATTACCTCAAACTTATGGTAAAAGCAAGTTAATTCTCAATAACGAAGCTCTTGTTGTGATTACAAGTTGTTGTCCAAGTATCTGAAATACTTTTCATCATTCACTTTCATTTTCTTCGGCGTATTTCGCTGTCATTATTCATAGTTTGCAAACACTATTAAACACGTCAACACGGCGATATTGAATTTCTGAAGTGTATGCAAGTGCTCGGGTACATTGTTGTGGATGGATCTGTATCTGTCGAATGAACGGCGTGAATACTCTCTCCTTTCGCGAGCCTGCTTACTTGTGATTGGTAAAAGAGGGGGCGTGACATTACTTTAAGGTTTAATCGATAATCGTAGGTAGGTTTATATTTCTTTAGGCATTAATGTATATGTACTTTGTATATAGTAGGTAGGTAGTTAGTTAGTTGTTAGAGGGTCGTACAATTAAATAAATAATTCGTTTTTCGCCAGTTTCATTCATTCAGATTTTAAATACAGTTACGTTTATATTTTGCATTGGGACGCTGACACAGAAAGCGCCTAGAAAACTAAACCTTCGCGTAGGTGGCTGAGACTGCTCGTATGTGTGGGTGTGTGGGTTGTTGTGATTCAATATATTAACTTTATTTATTATTTAAATTGAGAAGTAAGCAGAAGAACCCTTTCTTTGCCGAGAGCTCCTTTTAATTTAACGGCATTCCCAGACCTTAACTGTTTGATCTACGCTACCGCTAATGACGTACGGATGCGCTTTGTGAAAATCTGCAATGAAAAAGTACGATTTCACAGTTTTTCTATGTATTTTCAGGTACAAGTTTCTGATAAAGGACTTACCTATGGAGGTGCAGAAATGCTGATGCGCGTATAGCGTCTTCATGCATCGCTTGTTGCGCAAGTCCCAGACCCGAATGGTCTTGTCATCACTGGCCGAGACCAGATACTTGCCGCCCGGATGGAATGCCAGGCCACGCACCCAATTGTCGTGGCCATTCAGCGTGAGCAGGCAGAGGCCGACGCTGACGTCCCAAATGCGAATGGTTTTGTCGCGAGAGCCAGAGGCTAGGAAGGGACCCTGGTGGTGGCCCTTCTTGTTGTCAGCTCCGGCTGCCTCGTTTATCGCCGAGGCCGCGGCTTCCGGCGCCCAGGCAATGCATTCCACGGTATGCTCATGATCGCGTAATTCAACCTGCAAGTTAATTTAAATTTTAGTTAACTTCGTTGCCAGCATAAGCTACTTCCCCGCATGCGCTCACTCACCTTGCAGTCTTTTGAATTCGTCAACCAAACACGTATTGTGTGATCATTTGAGCATGTGGCAAAGATGCTGCCTTCGATGTGCACTCGCACCATTCGCACCCACTCTCTATGGCCCGTGTAGGTTTTCACACAGTAACTGGGGAGCAGGCAAATCAACAGATTGGTCAAGTTACTTTCAAACACGCCGTCGTCCCCTGCTTATGCTTACCCTGTTGCCACCTCCCACATTTTGATGGTGCGGTCTCGCGATGCGGACAGAACGTAGTCGCCGGCGGGTACAAAGGCCACCGACGAAACATTGTGATCGTGACCATGCATGGTTTTGACACACTCATAGCTCTGCTGGAAATCCCACAATTTGATGGACAAGTCCGCACTGCAGGAAGCTTCATTGAAAAGAAATCGATATTATGTTATTGAAAATAAACTTTAAGCTTTAAGACTTACCCAATAGCTTGCCCTGGGCATCGAATGCCACATCCTGCACCGAGTCTGTGTGTCCCTTGAGACTGCGCTCGTATTCGCCAGTTTCAAAGTCCCAGATCTTAATGGTGGCATCCTCGGATGCGGACACCATTAGGCCAAAAATGGGATGAAATATTACCTATAAATGATTAAGAAATCCATTAGCTTAACACACCGATGAGTTTAAAAGGAAAACTTACCCTAGTTATGCTGGCCCGATGTCCGGTTAGGGAGTATTTCTCTGGCGGCCGCGGTATCCACTCGCCGGGCGTGCGTTTGTTCTTTGTGGGCGCACCCTCGATGACCTCCTTCTCAGCTTCGGCCAATTTAGCCTCTAATTCCATCACCTTCTTCTGCAGCCGGATGACGGACGTCCACTTCTTTTCGAGCAGTCCGCCGAACTTCTTTTCCGCCTCCGTGCTGATATCGGCCTCCTTTCGGAAGGTCTCCAGAGAGTCGGCGTAGCCATTTGAGCCCAGATAATCGGCAATCGCTTGGTTACTAGAGAACAAAAGAAAAATCATGTTTAAATAGGGATAAACTATGGAAGGGTGGTTAATATGACTTACAGCTCCTCGCGCTGCCGTTGCGACAACACCATTTTCATACTGTTCCCCGATTTGGCTTGTTATTCTGCTCTCGTTCGATTCGGTTAACCGCTTTCAATTTTTGTAATTCTGCAAATGAAAGACGTAAGGGCGTTAAATACATATATGCATACAGTGGGGGCATGTTAGTTTAACCTATATAAACTATTTTCTAATTAATCTGTAATCTAATATTATTTTTACTTAGTTTGCTAGAAAGAGAGAATATGGATCTACTCAAAGTTCAAGTTATGGAAGTTGGACTGTATCATGATGCCAGAGACAGGAAATTGGTTTCGCAAAAGTTAAATGCCAAAAATGCCAGCGAGTTTCGTTTGAATTCTCATGGAGGGCAAGTCACCCACATTTCTTGAGGTTTGTTTCGGTTTTTTCTTTATTTTTTGGCCACAGTATATGTGTTTCTTCTGCTCATCTTTCGTCTAGTCATTATATTCTTGTATTTTCAGTTCATTGCTACGGAGCATCATCATCATTATCGCCATCAGCAACGTTGAACCGTTTTCGGTTTCTGGCACAAATTTTTGTTTGTGCTCTCTTACCTCACGAATAATAATAATCGAAAAGCTGTTGGGAAAGCTCAGAGCGTACAACAAGTTGGTAGCCCTGCAATCCAGCTGCACTCGTCATCCATAAGTTCAAGGGTCGTTCGACAGCAATCGCGAAAATCTAAGCTTCCAAATGGAATCAGACAAAACTAGACACTGCTGTTGCTTCGCTTTAGTAAGTGCAACTTTTGTGTTGCTTTTGGCATTGCTAGACCAATTCAATCAACTCAAGGTGGACAAATCACAGGTATAGCACGCCATAAAGCGACAATCAACGGCGGCTAAAAGCGAGCGCATATCTCGCGTACTTGATAACAAACGCTGGACAGCCAACAGCCGCGTTGCCAACAACACATGACGGCCGGCTGTGGGCAAAGCCAATTAGCCGGACTTAACGGTAGTTCAAGCAACTTCTTATAGGTAAATAAGGCTGCGAAAGAGCGTGCGATGGAGGAAGTAGCATAAACAGATACAGCTAAGGGCAAATTAATAGTTCTTAAGATTAAAGAAACTATTCAATGGTGAATGCTTTTATAGGTCAAATGATAAAGACATCACTATATAGACTTATTATTCGTTTATCCAACTTTTTAAATGTTTAGATACTTTCAATTTCAAGATATTTCAACCATTCTCATCTAAGAACAAAAAAGGATGCAAGCTTCGGGAAACTAAAGATTGAATTGAATTGAATTGATATTTTCTATATTAAAATTTTTACGACTAAAATTATAAAACTGCAAGGGATCAGAAATAAGTATTAATTTATGCACTAATTTTTACATGACAATCGATGTTTAAAAATCTCATAACTAAGCCAAAAAGCCATTAATTTCAATTCGGAAAGCTTTCCCATGTTAGTTTTTACGAGGTTAACAATTCTGTATACTCAGTTTAAAATCTAAAAAAAACGACTTTTTTGACAATTTTAATTTTTTTTTAATTTTAATTTAATTTTTTCCTTTTTTTGAAAAAATTGAACATTTTTGAAAAAAATTATTTTCTGCCGGAGATGGCTAGAAAGATTCGTCTGTTGATGCTGATCAAGAATATATATGATTTATGGGGTCGGAAATGACTCCCTCAATGTTTTTGGAGCTTCCGACTAAAATGCAAGGCCATAGCAATTTTTAACTTAATTTAGTTATACAGTTATGAAAATTCGACTATGGTTTATTTTATATATAAACATATATTATATAAATAAGTAAAATAATCACTGGAATCAAAACAATTATAATTAAGTGCTATTACTCGAACCGCAGCTGTTTTCGCAGACAAACTCACACACAGCACATACTAGGAAATGACGTTTTCAAATTATTTTTGGCCAAATGATATTTAACGATTTTTTCCTACTAGCAAAAAAGACAAACCACAACCAAAAACTGACCAAACAAGTTCCCAGAACCGCTGCTTTGCACTCCAAATAGCCGTGAGTCACCTCCACCGAGCGAGGCTTATCAGCTGCTGTACGGGATGGCATGGCTTGGAATCGAATGGAAAGGGACGCTCTCGGTGGCAGTGACGAGACATTTGAATATATGTATATATATTCTGTGGGTGGACCGGTGGCCCGCTAACTGCGCATCTAAATATACCGCATGGAAATCAATAAGAGTGCCACCAACGTCACGCGTATTAATGGAAACGGAGCATGGGCCACAAGCGGCCGTAAGCGGGGGGAGGCAGGGTGGCTCCTTTAACTCCCTGAATGCCGGACGGAGTCAACAGTATTTCTGTTGTGGCAACACAACGACATGCGCATTGTAACCGTACCCTCCTCCGATTGTGTGTGTTTGTGCCACATAGCGAAAAACACAATGAAAAGGGGGCGTCGTTTGGGTCGCACGCTTCGCCTGAAATGTTACTAAATCAGTGAGTAGCAGCAGCAAGCGGGCACATTCCCATTGCTGCCGATGCACTTGCCCAAGCTAATTTAATATTTGAATTTTAAATGCTCTCGCGGAAGACGACGGATCGCGGGGGCGTGGGAGCGAGACCAGGGCTGCAGCTAACTCACACACTCAATAAGGATGCCAGCCAGAGCTCTCTTTTTGCCTCTGAGGCAGCGGTGCAGTGTGCAATTCTTTCTCCCGCTCTGGCAAACAGACCTTGCACTTGCTTTTTCTTGTTTACTCGATTTGCGTGTTTCATTGATTAACCCACACACACAGACATACTCGCCCACACACGCCAGACCGCGAATGCAAGTACAAAGCTTGAGTGCAGGGAACGAAAATGTGACGAAAACTCCTGGCTTTAACCTTTAGGTGGGCTTAGAAGGGGGTTTAGCTGTTCTTTTTGCAATAACCTTCAGCTGGGAACGTGGAATAAACAGCAACCCAGATAAGGCCCAAGAAGATAACAACAATTGGCAGACAGACGGGCTGTCTCAGCGCTTTCCACACACATTCCGGGAAATCGCAAACACAACGGCTCTCGAATACCTCAAAGAATGCCCTGGCCATGAACGAAGCAAAAAAAAATAAGAAAAAAAAGTCCAAAACGGAAAAACTGTAAAAACACACAACACCAAAGTGATGAAAATAAAACGAGATTTCTTCTGCATTGGCAGAACTGGTTTGAACTATTTCTTGCCACACTCCCGGGTTCGGGGCCGGGTAAAGGTGGTGGGCGAAACTATGCCAGGAATCGGGGAGTTGGCTTGACTTGGGTAAAAATCGATCAATCGTTCAGGCTTTTGCTGTGGTGAGGGGGAGGACGAATGCCCCAACACATGCGCAAAAAATCACACGGCACACACGCACACACACCAACACCAAGGCACCAGGCGATGTGTCATCGCTTTCTGGTGGTTGTAAAAAATGTAATTGTTTTCTTGTATCTTCTTTTATTTCGCCTTGCACACGGCTGGTTTGGCTTTTTGTTTAACACAAATTGTGCATAATTTGCATAACTCTTTCTCTTGCTTTTTCGTTTTCTTTTCAATAACAAACACAAGGCAAACACAATAACAACAACAACGCCACAAACGAAAATACTGTTACGACGGCCATCTTGGATAGAGAGAGGGGGCGCGATGAGGATAGTCCAAAAGACAATATGCAAAATGGGAAAAGGACAAATGTCCGTAACTCGAACGCACAATATTTTATAGTGGCTGCTCCAGAGGAGCTTTCTATTATTCATTTCTCGGTACATAACGCGCGCACTAACACTATGTCACGGGTCATACATTTGACACTTTTTCATTTTTTCCCAATTGCCATTGCACACAAGTCACCATTGCGAAAAATGTCGTCAACTCGGGACGTTCGCGTTTCGATCACATTTCGTTATGCGCTAGGCATACTTACATCAAGTTATTGGTTTATATATTTATAACTCGCTTTATTTATTTAGTTCGAATTGTTGAAAAGAATTACGCAGAATGCTGACCAGTAGAGGTGAGCAACACGTCGATGAAAACATCGATGGCATTTTTAATTAATTAATATTGGGTAAACACATGTAAAAAATATCGATAAGAGCTCTTATGTAAAAATCTAGATTTTAGGAAAAAAGATATACGGTCACTTGGGACCTGTTGTTCGTATTTCTTGTTTTGTTTTTTATTCTGTTAATTTTTCTTTCCACTTACGATTTATGTATAAATATATGTAAATGCCGTGTTTTTAATAAAGCTTTCTGCAGTCAAAGCCTTAAATTATCTTCAATTATTAACTATTTTGTAAGGAATGAATGTAAATAATGCATAAATTTGATAATGTTGTTTTAAATTGAAATAATTAGAAAATTCCCGCTTCACTAGTTCGATATTTTTATCGAACTTGTTTTGCAGCTATCGGAGCCGATACAACTACCGAAAAAACTACGGAAAAGCGAAAAAAAGTGTCTTCTCTAAGAGACATTTTTCTTTGGCGCGATATCTGCTAAACTGTTATTTTTCAAAAACCCTTAGCTGAAAATAGACATGAATACTTTGTGCTTTGTTTTACAAATTTTCTTGGAAAACTGGTATTGTTTACTTTATTGCACTGTTCTTGGCCCTACCGAGTGTGGTGAAATCGCATTTGTTGTTATCTTACTCACACACTTACGATGAGAGTAACTTATTCCTTATCAGCGCCAAATGAGCATCAGAGACTATTCATTATTCCCTTTCGCTCAGTGCTCAACAAACGCTCAGCGGAAGAAGTTACATTCAAGGCGAGATTTGGTCGATTCCTTTGATTATTCAAGTGACTGAAAAATATTCGCGGTCGCGCGCACCCCAAAAACCAACGATCTTTCTTTAGCAGTGAGTGGTAGTGGTGCAGTGTTTTATTCCCGCCGAATTCATTGTGCAAATTGCCGAATAATGTAAATCATTTGCCAAATTTCGGCACTGGAATGTTATCAGAGATCGAATTAAACAGCCATTTGTTCGCATTACATCCCCGCGATAGCCGACAGAGTGATATTGGTTGATCGTGTAACAATAGGCGGTGATTCAGGATAATCCATTGGCCACTGAAAGCTGCCTTTATTTATGGCGTTCCGATTCCCATTTGAAAATCGAAAGCAATTTATGGCCTCCGCTCAGCCATATGCTCGTGTTATCTGGACAACACTGATTATATGCCATTGATAAAGACAGTTCGTTCAGTTGGTTGGTCGGTCGGTCGTGTGTGTAACCGTTAAATTGTTATTATTGGCTTATTTGGCGCTTCGGCGTTTGGAACTCTCAGTGATTTGTTTAAACAAGCCAGCGCAGCGCATCGTAGAACCTGGCAAATAATTGTCTTCATTCCATTTTAGATAAAGAACGTGTGTTGGCTGGCGAACCATTAATAAGTATCGAGAAATGTAATTTTATTTGCGCCAAAGTGATGTATCTTCCTTCCGACAACGACGACAGTAGAAATTAGTAATTAGTGCTGCCGATTTCGCGGTATTTCGTTCTATTAGATCGCCGGATGACGCATACTACTTCTATATCTCGCATATCGGCAGCTAAAGTGTTTATATCTATTTATAATTCACAATCAATGCGTGATGGGATTGCAAACAAAGCCTTGATTAATGGGTATTCCACCGTCGCTCGTTAAGAGTTTTAATTTATAGCAAGCAATATTGGGTTGTCCAACGAGCAGATTATAATCGCTATCTGTATCGGCTCTGTATTGACCACTTTTCTGGGCGGTGTGAAGTGCCCTCCCCCCAAGTGATAAGATTCTCTCTGAATCCACCTGACATTGAACAGCCTTTAAGCAGCTTGCTTCCCTGAGTTTTGATCGGTTTTGAATCGTTCCTGTTGGCTTGTGTAAGTCCCCGACTTTGATATCTTGCCTCGTGCTTTGTTTACATTTTCCAATCCACGGCGGATTTTCTGTAATTATCACAAATCAGTCTCAGGCAGTACAGGCCTTGGTTTAAATACTTCCACACAAAAAGAAAACAAAAATTGTTGCGCTGGTCAGCAACTGGATGTGCCAGAATCTCTAAAGAGATCTCCGAATCATCACCTTTCGCTGGCGCACAAGTACAGTGAACTCTTATTTATACCCTTCAATAGGGTATTATAATTTAAGTAGAAGCTTGTAAATATGTGAAGGAGTCATTTCCGACCCTATAAATCATATATATTCCTGATCAGCATCAACAGCCGAGTCGATCTAGCCATCCCCGAGAGAAAATCAAAATTTGCCAATTTTTTCGAAATTTTATATTTAAAATTGTCAAAAATTGAAAAAAATTTTAATTTTAAATTGAGTAAGTAGATTTATTACCCTAATAAAAACTAACATAGGAACGCTTTCAGAATTAAAATTAACGATTTTTGGGCTGAGTTATGAGTTTTTTAAACTTTGATTTGATTTCTTATAAAAATATATATAAATATCGTTTCAAAGAATGCGATTATTAAGTGTAGTTGTGATTGATTTTCAAAACGGTCCTCCAAGGGTATCTTAACTTCGGCTTTCTGATCTTTCTTTCCTTTCTTGTTTTTGTTTTATTTTTGAGTTGGAATTCCTAAATAAAGGTATTCGAATTAATGTAGATTTGTTTTTTGAGAGGTTATTGCTTCATGGAAAATCCCACAGGCAACCGGTTGCACTTAGCATCTCCCCCTGGGTTATTAATTAATTATTAATATTTTTTTTAAAACTGATATTATTCACAGCAGCACAGTTGTCAGAAGCAATGTGGTCCTAAGATGGACACCACACACTGGAAATCAAACATCCAGGTAATCCGGCTGATCCTGTTGACCCTGTGGATCGCCTGGGCCCAAGGACAATCTGACATAACAGGAAATGCCATCAGTGGGAGCCAGGAACTTGCTGAAAGTGAGTATATTTAACTATTTGGTTATCAAATATATCACCCCTGACACCCCTGACATAATTCTAACCTTTCTCCTTCTCCCATTTCAGAGGTTGAGGTCAACGTAGTGTCCACGGCTTACACTCTTGCCTTCAAGATCTCCGATGGCACGGAATATGCCATCGACAGCGTCACCTGTCGCAATGGAAGCGGTACAGAGACCAAGGCGAACGAGGCTCACGTATGGTAAGAATTAGAGGGTTCTAATCTCATGCAGATACGTTTCACTAAACTCTGTTTACTTGCAGCGAAAGCCTAGATCCCTGCACCTTCTACACCTGCGTGGTTAGTTTTCGTGCATCTGACGTTGGGAATCCGCCTCTTCCAGACCAAACGATTTATGCCTACACCGAGTACAAACGTGAGTGTAAACATTTCTATAAATAAAGTTCCTAATGTTTGGAAATATCTTCTTGAAACTATCAGCTCTGCTAGCTTGTAGATTTTAGTATCTGCAAAGAGGAATTCTTTTAAATTCTGGTTAAGATTTACGCTAAGTCCCTTACTCTTCCTTCAGAGCCCAGGACCACAATGACCTCGGTGGTGCCCACTGCGAACACCATCAAGGTGACCTGGCAGACGACCGATCGCGCCTGCGTGGCTCTCTTCAAGATCGAAGCCAAGGCGGCGGATACCTATTCGACGGAGCAGCTGAACGATAAAAGCACCCATACCTTCAGAGGCGTAAAGTCGTGTCTGATGCACACCATTACCTTGGTGACCCACAACAATGCCAGTCAAGTGGTGGACCAAGATACCGAAAATGTGGATACTCTGTATGCGGAGCCAGGGGATATAGCGATGAACATTACAAACCTGGCCAATGGCATTACGGTGGTCAAGTGGGGCGATCCCAGCGAGGAGAACTGCATCAGCAATTATGTCTTCAAATGGCGTCGCGACGATTGCATTCAGGAACCGGAAACCACCACAACCGAAGAGCCCATGACGACGACCGCTGATGAGGTCTCCTCCACAGATGCCAGCACAGAAGAGCCTAGCTCTCCAGCGCAGCCGGAGTACAACAGTGGTGAGTTTTGCTATTGGAAGGGATAAATATATATTGTAAACCCTTTAAATTCCTCAAGTTGAATGCGAATGGAGTGATGTCTCGGCTGATGGCAAACTCAGGGAGTATCTACTGACGGATCTACAAGGATGCGAGCTTTACACTTTTCAGCTCTTTACCAATGAGAACGCCACGGCCAAGTCCTCCCAGCAGTTTACATCGGCGGAAAAGGGTGAGTTCTTTCGTTTGTCAAATTAGTTCCTTAACCCTAAACTAACCTACTTGTGTGATTCTACGCCAGTGTCGAGTGCTGTCTTTGAGCCCAGTCATGTCTCCAATACCACGGAGCTACGCTGGACATGGAGCGCGCCCCAGGATCATCCCAGATGTGTGGCCAATTACAGTGTAAAGCTTTCCGGACCCAGTCAGCGTCCTGCCAATGAAACCAGAGACTTGGTGACCCTGGAGAAGGTTGCTGCCTTTGATAATCTCGATCCTTGTGGCATTTACACCGTGGAGATAGTGCCCATCTTGCTGAATGGTAGCTCTGGATCCCGGTACCAGGATGAAGGCACTGTCAGCGAAGATCGTAAGTGTTGAGGATAGAGTTTAAGGGCTGATATAATGAATAAAAGACTCCTACTTTGTTTAGAACCGACGCAGATCCTGGAGCCCGTCTTGCTGCCCGATTCCTTCTCGCTAGAGTTGACCTGGTTGACACCTGTCTACGCTGATCTCTGTATCGATGGCTACCGCCTCTCTGGCTGGATGGATGATGTGACGGTGGTGGAGGTGGAGGCACTAAGTGTCACAACCCAGAACACGAGCGTGGTTTTTAGCAATCTGCTGGCGTGTCAGGTGTACATCATCCAGATCATTCCCTATACCAGGGAGAGTATGGATGGCCAGTTAAGGCAGGTTGCGGCAGAGACCCGGCCGGCCATTGTGGATACCTCCAAGGTAGGCGTAGCAGATGAAAGAGTATTTTAAAAAGAAAGAGCTTATCTTTTTCCACTTCCACTTGGACGCAGATCACTCTCCAGCCGACGGGCAAAGGTTCGGCCTCCCATAGCCTGGAGTTGTCGGCCAACAATGCAGACTACAACAACACTTGTCTGACCATCTTTGCCTTCTTCAACTGCAGCACCACCTCACCTGTACGCAATCCCTCCGCAGAGCGTTACGTCGAGGGGCACAGTAAGCGAGGTATAAATAGACAAAAGGGAGTCCTTCTCCCGGAGAGAATGTTAATCATTTCGCTCCCCTTGCAGGCTTCCAGGCCAAACTCAGTCCGCTCTCCCCGTACACCTACTACTCCTGTAGTGTGACATTGTACAACGTGGCAGGACCTTCGCCCGTGAAGACCATACATAATCTCCAGACCGAAACTTACTGTAAGCTGAGCCAAACAATCGTAGGAGGAGCTTAATTATGTTGCTTTCCCAAACACTTCCCAGTTCCCGAGCAGCCAGAGAATGTGCAGTTCATCGGCAGCACCCGGAATAGCCTGCATTTCAACTGGAGCCAACCCACCTATCTGAATGGCCCGATCAAGTACTACCAGGTCTTTCTGATGCGTCATGAGGCCAGCTACTTTGTGCCGGAGGACTGCCCCGCAATCGTTGAGGACTCCAAGCCAGAGACCAAGGGAGATCTGAATGCTAATTTCACGGGATTGGCGCCGTCGGTAAGATATATAATGCAGGTGGCGGCCCAGAACGATTTTGGAATGGGTGACTACACGGCACCTGTGATTGGCACCACCCGTCCGACAGGTGAGTGAAGGGTTGCATAATTTAGCATGGACGTGTATCTTAATTTCATAATTAAACGATTTTACGTATGTAACTGAAACTATTTCTAAGCACGCATGTATTCATGGAACACCTTGGCCTTTCAGTCTCCGACAACGTGACCCAGCTGTCCGTATTGCCCCAGGGTCCGGCGAATGACAACAATGAGTACAGCGCGAACGTGACCATCACCTGGACGGTGCCCTGCAAATCCAATGGCGAAATTGAGTACTTCCAGCTGAGCTTCAGCGGAAGCCGGGCAAACTACAATCCGGTTGCATTCCAGCGAAGGGTGGCCCTGGACACGGAAAACCTCAAGGGAAGGATGTCGTACACGGAGACCGATATGCTACCGCAGTATGCTTACACTGTTCAGGTGGCCGTCAAAAACCGAGAAGTGGAGGAGCTAAGCGGAAGTGTGCCCGGTTCATGGGAGTCTCCAGCTGGATGTGAGTCTGTTATTCTTTGCACGAAAATTATGTAGCTCTTCACAAATCTTGAGCACAGCTGACCTATCTGTAGCACAAAACATTCTAAAGTTTCCAGTATTGGCTGATCGTGATCTTTACTTCATTGTAGTACCCGCTGTCCTGAGCAAGCAAGTGGTGGACGATATGAAAGTGATCCCCCAGCAGACGAATCACCCAACCAAGTCGGCGGTCGTTAGACTTCCGGCGGAAATCTTGCAATCTGACTCTGGAGAGATAACCTATATTGCGCTTCTTCTCTCGAGCTGCGCGGATGTCCCAAAACTGGAGTACAACGTCGGAGACAGTTGGCCCAACGTCTTGAATTATGAGCAAGCTGGAGGCGATGGCACAGGGCCATCTTGTATCTTGCAATACCAAACAACGGAGGAGCGCTGGCAGCCGGTGGTGACCACTAGGGAACGGCAGAGCCGGGATGTGGATTTGGAATCGCTGGAAATAGTCTTTACCATTGGGACTGACAAGTGTAACGAGGGCAAGCGCTTTTGCAACGGCCCACTGCGGCCGGATACGGAGTACAACATGGTGGTGCGACTGTTCACCAAGTCCGGATACAGTGACGCCGCTGTGGTGTACTTCAAGACAGAGGCGGCCCTTAAGGTTACTCTGATCCTGGTGAGCGTGTGTAGCTGTCTGTTGCTGGCTTTTGTCATTGGACTGGCGGTGCTTTGGGTGCGGAAGCGGATGGCATGGTAAGTTTAAATCTCTTGGTGATTTCCTTATGTAAAGAGATTCCTAACCGTGATCTGTTTCTTGTGCAGGCATCGCGACTCCGGCCAGGGTATCGAGGATCCGTTTGGAAATGTGATTGCCAAGAACTTTGCCATCTTCTATGCGGAGGTGGCCAAGCCGGAGAAGCTGGCGCGGGAGTTCAAGGAGATCACCGTGCAGGCTCTGGAACTGAGCTATGCCGCCTCCGAGTTGGGTTGCCATAAGAATCGATATGCGGACATTTATCCCTGTGAGTGCAATGCGAAATCTAAGGGTTTGTGATAATTTAAACCTTTGTTCTTTTTCACAGACGACAAGAACCGTGTAATCCTCGACATAGATGCCGAGGGATCGGACTATATCAACGCCTCCTTTATAGATGTAAGTCCAGGGAGGTTTAGACAGGTTCCTCTTTAATATTTCTATATTCCGCAGGGAGATCCGCGAAAAAAGGAGTACATAGCCACGCAGGGACCAAAGCCGGAGAGCATAATGGACTTTTGGCGCATGGTCCTGCAGTATAACGTGCGGGTCATTGTTCAGGTTACCCAGTTCCGTGAGAACGATATGGTGAGTAATATGAAATACCTTTAAATTGGATAGGCAAAGCATACTCTTCCCCGCAGATCAAGTGCCACGAGTATTTCCCGTACACAATGAGGGGATTAACGGTCACTATCAAGTCTAAGGAAGTCTTCGAGCTGTACGATCGCACCGAGCTCTCGGTTATCCACGACAAGTACGGCCTGAAGGAGAAGGTGATCCACTTCTACTTCAAGAAGTGGCCCGACCACGGCTGTCCCGCGGATCCCATGCACCTAATTACCTTCGTTAAAAAGGTGAAGGCTGAAAGGCGGCCCAGCTACTCGCCCATTGTCGTCCATTGCAGCGCAGGAGTGGGCAGGACGGGCACCTTCATTGGCCTGGATCTGATCATGCAGCGTTTGAAGAGCGAGTCGAAAATTAATATCTTCGAGACGGTGAAGAAACTGCGATTTCAGGTACGAATACTGAACTCCTGAGAACAAGAGCATATCTTCTTACTCATCCTCCTATTCCACAGCGCATGAAGATGGTGCAAACCCTGCAGCAGTACACGTTCCTCTACGCCTGCACCTATGAGCTAGTGAAGCAAAAGATTCCTCGAGCAGCCTTGAAGCTGGAGGGGCGTCCCAAGTCTCAAACGATTCCACCGCTTGCGGCGCCTAAGAAGGTAAGCTTCCCTGACGTGGAAGTGGGAAGTGGTGAAGCGGAGCACCAGGTGTCCTCTGCTCCTAACGCCGATAATATCGATGTGCCCACTCTGCAGTTGCCGGCGCGATTCTCTGGCCTGCGGAAAAGCACTTCGCCTTCCACAATGGGCAGCAATGAGCCCTCTACGAGCAGCAGCAACATGTGAAAAAAGAAAAGCTGTGATGTCCAGGAGCTGTGTATTTATTGGATACGTATTGTACAAGCAGAACGTAGCAGCAATTATAGCCAAAGAAATGTTTTTAAAGCATAACTAAAGCTTTTAAAGTGGATATAAATTTTGCAAATTGTATTAAAAAACCATGTTTGTTTTACCTATTCCTTATTTATAAACGAAGCATATATATTCCAGCTTGAATTTGAATGTTTTGTTTTTCTTAAACTAATTTGAATTTGGCGGTTGCTTTTTTACACATTTTCCAGTACAGCTCAAAACAGATTTACCAACACTAGTCTTGCTTAGATCTAAAAAATCGGTATCGTCGATAGGAAATCATATGGTTTGCCATCTCTAATACTAAACAATTTTGTATTTATTTTGCAATAAACTCAATTTTATCGCAAAATGTCCGAGCGCAAAGTGCTAAACGTAAGTATAACTACTTATATATGGACAAGCTCGAGCTGCGCCGCTAAACCCGATCGATCCTTTGCAGAAATACTATCCCCCGGACTTCGATCCGTCGAAGATTCCGCGCATGAAACTGGCCAAAAACCGGCAGTACACCGTACGACTGATGGCTCCGTTTAACATGCGCTGCAAGACCTGCGGGGAGTATATCTACAAGGGCAAGAAGTTTAATGCCCGAAAGGAGGACGTGGAGAACGAGACGTACCTTGGAATCCGCATCTACAGGTTCTATATCAAGTGCACACGCTGCCTGCAGGAGATCTCGTTCAAGACGGATCCGCAGAACACTGACTACGAGATTGAGGCGGGCGCCACCAGGAACTTTATGGCCCTAAAGTTGGCCGAAGAGCAGGCACGGCGGGAGGAGCAAGAGCTGCGCGATGAGGAGGCCAACAACCCGATGAAGCTTCTAGAGAACCGCACACAGCAGTCGCGCAACGAGATCGAAATGCTCGAGAGCTTGGAGGAGCTGCGAGACTTGAACCGGCGCCAGCAGACGGTGGACTATACGACCATGCTGCAGCAGTACAACACGGGCGAGACGGAGAGGGAGCGTCAGGAGCGGGAGGAGCGCGAGGACGAGGAGTTCATCAAGTGAGTGTGGCCTTTTGTCCATATTTTCTATTAAAAACTTACAAACTTTCCCTAAGGTCTGTCAACTTTAAGAACAAATCGGAGGGCGGCTCTCGTGTTGTGGCCGAGGAAATTATTGAAGAGGTCAAGGAGGAGAAGCCGGAGGTAGACCGATTGCCTGCCCCACCGCTGGCTAAACAGGCCAAGTCCAGCACACTGAGTTTATCCGTGTCCGCTTCATCTAGCAAAGCTTCTGCCACGCAGCGGCCGCTGGTTAAAAGAAAGACCCCCTTAGTTCTGGTCAAACCAAAGGCGGCAGTAGTGACAACTAGGCAATCCAACCCACCACAAACAGCTGGACAATCTGAAAGTAAAACCACAAATCCTCCACCATCAGCTCCAGCTGGTTTGTCCCTTTTGGCTGCCTACAGTGATAGCTCCGAGGATTCCAACTGACCAAGCATTTACCTAAAGCAATTTACAGATAATAAAATTAAACTAACAGTAGTCAAAACTTGAACTACGCATTACTTTAATGTTTATCCGATTCTGCCATACTGTAGTCGCATTTCGTGGCGCAGTTTCAAGCTCTTGCTCATCAAATAGGAAAAACCATAGATATTTTGTTTATTTATTGGAATAATGCATTTTATTAAATATTTTTAACCTTTGTTTCAATTTATAGATTTTGTCAAGGCCAATCGCAAAGCAAAAGTAATTTCATATTTAACCGAAGAGTTAATTGCAAGCAAAGAAATGATAAAGAACTGCAAAATATCCATTAACTACTACACTCCATTAGAGATGTCAAATTCTTATGTTCTCCAGAGTGCTCCTTGACTTATTAAACTAGATACAAACTATAATTAAGGCCTAAGTGGTTTATATATTTACAGAGGTGAATATGTGTTACGCCTTAAACTCGGGTGTAATCGGAAATAATAAATAATATCACAAGCGAAACGAAAAGTATAAATACACGCTACAGGATTATCAGATATTAGGCGTTCTAGAAAGTTAATTTCATAAATTACGAAGACACTGGTATGTTTTTCTCTAGCTGTCCTACTTCTCTTTCGTCTCTTAGCAAAAAGGCATCAATAAGGCCGCCTGCTCTGTCTACAAATTATAATTACGAGTTAAACAGTCTTTGTTCGTTTTGGGTGGCGGGTTGCGGGCGGGGCTGCGGGTGGGTCAGCCGCCAGTTTTTTTTTTTTGGTATAAGATCCATCTCCTCATGCTCATCCTGCGCATTTGGTTTTAGCTTCTTAGCTGCTTAGATGTCCACCGTTGTAGACGATTGTTGTTGGATAGCGTTGTAGTTACTGCCCCCGCCGGTCGCTCCGACGCCGCACTTGCGGGGCAGCACCTTGGGCGTCGCTGCTCCCATCGCATCAAACTCGGCTATTCCAACCCCAACCCCGATCCCGCCGCCGTCATAGTTGTGATTGTTATTCTGCAAGAAATGCTGCTGCTCGGCTGCCGCATGGTTTAGCTCGTACAACTCCATGTCATCGTACTCGGAGATGCCGAGAGCCCTTGTGGGAGCGTATTGCAGATCGTTGTCATCATTTTCCTCCTCGTCGTCCGTGTGAGTCTTATGGTTGGGCATGGCCACCACAAAGTCTTCCAAGCTGCGCTTCACTGCCGCATCTGAGCCAGTGCCCGAGTCCTTGCTGGATAGATGATCCTGCTGGGCCTCAAGGTCCGCCTGCTGCAGGTAGCTTAGCGTCAGACCCTGCTCCAGGCAGCGTTGCTCGTACGAAGGCGTCGTGGTCACAATGAGACGACTGTGGGCTGCCTGGCTATTGTCGAGATCTGCGAGACTACGTGGTCGCAACTGTCCTTGCTGCAGTTGTGGAGGAATGCCGTCCAGCACCAGCTGCGACTGGTGTGGCCTCAGTTGAGTGCGATTCAAAGTGGTCAGCTGCGTCTCATCCTTGTCCAGCGTCGAGTGCAGACTAGCCTGTGTGCGAGCTGCCAGCCGTTCGACAGCCAGGCTCATGCGAAGCTTTCGCTTCTGGTAGCGCAGCGTGCACCAAATGATGCAGCAATCGACTATGATGCAGATTACGGTCAACACAATGATGCCAATCAGCAGGACATCCCAGTTTAGATTCTCCTTGACCACTACCAGGTCCAGTTGAAGTGTAAAAGTCCGCGTGTTGTCCGTTATCTCGCATCGATAGTGACCCGCATCGTTGGACTGGGCATCTAGAATCACGAGCAGTTCCTTGTTACCCGAAAAATAATAGCGATCCACATCGGGCGTCGTCGGTGAGTTGTGTATCGGTTTGTTCTCCTTGAACCACTCGCGATGCAGATGCTCCTGCTCGAGATCGGCATTCACCGTATCGCTTATGCACTTGAGCACACTGCTGCGGCCGACAACCACCTCCTGATGCACCAACGGAATGCTGGGCTGCGGTTTGTCTGTTAAAATGGGAAAGTGCAGGGCATTAGTAAAAAGGTCTTTACTGTTTCAGAATTTGGGATAACTTACCATTCACCACCAGGGTGGCGTTAACCTTTATCTCTCCGGCAGCGCTCAACGCTGTGCATGTGTAAATACCAGAATCGCTTGGCTTGGCATTGGTAATCAGAAAGGCGTTCTCCTCGCGCATCACTTGCAAACGTCGCTCGGTGGCTGCCGGGAATTCGCTGCCGCCAAACTTCTGCAGAGCTATCTCTGGCGTGGGATCGCCACTGGCCGAGCACACCAGTCGAGCCGTTTCTCCAGCGTCCAGCGTGAGATTGGAGGGCACTTGCAGGAAGGTCGGATGAACTGAAAGATAGAGAAAGCCGTGAGAATGGAATCAAAGTAAAGAAAAGACTAGACTTACTTCCTATGGATATCTTGAACTTTTGGGCATAGGTGGTCCCAAAGGCATTCGATACCACGCACTGGTAGCGTCCAGCGCTTTCGTAGGTCACATTGGTCAGCCTCAGGTAGCCATAGATGGAGGTCTGGTTCGTGCTTGGATCGTGGTGAATCTGGGTCTCTGTGCTAGCGCCGTCGTGCTGTGCCGCCGGTCGCTCCTGGACATGCTGGTTGTCGTGACGCCACTTGATCTTTAGCTCATCGGCAGCGGCCAGGGAGGCAGCGGTCGGCGAACTGGCAATGCACTCCAGAGTGATGTTGGCTCCGTTTACGGCTAGCATGTTGTCCGGTTCCTGTTCCAGCCTCGGTTTGGGGGAGTCCACTGATAATTGAAATAAATATTATTACAACTGCAGAAATAGTAGTTTAGCTAAGCTTACCGCACACCAACTCCGATCCACTCAGTGTCTTCAGGTGACGGTCCAGCAGATGCTCCGGATAGCCACATACCACATGCTCGGCCTGCTGGGGGAAGCGACTCTTCAGCCACTGCTGAAACCAGATAAGGTCGCAATCGCAAATAAAGTTCAGGGACTTGAAAACTAGCTTGTTTAGCCGCTGCATATGCTCAAAGGCATTGGGCTGGATGCTGGCTAGTGCATTGGAGCCAAGGTTGAGCGTCTCCAGGTTGTTAAGGCCGCTCATCGACTTGCCGCTAATCTGCTTCAGATTGTTGCCGTGCAAGTCGAGACGTCGCAGCTTGCGCAACGCCTTAAACGGCGCCGCCGCACTCTGATCCTCGATAATCCAGGAGAGACGATTGCGCCTTAAGTTCAGCTCCTCTAGATCCTTGACGCAATCAAAGCTATTCTCCTGCAGATACTGCAGTCGATTGTGGGCCAAATTGAGTGTTTTCAGGCGATGCAAGCAATCCAAATGCTGCGGCTTGAACTCGCTGATGGCGTTGTGCGAGAGATCTAGAACCTCCAGCGATTGAGTGAACTCCCAGGTGTCCAGCTCGATGCGGGATATGGCGTTCATTGACAGGTTCAGGTGACGCAGTTTGGTCAGATTGAAAAGACCCTGGCGGGACAGGGAACCGATCTGGTTCATGGCCAAATCAATAACCTCGATGCTATGCATCACATGAAAGACACCGTCCTGCAGTCCTCGAATTTTGTTGGACTTCAACTGAAGGTTCTTAAGCGCTAACAGGCCACGGAACGTTGACCAATTGATCTCCAAGTGGTTGTAGTTTAAAGCCCTATAAAGGAATAGTAGGTATTAGAAGGGTTTATATAATATTAACATTATAATGAAAACTCACAGCTTCTTAAGCCGGTTCAAGGTCCTAAAAACTCCCATGGGCAGGCTACTGAGACGATTGTTGGTCAACTCCAGATCCGTGAGATTTTTCAAGTCCTCAAACGAGTTCTCATGCACATTGGCTATCTCATTGAAGCTCAATATCCTAGAAAGAGAAATTTACAATAGAATACACCCAAATAAAAGGACGAAACAACACAACTTACAAGTGAACCAAACTGTTGGGCTTTGGAAAGGAGTTAGCCTCAACGCTATGTATCTGATTCCTAGACAGATCCAGGGTCCTTAGCGCTGGAAGCACTGCCAGAGCCTCACTGGAAATAATGCTGATGTGATTGTTGGCCAAAACCAAGTGTTTCAAGCCAACGAGGCCAGTGAACTTGGGTATCGCCTCGAGTAGGTTCCGCTTAAGGGTGCTAAGAATTAAATGGAGTTTCAATAAAAACTTTTCCTTTTAAAGAGAATATTATGATCCACTTACAGCTTAGTCAAGTTGGATAGATTGCGTATCTCCAGGACGGTTGTGTCATTTAGTTTGTTGTTCGCCAGATGCCTGTGAAATAGATAAAATTCAATTAATTGCATTCGGAAAATCCCTGGCTTGACAAATGCATCATAATTATGCCACAATTATCGATGCCGAGCTACTGATAGCACAGCAACAAACGGCGTTTGCATAATTTTGCCATGCATTAAATTGATTAAAAGGCTCCATGATAGAATCGCAACCCTCCAAAAACTAAACAAAACAAAAAGAGGCCAAAATTGAGGGCAAATGTCGAAATCGAGGGTTGTGCGCCGCACTGCAATTTATTCTATATTCGCAGCTTATCTGAGTGGGGTTGTTGCTTTGCCATTTCATCCCTCTGACAATGAATTTATGGATTGAAATAACGTCGAACTTGTCAAACGCCACCGTTCAGACCCTTAAGCTAGATATGAATCTGAATGAATAATTCGGTTTAAGGAATGAATGATTTAATGGTAGTATACCAGAAGGGAGGCAAGGGAAAACATTCAAGAAATGAAAGAACATTTTGCTCGGGATCTCTGTATCCCTAAATCCCTCTATATTAAGAGTTACTTACAGAGTTTGGACATAGCCAGGCAAGACTGGCACTCGCTCCAGATGCAGTTTATCACAATGGAAGAGTACAACCAGGCACTTGCAGTCCTTGGGACAGTCTATGTTATTCTTGTTGCTCGCTTTCGCCGCTGCTGCAGCTGCGGCCAGAGCCTTCTCCGCCTGCTCGTATTGCCCACCATCGTCGGCCACAAAACCATTGGAGTCTAGCGATCCCGACGAGGAGGAGGATGAAGGCCCCGAAAGTGAATGCGTTGCGGGTACCAGAGGATAGTGCAGAGCAGCCATATCCTCCTCATCTACATCTGCATCCGAGTCATCTTCACTGAGGGCAAGGAAATGCTGCCTGGCATTGGGAAAGCCCCGATGGCCAGTGCCACCGCCACCGCCTGAACCAGATCCAGCTCCTCCAACTCCATTCCGGGTCAGCATGGCGAAGAGCTGCTGTTGCGGCAACTGTTGATTGTAGGAGGCACCGCCAGACTTGAGAAAGGCACTCAGAGGAGATCCTCCAGCGGTGGATCCCCCACTGCTGCCTCCGCCTCCGCTGTTCGATGATGATGACGATGACGGCGACTGGGCGGCGCTTTGACAAATTGTGGCCGCTGTTATCAGCAGCATGTACGTAATTAGCAGCAGTTTATTGATTTTATTGAAATCATTGGTTGTAGTTTTGTAATTGCAATCGTTATCGTTGTTTTTGCATCGTCGCCGGCGGCGTCGCCATGACATTAAAAACCTGCCATTGGCATCGATCGTTACTGCGTCGCTGCTGCTATTACTTGGTATTTCCATGCTGCTGCTGCTGGTGATGCTATTATCACCATTGTTCTGCTGCTGCTCTCCCGGCTGCCTGCCCTTTATGGCCGAAACGTGCATTTTGCGGGTTTTTCTGTTTTAAATTCGTTGATTTTTTTGAAGCGATCGGCATTTGCATTAAGAAAGCCCGCGCCGTTATTCCAGCGAATGTCACTCGGCGTCTTCCAATGTTGGAAAGCAGCTTGCGACGTCAGTACACGACGCTATGATGGCAGCCTGCATGATGATGGCTGGAATGCAAGGGAGAATGCACACGATCAGATTTTGTTTATTATTTTTAAAAGTAAACAGAGAACATATGTATGTACATATATGATTTATAAGGTCTGTGAAAATTTAATCTAGAAATCAATTTTTAAACTCTCATAACATTAAAAGCCATTAATTTCATTTCGGAAAGCTTTCCCATGTTAGTTTTTACGAGGTTAACAATTCTGCATACTCAAATAAAAAGCTAAAAAAATTGACTTTTTTGACAATTTTAATGATGAATTTCTGCCGAAGATGGCCAGAAAGATTCGTCTGTTCATGCAGATCAAGAATATATATGATATGTTGGGTCGGAAATGACTCCTTCACTGTTTTGCAAGCTTCTGACTAAAACTATAATACAGCAAGGGATTAATTTATGCAATTATTTTTATATGGCAATCGAAGTCAATAATCAATTATTTGTCAAATTTTGGCAATTTTAATGATGTAACCCATTATAAAATTTTCAATTTTCGGAAAAATGTCAAAAATTTGTTTTTTGACCAGACATGACTAAACTACTGGGCTGTTGATGCTGATCAAGAATATCTGTATATATATGGTTTATAGGGTCGGAAACGACTCCTTCACTGCGTTGAGAGCTTCTGACTTAAATTATATTCTTCGAAAAGGTATAAAAACAGAGAATTTTTATGAAAAATTCAAGTTTTTCGGACATCATAATTTAGCCAAATTTGCATTAATTTAAATTCGGAAAGCTTTTCTATGCTCGTCTTTATTGCACTAACAAATCTGCATACTGCGTTTGTTGATGCTGTTGTCAGTTTTTTTCTAAAATTATAAGACCCTGCAAAAAGGTATAAAAACAGACAATTTTTCCCAAAAATCATAGTTTTAGAAGCTCATAGCACAGCAAAAAAATCATTAATTTTAATTCGGAAAGCTGTTCTATGCTAGTTTTTAGTAGATTAACAATGCTGCATACTCAGTTTTCAAATTTAAAAAATTAAATTTTTTGTCAAATTTTGGCAATTTTAATGATGTAACCCCTTATAAAATTTTCAATTTTCGGAAAAATGTCAAAAATTTGTTTTCTGACCAGACATGGCTAGAACTAATGGGCTGTTGATGCTGATCAATAATATATATGGTTTATAGGGTCGGAAACGACTCCTTCACTGCGTTGAGCGCTTCTGACTTAAATTATATTCTTCAAAAAGGTATAAAAACAGAGAATTTTTATGAAAAATCCAAGTTTTTCGGACATCATCATTTAGCCAAATTTGCATTAATTTTAATTCGGAAAGCTTTTCTGTGCTCGTCTTTATTGCACTAACAAATCTGCATACTGCGTTTGTTGATGCTGTTGTCAGTTTTTTTCTAAAATTATAAGACCCTGCAAAAAGGTATAAAAACAGGCAATTTTTCCCAAAAATCATAGTTTTAAAAAACTCATAACTAGCCAATAAATCATTAATTTTAATTCGGAAAGCTGTTCTATGCTTGTTTTTAGTAGATTAACAATGCTGCATACTCAGTTTTCAAATTTAAAAAATTCAATTTTTTGTCAAATTTTGGCAATTTTAATGATGTAACCCCTTATAAAATTTTCAATTTTCGGAAAAATGACAAAAATTTATTTCTTGACCGGACATGGCTAGAACGACTGGGTTGTTGATGCTGATCAAGAATATATATGGTTTATAGGGTCGGAAATGACTCCTTCACTGCGTTAAGAGCTTCTGACTTAAATTATATTCTTCAAAAAGGTATAAAAACAGAGAATTTTTATGAAAAATTCAAGTTTTTCGGACATCATCATTTAGCCAAATTTGCATTAATTTTAATTCGGAAAGCTTTTCTGTGCTCGTCTTTATTGCACTAACAAATCTGCATACTGCGTTTGTTGATGCTGTTGTCAGTTTTTTTCTAAAATTATAAGACCCTGCAAAAAGGTATAAAAACACACAATTTTGTCAAAAAATCATAGTTTTAGAAGCTCATAGCACAGCAAAAAAATCATTAATTTTAATTCGGAAAGCTGTTCTATGCTAGTTTTTAGTAGATTAACAATGCTGCATACTCAATTTTCAAATTTAAAAAATTCAATTTTTTGTCAAATTTTGGCAATTTTAATGATGTAACCCCTTATAAAATTTTCAATTTTCGGAAAAATGACAAAAATTTATTTCTTGACCGGACATGGCTAGAACGACTGGGTTGTTGATGCTGATCAAGAATATATATGGTTTATAGGGTCGGAAATGACTCCTTCACTGCGTTAAGAGCTTCTGACTTAAATTATATTCTTCAAAAAGGTATAAAAACAGAGAATTTTTATGAAAAATTCAAGTTTTTCGGACATCATCATTTAGCCAAATTTGCATTAATTTTAATTCGGAAAGCTTTTCTGTGCTCGTCTTTATTGCACTAACAAATCTGCATACTGCGTTTGTTGATGCTGTTGTCAGTTTTTTTCTAAAATTATAAGACCCTGCAAAAAGGTATAAAAACAGGCAATTTTTCCCAAAAATCATAGTTTTAAAAAACTCATAACTAAGCCAATAAATCATTAATTTTAATTCGGAAAGCTGTTCTATGCTAGTTTTTAGTAGATTAACAATGCTGCATACTCAATTTTCAAATTTAAAAAATTCAATTTTTTGTCAAATTTTGGCAATTTTAATGATGTAACCCCTTATAAAATTTTCAATTTTCGGAAAAATGACAAAAATTTATTTCTTGACCGGACATGGCTAGAACGACTGGGCTGTTGATGCTGATCAAGAATATATATGGTTTATAGGGTCGGAAATGACTCCTTCACTGCGTTAAGAGCTTCTGACTTAAATTATATTCTTCAAAAAGGTATAAAAACAGAGAATTTTTATGAAAAATTCAAGTTTTTCGGACATCATCATTTAGCCAAATTTGCATTAATTTTAATTCGGAAAGCTTTTCTGTGCTCGTCTTTATTGCATTAACAAATCTGCATACTGCGTTTGTTGATGCTGTTGTCAGTTTTTTTCTAAAATTATAAGACCCTGCAAAAAGGTATAAAAACAGACAATTTTGTCAAAAAATCATAGTTTTAGAAGCTCATAGCACAGCAAAAAAATCATTAATTTTAATTCGGAAAGCTGTTCTATGCTAGTTTTTAGTAGATTAACAATGCTGCATACTCAGTTTTCAAATTTAAAAAATTCAATTTTTTGTCAAATTTTGGCAATTTTAATGATGTAACCCCTTATAAAATTTTCAATTTTCGGAAAAATGTCAAAACTTTTTTTTCTGACCGGACATGGCTAGAACGACTGGGCTGTTGATGCTGATCAAGAATATATATGGTTTATAGGGTCGGAAATGACTCCTTCACTGCGTTGAGAGCTTCTGACTTAAATTATATTCTTCAAAAAGGTATAAAAACAGAGAATTTTTATGAAAAATTCAAGTTTTTCGGACATCATAATTTAGCCAAATTTGCATTAATTTTAATTCGGAAAGCTTTTCTGTGCTCGTCTTTATTGCACTAACAAATCTGCATACTGCGTTTGTTGATGCTGTTGTCAGTTTTTTTCTAAAATTATAAGACCCTGCAAAAAGGTATAAAAACAGGAAATTTTTCCCAAAAATCATAGTTTAAAAAAAGTCATAACTAAGCCAATAAATCATTAATTTTAATTCGGAAAGCTGTTCTATGCTTGTTTTTAGTAGATTAACAATGCTGCATACTCAGTTTTCAAATTTAAAAAATTCAATTTTTTGTCAAATTTTGGCAATTTTAATGATGTAACCCCTTATAAAATGTTCAATTTTCGGAAAAATGTCAAAAATTTGTTTTCTGACCAGACATGGCTAGAACTAATGGGCTGTTGATGCTGATCAATAATATATATGGTTTATAGGGTCGGAAATGACTCCTTCACTGCGTTAAGAGCTTCTGACTTAAATTATATTCTTCAAAAAGGTATAAAAACAGAGAATTTTTATGAAAAATTCAAGTTTTTCGGACATCATCATTTAGCCAAATTTGCATTAATTTTAATTCGGAAAGCTTTTCTGTGCTCGTCTTTATTGCATTAACAAATCTGCATACTGCGTTTGTTGATGCTGTTGTCAGTTTTTTTCTAAAATTATAAGACCCTGCAAAAAGGTATAAAAACAGGAAATTTTTCCCAAAAATCATAGTTTAAAAAAAGTCATAACTAAGCCAATAAATCATTAATTTTAATTCGGAAAGCTGTTCTATGCTTGTTTTTAGTAGATTAACAATGCTGCATACTCAGTTTTCAAATTTAAAAAATTCAATTTTTTGTCAAATTTTGGCAATTTTAATGATGTAACCCCTTATAAAATGTTCAATTTTCGGAAAAATGTCAAAAATTTGTTTTCTGACCAGACATGGCTAGAACTAATGGGCTGTTGATGCTGATCAATAATATATATGGTTTATAGGGTCGGAAACGACTCCTTCACTGCGTTGAGAGCTTCTGACTTAAATTATATTCTTCAAAAAGGTATAAAAACAGAGAATTTTTATGAAAAATTCAAGTTTTTCGGACATCATCATTTAGCCAAATTTGCATTAATTTTAATTCGGAAAGCTTTTCTGTGCTCGTCTTTATTGCACTAACAAATCTGCATACTGCGTTTGTTGATGCTGTTGTCAGTTTTTTTCTAAAATTATAAGACCCTGCAAAAAGGTATAAAAACAGGCAATTTTTCCCAAAAATCATAGTTAAAAAAAACTCATAACTAAGCCAATAAATCATTAATTTTAATTCGGAAAGCTGTTCTATGCTTGTTTTTAGTAGATTAACAATGTTGCATACTCAGTTTTCAAATTTAAAAAATTCAATTTTTTGTCAAATTTTGGCAATTTTAATGATGTAACCCCCTTATAAAATTTTCAATTTTCGGAAAAATGACAAAAATTTATTTCTTGACCGGACATGGCTAGAACGACTGGGCTGTTGATGCTGATCAAGAATATATATGGTTTATAGGGTCGGAATTGACTCCTTCACTGCGTTGAAAGCTTCTGACTTAAATTATATTCTTCAAAAAGGTATAAAAACAGAGAATTTTTATGAAAAATTCAAGTTTTTCGGACATCATAATTTAGCCAAATTTGCATTAATTTTAATTCGGAAAGCTTTTCTGTGCAGGTTTTTAAAGCACTTACAAATCTGCATACTGCGTTTGTTGATGCTGCTATAAGTTTTTGACTAAAACTATAATAACCTGCAAAAAGGTATAAAAACAGACAATTTTTCAATTGCCTTTTTTTATACCTTTTTGCAGGTTATTATAATTTTAGTCAAAAACTTATAACAGCATCATTATGCAGATTTATTAGTGCTTTAAAAACCTGCACAGAAAAGCTTTCCGAATCAAAATTAATGCTATTTTGGCTTAATTATGATGTTCGGAAAACTCCGATTATTTAAGAAAATTGTCTGTTTTTATACATTTTTGCAGAGTAAAGCTTCAGTCAGAAGATTAAAACGCAGTGAAGGAGTCATTTCCGACCCTATAAACCATATATATTCTTGATCAGCATCAACAGCCCAGTCGTTCTAGCCATGTCTGGTCAGAAAACAAATTTTTGGCATTTTTCCGAAAATTGAAAATTTTATAAGGGGTTACATCATTAAAATTGCCAAAATTTGACAAAAAATTGAATTTTTTAAATTTGAAAACTGAGTATGCAGCATTGTTAATCTACTAAAAACTAGCATAGAACAGCTTTCCGAATTAAAATTAATGATTTTTTTGCTGTGCTATGAGCTTCTAAAACTATGATTTTTTGACAAAATTGTCTGTTTTTATACCTTTTTGCAGGGTCTTATAATTTTAGGAAAAAACTGACAACAGCATCAACAAACGCAGTATGCAGATTTGTTAGTGCATTAAAGACGAGCACAGAAAAGCTTTCCGAATTAAAATTAATGCAAATTTGGCTAAATTATGATGTCCGAAAAACTTGAATTTTTCATAAAAATTCTCTGTTTTTATACCTTTTTGAAGAATATAATTTATGTCAGAAGCTCTCAACGCAGTGAAGGAGTCGTTTCCAACCCTATAAACCATATATATTATTGATCAGCATCAACAGCCCATTAGTTCTAGCCATGTCTGGTCAGAAAACAAATTTTTGACATTTTTTCGAAAATTGAACATTTTATAAGGGGTTACATCATTAAAATTGCCAAAATTTGACAAAAAATTGAATTTTTTAAATTTGAAAACTGAGTATGCAGCATTGTTAATCTACTAAAAACAAGCATAGAACAGCTTTCCGAATTAAAATTAATGATTTATTGGCTTAGTTATGAGTTTTTTTTAACTATGATTTTTGGGAAAAATTGTCTGTTTTTATACCTTTTTGCAGGGTCTTATAATTTTAGAAAAAAACGGACAACAGCATCAACAAACGCAGTATGCAGATTTGTTAGTGCAATAAAGACGAGCACAGAAAAGCTTTCCGAATTAAAATTAATGCAAATTTGGCTAAATGACGATGTCCGAAAAACTTGAATTTTTCATAAAAATTCTCTGTTTTTATACCTTTTTGAAGAATATAATTTAAGTCAGAAGCTCTCAACGCAATGAAGGAGTCGTTTCCGACCCTATAAACCATATATATTATTGATCAGCATCAACAGCCCATTAGTTCTAGCCATGTCTGGTCAGAAAACAAATTTTTGACATTTTTCCGAAAATTGAACATTTTATAAGGGGTTACATCATTAAAATTGCCAAAATTTGACAAAAAATTGAATTTTTTAAATTTGAAAACTGAGTATGCAGCATTGTTAATCTACTAAAAACAAGCATAGAACAGCTTTCCGAATTAAAATTAATGATTTATTGGCTTAGTTATGAGTTTTTTTTAACTATGATTTTTGGGAAAAATTGTCTGTTTTTATACCTTTTTGCAGGGTCTTATAATTTTAGAAAAAAACTGACAACAGCATCAACAAACGCAGTATGCAGATTTGTTAGTGCAATAAAGACGAGCACAGAAAAGCTTTCCGAATTTAAATTAATGCAAATTTGGCTAAATTATGATGTCCGAAAAACTTGGATTTTTCATAAAAATTCTCTGTTTTTATACCTTTTTGAAGAATATAATTTAAGTCAGAAGCTTTCAACGCAGTGAAGGAGTCATTTCCGACCCTATAAACCATATATATTCTTGATCAGCATCAACAGCCCATTAGTTCAAGCCATGTCTGGTCAGAAAATAATTTTTTGACATTTTTCCGAAAATTAAAAATTTTATAAGGGGTTACATCATAAAAATGGCCAAAAAATAAGTATTGATTTAGGAACTAATTTTTATATGACAATCGATGTTTAAAAACCTCATAACTAAGCCAAAAAGCCATTAATTTCAATTCGGAAAGCTTTCCCATGTTAGTTTTTACGAGGTTAACAATCTAAAAAAATCGAGTTTTCTGACAATTTTAATGATGTAACCCCTTTCCTTTTTTTGCAAATATGGAACATTTAAAAAAAAATTATTTTCTGCCGAAGATGGCCAGAAAGATTCGTCTGTTCATGCAGATCAAGAATATACATACATATATGATTTGTAGGGTCGGAAATAAGTCCTTCACACGTTACAGGCTCTTGAATTAAATTATAAAATTCTGCAAGGGTATATATATATTATATATAATATTTATATACGGGATCAAATCACTAGGATTTTTCAAGTCCTGCAAAATGTATTCAATATATGGCTTTCAAATCTCTAGAGATTCGGTAGCACACTCACTAGATACTTAAAAACTTCATGTTTAACAAGGTATATATTATTAATTAATTTTTCAATTAAATAAGGAAAAAAAAAGTACAAAGCTTGCCCTAATCCATTTGATTAATTGAAATAATTAGAATACTCATTTATAATCGTAATCATTAGATACGTTCCGCACGAAAAGACCTCAAAAGTATATATTTATTTTGCATGCTTTATAAATAAACAATAATTGTGCAGAAAGTGCCAGTGGTGTGGTGTCTCTGGCCAAGCACAGAATTTATACTCATTAAATTAAAATACGACCGGATGTTTTGTGCGAAAAAAAACGCGCAGAGCCAACGATTTTATAATGCAAACAAAACAAAACCGAATGCTGCTGCTGCTGCTGGTTGCAAAAACATCATGATCATGGTGACGATGACGACGACGACGACGAGGCCCCCAAGCATTCGTATTTCAGAGTTCAGAATTCATAATTCAAAAAACAGAAAACAGACGTAATGTCTTCATCATCACGCTCCAGAATTGTGCAGCGTGTGCAGCTTTTTATTTCAAATTATTTCGCTTAATCCGGTGACAGTGCGAAGCAGAGATAATGAACTGGGATGCTGCGTAGCTCGCTTGCTATCACCTTTTTTTTCGCTGGCCCGGATGCCGAACTGGAGCTGGAGGAGAAGGAGGAGGAGGAGGATGACTAGGAGCACTTTCCCAGGCCGCAGAGACACCCACAAAAAAGGGCACTGTTGCAAGCGAGCTAGCGGTTAGCAACGAATTAAAGAAAAATACTTAGCAATTACCGCAGCTCTTGGCAGACTTGGCATATACAATATGGCATGGCACACAGGACGTATATAGACCGGCTACTAAAAATGGTCTGGCTCACACACACACACACAACACATAAACACACAACACATAAGCACATATATTGCCGCGCAGAGACGCGTAGAAATGCCCAGACAACCAAATTTAGTAACACGCAAACAGAGGCAACACAAAAAATAAAATAAAAGAAAATAGGAAAAGGCGAACCGAAGCGTAATGAAATCAAATAAAAAGAGCAACAGCAGCAGCTAGCTAGATTTTCTTCAAAGAGTTTTCTCCATGTCTGCTCGCTGCTCTGTCTATATATAGTAAGGCGAGTTAACCGAGCGAAGTTGGCCAGGAAAACCTCAAGTGTCCGAACTGAAGAGGCTCTGATTAGTGGCAGTTGATGCGACAACCGACTTGGTCCCAATTCCATAAGGGAGTTCCTATCTGTATCCGTATCAGTATCTGTATCTGGAGACTGTCGCACGTTTCCCGCTCTACATTTAGTGACTCTCCAGAATTATCTAATCAATAGGTTTGCACTGTCTTCGATTGCGGTATCTACAGAGGAAAATGTCCATACTTGTTGACATTTGTTCATAAAGTTTGGGGTAAATATTGGGCTTGTCCCAGAAAGGAAGGGTTCAGAGCTGGAAGAGGGACACCAATCAAAGGGGTTTACGATCGGCTAATCAATATGTTTGAGGCCAGGAAATTGGCCATTTAAAAGTGTACAAAGTAAATATTATTAACAAGAACCTAGAAAGCGCCAAATCAAGTTTCCCCAGGCTAATCTATGCAAATCCCAAGCTTAATCAATAGATTGTTTTACTATTTAATGCCTCAAAGACTCTTGCAAAGGAACCCGAGTCTGTGGATTATGTCTAAAAAACTTAAATCTGCATAAGCTTGGCAAAAAGGCAAGGTATAAACTTGCGGACCCTATCGATCATCATCGGAGGAAACAAAAACGTCCGATTTCGCACCTATCGATCAGGTCACTTTGATGAAGGCCGAAACACACATCCTAAGCTTGATGCGGGCCATTAAATCATTATCTGGGGGACTATCTTCCGATCTGCGGATCAATTTTCACACACCAATCAGCAGTGAGCTGCTAATTTCCTCTGTCCACCAATGTGCCACCATTTTGAATCGATTTGCATGCATAATCATTGGCTAATTCCGCATATTGATAAGCAAGCCCGGGTTCTGTAAAGGTAAGTAGTCGGAGGGAAAAACCCACGCGGACCGAAAACACATCTCTCTCTCGTGGGGGCTTTCACTCTGGTCTCATTTTCGGACAGCTAACAGACAACAACAGTATTTACGACCAAAATGCAGATTTCTTGCCTTGTTTTGTGTTTAATTTTTTGTAGGTTCCGTCCATCGTCCGTTGTCAACTCCCTCACAATTTATTAGATAACGCATGGTCGCGGTATTGTCTTCTTATAAAAACGACAAAATGTCGACGCTGTCGCCTGTCCGCTGGCTGATGATGATATGATAATACACCCATTGATATATACAATGGTCCCCAGTGCCAGCCACACATATGTTTATGCTCCATACATACATATAGATACATACATATATATAAAGATATGTATAGTATAGTGTAGTATCCCCACATATTCATGATCAACGTGTGTACGAATGTATCTTCTGATGATCATTTTTCATGTGGGGAGTAGTAGCATGGAGAGACGGAGATATAGATAGGGGAGGGAGATACAAATAGAGGCCATCGGCAATCGGTTTTCGTTGTTTATATAATTATCGTATCTATACTATGCATAGGTATAGATTTTCCTTCATTTTCCCTTTTTTTTAGCATTCTACTCCACTAAATGCCGTGGCTGCATTTTTATTTGACTTAATTTTTAGTGGCTTGCCCCGTCGCTTTGGATTTTAACATTTAAATTGGTAATTTTGTGTTGCCTTTTCAAGTCGAATTGTTATTGTTGCTGCTATCGTTGTTGTAGTTGTTATTGTTGTTGTCGCCCCCTCATATCTGTCATGGTTTTTTTTTTTTTTTGTTTTTTGTGTCTCTTCGAAAGCGTTTTTGTTCGCCCAAATGGCTTTTCTGTCTTGTCTTTGATTTTATTTTTTGCTTTTCCCTCGATTTGTGTTGTTTATTACCTTTGCCAAACGTATAAAAATATACTATACACAATATTTTTGTGAATAAGCTGACTGTTGCATTTTGTTAAAGTGTTTTTTATTTTTCTCGCTGCCTCGTTGGCGAGGAAAAAATCGAGTCAAAAAAAAAACAACCACAGCAGCTCTGGCAGCAGTGGGCGGTCGGAAAAATGGGGAGGGGAAAAAGCACTGAGCGGGGGGAGTGGGAGGGTGGTAGTCTGGGGTGAGGTGGGGTCGCCAAGCAGCTGCAATCCAAGCGATGCGATGCTGCCAAAACCCGTGGCCACCGTGGAACAAAGTGTGTTTATTTTTGATCTAATATTTTGATTATAAAGTTGGGTAGATATAATGGTAGGGAAATAAGAATTCTAGAATATTTATGGAACAAGAAAGTCTTTAATTGTGTACTTTTTTCAGCAACTTTATCGAAGAAATATCAGATATCTAGCTATTGTTGTAGCATTCCTAGTTAACTCTAGACGATAAAAAAAATAAATATTCAATTTATCGTTATTATTAACAGATAAAATGCAGGTCTTTGCATTCGAGTTGTAAGCTTTTGAGCTCCACTGTGCGTACTGTGGATACTGTGGCTTTTTAGCCGCAAGACAAAAGCCAAGTGTGGATGCAGAAGCCAAAGCCAAAGCCCAAGTAAGAGGAATACAAAACGTTTGAAGCTGCGCTTTGTCGCGTGTTTGTTCGCAGTGGTAACTGGTATCTGTATCTGAGTATCTGAGTATCTTTTTAGCCAAGTTTTCTGCCGCAGCTGCTGCTGCGCTGCAGTTGCTTTTGCTATTGCTGTTGCTTTGGTGATGTGTGCAGCACCAGCAGCAGCAGAGGCCATAACGTGCGTGGGCAGAGAACGGAAATCGCGTGAAGTCGGCGTCGGCTGTCGACGTTACTGGCAATTGTCGTAATGTGTTACGTCAAAGCGACCGCAAAGCCACGTTTCTCTATGTGTGTGTATGGGCAACAATAACAACAACAACAACAACAACGTAAAAGGTAAAAACGTCGCGCTGTCTGCGGCAACTAATTAGGTAACGTGCCAGCAGCAGCAGAGAACTAGAAACAACAACAAGAATGGTCGCGAGAACAACTCATGATAAGAGGCAGCGCAGTCGCCGCAACGCAAATAGCAACATAAATTTTGCACACACACACACATACTTAGTTGTGTGCGCGTGTGCGCTCGAATAAAATCCAATAAGAAACAAAATTGCCAGGCTGTCTGGCAAACCGTTGTTTTTGTTGCTCTTGTTTCTGCCTTCGCTCTCCCGCTGCTGTTGCTGTTTTCTCTGTTTTTTTTTCTTTCTTTGCAAAAATAAATTTAATTTTGTTGCCATTAATTTTCCACTCTAGATACGCGAGACGCACTCGTATTATTCAGCCTCTCAGCCCGGGCCCACACTAATTAAACAACTAAGAGTATACAGGGTTTATAATTGCAGACTTTTTGTTCATTTACAAGCCCAACTCCTAGAGTTTCAACAAATTAGTGGGATTTTCTGAATAATTCGAGCGAATTTTACTCGAAATTGTGTTCTGTTTTTCAGTTTAATATATACTCAAGTTACTAAGTTTATATGCAAGAATAATCATACTATTAGCATGCCTTTCTATTAGCACGTAAGCTTGGTAGAAAACATAAGTCCACCCTCGTTTTAAGCTCTGCCTAGTTCCACTGTACTTTCTGTTGTTTAATCATTTACTAATAACGGTTTATTGGGACAGACAGAGACAGACTGACTGGACAAAGAACTCAATCGAACAGTGTTGTTCCTTCTTCTTCTGTGTATTCACTCATTTTACATTTTCAAGTTCAATTTTGTGCAATTAGCAAACATTTATTGGTATTATTATTATTAATTTCCTTTTGCTCCAGCCGGTTTCTACATTGTAGATGTTTGTTTGTGCACTTGTCAGTGTATATGTGTGTATAATAAATTTACGTCTTTTTTATCGCTTCAATGATAAACCGTTTTGCTTGATTGGTCTAAGGCACATAAATAAAGAATAAATAAAGCGCAACGCAAATGCTTATGCTTATTGTTGTTGTTCCCATTGTTGTTGCCGCTCTCGACCAGTGATAAGAACGAAGCGTGTGATATCATATGCCAAATATTATATCCTAGACCCATATCTATTCTATTTGAGGTGTGGTGGCCAGTCAGGTGAATGAATTATTTTTCGAAAGCCCACTAACCTTGATACTTGTGATCTAGAAAATACATTAGAACTTTGAGTCTTCCTTCTAACATTTTCTAACAATTTTAGAAGTGTTTTCGAATTAATCTTATGTTCTATACATGTAAAAAAATTGTTCTTCCAAATCATAAACGCTTTTTTGTTTTAAAATCAAATGACGCAGATGAATTCTAATGAACTTAATCATTATTTAGCTTCTTTTAGATTATTCGTAATCTTTAAAAGTGGGAAGAATAAATCATACTTCATTATGAAAGAATATTCCTGTTATGGAAACTATTAAGGCCAAGAAATTAGGAAGGGAAGCTGACTGCTGATCAAGAATATATATGATTTATAGAACCGGAAATGATTCCTTCACTGTGTTACAAGCATCTGATTATAACAATAATACCCTGCAGAGGTAAAATAAAGCGAATATTGAGTACCATTTGAATCCATACTTTTGTATTCCCTTTACATAATAGATCACCCCCAGAACAAAATATTTAGTAATATTTCAGCTATTTGACATTATTATTTCCCCACAATCTTATCCTGCGGCTGCGACTGAATTCCCAGAAAAGCCTTTACGATGTACTCAACGGGGTGATATCACACCTGAGACCGAGTGACGGACTTGCACAATTTTACCCACCGCAGTCAAAACCAAAACACAGGCAGTTGGGGCTTCCGAAATGTTCGCTGGTTATCAGGCAGATGATGATAAACAAACTCACCCCTGCTGATACCGCAGTTTTGTTCGTTATTATTGTTTGTCAAACTCTGAGGACTAGCCAAGTACACGTACGTACGTACGTATTCCAGATAGTGTCACGATGGCGGCACACACTCAAGCCCAAAGCCCGATCTCTCACCTTGAACCAAAACGGCAACATGTAATCCCCAGACTTAAGCTGCTCGTATATTCGAGTATCTGAGTATCTCTCTGGGCATCAGATAAAAGCAGAAAGCCGCAGGAGGAGCAGCTCAAGCACACAGCGCATTCAAAATTAATCTCCACCGGCAATAATTTCCGATTTTTTGTGCTCTCATGGAAATCCCAAGCATGTCAAATTGTATTCCATTCCGAACAGCAGAACGAAAAAAAGAAATAAATATATAAGCTGGGCGAGAAAGAAGGAAAAATGCGGACATTCAGCCGACTGTCAGGGGATCTTAACTAAAAGAGAGAAAAACGCAGAAATAAACCGATCCTAAAGAAGAGATCTTACACACAAAACAAAAAAAAAAAAAACAAGGAGGTAATATCGATAAGATAACCGACTTTTAGATACTTTAAGCTTGTGATTTGTACTGTGGAATTTCAAGAGCAATTAAACTGAATTGTTAAAGAAGTGGGTAAAGTTTTATACATTGTAAAGCAGTTTAGAAAGAATGGATCGATATGAAGCTTGGTATAGTTATATATTTCGACTACTTAAAGAAGATGTGATAGTAAAATAAGAAATAATTCAGTAACAGTACCCAGAAACCTTAATTTTTCTTGAGTATCCATTATTAAAGTTGTCAACTAAGTTGGTGTTATCCGAAATGTTTTCATCTCCTGATCCCCAAATATTCAGTACTCAGCGCTTGAGTGTGCCTGGCACGTAAAAAAGGAGATTGAAAAGGTAAAATAATAAAGAACGCAGGGCTTTTGGAGCTGTCAGTCGTCGTTGAGGTCCCCAGAATGCGGCCTACGAAATACAATGAGCCAGGGCACAGCTTGGACTTCAGCTACAGCTTCAGCTTGGGATCGGGCCAAGTGAGAAAACCGAGCGCGACACCAACACCAAAAACCGGCTGTTTGGAGGAGAGGAGGAGCTGGAGGAAAAGGAGGAAAAGGAGGATGAGGGCCCGCGTCCACCTCTGCCGCTCCCACACTCTCCTGCAGTGCGACCGCCATTGGGAATTGAATTGGATTTCCAGTCAACGTTGAAATTTCAGTTTGGGCTGCCTTCTCGAAGGTGTGAAGAAAAAATAAAAACACAAGAGAGCAGCGGCCGGGGCACAGCACGAAATTCTGAAAAACTCCAGGAACCGAAAAGCCAAAACGAAATCAACTGGAGATCTGCAGCAGGGAGCAGAGCAGAGCATAGCAGAAAAACAACACAAAACTGGATTGGGCCTCGTTTTCCAAAGACGGAGCAGCAAGCGAGCACCAGCCCCTGCAGAACCGGGCACAAAGAGGAAGAGATTCTGGGATTTCACTTGCATTGTTACTGGATATGATCGGTCAAATATATATATATATATGTATATATATTGTACGGCTGTGTGCGTGTTAGAAGGGAGCATCTGTTTCTTGCAGCAAAGGTCTTTTGATTGGGATTCGTTTCGGGTTTTTTCCTTCATTCTTACTGAAGCGCATTCTGTTGCCCTTTTGTAGTAGAGTTTTTGCCACTTTAAAAATTAGCAGGCAGCGCAGTGAAGGTGAAAAGTGCTTGGGATAGGTAATAATAGGATAACACATCAATGACTGACCTTAAATGCCCTACCCATTGTAGTAAGAATATGACACTTTCTAAGGAATAATGGCTGCAACCTTTTACAAAAATCTGAATAGATGTCAAAGGAAAGTAAATAGTAGATCCTGAATGAACGAATAAAGTTAAATAGGCATAACAATACGTTTAAGATTCCCATAATCCAAAAAGTAATACACAAAGAGATCAGATAGACTATGAGTTGCACAATTGAAGGTATGTACAACACCTAAAACATTTCAGTTACCAGTATCTTTTTTAAAAACTGTTCAACAATCAAGTGTAATCAAGTTTAATATTATTTCTCTTTCCTCCAATCAAGTAAGTTTCCCTTGATCTTATCTTAGTGATCTCTTAAGAATGTCAATCGTACAGAATTACATAAAATCGTATATCCCATTTGCATATAGCCGAAAAAACCCTTTTTATGAAATTGACATTGACATGTTTGGTACATGTTTTTCCATTTTTCCACTCTCTCGCACCAAAAAATGATCACAGTAGGGCCGAAACCCTTGAAGGAATCCCTAATCCAAAGGTTACAGCTGTGCACGTAGCTGAGGCACACACACACACGCACACACTCAACACAAAACAGATAATTCCAGCATAGAATAGATCGGGGCAGCGACAAAGATACTCCGCATACGATCTATACATACGGACACACATAATTCCGAGCAGCAAAACTATTCAACTTCGAACCGAATCTGATTTCTGAAACTGATTGTGTGTATGCGTTGTTGCCATCGCTGGTTGTGGCTGTGGCTGTTGTGGTGTTCGGAGACGTCAGTTAAACGAAAGCCGACAAGAAGGTAAGCCCACGAGGAATCCTCCGCACTCCACACCATATGTACACAGGGAAAAATTAATACATTCTAAGGTGAAGCTTAATCAAGTATATTACCATCTGAAGTTTATGAATTCAACCTTAAAGTTCACTAATTTCTTTTAAGCTTTGTATCAAAATTATTACTTTTCTTAAGACTTTCGGTTTATATCTAAGGGAGATTCCCTTAGATTCTCCTAATGATATGATATTTTTTACTGTGCATCCCATGGTGTATGCCTCACACTCCTGCCACACACTTCAAGTCGCTCGCTTGGTCGTCGGCTTAAATTGGTTTTTATTGTTGTTGCACATGATGTCCATTGTTGGTGGTGTTGGCCCTCGACGTAGCTTCGTTTTGACCATATTTCTTGTCCGTGTGCTCCGCTGCTGCTTTACCTTTCTTTGAAGTCGCATTTAATTCTTTGAGTTCCTTATTCTGTCCATTTTTTTCGTTTATTTTTTTCTTATTTTTTGTTGTTTTCATGGCAGACCTTTGAGGAGCAAAGACGACGACGATGGGCTGTCTGGCCGAGGTGTGAAGAAAAGAATTTTTCTGTGCAATAATCTTGATGCCTTTTTAAGATTTGTAGCTGCCGTGGAGCTTTGCTCCTTTTGGGACTGGGACTGGTAACGGGGGGAACCTGCATACGTTATTCTTTCCTGGGTCTCTTTCTGTTCTTCTCGCGATTCGTTTCAGTTGAAAAATGGTTTGGGTTTAAGGAAATTTACGCCATAAAATGCTGAAATAATTGGATACACTCGCAGCCCCGGCATCTCTCTCCTCCGATCTCGCTCTTCCCGAACACTTCGAGTGCATTTCAAATTGCTAATGATGAGGAGCCGAAGCTGTAGTTGGAGTTGGTGCCGTAGCTGGTGCCGGAGCTTCCTCAGCTTTTGCCGACTCCATCATTTGGGGATTGGGAGATGCTTTCGTGAGACAAGCGACATGCCATGGTCAAGTCGGTATGGTTCGGTTCGCCATCTGCGGCAATTGCAGTTCCCAGTTCCCCAGGGCCAAGACCAACACCAACCCATCCAAACCAAGCCCAAGAACCCCATCTCCAACCAGCCGAACCAGCGGAGCATTAAATGCATTTATTTATGAGACCACCTGATATAATCTACGGCTTAAATTGCAGCTCATATGCATATGATGCGGAGGTGATACTGAATTTAACTAGAATTCACACCTCACTCTTGGCCGGTGCATAGCTTTTTCTTATAATATATATTATGGTATGGTATGAAAATCTAAGCTCTGCATCCATTTTACCCTCTTTCTGGTGCTTAGTCTTAATGGGTTTTAATGAAACGCTTTGGAAAAAGCGAGCATAAAACATGTCTTCTTCAGAAGGCTTATTGGTACGTTGAGGATTTGTTGGAAATGAAAGGAATCGTTTGGAATAATTTGAAAATAGTTCAACAAGTGGGAAAAGCAAAGGAGGTTTCCTGAAGCCATGCTAATATACATATGTACGTCTCATTTAAACATTTTCCTAAGCATTTAATCAAGTCAGCAGCTTAAGATATGTTTCAATACCAAACATTTTAAAATTTCTAAGCAAATAGCACGCCAAGTTAATCGAAATATACTTAAAATAGTGGATAAAAGAAATATGGCCACATAATCTCGATATTGCTGTCTCTCTGGGGGCATAGGGCCATGGAACCTAATGCCATGGAAATGGGGGGAAAAATTCCAGCTGCCGACTCACTTATCGGGCCAAGTCGAATCTTACAGCTACAAATTGCATCAACGCCTGGTGTCCGATGGGGCTTTTGTGTGCTCGGTGTGTGCCCAATCGCGTCCTACCCCCGGGGACTGGTACTACTTCTTCTCCTCTCCATTTTCGACGGCCCTTGTAACAGAAAGCCCGGTCAAAATGCAGGCAGCACGAACTAGTTGCACTAATCATAAAATCCCCCATCAATGTTAAAATGTATAAATGCAAAAATGGAAACGGCACGAACAACGGGCTGAGGCTGAGGCTGGGGCTGGGGCTGAGGCTGAGGCTGACGTTGACGCTGAGGAGCTCACGAATGTGGGCACAGAAACAGAACCTCATAACTAAATTGCATTAAGTGTAATTATAACTAATTAGAAAACAGAAAAGGCAGAAACTGAAAAAATGGCAACAATTCGATAGCAGCAGCAACTGGGCGAGGAATAACTGGCACAAAGCGAAAACAACAAAAGCATTATTTTAGAAATGGCTGCTGCTGGAAAGTTATTAGAACCAATGGAAACGATTACGATTCAGCGACTATTTCAAGCGGAATACAATCAAAATCAAACGGCAAACAACGGACTGGTATTGAGGAAATGACAGTTGGTTGACTCATTATGGGAATAGCTAGAGAATGGATAAAAAGCTACAAAACTATATTATATGAGGGGATATCCGAAAGATTATGGTGTTAGTCAAATCTATAGCGACTTGTGGGCGGGTTTTTTTAATTTAAATTGAAGGGCAAAACCAGATGCAATAAAGTCCAAATACAAAGAAAACGATTTAAGCTTTTAATACTTATTTAGCATAGGTAATGGGTGCTTTTCCCAGTAAACTAACATTGAATCGTTTAAAACCATCTAGGCTAGCAGAAGTTGTTTAAACTGATTTAAGTTAACAATGTTAAAATACTTTGAGGAATATATTTTACAATGAAAACTTAGTTCTTTTTTGTAAATTAATTCCTAGACTTCAAATATCCATTTTTAATGCTTTTTAAGACTACTTTTGGGGCCTTTAAATTGTTTTAAATTGATTGATGGATTTAGTTGTCCATTTTCAGTCTTAAATGGCCAGACTTCTTTTGTTGAACCCCCTTTAGTGGGCGCGTGTGCTGTGCTGGCAGCAATTTACCTCAACTGAACTCGACTCAACTCAAATCTACGCCACAAATCTGTGTGCGAGATACTACAGATTAGCCCTCGGGGAGGAGAGATCTCAAGATCTATACAGATCTGGAGGCACAATGAACTCGGGGGAGCCATAGAGAAAGAGAGAAATAAATCATTTAATATAGCGCGCCATTTATCATCTAACATGGCCGGGCCTGTATATCATTCATCTTTTGCATATAGGCCCCGCTGGGTGACTTTGGAGTTATAGAGGAGAATAGAAAACATAAATACAGTCAAATTCTGCACACAAACTCCAGCTGAAACTCCTTTTTTAAGTTTATAGAAACTTAAAACTTCAAAGATAGTTGTTATATGGAATCAATGTGTATTGAGATTCGCCAGTTCATGCTGATCAAGAATATATATGATTTATGGGTTCGGAAAAGACTCTTTCATAGCGTAAGAAGCTTCTGACTAAAATTATAAACCCTATGGAGACACAATTAAAAATTCGTGCTCTGCAGGCTCCACTGTAGCAATAGAGCCAGAACCCGCACCAAAACGGAGAAAGGGAAGTGAACGGACACCGCAATTTGGCAAAAGTCAATTTTTAACTTAATTAGGCAGCGGGCGGAATGCGGCATTTACTCACCTATTCCAAAGGCCAGCAGCAGCGGATAAGGGCGCAGGCGGGGGCGAGGTGTGGGCGTTCGTGTAAACAAGTCGGCGAGAGCGGGACAGGGCGACTGGGAGCACAGAGCCTTAATGTCTGCGGCGGCAAACTATTACGTACGTCGTCGTGTATACATATACAGATGTGCGAAGGAAATGTACAAATGTTTGGCTGTCTGATTCTGTTTGTCTATCTCTTCCGATGCGATGATTTCCTCCTGCGCTTCCCCCTTTCCTGGCTCGCTTGTTTATTCGTCACTTTAACACGTTCGATTCGATGCTGCCGCCGTCGACGTCACTGGCTCGAATACACACCGATACGGCACGGCACGCACACGGGCACAGCTTATTTTTATTTGCCGCCTCGGTATTGGTGTGTTTTTCTTCAATTGCGGTGGCGGCAAGCTCACACACTGGCACACACACACACAGACGCACTCATTGACAACGTAACAAGGAGATCCAATACGATACGGGATTTACTGTATTTATTGCTATTTTGTTTGCCGCCCCGTGGTCACTTTTGTTCTAATCCAACAATTTGTTCACTTATCAAGCACGTAAAACAAAGACTAGCTGGCGTTTTAATCGCAACCGCAGCATATGCATGTTTTTGTTATTGCCGAGATTTTATGTTCACACACACTCGCATTTAGAACATTTGTGATTTCTTCGCGGTAATTGCCACGGCCTCTGGAACCGATTTGATTTTGCACTGGTCGATTCAGCTAACTTTAGTTAGTTGTTTTTCGTTTTCCGTGTTCCGTTTGTTTTTAGTTAATTGAGGAGCAACAACAACGCGCACGGACAAAAATTTGAACAGTTTTGATTTGAGAATTTTAGTTTTTCCCGAATATATTTTCGTGGTGTTTGCCAAAATGTCGGTGTTGCTAGCTGGTCACTCTGAAATCAGAAGCGGTTGCTTAACATTTTACATCCTTCACGTCCAGATAGCCATTTGACTTGTTTCCAGATACATGGGGTCGAATTCTCACTTTTGGGGTAGAACTCTCATACGTAGAGTAAAATTCTCATGTAGAATGTAAAATTCATTTACAGATCTGCTATCTTCTCTCTCGGGTGCTGTCGCGTGGATATTAATTAACAGAACTCTCTCTCGGGTGATGAAAGTTTATCAAGATACCAATATAAGATAATTGATTATTTGTATTTTTCGATCATTTTTATTTGGTAACTCTGCATTTCGAAGCTGTTGCTTAACATTTTAAATCTTACACGTCTAGAAAACCAATTTACATGTAGGAAGACAGAATGAGCATAGATTTTTTTCAGAAGTTATCGGTGGATGGTCACTCTAAACTATTTTTGAACACGGCTTTTTAAACAAAAAGCATTAAAAACAATGCTCAGAATGTCAAAATGCCATAAATCGGAGATCAAAATGGGTTTCGATTTTAAAAAGTGTTAAAATTGTGTTGAGCCCCGAAGAGTGTTGGACAACACTCGGCGGTTACAGCTGATCGGTCCGAGAAATGTCGTTACTGTGCAGGTTGCTTCCAAGGTTTAATTCAAGAGGACAGCTCAAGCCAGCACTGCTCCAGCCCAAGCCGAAGGACCGCGGTATTTGGGGCTATGTGGCCATCGCCTTCAACCAGGTAGATGCGGAGCGGTTGGGCAAGGTGGGTCCCAACCGGCTGTGTGCAGAATGGATTATAAAGAACGGAGGCGGAGTTCGCTTCGTGGGCAGTCCCAACAGGCTGTGGAAGGACTACAACTCGCTGCCGGGAGAGAACACCCCGTTCGAGATCAAAGTGGTGGATGCCTCGAATGCCTCCATCATGAAAATCGGGTTGGAGCACCTCAAGAACTGCAAGTGCATCGACACCGTCATCTTCCACAACTGCAAGCACCTGGAGAACGACGGGCTGGAGGGACTGCACCACATCAGCAGCTCCCTGGTCCGACTCCAGGTGTCCGGCTGCTACAACATCACAGATTCTGGACTGGCTGTGATTGCGCAGCTAAAGAACTTACGGCAGCTCATTATCTTCGACATGATGTTTGTCGACAATATGGAGGCAGTTTCCGCCAATCTCAAGAAACATCTTCCCAGTTGCGATATCAAGGCAACGAAACACAGCGTTACCCTGAAGCAGGATAAGTAGCTCTCTGTTTTGATGCCGATTTGTAAATACAATCTTTCCAAAATTGAGAAAAGAGCAACCTAATGGCAACTGGACTTGTGTAACTTATATTTATTATTGTTTTAAAGCTAATAAAGAGTACGATGGCAGTAAAAATGAGTGTTCTTACGAGAAAATAATAAATAGAACTATTTTAAATCCCAGCCATACGCATTTTCGACATTTTCCAACACTGCGACTGCAGTGCGGCCACACTGTTTCGTTCCGTGAAAACAAAATGCAGAAATCGGAGTTAAAATGAACAAATTAAAGTATCTGTTGAGTTTTGTGACCCAGTCGCGGGGCATTTCGCACTCAAATCCCAAGGAGCAGATCCTCAACTGCCTCACCTATGGCCTTCTGGTTATTGTGGCCCTGTGCGCGGGCTTCCTGCTCTGGGATCTCTCCAACAACAACCCGCGGGACGGATTCTTCCATGGAAAAAGGGATACTCATACGCTTATCCTGGACCTGGAGCACATCCAGGAGGTGGGACTGAACCCCGAGGCCGAACAGCGGGCACGGAACGTGAACTGCACCTTCTGGGACTGCCTGAACATCTACAAGTGCGAGCATGACCGCCTGAAGGTCTACATTTATCCGCTGCAGGAGTTTGTGGACGAACGGAGCGACAAGGTGGCTGCCACCTTGTCCAGCGAGTACTTTCAGATCCTGGAGGCCGTGCTGAAGAGTCGCTACTACACTTCGAACCCCAACGAGGCATGCCTCTTCCTGCCCAGTTTGGATTTGCTCAACCAGAATGTCTTTGACAAGCACCTGGCAGGCGCCGCCCTGGCCTCCCTGGACTTTTGGGATCGCGGCGCCAACCATATCATCTTTAACATGCTGCCCGGTGGGGCTCCGTCGTATAACACTGTGTTGGATGTGAACACGGACAATGCCATAATCTTTGGCGGCGGCTTCGACTCTTGGTCATATCGACCAGGCTTTGACGTCTCTATTCCGGTGTGGAGTCCGCGCCTGGTACATCAGCATGCCCATGCCACGGCCCAGAGGAAGTTCCTCTTGGTGGTTGCACAGCTAAACATTCTCCCACGCTTCTTGCGAGGCCTGCGGGAGCTGTCTTCTGCCCACAGCGAGCAAATGCTAATTCTGGGAGCATGCGAGAGCATGGATCTCTCACTGCGATGCCCCCTGTCGCAGCACCACAAGTCCCTGGAGTACCCACGTCTCCTCTCGCGTGGTAAATTCTGCCTTCTGGCCAAGAGCCTTCGCATGGGCCAGCCGGATTTGGTGGAGATGATGTCTCAGGGCTGCGTTCCAGTCATTGCCGTGGATAACTATGTACTGCCCTTTGAGGATGTGATCGATTGGTCCTTGGCCTCTGTACGCATTCGCGAGTCGGAGCTGCATTCCGTGATGCAGAAGCTGAAGGCAATTTCCAATGTCAAAATCGTTGAGATGCAGAAGCAAGTCCAGTGGCTATTCTCCAAGTACTTTAGGGATTTGAAGACTGTGACGCTGACGGCACTGGAGGTGCTCGAAAGTCGCATCTTTCCGCTACGTGCCCGAAGTAGTCGTCAGTGGAACGCCATCGACACAAATGCGCGCTCCACCTTCAATCCACTCTTTCTACCTTCTCTGGCGCCGAAATCCCAAGGTTTTACTGCCGTCATCCTCACCTACGATCGCGTGGAGAGTCTGTTCTTGCTCATCCAAAAGCTGGCCGTGGTTCCCTCATTGCAAAGCATCTTGGTCATATGGAACAATCAGAAGAAGTCGCCACCGCACTGTGAGTTATTTTTTTGAATATAGATCATTTTTTGGATAATGCCAACTGTTGATTTCTCTTTAGTGTCCACCTTTCCATCCATATCCAAGCCTTTGAAGATTCGGCAGACCAAGGAGAACAAGTTGTCGAATCGATTCTATCCATATCCAGAAATCGAAACTGAAGCTATTTTAACCATAGACGATGACATCATTATGCTAACTACAGATGAGCTGGACTTTGGGTAAATCAATTTGAAATCACTGAGATTTTAAAACTAACCATTTTGACCTTTAGTTACGAGGTTTGGCGAGAGTTTCCCGACCACATTGTGGGCTTCCCCAGCCGCATTCATGTCTGGGATAACGTCACCATGCGCTGGCATTACGAATCGGAATGGACTAACCAGATATCCATGGTGTTAACAGGTGCCGCCTTCCATCACAAGTACTGGAGCCACATGTACACACATGCCATGCCCGGCGACATCAAGGACTGGGTGGATGAGCACATGAATTGCGAGGATATTGCCATGAACTTCCTGGTGGCAAATATAACCAACAATCCTCCGATTAAGGTCACTCCTCGTAAGAAGTTCAAGTGCCCCGAGTGCACCAATACGGAAATGCTTTCGGCGGACCTAAATCACATGCGTGAGCGGTCAGCCTGTATCGATCGCTTCTCCAAGATCTACGGACGTATGCCACTGCGCACGGTGGAGTTCCGGGCTGATCCTGTCCTGTTCCGCGACAATTTCCCGGACAAGTTGAAGCGCTACAACGATATTGGCAGCCTGTAAGCGCCATAAACATTCCAGGGGAGTGGAAGGAGATATACCAAAGACTTGTGGCAGTCGAATATTTCTTAGGACAAATTCAAGCTATAATCTGCTCACAAGGCGTATTAAATCGTTTATTTGCCAAATGAGCCCTAAGTTGGATCTCGTTTGCGTTAAGAGATTAATTATTCTTGGTGAGGTACTGATTATTGTTTTACAACTTTGTATATATGTTAAATTAGCGAGATTAATTGTGTTCAGTATCGGAATAATTTATATTATATATTTACTGGCAGCTAAAACTTAGATTTAATTATTGTTTTAAGTCATTCAATTTATTTAAGTTTGATTAAAAGTGAAACCAGTCTGTGTAGGAATTTAAAGTCCGTTTAAATTATAGAAAAGTGCTTTTTTATTGCCACTGCTTTAAGCTGGGAACTGAAATCTCTTGCATTAATCTAAATTGTATATTGTTAAGGTTTGCATTAAGGTTTTACGATGGTTTAAATGCTAAGCTAATATCATTGCCTTGGTTGGTGCTCTGATCTTAGGCGACCTCTTTCACGGACGCTAAATACTCTTTGTAACGTTGCTCCTGCTGCTGCTGGAGCTTCTGCAGCTTCTTGATTTGTCCCTTACTAACCTCTTTACCGTCCTTGTCAAGAGTGGGTAGGCCCTATAAATGCCATTACAAAAATATTAACAAATCTCACCAATAGAAAACATTTCACAAAACTCACGTTTTCGTCAAATGCCGAGTACTTCTCCGTTTCACCGAGAAACATCTCCTTGGGGTTTACTCGACGCTGCGCCTCCTTGGCGGCCGCTGCCTCGGCTGCCGCCTGCTTCTTGCGCTCCTTCTCGACAGCCTTTTCCGCTTCAGCGGCCAGCTTGGCCTCCCGCTCCCGCAGCAGTGACTCCCGGTCAACCAATTTGACTGCAAACTGTCCACCGTCCTTGTCCTCCAGTCGCACGCCCAAGTTGGGCAAGACATTGTCGCGCAGATCGTCGCATAGCTTCAGAATGTCAAAAGCCTTTAGGGCCTTGGCCTGCTCACGGACCACATTCCGGAACTCGGCCAGAGTTTGCACATAGGGCAGCACAGTTGTTTCCAAATCAGCGCCTGCTGTCTGTCCACCAGAGCCACTGTTTACCGGAAACCCAATACCACCTCGGGGTCCGGCAATAGCACCAAAGACATGCAGGAGGTCCGTGATGTAGGTGGCTACGTTACGCAACAGCAGGCTATTCAGTCTTGACTTGTTGTCCCTGATGTAGACATTGGAGGCGGAAACCAGCTCCCGAATGGCATCGAGGGCGCTGCGAGTGTCGATGTTGTCTGTTTATAATTCAAAATTAAGTTTATATTCATCGCAGAAGCATCTAGCAACGTACCGCAGAGAGCAGCATGCACTTGGTCCTGAGAACTGGCAAATTTCTTTTGCAATGCAGCTTCAACTTCGGTCCATGCATCGAACTGCCGGCGGGGCTCTTCAGAGAGTACGTGGCGTGTCAGATCCTTGACATTCAGGAAGAACTCCTACATAGTAAGTAAAGGAAATATAAAGAAAAATTGAGCTTCAAATTGAAATCGGTGATCTCCCACTTACGTTGAGGAACTTTTCGTATTGCGTGGCCATTTCCATGGTATTCTCTGAGTAGTCGAGCGTGTCCTTCCACGAGTGAAGCAGGAAAGCCAGTCGCAGCTGGGTGGCCGAGTGCTTCTTGAGCGCCTCCTGGATGGTAACAAAGTTCTTTAGCGACTTGGACATCTTGCATCCCGCAATTGTCAGATGACCCGTGTGCAGGAAGTACTTGACCCACTCGGCCTCGTTGAAAGCCGCCTCCGATTGGGCCAGCTCATTGTCATGGTGGGGGAACTTCAAGTCCACACCGCCCGTGTGTATATCGAATGTTGGGCCAAAGATGTCCGAGGCCATGGCCGAGCATTCAATGTGCCAGCCAGGTCGACCCTTGCCCCAGGGACTGTCCCACCAAGGCTCGCCGGCCTTGCTGGCCTTCCACAACGCAAAGTCGTTGGCCGAGCGCTTCTCCGATAACCGATCCTCGGCCACGGACAGATCGCCCTCGCCTTCCTGCAGGGATTTGGTGTCGCCGTACGCCTCAGGCACCAACTTGGCATAGTGATGCTTCTCCCTTCTGTCGAAGCCGTTCACATCAAAGTAAACCGAGTTGTTGGCCGCATAGGCTAGGTCGTTGTCGATGATTTTCTGGATAAAGGTCACAATCTGGGGTACGTACTCCGAGACGCGGGTTAAAACATCTGGTGGTAAAATCTGCAATAAGTAACCAGAGTGAATCACTCGTTTAAAAGCTGCTTCAATTTATGACTCACGTTCAACGATTTCATGTCGTTGTGGAACTGGTCTTCCCAATACCGAGGCAGGGCCTCAAACACCGCGTTGTCGTTGATATCGGCGCCCTTTTGCGAGTCTAGCCACTCGGAGATGGGATCCTTAGCTTCGTTGAGGTAATGTTGCCGCTTCTCGGAGATTTCCTTCGCATCTCCTTTGCTCACGGCCCTTGTGAGGGCTTCCACGGCTTCATTCATTCGCAGCAGGGTCTTGTCCAGCATCACCTTCTTGTCGGGATCCGTGTTCTTGGCGCAGGTGGCCTGGAACCGCACGAGCACCTCCTTCTGCTGCCCCAGGAGCTGATCCAGCGGCAGCTTCCCCGCCCCGCTGGCATACTCCTCGAACAGATGGTTCTGTCGCGCCCGCTTAATGATCTTATCATCGATGTCCGTGATGTTCATCACATAGTGGATGTGGTAGCCAAAGTAGTTGGACAGAATGCGTCGCAGAATGTCGAAGGAGATGTAAGATCTGTTGAAATCACGAAAGCGTGTCGGCGGTAGATAAGATACGGAGCACTTGATGCTGATGTGGCGGCGACTCACCTCGCATGCCCCATGTGCGAGGCGTCGTAGACGGTGGGGCCGCAGCTATACCACGTTACATTGTTGCCGTCCAGCGGTACGAACTCCTCCTTCTGCCGCGTCAGGCTGTTGAACAGCTTTAGCTTCGGCCGGACCGCCGCCTGGGGGGCCTGCCACGCCGGTTGCACACGTTTCGACATTTTCTTGGGCTTTTGAGTACGAATAAACACAGACGGAGTTCCCTGCAAATGCAATTCAGCAAAGTTTCATCAGCACGAGAGCAACAACTGCCTGGGGGCTGCCAGCCTGTGGAAATTTGAAGAACTAAATGCTACTTGAAAGCAGCAAGTGGACAGCACTGATCTGATTGGATGCATAATAAATACTTGCATTGCATATAAAACTTATAAATTGTTCAAGTTCTTGAATTAAAGTATGTCTTCATTATTTCTCTTCTTTTCAATTAACATTTGAAAAACTTGAACAATTTCATTTAAAAATAGCGGAACCTGTGGTATGTATATTCACGAACGCTCTTTTTAGTATATTCTATCATTCCGATTGGTAAATTACTCTACTTGCGTTGCGGTCACACTGGCTGTTCCAGCCGAAATTCTTAAAAATATTTAAGTTTCGAGTTATTTTTAAGCCCTAAATAGTGTTTATCCATCGGAAGCGATTGTAAATTCCATTCGCATTGTGTGTAAGTTGGAAAGTAAGCATAAGTAAATGTTTGTAGTGGCCGGCGAGCGGAATTGGGCCACATATGCAGCGCGGATGCCAATGGGGAAAAAGTGATGACGGGGCGCGCTCCAATTGGATGTGACACAATTTCGTTCTGATGTTGCACCACAGATAGCAGCTTCGTTTAACACATTTAATTATTGTAACTGATTACACTCATAGTTCGAACGGTGTTTGCAACATGAAGATCAAGGAACTGCAGAAGACGGTGAACATCGCCTGGTCGCCGGCACAGCAGCAACAAATACTCTTGGCCGCCGGCACCGCCGCCCAGCAATTTGATTCCAATGCGAGCTCCACCCTGGAGGTGTACTCGCCGAACTTCAGCGATGCCACCTACGACCTGGAGCTGAAGGCCAGCGTGGCCAGCCAGTACAAGTAAGTTTTGAATGGGAGTTGCCCTTAAAAGATTTCCCCTAAGCCAGGCTTCGTTTTAAAAGGTTTCAAAAACTTATCTGGAGCCCAGTGGGGCCACATCCCAGTGGTTTGATTGTCGGTGGCTGCGAGGCGGGGCAAATCAGCATATACTCAGCCGCTAAGCTGCTCGCTGGCAATGAGGAGCCACTATTGGCGCGCCAGGACAAGCATACTGGCGCTGTCAGTGGGCTGGACTTTAATCCCTTCCAGACAAACCTGCTTGCCTCGTGCGCCTCCGAGTCGGAGATCTACATCTGGGACCTCAACAACCCGGCCACCCACATGAATCCCGGCGCCAAGACCCAGCCGGCGGAGGACGTTAAGAACGTGGCATGGAACCGGCAGGTACAGCACATCCTGGCCTCCGTTTTTAGCTCACGTTGCGTGATCTGGGATCTGCGCAAGAGCCAGCAGATCATAAAGCTCTCTGACTCGCAGTCCCGCGTGCGATGGCACGCTATCGAGTGGCATCCGGAGGCGGCAACGCAGGTCTGGCTGGCTTCCGAGGACGATCAGGCGCCGGTCGTGCAGCTGTGGGATCTGCGATATGCCACGGCTCCCGCGAAAACATATCAGATCCACGAGCGAGGAGTGCTGGGTATGTCGTGGTGCCAGCAGGACAATGACTTAATGGTATCATGCGGCAAAGATAACCGGATTTACTGCTGGAATCCAAACACTAAGATACCCGAGGGCGAAATCCTCTCGGAGGTGGCCACCACTGCTTCTTGGTACTCCGACGTGCAGTTCTGTCCACGCAATCCTGCGCTCGTTGCCAGCGCCAGCTTGGAGGGAGCTGTGTCCATATACTCTCTGCATGGCGGCACTCATCAGCTGGTGCAGACCTCCAACAAGATTGCTGACTCATTCCCGGGCATGGATCAGTTCGCGCAGGACCCAATACCCCAGCAGACGACGCAAGTGGTCTATCACGACCTGTCGGTCGCTCCTAAGTGGATGAAGCGCCCTTGTGGCGTTGCCTTTGGGGTGAGTTTACACCTTCACTGGTTTAAAAACCCATTAAATATGACGCTTTTCTTTACTAAAGTTTGGTGGCAAGCTAGTCAGCTTTGATGGCACCTCCAGGAAGGTAAAGGTGCAGCAGCTGACCACGGAGGCAGCTCTAGTGGAGCGTGCCAATGCGCTGGAGCGCTCACTGGCCGATGCCAACTACTCGGAATACTGCCGGCAAAGAGCCGATGAGACTGCGGATCAGCATGGTCGCTACATTTGGTACTTTATCAAGGCGAACTTTGAGCTGAACCCCAAGGAGGAAATGCTCAACCTCTTGGGTAAGTCGAAACCATTAAATATTAAAAGAAAAACGCTAAAGATTTCGTTATTATTTAAGGCTATAATAAAGACGACATCGATAGCAAGTTCAACAAGTTTATCAGGGAAACTGAGACAAACTCGCAATCGGATGTGGATACTCTGACGACCCGCATCTCAACACTGACCCATGTAAGTATTTATACGACTTGGGCCCTTATCAGTCCCGAAAAAACATCGCTGTGCGCACTATCAATCTCCACGTATGTTCATCTCGCCATGTATATTTCTATTCGATAACATACTAACATTCATGCCATGCCATGCGACAATGGTCTAGAGCGACTCTTCGGAGGTTGAGGGCTGCGATCAGAGTACTAACTATAGCACTGATAATTCGGTAAGGAGCTTACTTAGACTTGCTCACAGGAAATTACCAAGATAAACTTTCAGTGGAAAGTTCTTTCGTCAAGATATAAAGACAACAAGTTATTGGCTATAACTAATTAAATATCCTTCTCTATAAAACAGCAAACGCAGGATGGAAACGCCATTATCGATTCCCAAAATCACAACGACTTTGCCACGCCTCCGAGGCCCCAATTTAAGATTCCCAGTGGTGATCGTAAGTTAGACATGTTGCGCCCTTTCTATGCTACTAAAAAACTTACTTTTGCAGACTCTGACAGCTTGATCGCCGAGGCCATACTTACTGGCAATGTGGAGGCTGCCGTTGAGCTATGTCTGGAGGCGCAACGCATACCGGAAGCTTTGATCATCGCTTCGACAGCTGGCATCGAGACTCTAACTCGCACCCAAACGCGCTACTTGCTGCAGCAGAAGAGCGAGCTCTCGCACGTGATTTCCGCTTTGGTGTCTCGTGACTGGCTGGACTTTGTCAATCGCTGCACTGTGGACTCATGGAAGGAGGCTCTGGTGGCCGCTTTGAAGCACAGTGAGCGCAAGGTGGTAGACATCTGTGAGCGACTGGGCGATCGTCTGCTGAGCGAATGTGCTTCTAGCGTTGAGTATACACGCAATGCCATGCTCTGTTACATTTGTGCCGGCAGTATCGACAAGCTGGTAACCGCCTGGTACCAGCTGAAGCGCCTGGAGCAGCAGAACGCCGGCTACAAGCCCAACACCACCGAGCTGCAGGACTTAGCCGAGGTAGTAATGCTTATGTGCAAGTCGCTAGAGCAGCAAGGCATTGCCGTAGACCTGGCAGGTCGTTTTGCCAGCTTCCTAACGGAGTACGGTGGCCTGTTGGCTTCGCAGGGAGCCCTCACAGCCGCCCTGCAGTACATCACCACACTGGGTGGCGGAGCTGCGAGCGAGAACGATGTCCTGCAGAACTTACGGGATCGCATCAACAATGCCGTCAACCTCGATTACGTCCAGCCCAAGCCAGCTGTAGCAGCCCAACTTGGCTATCAGCAGCAAAGGGGCCGAGGATCATTCTCTCAGCCGCAACCATCGGGAATGCCCCTGCCTTATGGACAGCCGACCACCAATCAGTATGCTCAGCCGGGCTGGCCGACACCAGCGCCTCAGGTGCCAAACACCTATCCGGGTGCCCAGCCACAGCCGCAGATATTCAATCCGCAACCCGTGAAGCCAGAACTAATGGCGCACCCACCGCGACCGCTGAGTAATGCCAGTTCCTCTGGTGGCCCACCGCCAGCAGCAGCAGGAGCACCACCGCCGTCTGGCGGACCTGGACTTCATGCTCGGTCAAAATATGTGCTGGATCCCTCTGTGGCAGCGCCCACCAGCTCCTACGGTATGCCATACAATCCCGTTCCAGCACCCGTTCCATCGGCTGTCCCCTTCAGCGGCGCTGCAGCACCTGGACCCGTTCCTCAGCCGGCTAGCGTACCAACCTACAACAGTAACTCATTCAATCCGAATCCGATAGCATCGGCCCAGGCCTACAACCCGTCGCCATTTATGAGTGCGGCTCCGCAGAATTCGTTTCTGCCCGGAGTGAATCCGATTGAAACGATGCAGCCACAAGCAGCGCCAGCCCCGATCATCCAGAATGTGCAGCGCAATCCCACGCCACCGCCAGGCTGGAATGATCCGCCAGCCCTTAAATCTTCGCGCGCAGTAAGTAGTGTAACTAAACTCAATTCTGTATCTATAAATTTTGGGTCGTTTTGTAGCCCAAGCCGAAACCAGCGGCTGAGCCAAGTGCGGCACCTATCTTCCATCCCCTGTTCCCTGGCGATCCCAATCAAAATCAAAATGGATATGTGGATCCTGCTCAATATCAGGTATTAAAGTGGGTTATCTTTCAACAAATTATGATTAATTTATGAAATATTTCTTGCAGAATGCGCCACCATCAGGAGGAGTGCCCAATGCTTACTACAATCCGGCTGCCTTCAACAACAACCTTCCCCAGCAGCAGCAATCGTACCTCCAGCCCCAGCAACAACTCAACTTGCAGGCTGGTATTCCTCAGCAGCAGCAGAACTGGCAGGGTCAGCAGCAGACCATTGGGTACACTGAGCAGCCAGCTCCCATTCAGCAGCAGCAACGCCAGCCGGAGCCGCCCAAGGAGAAGCCTCCGTTACCCGAGGAATATATTTATTTGCAGACGGTCCTGGAGGAGCTAAAGAATCGCTGCCTGAGCGCAACAAATGATCCGGTGAGTTAAAGCGATATTTATTTATTTATAAATAATTTTTTATATACTATTTATTTATTTACAGCGCACAAAACGCAAGTTTGTGGATGTTGTCAAACGGCTGGAAAATCTCTACGACTGCTTGAGGGATGGCAAGGTGAGGAGCTTAGGCTACTTAGTTCAACAAGTCTTAATTCAAATATCCTCTTCTGCTGCAGCTTACTCCCACAACGGTGCAATATCTAAATCAGATAGTTCAGTACATCCAAATAGCAGACTATGCCAATGCCATGGAGATCCACACCCGGATTGCCTTCGGCACGGACTTTGCGCAGTGTGCGGGCTTCATGCAGGGCCTGAAGGTACTTCTGCAATCCGCTGCCGAGCTGCAGTTGGTCCTGCGCTAGGACCTCAAGCTCTAGCCCGTTTATATACTTATATTGTCATCTATATTGTGTTTTTTGTAAGCAAAGTGTGGTTGCCTTTGTTGTTGGTGCAGTCGGGATGGTGCAGTCAGGATGGTGCCATCCCAGAACGAGTGTCAAACGTTATTCCGTGTATTTAAAATATATATTTCCACTTAAACCGCATACATAGTAACAAAACAAATAAAGTAAGACTCTATTCACATCAGTTTCGGCTGGTTCCTGATGTTCTCCAAATCGAGTTGCATTTGCGGCGGAGCAGAAAGCGGCGATTGTGGCGACCGTGCATAGTCCAGCTGCTCCTCGGGCAGCAGGCGGTACTTCTTCAGATACTTGTAAGACGCATTCGATATGTCGTTTGGACTGCTGCTCTGCACTGGCGTGTGGGTGAGATTGTCGATCTGACGTAGGGGTTCCGCGTTATTGGGTGACTTGGGTGAAGCCCCCAAGCGCATATCCTTCATCAGTTCGTCGACGGGCTGCCGCAGGTACTTGAGTGCCAACTCGTTCATCACCATGCTCTTCTCAGTGTTTGGTTTGACGAGCTGAGGAATCCGCTTGGCTGTGCCTTGGGGTGTATTTGCCCGATAGCCTGTAGACTGAGCCATGGGCGGAGTGGGTCGCGGTGATTGAAACTGCTGGGGAATCACACGTGCTGGAGGCTCCTCCTCCTCAACTATGTAGTCCTGGACAGTGGGTGTTATGCGCTTGCCTGAAATAATAATCTCTACATAGACTTTTTCACTTTTTATTGGTTGTTTACCCACCATGATTATTATTATTAGACGACGTCAAAATATCGCACTGGCTAGCAGTTGCCCTGCTGGGTTTTGATACAGCTTCAACCTTAGCCTGCTGTTCCTTCAATAGAGTCTCGCAGAGACGCCTCAACTGCTGCTGCTCCTGCCGCATGGTTTCCAGAAGCGACACCACAGTCGCCAGGTCGTTTTTATTCACCAGATTGCTGACATCAATGTCCGAGTAGACCACCGAGGGCAACGAAGTTCGTGGAGACGTTAGATTCACGGCATCCGTCTGTGTACCAGCACAAATCGTTAGAACATCCGAGTTGGACGGAGCAGACAAACGTCGAGCCTGTTGGAACTGATGCTTCTTGGACTCGCTGTACATTCCTACAGAGCTACTGGCACACGGTGCTACTTCATTAGCGTAGTGACGGTCTCTGGGGATTACAACGTACTCGTTGGAGGAAGCAACCAAGTTGTTGTTCATGCAGCTGGTGGGCGCAGGGCGTGGTCCCAGTTCTGTGGTTAGAATGGGTGAAAAGTTGACTCGGGGCAGCATTTGCTTCTTCCAGGAGGCAAAAGTGGGCTCAGGACGTGGAGCTTGCTCCTGTGCAGTCTGCATCTGCATCTGCATCAACGGCTCTTGCTGCTGCGGCGGCTGGCCGAACAATATGGACACCTCTGGCACTGTGGGTCGGATTATTTCATTGGTATGGCCGATGGGAACAGCCGCACTGGGCCTGGGAGCGGATCGTGGCAACATATCTTCCGTTTCGGGCTCGAACATATTTCGAATTAAGATATGTTTATTTTCCGGAAAAATTAAATTCGAGCGGGAGAATCGGTCTGATTGGTAGAGGTGGAGAGCTATCGATGGCACTATCGACACTATCGATGGTTTGGCGCTATCGCACCGCCATCGATGGCAGCCCTGCACTATCGATAGTTTTGCACGCGGCTTATCACATCACAAAGAAAAAATAAAGTTGAAAGTGGAACGCCAAAATATAATGAAAAACTAAAGTATAGCTGAAAGTAAAAATCTCCTAATGCTCTTTTTAAAAAAGAATTAGTTTTGTACTTCTTTTCCGCTCGAATACACAGTTCGACGATGTACTTTTTATACAATCCCTAATCAAAAAAATAAATTAATTAATTAATTTTTTATTTTTAAAGAGCTAAAAATATAATAAAGTTTTGTTCGAATTTCATTTTATAGCTTTTTTTACATCTAAAAATTAAAAAGCATAACACTACCGATAGTACTATCGACACTATCGATGGTTTGAGAAAAATAATCGCTCACTATCGATGGCGACGACTATCGATAGTTCTCCACCTCTACTGATTGGAGCTGGCTCGGTAAGGGATGGACTGGGAGAAAATATCGATAGCTTTTTGTCCCTGGAATTGTTTACAACTGAAGGCATATTTTAATTTTTAGAAACTTAACATCTTATATTAATACTTTTCTTTTCCCTTAACAGCGTTTTTGTTGCATTTTTTAAGAATTAAAAAAATATTCAATTTTTGACAACTCTATTTTAGTGATCGCAATAGGGAATCGATACTTCGATTAGTATTCCGACGATTAAAAACAGAGTGTGTCATAGAAAACCTAATAAAAACACTTTTAGGGGAATCGGCAGATAAATGCAAAATATGCCTGTTTTGGAGCACATTGATGCAATGTCCACGTCACCGACTCCACCAGCTGGAAACCCCGCGGCGCCGGCAGACGCCGAGGCCCCGCCCCAGGCGGCCCGAGAACTGACGCAGACAGATCATCTGAATAGGCGCCTGCTTAAGTCGCTCCTGATCAACATGCAAAATGCCACCGGTGGAGTTTCGTCCGACAACGAGGACGGTTCCAACGAAGAGTCGAACAACGAATTCGAAGAATAAATCCGTTTATTTATGTACAGTAAAGCTAGTGAACTAAAACTTGTCATAACAATTGTCCATTTCGAGAGTTCGTAGTCCCTAAATGCGACGGCGCTTGTTGCTCTGCACCGGCGGTGGCGTGGTAGAGGGACTGATGGATTCATTCGACATGGATCCGCGGGTGCGCTTTGCTGGGCGCTTGGGCAGATCCACTGGTTTGGCCTTCTTCTCGGCCTCCTTAGTGGAGTTCGATGGCACTGCGGCTTTGGTAGCAGGTGGAGCTGGAAACAAAACATTGTAGAAATAGATATTGTAAATACTGTGCCGGCTCACCTTTGCCATTGCTGTCAGCGGAGGAAGTAGAATTTGCAACTGGCGGTGGGGCATCTGCTCCTGCCTCTTCGATGGCATTCAGTTCCACAGCCTTTTTGGTCTGTAACGTTCCGTAGTCCTGCTCCGGCAGACTGAACTCGCGCTCCTCGTTGGGAAAAGGCAGCGACTCGAGGTCGTCCAGTTCCTTCAGTTTGTACATGGTGCCCAGGTGGCGCCAGATCAGCTCGCTGGGCATCTCGCGGTTCAGAGCCTTGGACAAGCGCTGGGCAATAGCTGACATGTAAAAGTGCTTGTTGATGCCCACCGGCCGCAGTCCCTCCATGGCGTGGAACAGCTGCAGTTCCTCCTCGGCGGACCACTCGATGGTGACCGGCAGGGGAGCCAACGCTCCGGCAACGGCCAGCCCCTTGTCCTTGGCCATCATTCTTGGGCAGAGATCAGCATTCGGCGGTTCGAAGAATTGGCTGGATGTTTTTTTTTTGCGGAACAACAGCAACTATAGTGGTGGCTCCGTGCATTCATCGCACTGGCCGTGCCTATCGATAGGCGCAGCTTCGACTATCGCAGCCAGGCTCATCACCATTTCGGGTGTGTATCCACTTTTTATTTGTCAAACGTTTTGCCCGATTTCCTGAAGCGTTCGAAAATAAAAAAACATATAACTCGGAGCTGGTAAATTACTAAAACTGTGTGCTAATTGTAGCTTGTGTGTTGTGTGTGCATCCGCCCGAAGTCTGCACTGTCCTCCTGTCCCAACATATACGTTTTTGTGTGTGCGTGTGTGCTACTGATTTGTGCCCAAAAAGTATATAGTACATTCGTATGTACATGTGTATGTACTTGGGTGTTTCCAAACAGCAAAGTGCCTTCTTCTGTATATGCATATGTAACGCTGTTTTCCATGTGCAACCCGACCCCTTCTGCCGTAAGCAGCCTTGCACTTGCTCAGAACAGTGTCAAGGTTTCCAGCTAGGCTCTGGATACAAATTAATCAGCAATGCGAATGCGATCGATTAAACTAATCCTCACATGGGTCGCCGTTCGCGCCGCGTCTCAATGTGTGTGCAAGTAGCAAACGTGACTCACCAATGTAGCCTGCTGTCCTCTCTGTTCTTTCAAATCTAACACTTTCCTTCTAATACTGTCTCTGTACTGTAATCTGGCATCTTACATAGAAATCAATGTTGTAACCGTGTGGGAAACGCTACTATCTAATAAGATACTATCTAAACCATGGCCATGCCGCAACGCTCTTTTGTTATTTCCAGCCAGCCATTAAGATTCATCCAAAACCACCATACCCCGAAACATTCAGAGTCCCTGAGTTCGATAAGACACAAAAAAGAAAGAAAAAAAAAATAGTATAAAACACAAGCACAACTTACACACCAACCCGTAATTGCATATCTCCCAGAATCAGTATCACTGAGAAACTTTTCAACCATAGGCCTATCCGAGACCGCCATCATGGACGTAATGTCATCATCTCTGCAGCAGCAGCGCATCGTCGTGGACCAGCTGCGTCGGGAGGCGGCCATTGAGCGCCAGACCGTTTCGGAGTCGTGCGCCAAGATGATGAAGTACATCACGGAGCACGAGCAGGAGGATTACCTGCTGACTGGGTTCACCAGCCAGAAGGTGAATCCGTTCCGCGAGAAGTCATCCTGCACCGTTCTCTAAGGAGGATGTCCCAGGAGGAGGAGCAGGAGCAGGAAGAGAACGAGGCGAGTAAGGCCGGCGGACGATTAGTTTATTTTTAGTTTAGCAAGATGGATTTAAGAAGCGAATGTGTGTGTACCAGTCAACGCCACCTGGATCAATATATCTTTGTGTAAAAGCAACAATAACTACGATTGTCATAAGCAATATAGTTACAAGAAGTTTGTATTCCGATTGCAAGGAATCTATATATATATATATATATATATTTATGAATATATATCTCGATATATCAATGTGTACCCCGTGTAATGTCCGAAAAGAAACAGAGGAACCCAACAAATCCAATTTCAATTCCAATTCCAAAACTAGAATCGAGGCATTTGTTATGAAAATATCAGAAAGTTGTTTCCTTCCCAATTAGTAATGCTGTTAAATGTACACGAATATCCCAACTATACCGACAATTAATGCGCTGACTCTAGCATCTACTACTAAACTACCTAAGCCGAAGTATAAACCGGAACACACATACTCTTATATACCAACAACTATCAACGTAATCCGACATACAAATTTATCAATAAACGAAGAAAACACAACAGAAACAGAAATACATATATTTTGCCTTCTTATTTCGAGAATATCTCTTATATTTATTGAAGAAAATTGAACATTGAAAATTGAGATGATAACGAGATGAGATTAAGAAGAAGCAGAACAACAAGTTGAATTGAAAATGTATGTATTTTGAAGCTTATTATTAACCACCAGCGCGTGGATCGAAACTATCGACAGATATACGCAAATATCTTATTACGTTAAAAAGCTTTAACACAAACAAGCTAGTTGAACTTATCGCAATGTTTAGTGCGTTTATTATCAAGTTTTTATTAGTCAAATTAAAACTGTTGCAGTAACGCAGCGAGAGCATATAATACCAAAGAATCGAAAGAATAATCAAATACTTATCTCTTTAGATTGTAGTTTCTCCAATTTAATTCTCACTATGGCGTATTCTTGCCAATATCCAGCAAATATTCAAATAATAATGAAAGCGTTTTGTTTAAAAGCCAATACTTCGCTTCAGTCTACCCATTTGTTACCGTTATTTTCAACCATAAATCCCGGCAAGAATCCGATGAATCCGAAGACTGTCAGCTTCTCACCAGTTTAGCGGAAATGACTAAATACAAAAAGAATGTGTGATTTTTCCCCCTCTCTCAAAAGAAAGTCATTCGACACACTACCCCCCACTTACCCAACTACACTGAAACCTTACTTTCACACGATATTCACACACAAACTAAATATATATTTTGAGCGCAATGTATGTAATTGGCATGAGAGACAAGTTTAAAACCAAAAGCAAGTTATTTTTGTACAATCTAACATGGAATAGGGCATATTTGTATGGTATTGGAATGAGATTATGATTATCCGGTAGGGAGAGCACACACAGTCGTACCTACATTTCATGTTGCATGTTGCATTCGAATAGAAATTATGATTTCCATAGATAGTGAACTTCGAATTCCAATTCGAACAAAGCTTTTGGGAAAAACGTAAATATTTTAATTTAATGAATCGGCTCTTCCAGTGTTGCATTTAATTAATAATTTGATAATTGGCGTCGTGCTTAGTTCTTAACGTGACAAAATTCGAACAGAGTGAACTTTAAGAATCACACATTTTTGGGCAGAAATAATTTCCTTTTTCGAACCTGTATACAAGGTTCTGAACTCCAGTTTGCTGTCGTGAGCAAACAGCAAAATGTGGCCCAGAACCGACATTCCGACTCTTTTGAGGAACTACAAATCAAAACTGCAGTTGGTTTGGAAACCATTCTCAAAGTTCAAGCTTGAACAAATTCTGTATAGAACAGTTTTTCGATTTAACGGACACTTCACCTGGCAGCCTCATCATAATTGTGCGTTTATATCTGTTTGGCGGACGGTCGAGGCATCCAATGGAGCACGGATGGCTCGATGAACGTCCCCAATTCACAGAAAATGTTTCCTTCAACTACTAAAAAATGAATAGACGAAATTAGAAAGAATATCACCGGCACGTTTACCACTCAGAGAGTCATGATCATCGATCGAACACACTTTAACACGTTTTATTCACTTCAATTGATAAGCGAGACAACGAGATCGTATTTTATTCGAAAATTAATACAAATCTTTTGCGACGCAAACGGGGACGAGTCCTCACAAATATTATTGAAATGTATCTGCGAATAAGCATTTGAAATATTGTATTGTACTCAACAAAATGAATAATCGTTTGCTTAAATTCCAAAAAAATAAAAGGCGATAACTACTTAGCTCAGTTATCTAGCGGTGGCACCGGGTTCGGTGCAAAAAAAAAAAACACTTTGTTTTCTTTCACAAAAAATAAAATACTTAGCTTGATCAGTTTTCGTAAGTTAAGTTTTATTAATACAAGAAACTGTGTGCATGGTTGCGTGTATGTGATTGAGTGGGTGAGAGGGGGGTTAATGAAATTTATAATTTCCATGGGACTCGTGTTTATGAAAATACAAAGGAGGAGCTGTAGAAACTAGTAATAGTTATACGACGAATCACAGAGAAGACGCTTAACTCTCGTCATCGCTGCCGGCAGCCTGTCGCGGCTTGGGACCTCCAGCACGCTTGGCCATGATGATCTGGTCCACCTTCAGAATGGTTGTGGCCGCACCCACGGCGTATTTGAGACCCCAGAACTTGGCCTGGTACAGATCGAAAATCTTCGCTTTTGTGGTATCGATTGTGGCCACCTTCTCCGCTTCAATGTCGAATCCGATGGTCTTGCCGGCCTCTGAGGTGTGGGCCAAATACAGCTGATTGACGATCTCGGTGCCATTGATGCCAGAGTTCTCGGCCAGGGCCTTGGGGAAGACCTCCAGGGCGTTGGCGAACTTGCGCACGGCATATTGCTCCAAGCCGGGCAGAGTATCGGCATATGCGGACAACTGGGTGGCCAACTCGATCTCGGTGGCACCAGCTCCAGGCAGATAGCGTCCATCACGAGTCAGGCACTTGAAGTTGTTCACACCGTCGTCCACGGCACGCTCGATGTCGTCCATGAAGTTGTCGGTGGCGCCACGAATAACCACGGTGGCAATACGCGAGTCCTTGCCCTCATTTCTGCAAGGGATTTAAAAGAAATAAGCTATTTCGTACTCAGGTATTCCTTTGATTGACCCACCTGAAAGCCACAATTGTGGTGTCGCCCAGCTCCTCGATGCAGACCTTGTCGCAGTAACCCAACTCCTCCTGGCTGGGTGTAGTGATGCGCGGCAGGACGGTGGCGTTCACGGAACGGCTCAGACGACGCAGGTCGAACTTGGAGTTCAGTCGGACAGCCATCAGGCCGTATTTGTTAAGGAAATGCAGGGCCATGTCGCCGACCTTGCCGCCAGACACAACCACCTTGACGCCGGTGTCGGCAATAGCCTTGATCTGATTCTCCAGCAGGCTTTCCTCGCCGGACGAGAAGTTCAGCAGCTCATCGGCCGACTTGATCAGCACTGTACCCTTGGTCTCCGTCTGGATGATGTCAACGGGGCACGAGAAGATCACAATCTTAGCCTTCTCGGCAAAGGTGACATCGCCCTCTACAAAGCGCTTGAAGACCATGCCGCGCACCACCTCTGACTTGAGCAGGCCACTGCCCAAGATCTTGCAGATGCGAATGTTGTCCACGTTGAAGGTACCCTCATCGGGCAAGATAGAGACGCAGGCCTTGCTCACCAGGTCGTTGATGAAGTCCTCCTGGCCGTACTGCTTCGACATGATCGAGGTGCGCAGAACATCCTTGACCTTCTCCACGTTGCGGTAGTCCTCAATTTTGTGGCTGACCAATTTGGGCAGGATCTCTAGCGATTTCTCCAAGGCCTTCTCATAGCCATCGGCAATCTCGGCGGTGGTAATGCCCAGTCGCAGCAGATCCTCTGAGGATTCCAGCAGAGCACCGGCCAACACCACCACAAAGTTGGTGCCATCTCCCACCTCGGCGTCCTGCATCTGGCTAGCCATGACGATCAGCTTGGCGGCCGGATGCTCCACATCCAGCTCGCGCATGATTGTGCCGGCGTCACTGGTCACAAACTGCTTTTCGATGTGATTGATGATCATCTTGTTCATGCCGTTCGGCCCGTAGGCGGAGCGCATGGTCTGTGCGAACTCCTTGCAGGCGCTGATGTTCCGGTAGACGGCCTCCTCCAGACCGCTGTACATCTAAGGATACGTTGGAAGTCATCAAATTACTCATTTTTCGTTCAGATGTGCGACATGCTCTATGAGGATGACTAATCACGCGCCTCCCAGCGAAGGCATGTTTTCATTTTCAGCCGAATTTAAATTAAACCGATGCCGGCCAGGCCGCTGCACGCGTGCTTTCACCTTGTTGCACTTACCCGAGCGCCATCCTTGAGCATCTGGGCCACTCCGGGAGCTTTGGGAACGGATAAAGCCATTTTTGTACACAGATTTCAATTTCACACGGAGTCAGTCGGTAATTTCCAGATAAAGTTATAACCTCAAAATCGTTCTGATGGCTGCGAACCTTCTGGATGGGAGAGCAATCGATAGTTTTATCGATAGCCGCATCTGTTTAAATCTTAAATCTAATATCGTGAATTAATTTATTAATTTATGTTATATAAATTTTGGGTTCCAATTAAAATTTTAAGATATTTTAGAAATATAAAAAAACGTTTCTGTTCATTTAGTGCTGTAAAAAAAAAATTAAATAAAAAATATTATTACCGAGTTACGCGTGACACGAAGGGCCCAAGAATATTCGTGCGTGATTCGACGGCGACTACTTTACGCGCATCTCTAATACAAAACAAAAAAGAACGATGTCGCTGGGCAAGAAGCACGTGTTGGGGTTTTCGCCCAATGGTGGCCAACTATTTGCCTCGGTGGACGAGCAGGGCATCCTGCGAATATGGGACACGGAGACTAGCACGCTTAAGCAGGAGTTCACGCCTAATTTACAGGTATCCGGGCCGTGTACAGCGCTCGCGTGGGTCTCTGTGGCCGGTCCACGCTCCAAGAAGTCACGGAAGAGTGTGCAGAGCCAGGATGCAGCCAACGATCAGCTCCACATTGCTCTGGGAACGCTGAAGGGGGCCTTAGTCATATACTCGCTGGCAGAGGCAAAGGTGGGTGGATGCTCTTTAAAGTGCAAACAAAATTCGATATTCAAAGTTCCTCCCGTCTCGCAGATTACACGCACACTAAGTGGTGACAGTCATGATGGACCGATCACCTCGATTGCGTACGATAATGCCGACCACCTATACACAGTGGGCGCAGATTGCCGGGCGCTCGTTTGGTCGCTGACAGAGGAGCGCTGCATCGGCGACTGGCAGGTGGGACCGGAGAAGCCACAAAACATTGCCTATTTGCCCAAGAGCCACACTCTGGCAGTGGGCTCCCGCCAGCTAAAGGTGTACGATGTTAAGACAAAGGAGCTGGTGGAGACGTTCACCGGCCATTCGGGCGAAATAAACGCTATTACCGCTGTAGTGTGCGCGGACAATACAGAATTTGTACTGACCACGGCTAAGATGGAGCGCGTTATCTGCTTCTGGAAGATAGAAAATAAGGGTAAGAACAAGGCCTCTGCGTGCACACTGCTCATGGAGGATTTGGCTTACAGCCTGGCCAGTGAAATACGTGATGATGGCCAGCTTCGTGTTGCCAGTGTAACGCGAAATGGAAATATTCACATATACCTGCTGAATGTCAAAAGGTAAGAACATTTCATCATTAAGTAAGGTGACCAACTGATTTCTCTCCCTGCCACAGTTTATCCGCCGAGAAGTTTGTGAAGCCCAAAGTATCGCTGCAAATCGTGTCGGATGGCGCCGAGACAGTGGAACCCATCATGGCTGTGGCGGCCCATCTCGTCACCGACTCAAACCGTTCCCACGAAATCCTTTTTGGCTACGGAAGTCGCCAGCAACTGCAGTTCGAACACTTTACCCCCAACTATGCCGAGAAACTAAACGTTATCGAGCGTGCCGATCCAAAGAAACTGTATGCCAAGAAGAAGGGCAAGGAGCAGCTGGGTTTCAACGCCGCCACCAAGGTCCTGAAGCCGGTGGTGAGCACAAAGAACGTTGAATACAACAGCGCGCTGCCCGTCTCCCAGAAAAAGGTGCAGAATGAGGTGCCTATGGAGGCTCGCCTGCAACACTTGCAGATGCATGCCACCAAGCTGAGTGGCGGTAAGCTGCAGACCCAAAGCAAGACTCAGCTGCTTATGCAGGCCTTGCACAGCAAAGATAAGGAGTAAGAAGTAATGTTAAGGGGTCCGTCATGGTTATTGACTGATGCTCTTTATTTTTCAGAATGATTAATTCGGTCCTGAGCACGCACGATACAGAAACGATACAGCTAACTCTAGATCGACTGCCGCTCGAATACATCAGCCCGTTGATTGACCAGCTCTCCATTCTACTGCAGGGAAAGCACTCAAGGTAGTTTTTATCTGATTAAAAATACTACATACAATTTTTACTTCATTTATTCGTTCCTTTCAGTGTAAGGTCTGGTCTGCGTTGGCTAAACATACTGACCTCCACCCACACCAGTATCCTGACGTCCGAAGACCAGGAGACGCTGCGAGAGAAGCTAGAAGTATGTTTGGGTGTGGCGGAGCAGCGAATGCGGTGCTTGTCGGAGGCATTACAGTGAGTACGAAAAACACGAGCAGCTCAGTTACTTTCGCACCGGGCTTTTTGTCTTTTTCTTTGGCCTGACATTGTCCTTGGGGTTCTCTACGGTGCCGTGGCGACACTCTGCTATCGCCGCGAAGAAGGTCAGCTTGGTGTGAAGAATGGTGTCGATGTAGAAGCGCTGGAAGTGGAACAAGTTGAGCGATCGCTCGCCCAGGACGTAGTAGAGCGTGTTGTATCCCTCGAAGCGATAGGTGATCATAATAGGATAGCTTCGCATCATTAGCTTCGATACGGTTACAAAGAATCGCACCTTGGCCACTGCCAAGGGATTAGGACACCGTGGCGTCGGTTGTGAAAAGTGGGCATCGACAAAGAAAATGGTGCCCTTGACGGGAACTTCGTGGCGAAGCGGATTACTGGTCACAACGCATTTGGTGTCCGGCGACAATGCCCACCGGCTGATAAAGTCCCGAATGTCAGCAATGGCATCGCTGTAGTCAAAGTTTTCAATTGTTAGATCCCTACGCGCGATGCCACTTGAGACGGATTCTTGCGGCATTCCGTAGACAAAGGTCGTTTTACCACTTGAGTACGACTGATTGTCATTGGCCATTATAACATCGATGTTTGATGAGCCCATGTTTAAATCCGACAACGTCATCTTGGGATACTTGTAGCAGAACAGACCCCGCGGATCTGATTCAATTATAGCTTTTGCCTCGCAGATGGTAGCAGTGACCAGGTCGACAATGCACTGCATGTCGACATCTTCATCGCAAGCGGGCTTGTTGCACTGATCCAAGAGGTTGGTGATGCTGGCTATAGCGGTAATAGGAAGCGCATTTCCGGGTCCGATGCCGGATGTGGCGCTATGGTTCGATATGCCGAGGAGAGAATGGTCAGAATCCTTATTAAAAATATTTCCATCGTTAATGAGAAATTCCATTTTGGGAATCGAAATTTAGCAACTAAATAAGGTTTTTGTGTGAGTTATGTCGGGTGGGCTGGCACTGAATGTTTCAAATCATATAAAAAACATCTTTCCTGCGGCCTACTTTTTAGGATATCGGGGCGAGTCAATCTTATAATCAATCAGATGCGGCGCAATGCCGACAACCATTTGAACGACAGCAACGCCCTGATTGTAGAGGAAGATTCAGGTGAGTACTGCAGAGTGCAGGCCGACTTCAAGATCCGCATATAAACCCACGTCTACTTGCAGAAGAACCCGCCGAAGATTTGGAGGCTGAGACCAACTGGAGCGACCTGGAGGACCAGAAAGAAGCCGGTAGCGGCAAGAGTATATCAGACGACGAATTGGAGGCAGACGATGATCTGGCCACCGACGATGTTAACGTAGAGACAGACTCTGACTCGGATGTATCAATGGGTGGTTAGCCTGCTAAAGCACCTCTGTACGTTATGTTTAAATCCAATTCCGTCTGTGCCCACAACAAATGAAATAGTTATTTTCTAAACAGTTTTCTACACCGAATTCCAGAAATTTTTATTTGTGGTTTTTGAAACTACGTGCAACAACGAATAGTAGAGGGAGCCAATTGTTTGGTCTAATTCCGACATGAGATTTTATCGATACACGCAAGCAAACAAACTTTTTCGATTCATAAATACAGTAGAATATTGTGCCGAGAACGGGTATACATAAGCAGCGGCTCCTCCTTAATAACGTATCAATAACTACTAACAATTAGAGCATTTTGTGTGAACATTTCATTTTAATTTGCAACGAAAACCGATGAGCCAGGAAATTACTTCCAATTGGCCTTGATGAAGTTAATTAAGCCATTTGTGGAACTGTCGTGCGAGGAGACCTCATTGCAGTGGTCCAGCTCTGGCTCGATGGCCTTGGCTAGCTGCTTGCCAAGCTCAACGCCCCACTGATCGAACGAGTTGATGTCCCAGATGATGCCTTGTACGAAGATCTTATGCTCGTAGAGCGCTGCGAAAATTGATTCGAGATTAATTGATGTTCGCTGACCGCGTGTCTGACCAATTGACATACCAATCAACGCGCCCAGTGTGAAAGGCGAGACCTTCTTAACCACAATCGAGTTAGTCGGACGGTTCCCAACGAAGACCTTGTGGGGTAGCAGGTTCTCCAGCTCGTTGCCGCATAGTCCGGCTTTGGTAAGCTCGGCCCGAGCCTCGTCGACATTCTTGCCGGCCATGAGGGCCTCAGTTTGGGCCAGGAAATTCGAAAGTAGGATCTTGTGGTGCTTGCCGCCGGCAATGGGGTTGTGCGTCTGAGCAGGGGCAATGAAATCGCAGGGGATCAGGCGGGTGCCCTGGTGAATGAGCTGGTAGAAGGCGTGCTGGCCGTTGGTGCCCGGCTCGCCCCACACAATCGGGCCGGTGCTGTACTTGACAGCCTTGCCCGCCTTGCTCACGAACTTGCCGTTGCTCTCCATGTCGCCCTGCTGGAAGTAGGCAGCGAAGCGGTGCAAGTACTGGTCGTATGGCAGCAGGGCGTGCGTTTCCGCTTTGAAGAAGTTGGAGTACCAAACGCCAAGCAATGCCAAGATAACAGGTGCCTAGCCATTGGAGTAGAAATGATAACTTCAAAGGTTTACGGAGCCGGGCCTTAACTTACATTCTTCTCAAACGGCATCGATCTGAAGTGGTTATCCATGTAATGGGCGCCATCCAACAGCTGCTCAAAGTTCTCGAAACCAATGGATAGGCAGATGGACAGACCAATGGCGGACCATAGGGAGTAACGTCCGCCCACCCAGTCCCAGAAGCCGAACATATTGGCACTGTCAATGCCGAACTCGGTGACCTTCTCCTTGTTGGTGGACAAGGCCACGAAATGCTTGGCGACGGACTCGGGCTGGGAATTGAAAATGAGGATAATTAATTAACATTATCTATTTTATATGCAAATATTTATTGACTTACTTCCTTGGCCAAGTCCAGAAGCCAGGTCTTGGCCGACGTGGCGTTCGTGATGGTCTCCTGGGTGGTGAAAGTCTTCGAGGCCACAATGAACAAGGTGGTCTCATAGTTAACCTTCTTCAGCACCTCGGCCAAGTGGGTGCCGTCGATGTTAGATACGAAGTGCGAGTGTAGACCCTTGCCGTAGGGCTTCAGCGCCTCTGTGACCATCAAGGGACCCAGATCGGAGCCACCGATGCCGATGTTGACAACGTCAGTAATCTGTTTGCCGGTGCAGCCGCGCCACACGCCGGAAATTACCTTGTTGGTGAACTCTTTCATATGGGCCAGCTCGGCGCGCACCTCCGGCATCACATCCTTGTCGTCAACGAGCACCGGATCCGCGCCGCGGTTGCGCAACGCCGTGTGAAGAACGGCGCGGTTCTCCGTAATGTTGATGTGCTGGCCAGTAAACATGGCGTCGCGCGCGGCGTCCACGCGTCGCACCTTCGCCAGGGTAAGGAGCAGGTCCCAGACTTCGTCGTTGATCCGGTTCTTCGAGTAGTCCAGCAGTATTTCACCATCGTTCTGAGTGTGCAGGCGCAGGCTGATAAACAAATGGGGGGAATAACAATCATTTGACCTCGGATCAAGTGCGAGGACGGCTATCGGCTAAGGTCGTTGCTGTGACCTTACGCAAGGACAAATCGGCTGGCGACACTCGAGCCCCCTTGGTGAAAGTCAGGCAGGCAAGCGGGTGGGAGTGTGCGGAGCTCAATGAATAACTGATGGCGGATACATAAACGAGCAGACATATCTACATACACCCAATCTTGAGTGCGTGTGGATATATGCGCGCTTGTAGGTATACCCACGTAACTTAAAAAACCCCTATTTCGTAATCTAAAGAAGCTGAAACCCACCTGTATTTGGAAAACCGCTTGGAGTCCTTCACAAACAGATCCTTGATGTTCAGGTCCTTGCCTTGGCTGTCAAAGTATTCCTGCAGCTTCTGGAAGGTGGGCTCTTGGGTCAGTGGGGGCAGTGCGCCGGCCATGTTCCTTTGGTGATTAGAAGGCGGTGTGTGGGCGGAATAGGTCAGGTCTCGTTAGTCGAGCCAAGCGAACGTGAAAGAGAGCACAGGTGGACTGCACAAGCCACTCGCGAAACTTCACTTAAATACGGTCGTGGATCCCGGCCGCTCAAAGCTGCACAGTAGCTGCTGTTTTATCTGGCTCCGGCAAATCTGCAGAGCGCTTAGCCACAACTTCGCCGTATTGTTTGCGTTTAATGAATTTGTGTTGAATTTACTTAGAACGTGTTCCCTGACTTTTTGTTCTTCTTTCGCGCAGCGATTTTCCAACGTCCTTTTTTCTGGAATTGCTTCAATGTCAAATGAATAACAACCGAGTACTAGGTTGCCACGTCGGTCGAGCTTTTGTTTTGTTTTGTACATTACATCTGGCTAATGGAAAATTAGCTATACTACACACAAAAAAAAAAATACAATTAAATGGTTTCCATTTCCAGATAAGCCCTTCAGTTTGAGAAATAGCTGAAAGAATGTAATTCTAGAAATAAATGAGTCGCCGGCGCCCTTTTTTGAATCGATACGGCAGCCCTAGATATTTCAGTCATCAAGGTAGTGAACAGAAAAAAGAGCTCATAAAAAATAGCCCTCTTACAAACTGCCATCATACAATCTTGTACGCTATAGAAATATCGTTTTCTTGATTTAAAAGCCATTGCTCCAGTGATAATTTAAAAAACAAAGCGACAAGAATCCTTTGATATGGCAGCGTTGTATGTTTAGGGTAGTCGTGCCGTAAAATAAAAAATTTATCGATATATCGACACGAAGTCTAAGGGTAGCCAGGCCGCTGGAATTCGCTATTAAATTAAGTGCGCGTCGCCATCTTAATTAGAAAAGGGCAGTTGTTTTTCCCAAAAAAACTATAATAAAACCAAAATAAAAGCATCTCTTAAGCAACAATCAAAGGCCGCCAAGTCCGAAAGAAAAGATTGTCCGTGGAAACGCGTTGCGAAAGTCGACGAAAAGCTGCGCGAGTGGAGAAACTAATACAAACATTGACATGGCGCTGGGCAGTGCAACAAGCAACAAGTGTGTGAAAACCGAATTGTGATCGTTTAAAATGTCCGAAGCAGCAATTAATGCGCCTGGGGGCTGGTAGAGCGCCAGCATCCGCCCCAGAACTCAATAGCCAAGCAGCAAAGTCGGAGAAGCGCCCCCGCGAGAAGCCAAGAATCCAGTCTGCACACGTAACCTTGTGTGCGCGTAGCACGGAAGCTGTTGCTGCTGCTGCTTTTGGCTTGGGCATTCGTTCGCTTCGTTTCGTTGGTATGTGGCTGCGTGCTGTCGTCTAGATCGCTGCTCACACGGATTTTTCGCTTGCAGCTGAGTGGGAAAGTGGTCACGAGCTATTCCAAGGACGTCGGGTACGTCACCGAGCATGGACACCACATCGGGAGCTGGATCTGGAGCCGGAACGGGCCCTGGCAGCGGAGCGTCTGGCGGCAGCGGCAATGTTGACGTCTGCCCCTGCTCTACGGTGGCTACCTCGGCCGGCACGCACAACGAGCAGCCGCAGACAAAGCGGCAGAAGATCGAGAAGCAGATCAAAGTGGGCTCCAAGGCACTGCCTCCGCCCCCGCCGGACATCCTGGACGGGCGGCGGGAGGCAGCCCTGGATGCCAATAGCAACAGCCACCTCTGTTCTTCGCTCTCCTCGTCCTCCACGCACTCGCTGTCCACGCCCAGCAGTACCAACAACTCGCCCACCACCACGCCGTGCAGCTCCCGGGCTGCCTCCTACGCCCAACTGTTGGGCGTGTCCGGTCTGGTGCACAACATCTTGCCACAAAACGGGGAGGCCACGCACACGCACACCGAACCGGAGTCCGCCAAGGATGAGGTGGACAGAGCCGCAAAATTGCCTGATTTGCTGACCATCAGCAGCACCGCCAGCCCCACAACCAGCAATAGCCACATGAACAGCAGTCGGAGCAGCTGTCTCTCGACAACGACGGCACCCGTTGACGACATGCTGGAGTTCGAGCAGTCGCTGACGCGACAGTGCCTGTGCGGGGTGTCAGAGAGAACGCTGCGCAAGCCGTTCCAGTCACACTACTCACAGGACACCAATGGCCAGAAGCGGATTGCCTATCTCCGGGAGTGGCCCACCAACAAGCTGCTGCAGTTTCTCTCCAACCTGCAGCTACTGTTCGACATCTACCTGAAGCAGAATGCGAAGGGCTTTATCTGCACACGGATAATGGACGTCTGCGACGCACTGATCCGCAACGACCACAAGCTCATCGACGAGATAATCGTGCTGGCCGGCTACGAAAACTCGTACGTGCAATTTCTGGCGGGACGCGTGCTCGCTGCATTCCTGGTGATTGCCAAGCAGGAGCTAAACGACGAGTGGCTCCAGAAGATTGTAGACCAGCTGTTCAACTTCGAGCAGCTCGACCAGGCCGCCGTGCAGAAGATCCACTTCAGTCTGGACATTATTAAGCGCATAGTTGAGTGGAAGGACATGGAGATCCATCCTCTGGACGACGACTGGATGGCGGCAGCGAATACCGCAACGGCAGCCTCGTCCGTTGTTCCCCTGCCGGCGGATGCCTCCGTGAGCTACATGCACTTTCCCGTGCAGGAGCAGCCTCTGGCCACCAATTACTTTGCTCTGCAATTCCGGGAGGATGCAGAGGGCGAACATGAGGCGGAGCGGGAGTCACCGGACAGCCGGAACCGGCACAGGCCGCATTTTGGCGACGAGATGAACGTTTCCTACGAATCGCACCCAACAGGACAGTCCCCGTCCATGCCGAACGGCTGCCATGTGGTCACGCTCACCGACTCTGAGAGTTTCGACACGACGCACCTAAAGTGCATTACCATCCAGAAGCTGGAGCACAAGTGGCCGACGCTGGTAAAGAACATGTCGGAGCTGATGGCGCCAGCACACCAGGATGCGGCCGAGCACTGCGTGCTGAACTTTCTGCAGCTGTGGGAGAACATAATTTCAGTAAAGGCCAACCTCTCCATCGACGAGACGAGACCCTACTACGCCCAGCTGGACAAGTTCGAGCTGCTTCTCAGCCACAGTCTCTCCTGCACCGTGTACAAGCAGATGCTGTGCCTCTTCAACGAGGCCCTGTGCTATGGATCCACGCTGGCGCTGCAGGACATGCTGCCCGAGGAGACCTGCAAGCTGGCTCACCAGATCGTCTGTCATGTGCGGGGCTTTCGCATTCTGGAGTCGCTACCGCGCCGCCAGCCCGACAACATGGTCAGCCTGATCGGGTATAATGGCAGGCCGCTGGTATATGGAAACGGCACAGTCACCCTATTCCAAGCGGCTGTGGATGCTAAACGCGACGGTGGTGATGTAGAAGTGGGAGGAGCCCCACTGGACCTCATCGAAATGGATAAGACACTTCTGCAGAAGATGGTGCTGCTGGTGCTCAAGTCGATAGCTGTGACTGTAAAGGAGATACGCAGCGATTCGTCTGACTCGTCCATCGACTCTAGCGACTATGACGCCTTTCAGGACATGATGCTCATCGAGCGATCGATACGGGATGTGCTGAGCAAGCTGGAGACATTTATCAAACAGACGTTGGAGTTCCATCCGGAATGTCACTTCAGCAAGATCCTGATTCACCTCTTTGACGACCAGGACGATCATCTGATCGAGGCCATGGTCTGCACGCTGGACGTCACGTCGGGCATCTCGTTCCGCAACAACGCCTTCCCCGAGCTGGTGTCCATGCTGAATCCGGTGTACACCTTCCTAGAGTTCCTCAAGATGACGTCGAACAGCTCGGACCTGCTGCTGGACCTGCTGGTGAGCAACGAGACCTGCTTCCTGCTCTATCTGCTGCGCTTGCTCAAGTACATTCGGATGAACTGGACGATGTTTGTGCACAGCTGCCACAGCTTCAGCATGGGCAGCGCCATGCTGGACGAGGCGATGGGCGTCCTCATCCGGCTGCGTCTGCAAATATCCCGCCTGGTGTCGCGCCAACTCTACCCCTACGACATATCACCGGTGCTGCGCCTACTGGAGAGCTGCGAGAGCCTCTACGAGGGCAACGAGCTCAGCTGAATCCAGCCAGAATTTCCAATCACAATTCCACAATCACATGCAATTAAAATACGTAATTTATTTTAATATTTAATGGAAACTAGGAGAAACTAGCGCAAAATTCGATGATGACGGTGGATTGATCCTTGTAGAATACGTCGTGCCTTCGCCTAGGACTCTTTCTCTCTGCCCTCCTCCCGAGATTCAATGACGCGTTAACCCCATTTAAGTTTATACACCCCTTCATCCGCTTCGCAGGCCGCTACCCTTCGACCTTTCAGATACATATGCAACTGTATGTAATTGTCATTGTAATGAGCATCACAAGATCGTAGTTAGTTCGTAGTTAATGGTAACATCATAGGTACTGAATTCCAAACTAAACACTACGCTAGCCTAAGATTGTTTGTAGTCTTGCCCTAAGTAGAATAATGTACAATAGGATGGGCCCGCTCTCCTTAGAGTATTCTTTTGTACGTTTCTTTTATAAAAACACTTGAATATCTAATTGATTAATTAACTGATTAAAAGAGAACGCATTAAGAAGAACTACAGACTGTGTGTGCTATATAAAATTATTGTGTTGGTAGTATACTTAGTCTCTCTGCAGTTTCGATGGGTTTTGGACTTGACCTGACTTGGGATTAAAAGCTCTCTGTTTCTAATGGCGATTAATCATGCGGACGCGACGCTTTGGATCAACAACAGTTCCACTGGGGATGGGCATAGCACTGGTATCCGTGAGGCTGATGACCGAGCCGCGTCTGGCCATCTCGGGAGGTGGACTGGATATGTGAACGGTCTGATAGTTAATGCTGATCGGGACCGAAGAGCGGCGATTCATGCGTGGCTCTAAGGAAAAAAGTACATAATTTGTGGATTGGCCAAAATGGGATTTTGTTTTTACCAAATCGAGCGTCACCTGGACTTGGCCTAAATGGAAGCTGGTGGTGGTGGTGGTGCTGGTAGTGGATGCTTGGTCTGCTGGCCAAGGGAGAACCGACCCTATGGTGGTGGTAGTCCTCGTTTAAGTTGGTGTACTTGTACCGATCCACCGACACTGACCGCACCTCGGCCAGTATATGCCTGCGTCGGAGGATTGGCGACTCCTCAATGGGGACTTGGTCATGCACAAAGGAGGGGGTGGAAGATATGGAGATCAGTAGTCAGATTGCAGGAGAAGCCCATTTAAACGAAAGAAATGAAACGCAAGCTAACACGGCTACATAGGTTTCGATCACAGGAAAGCACATAGTAATTGATTTATTTTACGCTTACATTACACACATACAGGACAGATTAATAGTTAATTTTGAGTATATATACAACCTGACATTCAGTACAGCTTCACAAAGAGGTGAAGGGGCGGGGAGAAAAACAGTGTGGGCCATTAAAAACAAGACACACATATAATAAGTATAGTAGTAAACCCGAAAAAGTGCGGTAGTAGGATAGATGTATATATATAGATTAAATACATAGTACAAGTCTTTCAAAAAAGTCAGAAACATTAGCTCTCGTTTAAGAGTGGACAGTGAGTGCTTTACAAATACAGAAGTTTTGGCTATAACACATCATAGTCAGTACACAGTTAATAGATACATTTAGATATTTCTAGTATAACAATTGATAACTTGATCCCTCGGTAACACATTGTGTCAAGTCAGCGACTTAGAATTTTGGCAAAGTTTTTGGTGAAATACCTTTGGATGACCGGCGATCTTGCTTGTGTACTTGGGCATAGGATTGCAGCGAGCAGCGGCGTAGTCGTTTGTCCCCTTTGTTCTGCTGCCGGAGAAGCAATAATTGCGAATCTTAATATATTGAGAAAGGAGATAATGTCATGTCTTACCGATTTGTAGTGCTGATTGATATCCGAAGCGGCCTTAAGGAGCAAATAGATAAATACCAGGGCAAACAGATAGATGATTGGCTCTGCCGTGTTGCTCTTCTTGGCCGCAGCCTCCTTCTTTCGTCCTCCGCTGTCTGGGTACTTGGCTATTCGAGGCTGCTTACCGACCACCAACCCGTTACCAGATCCACTTTTGGTTCGCTTGATGGCTTTGCCATGGGGTCTTTTTGAAATTAAGTTCGCCGAAGAGGGTTTCTGGTCGGATTCCTTTCCAAATATCTCCATTTGCTGGCAGGAGGATGCCCCGGAAGCTTCCAACTCCTCATCTGTAGTTTCATCGGCCTGGGAAGGATGTGAGGCCGAAAGGTCGAAGGCAGCCACGCCCGGCCTGATGTAGTACCTGTAGTTGCGCTGCACCCCGGCTGCCATGAGATACACAGTGCAGAGAACGACCAGGATGCCTAGGGGAACCACATGGTGGTTGTTGTTCGTCTTATCTCTCGGATTTCCCTTTTTTGAAGTTAACGACGAGGACGGTGGCTCGGTTTCATCAGCCAAGGTGAGCTTATTCCCGGTTGGTGCTTTCATTGCTGTTTAGTGTTTGCCAAACACAAGCGATGGCCGTGTGTATCTGTTGACTGTCAACGAGTCCTGTTTGTGTGTTTGTCGCGGAAAATCGATGGCGATTAAATCCACAGCTTCACATATTCCGCAAATGTCAAGGATGAGCTTCCGATGTATTTGATACTAAGTATTTTATTGAACTTATTTCTATACTTTTACAACAGTCGAAACTGTTTTGGGACATAAAGGACTTTCAACCACCTTTTAACCATACATACGTGTCGGTATGTATGTCGATATAACGTATATATGTGACTGACCTATGACACTCCGTCAGGGATGAACGTTAATTTTGAATTCCAGTCCTGCGTATCTTAATTTTACAAAAGTTAATAGTAACTAGTGGGTTTCAGCATTCAAAGTAGCCATTGGACATTCCTGTAAGTTGGTCGAGTATATCTGGAAAAAATTATTAAATTTTTTTTTTTTAAATAAATAAATAATAAAACAATTACTAGCTTTGGTACCTGTGATTTCCAGATCTGCTGACTGGTTGCAGATCGAGTTATAGAGCTTTCTGCTCTCAGCTATATTTTGACGCTTAAACATGACGGTCCGCAAGCTTTCCTCTTTGAAAACGTACGAGATTATAATAGTTAACTATTATTTATCAGAAAGGAACTTACTTCTTAGTAAACCAGGCTTAGTTTTCATGGCTTCTGTAGTCGGTTTGGTGTTCTGGCTTCTAATCACTCGACTTCTACGCTCCGTTTCGTAGAGAATGCTGCTTTGGCCCATGGTTACGCCCGTAAAGTTATCTAGATTAGCATCAGTCCCTTGTCCATCTATCGCATCCTCGGACACGTGCTTTCCCATTTGGTGCGGAGGTTTGTCTTCATCGCGCTTCCCTATTCCGATGCAACCGTGCAACTTGCGCAAGATCGTGCGCAGGATCTTGAAGCGCTTGATAATACGCTGCGGCTCCACCTGGGATGCGCACATGAGAATGGCCTTACATTCTCGCAATATGCGGACAAACTGATGCAGGTACTCCTCACCCACCTTGTCCTTCGTTTCGGCGAGCACCTTTCGGTTGGTCTCCAGGTGAAAGTGCTCGAGCAGCAGCAGAGACATCTGAGCCAAGTCTTGCAATCTCTCCTTATTGTACACCTTTTCGTTCGAGGATATGCCTGCGGATAGAAGGTCCAGATAGCAGCCAAGGAGGGCGCGGCTGTCGATGATTTCTTGAAGGGCAGTCTTAAATTTGGATACCTCCTCATTAAAGTGCTGCTCCAGAATGTCAGAGTGCAAATCGGAGCCGTTGGCCTGTAAAGACGGTATCAGGCTGGTGTCCAGCGACTCAAAGGAGGCAAGGCAGCTTCGTATCATAGTTTTCACTAATAGGACAACAAGAGTTAATCAAAGGATGATTTAAATATGGTTCTAATTTAACACATACTTTTCAGATTCGGAGCAAAGGCAATAGCAAATATACCAATCTGAGTGGCACGATCTATGTTCACATCAAAGTCAGCAATTAACTCATCGACCACCGCATCATCTTCGGAGCTGTTGCCCAGCACGGTGCGTATTTTGTCCACTGAAAACTTCTCAAAGTCCAGAAAGCAGGTGAACACCAGCCGTAGCAAGGCATCGTTAATAAAGTCCTCCAATTGATACAATGCCTGCTCCAGAGTCATGGCCTTGAGTTTAAGATTGGACTGAAAGGAGGGAGCACTGGGCACCTTGCACTCGCTTTGGAAGGCATTGCACTCCCGGATTACCTAAATAAACGTCTCGATAATAAATATAAAAGTGCCTCGTGATATTCATACCTTTTGGCAAAGCGCACTAAGAGCTCTTTTGTCCTGCGACAGGGCCACATTTGCAAATCCCAGAGATTGGCCCAAGATCACATTGATATAAAGGCGCATCTCGTTGCTGAGGGACAGGATTTCTTCGGGAGACGGCAAACCGTGTGAGGCATCAGTGTTGTCCTCATTGTGCGAAGTAAAGACGGTCAAGGTGTCCAAGACCGCGTCCACCAGCTTGAGAAAGGAGCGCTCTGGGACTCCAGTCACCGTGCCAGGTGTGCACAGATGCATCAGGCGCTTGAGGCACCACCTAATGCGATCCAAGAAATACTGATGGCTGGCCTGGAGAAACAAATAATCCTTTTATTATTGTTCAAACTTTGTGAGGACTTCACATTGCTACCATAACAGAGGCGCCGCTTCCAAGCTTCATAGTGCTCTCCACCTGACGGATACAGATCATGATCTGGCTCAAGCACAGGCACACCATTTCGGCGGATTCGATCTGCTTGTGTGAGCTCAAAGAGCTGTGGACCAACGTGGAAAACTCCAATAAAGCGGCACATAAATCCTGCAAATGCAACAAGTGAGAGTCCTGCGAAAAGTTCCAAGTTATCTACGTACATTTAACCAGTTTACACTTGTGCTTTTTGCTCCTCTATTTAGTACATCTAAACAGGACTCGAGATGTTTTCTTAAAACGTCCATATTGGCTAAATAACAGTTAAATTTAACCTGTGGAAATGTAAACAACCTTTTTTCAAAAGTTGGCTTCTGTTCTGTGTGAATGGCTTTTTGATTAACAGTGTAAATGGCATTTCTAAGAACAGCTTGGAACTAAATTTTGCCGAAAATTTTTTGCTGAATCAAAACTGGTAACACTGCATCTTTTCTTTTGACCAGGCAAAAAAAAAATTGGAGTTTCCATTGTAAAAATTATCGTTTTTGTGGTATTTAAACATCCATGTGAAGCAGAGATAAGCCAAAAACACTCCCGTCGTCCACGCCACGTCGCCAGCCCATTTGATATACATTTATAAACAGGCCAAGCGGAGACCGAAACAAGTGCAGAAAATGAGCTCCTCAAATGCAGGCCAGCGCACGAAACTAATCCAGGAGAAGTGCCAAACCCTTCTGACCCAGATGCTCCGCGATGAAGACAACAAATACTGCGTGGACTGCGACGCCAAGGGTGGGTAAATCCGCGGCGGCAGGGGTGCGCTGTTGATAAAAGATTGGCCAGTTGCTGATGCACATGTACAAATGTGGGTGCTACGCTGGCTTCGCTGGCGAAAATGCACAGAGGTGGGGGCGGTGCCGCGGCGAGATAAACACTTGGCCGCCTCGCCAGTAGGGTGGGACTGTAACAGTGTCATGTGATCGTGAAACTATGATTTCATTCCTTCCGCAGGTCCTCGCTGGGCGTCCTGGAACCTAGGAATGTTCCTCTGCATCCGCTGCGCCGGTATCCACCGCAACCTGGGCGTGCACATATCGCGCGTCAAATCCGTCAACCTGGACACCTGGACCCCAGAGCAGGTGATCTCGCTGCAGCAAATGGGCAACTCGCGGGCCCGCGCCGTCTACGAGGCACAGCTGCCTGACGGATTCCGGCGTCCGCAGACGGACACAGCGCTGGAGAACTTCATCCGGGCCAAGTACGAGCACAAGAAGTACTTGGCCCGCGAGTGGGTGCCGCCCTCGCCACCGAAAGTGGACTGGGCCAAGGAGATCGATGAGGAACTGGAGCGGCAGAAGCGCAAAAAGAAGACTTCCCAGGCCAGCTTGGGCCTCAGCGGGGTGTCGAGTGGTGCCGACAAGCGTCTCGCCAGCGCCTCGACCTCATCGGCCTCCAAAAACGCACCCCTGCCCGCCCCACTGCCCAAGCCGAAGCCCAACCAAGTCGGCGGCTGCAGCCCGAAGACCACGCAGCGCGTCCAGCTAAACACCAGCACCAATAGCAGTGCCGGCGAAAGCGACCTCTTAGGCCTGTCGTCGCCCACCAAGCCGATGGGCGTTGGCGGCGGTGGGGCAGCAACCAGTGCCAGCCAAGACTTCCAAAACGAAAGTTTCACCAGCTTTCTCAGTGCCGAGACGATTGGCGGACAGCCTGATAAGCTGAACGGCAGCAACGGTGACTCGGGCGGCCTGATGGCTGCGAAACCAAACTCGCTGGCCCAGGAGGAGCAGGACTTCTTCAACCAGGGATCTCTTGGCGCCACAGGCAGCGAGAAGGACCAGTCTGGAAAGCTCTCCAAGGACAGCATCCTCGCGCTCTACGGCAACGCACCAGCTGCGCATAATCCGCAGATGAACTTTGGTGGCTTCACGGGAATGGCGCCCGGCGGGTACATGCATCAGCAACAGCAGCAGCAGATTCCACACCAGTTTATGACGCCGCCGAACTCGGTCAGTATGTATAACTCGCCAGTGATGGCCGCGCCGAATGCCTTCAGCAATGCGACCATTAGCAGCGCCACTGCCATGAGCCTTGGAGGCGTTAACTTCGGCGGCGGGCAGTTTCCCAACTCTGGAGGCAGTCCATTTGCCGCCGCTGGCCAAGGCTCGGCGACGAACCTGATGCAGACGAACCAGAGCATCCTCAGCGGGATGCCACTGTTAGGATCGGTTCCACAACAACAGCAGCATCAGCCACAACAGCAACATCACCCGCACCTAGGCGGCCTGTCCATGAACTTGATGCAACCCCTGCCCAGTGGCCTGAATATGGGCCAGCCGCAGGGAGCTGGCGGTTTTGCTGCCACCACCGGTCCCGCCGTTTCCTCAGTACCATCAAATCTGAATCAGCAATTTGGAAACCTAAATATCGGGAATGTCTGGCAATAAATACGGCGTGTATTTATATAGTTGTATTCCTTTAATTAATTTTAAGACACGACGAGTGCTTGTCCCTCGGTGTTGCAATGATCTGTACAACTTGCCAACTTATGTATGTAGTTAGTTGTCCTGCAATAGGACTCTAGAAAGAGCGAAACTATACGTATATTGATAGGAGAATTAACTGTCACGCCACTGTATTAAATGTGAAGGATGAGTTGGTTATGACCACCGAGGATCGGGTCGCGTCTGCTCGTTCAAATCTATTCCAATTATAACCCCAATACATACATGTGTAACACACGAACCTCTAATTACAATTGAACTACGAACTTAACGCACTTCCCAATCAAAATGTAAATGTTGTTTTCGAACATATTAGCTAGGATTTGATACACGTGCATGCATACAACCAATCGTCCACGCCAGGTGTGAATGTAAATTATAGATTTGGCAAAATGTACTTTTAAAACGGCTTGAACTAGGAGTAATGGCGCCAGTTTGTCAATGTGAATCTTAAATATATATATCATCATGGCTGGAAAGTCGACGGATTTATTGTATTCGATTCTTAAGTTGCTATGTCTAAGGAATAAATCAAACAACTTCGAACTGTGTAATAATAAAATATTCTGACAATTGTATGTGGTTAAGAGTTGTTTAATTATTGTTAACTTAATGTATGAAGCCTACGAGAAAGGATGGGATTAACAACAAAGAATGCTTACTCTGGTCTGCCTTTGGATCAGGGGACCCAATTTTAAATCTATCACAACTATGCCGAAAATGCACTAAATTCAATTTGTTTTTATTTTTGTTGGGTCTATAAATCTACATACTCAATTTAAAATTTAAAAAAATGTAAAATTTGATTAATTAAAAAAAAAAATTTTGTTTCCCATATATAATTTTAAAAAAATTGGTCAATTTTTGTTTTCCTTTTGGAGAAAGCTAAATCGACTCTGCTGTTGATGCTGATCAGGAATATAGTAATTTCAATTCGGAAAGCTTTCCCATGATAGTTTTTATGAGGTTAACAATTCCGCAATTTAAAATCTAAGAAATTCAACTTTTTTTTTTAATTTTGACGATGTAACCCTTTTTTTTAAATTTGAACATATTTGATAAAAAATATGATTGATATGATGAAAGATTCTTCTGCTCATGCTCATAATGAATATATATATATATATATATATATATATATATATTAAGCAGTCATTTCCGACCCCATAAATATATATATATATATATATATATATATATATATATATATATATATATATATTTATGGGGTCGGAAATGACTGCTTCACTGCATTTCGAACTACTACAAAGCTTGAGATTTAAAAGCATTACCTACTTATGTTTAATCTAAGCCATAAAATTGCAGCTTTAATTTTCAGGCCGTTATAATATATTTTTTAATGCAGTGTCACATTTAATGAATTTTTCCGAGTGTCATAACCGTATAGACAGCATTCGCTGCGCAGCGCCGACACACCCCGCCGCCTTCCATACACGTCAACTTTGGTCTGGAAAAATAAATAAAACAAATTCATAATAAAAACATTCCTTTTAACACAATAGTACTGAACACAAGATGAGCGATACAACGCCGGATTTGCAGCAGGAGCAGTCCACCAAGGAGGCGTACTTCGCCACCCTCGCGGAGTGGGCCAAACAGGCGTCGATTGCGCAGAACGCAATGTCCATGTTTCCCTACTATCTGCTGGCCAATTACCCACAGTTATTCCAGGGACAGACAGCTGGTCAGCCGCTCCCAGTGACCTTAGGCCAGCCCACGGCGACGACGCCTCTTTTCGCAGGACCGCCCATTCCCAATTCTGGGAGTCCTCCGCCGCCAGGGCAGCCAGGACCGCCACAGACCTTCAACCGCTTCCGGGTGCTCGACGAGGCGCAGCAACTGGAGACCATACAGCGAGTGGGCGGCTACGAGTACGTGGTGGCGCCCTTCTGGAAACGAGCAGTGGCGGAAACAATCGATGTCTTCATCCTGTTTATCCTGAAGATCATCATTACGTTCGGTGTGGTGAACCTGTTCGACCTGGACTTTGACAAGGAGGTGATGCGGCGAACGCTGGAAGAGGACGACCTGTTGATGAACTTCTTCGACATCTCGTTCGACTTCATCTCGATGTCTACCGACCTGCTGCTCATCGAGCTCCTGACCAAGCTCACGGTATGCTGCTACGAGGCGGTGTGGACCGCCTACTGCAACGGGGCCACGCCCGGCAAGTCGCTGATGAAGATTCGCATTCACTATGTGGAGGCTGTCATGCCGCTGCAGGCGCCCCCCCTGCCGCAGTTTGTTCTACAGCCGCAACGGGAGCCAATGCGTGCCTTGCTCTATCCGGCACAGACGCCCAGTCTGTTGCGGGCCTTCGCTCGTGCTCTGGCCAAGAATATGGTGATGACGCTGCTCTTTCCCATCTGCGTCGTGATGATCTTCTTCAAGAACAACCGTACCGCCTACGACATCATGACAAAGACGATAGTGGTGGAGACCAATTCGAATGCCGTGTTCCGGACCCAAGTTCCGCCACAACAGAGAAACCGCTAAGCTTGGACCAGACCGGTGTGGAATCAGCCAAATTGTTTAGTAATTTATACATTTGTAGTACTCTTTCCTAATTATATATACATATATATATATAAGTACATATGTATATGTTATTGTTAAAGCTAAATTTAATGTCGTTATGTACTGCTGTCCTGAGAAATAAAACTAAATCTCATAGAAGCTCTGAGTAATGCCTTGCAGGCAGTGATGATAGTTTTCGTTTATTGTCTCGCTCACTTTACATTGACGTTCTTGAGGGTTTGGGCAACAACGTTGCCCTTGCCGGGAACATGGAGAGCGGACCCCTTGTAGCAGGCTACCAGCTCCCCGTTCGTCTTTAGATCCGGAGCACACGCCTCGAAGACCTTTTTTTTGGGGTTGAGCTGGACGTCCGGCTGGCGCGGGTATCCCTCGCAGTGCACCAGATCGCCGGGAACAGCGCCGGCAGGAGGGCTGAGCACCTCCACTTTGTCCGGCGTCGAGGCGCACATCACCATGGCCTCCGAGGTGACGCCGCGCATCTTGGCCGGCTTCAGGTTGCACATGACCACCACGAGACGATTCTGCATCTCCTCCAGGGGCACAAACTTTACCAGACCCGACACCACAGTGCGCGGAGCAGCTTCTCCGCAGTCGATCTTCTCCAGATACAAGCTATCGGCGTCGGGATGGCGACCCACTTCCACGATCTTGCCCACACGCATATCGAGCCGTCCGACGTCTACCGGGGCCTCTGGAGCGGCAGCTGGCTTCTCGGCGGCCGGTTTCTTCTCCTTCACCTTCTTCTCCTTGGGCTCTTTGACCGTCTTGGACGCCGCCGCCTCAGCAGCGGCAGCTGGGGAAACTGCAGCTGTAGCCGGGGGAGCCTCAGAGGCGGCACTGGTGCAGAGTCCTCGGGATCCGGGCACCGGTATCTGCTTCTTGCCGTTCTTTAGCTCCAGCTTCACCAGCTGCGCCAAGGCGGCCTCCACCTCCCTAGCCAACAGAGCATTCTCCCTGGTGAGCTCTTGCTTCTGCCGCTCCACCAGCTGCTTCTGGATAGCATTGATCTGTGGCAAAGAGATGTTTACTTAAAGTTCGCTGTGAAATGGGGAAAACTTGCCTCGGATTCGATCGAGGTGATCAGTGCTTCCGCGCGTTTGTTGTTATCCGCAATCTTCTGCAGGTCAGACATTGTCTTGTAGCTTTTTCGGGAAAATTTTAATATTCTGATCGGGAATTTTCCAATTGCCAGCATGCTCCAAAATGGCAGCCGATTTCCAACACTGGCGTGTTTTTATACCATTTCAGAGCATTATCATTTTATTAGGAAGTTTGCAACGCAGTGATGGAGACATATCCGACCATATAAAGTATATATATTCTTGATCAGGATCAACAGCCGAGTCGATCTAGCTGCCATAGGAACCGTCGAAAAATGTTTACATAAAATATTACAACTTTTTCAGTTTTCAAAAGATATTTATCAAATTTGAGATAGAGCCATTTTATATTATTCTAAAATTTTGTGTAAAATTTTATGAAAATCGGACTACTATATCATATAGCTGTCACAGGTGAATTAAATGAGAGCAGCCATTACTTAATTGTTTTTAACATAAATATATATTAATAAAACTCTTTCAAGGGTATAAAAACTCCGGCGTGCCGAAGTTAGCTTTTTTCCTCCGTCATTCGGTCACACTGAAAATTTGACGTGAGGAGAAGCTGAAAGAAAAAACAGCTGGCGCGGGCGGCACAAAACAACACTCTGGCAATTTTGCAGTAAAATTTTGCGAAAATATACGATAAATTCGGAGCGAAGACTGTCCAGTGCCGCAGATGGATTACGTTTATTGCGGCACGGATCCGATCGGCGCCTCGGAGGACATTTTAAGTACGGCTCCGCCATGGGACTCCGCTGGCCCGCACACACACACACTCGCCGCTGAGCTTTCTCCTTTGTTTTGTGTTTACGTTTCTGCAAATAGGTGTATACGAGGCGGGATGGGCGCGCGGAAACGGACATTTCTCGCCCAGCTTCAATGGCTTCAATATCGGGACCACCGACCCGGACTATGTGGAATTGGTACCCGTTCTGGCCGATGGCGGGGACCAGTTCGGCGTCTCCAGCGTGGCATTCGACGACTACGAAGAGCTGCTGTGGATGGGCAACCAGGGGGTGTGTGCACCAAGTCTATGTTAGTCTCTTCTAGTGCAATTCTCGTCTCCTTTTCCCAGGGCCATGTTACCTCCTACTACACGAGCTCGATGCAGAAGTACACCTCGTTTCAGGTGCACGCCAGCGACATTGTCCGCCAGATCACTACCCTGGACTCGGGAGTGCTGGTGCTCACCCAGACCTCGCTGCGTCACCAAATCCGCCGGGGTCTGCCCAAGTTCACGCATAAGTAAACCTTCGTCATTCGCTTGGCTTGCTTCCATTCTTATGGCACTTCTCGTATCTTGACAGATCTAACAACATGAGGGAAATGGTGTGCATGCTGCAGCTTTCGCCACATCGCCTGGTCATGGCCGGGCTCCAGGAGGACCTCATCGACTTCGATATGCGCTCGCTGAAGGAAACCCGGCTAGAGCATCTGGGTGCCGCCGGTTGCACGGTGCTGCGAAAGAACTCGCGCTTTCTGTTTGCCGGCGACCAGTTTGGAACGGTGACTTTGCGCGACCTGAACAGCCTGAGTGTCCAGCACACGATCAAAACGCACACCAATGTCCTCTCCGATTTCAGCGTCCAAGGCAACCTGCTGATTTCGTGCGGCTACAGTGGGCGGCAGAACAGCCTTACCGCTGACCGATTCCTCATGGTTTACGACTTGAGAATGCTGCGCCCAATCTCCCCCATTCAGATGATGATCGATCCGCAGATGCTGAAGTTCCTGCCCTCGCTCACTTCGCGGTTGGCCGTAGTCTCCAGCTACGGCCAGATCCAGTTGGTGGACACCGTAGAGCTGAGCGAGCCGCGCGTCTCAATGTATCAGATCAACACCAATGGCAGCCAGTGCCTTAGCTTCGACATCAGCTCCTCCTCTCAGGCAATGGCATTTGGCGACCAATCCGGACACATCAATATGATTGCCGCGGTGCAGACGCCGCAGCCGCAATTCAATCCCTTCTCGCGAAACACGGAATTTGCGGACGTTGTGCCACAGCTACCAATAGTATCCATAACGGACACGAACTTCCCAATATCGTCGGTCATGCTGCCGCACTTGACGACAGGCACGCAGTGGTTCTCGGACTGGCCGGAGGAGCTGCTTCACTACAGCTACCACAGGCCCAAGACCATCGATCCCGAGGTACTGAACAATATGAAAATGCAAGGACCCATCGGCTATTCGCCGAATCCACGCAACGCACGTCGCAATCAGATTCCGTACATCATCGAGCAAGGCGGCGCAAATATGGCGAACGGCAATGGAGCGGCTGCCGTGGCAAAGACGGAGAACGGCGTCAAGATCATTCCAAGGCGGTATCGCAAGGTGGAGCTGAAGTACACAAAGCTGGGCACTCAGGACTTTGACTTTGAGCAGCATAACCAGACGTGCTTTGCCGGGCTGGAGGCCACATTGCCCAACTCCTATTGCAATGCCATGCTGCAGGTTTGATTATTTCATATTCTTATTCATCTTTAAGTAATGTAAATAATGAATTTCCTGTCCCCATTAGATCTTATACTTTACAGAGCCTTTGCGAGCCAAGTTGATGGAGCACTCGTGCAGCAAAGAATTTTGCCTGTCCTGTGAGCTGGGCTTTCTCTTCCACATGCTGGACAAAAGTAGCGGTGGGTCCATCTACATGGTAACTTGGCTGCTGTAAAGTACATCTGATGCTCTCGTCTTTTGCAGCTTCATCGCCCTGCCAGGCTAGCAATTTCCTGCGCTCTTTTCGCACAGTGCCGGAGGCCTCAGCATTGGGCTTGATACTGACGGATCGCTCCTCCAACGTCAACCTTATCACACTTATTCAGGCAAGTAAAGGGTTAGATTGGCTTTATTAACATGTAATATATATATGCACATTCTCAGAACTGGAACCGATTCATTCTGCATCAAATGCATTACGAAATCTTCGATTCCAGCAAGAACTCCTCTGCGTCAAGCGGATCCGTGCAAACAACTACAGCTGGTAACCACCTGAAATTAATTTTTTGATAAGAAACTCACACTGACCCATGTACCTTCGTTTATGCTTAGCTGAAAACCCGAGCCCGGCATCCGAAACAAGTGGATCGTCGGACTTGTACGAGTCTATTTGTGGTAAGTAATGGCTTGAAAAGGTCTCTCCCAGGCTACCTTTTTTGTTCCATCCGCCAACAGATGATAATTCGAAAGAAGACGCGGATCTCGAACGCAGCAAAATAAACGCCGAAACAGAAATCAGTAAGATCTTTGGCACCAAGCAGATATGTGTCAATCGCTGCATTAAATGCCAGGCTGAGAAATCAAAGGAAACCATCCAGCTGGCCTGTAACCTGTCGTATCCCACCAACGTCAAGGATAGCGAGCAGTATTTTCACTTTGGCACCATTCTAAAGCGCTCCCTCAGTTCGGAGAAGAGCATTCAGGCCTTTTGCGAGAACTGCAAGAAGTTTTCCCCCACTAACCAGAGCGTGAAGGTGAGCCAGCTTATCCTTCTTTTATATTATGAGTTAAAAAGTTACCTTTATTCCAGGTCACATCTCTGCCGCATACTCTGGCCATTAACTGCGGCCTTAACAATGAGAAAGACATTAGCTTCCTGAAGCGCCAGCTCAATCGGTGCAGCGAGAAGCCCTCAGCCGAAGCAGCAGCTTCCTTGAGCACCAGCAAACCCTGCCGCTATGGAGCTAACTGTTCACGTAGCGACTGTCACTTCATGCATCCCGATCGGTTAGTAACATTTTTTCTATTTTTCTATACCGAGCTTGTAACGAACAGTTCTTGCAGAAAGTCACCATCGCACACCAGCACCCAATCGGCAGGCAACGCCAACAGCTCACCCAATGGACGGCAGAAGTCCTGGTTTCCCTTGACCTTCACCATGGATATCAACGAGCAAGGGGAACTGCAGGTACAAACTCAATCGGATAAATCTGAACAGCAGGAGGAGGAGGCTGAGAAATTGTCACCCAAGGCCAGCGACAATGAACGCATGTACGCTCTTCACGCGGTGGTCTGCCAAGTTGATGACGGCACTCAAAAGAACCTGGTTTCTCTGATCAACGTCCACCGTCAATATCATACCATGAAGTTGGCCGAATCCCCTGAGGATCTCCAGCATCAATGGTACATTTTCAACGATTTCAGGTGGGTTGTACCGTATACAATCAGGTTTATATTACTTTTAAAACAAATTTTGTATGCTTTTATTAGCATTTCTCCCGTGTCGCCACAAGAGTCGGTGTGGTTCACTCTAGATTGGAAGATGCCCTGCGTCTTGTTCTACAAGAGCGTCGAGGATGACTTGGAGACTGCAAGCACTTCCAGCTCCACTGTCACAGACAGTGACGAGCCGGCCATACCATCAGAGAGCAGCTGCGGCGATTCGCCAACCAACCTTACTAATCCTTTCCTAGAGGTGCGTTTGCCTAGAATTTCTCCCCGTGGAGACCTAATCGTTGTTTGCTTGTTGTCAGGACATGGGCGGTCCCATACCAGGCAACCTGAGTACGGACGCCACCCTGAAGCCACTGCAAGAGAACGAGATGCCGCAGTCCGGTGACCTGGTCGCAATGGATGCTGAATTCGTTACCTTGAATCCTGAGGAGAACGAGATTCGTCCGGATGGCAAGACGGCGACCATTAAGCCCTGTCACATGAGTGTGGCACGCATCTCCTGTATTCGGGGGTAACGCTTCAACCCACACTGCTGTTCCAATAAAATTCTTTGTTGACATAAGTGTAATTACAGACAAGGCACGGATGAGGGAGTTCCATTCATGGACGACTACATCTCCACACAGGAGAAAGTGGTGGACTATCTAACACAGTTTTCGGGCATCAAGCCCGGTGACTTGGACGCCAACTTCAGCAAGAAGCGATTGACGGCCCTCAAATACTCGTACCAGAAGCTTAAGTATCTGGTCGATGTCGGCGTCATTTTTGTCGGACACGGTCTCAAAAACGACTTTAGGGTCATAAACATCTATGTGCCGTCGGAGCAGATAATCGACACGGTGCACCTATTCCATTTGCCCCACCATCGAATGGTGTCGCTTAGATTCCTGGCCTGGCACTTTTTGGGTTTGTACTTTCTAGTTTTTTATCGATTTACGAATCAAAACTTCCCCTAAATCCAGGGTCCAAGATCCAGTCCGAGACACATGACTCCATCGAGGATGCACGCACTACCCTGCAGCTCTACAAACACTATTTGCAGCTGCAGGCAGAAAAGAAGTTCACCAACGCACTCAAGAACCTGTACGAGCGGGGCAAGCAGTTGCAGTGGAAGGTGCCGGAGGACTAGCTCCTATCTCCTGCGAAGCCAAATGTCAGTACAAACGCTACACCGACCCGACACCAAGCCCGACATTACTTTTTATTTAATGTTAATGTTTCAATGTGTTTATCTTTTTCTATCGAGCCCTGGTCTTTGTCTATCTTTATAAAAAACAAAAGGAAATAAACTAAACAATACAAAGGAAATCATAAAATTATGTCGTATCACAAGTGTTGATTGCGTGTTTTAGTAATTTGTTTGTGAGATAGATAAGCTTTGATATTGTTTACAAAATGCACAATCAGGTTTGGTAGACAAAGCAGCCCGTGCGATGCGTTTAATGATCAGCATCGGTGATTGCTTTGGGGTCAATATGTTCGATCGGTTTGTGGAATTCCCGCTCGTATTCCCTTATCATTCCCGATTCCGAGAGGGTGCGGTGACGTTTGGGAATTTTTCAGAAGCTGTCGCTAATTTGTGAATGTGTACCTGATCTTGGACTACTGCGCAGCTACTTATAAATACCGTGAGCAAGTCAAGCCAGTTAGTTATAGCTCAGCTTCAGAACACACTGGTCGTAATGCATATTTTTGGACTACTCGTGGCGATCGTTTGCGGTCTACTCTGCGTCGGTTAGCAACCCCATTCATGGCCACTCCGCAGCACAGAATAATCTCAGATTTATTATTCCCACGGCAGCTGCCGATCCCCAGCACACATACGATGGCCGGAATGGACCCCACGTCTTTGGCACGCCGGGCAATCAAGTCTACATACGAGGACAGAACGATGGCGCGTACACTGTGCCCGGAGTGGCCGGCCAGTTCCAGCACTCATCGGCGCCCAAGGAACACGTCTACACGGACGAACTAGGCAACACCTATGTAAATCATAGGAAGGCTGGACGACCAGGTAGTGTTAAGGGATATACAAATCTAACGAACTCTTTTGTAATCTCATGCTATCCTATGCTGTATGGTTCCCATACAATCAGCGGTCCTGGTCTTGTCGCTGTAAATCCCTCTTCGTCCTATCCCGTAGCTGCCGGTGGCCCTGCTCTACGTAGACCACGTAGCCCCCAGCTTCATGTGGAGAGGCCTGGTCGCACGGTTGATTACGGCAACGGTGGATTTGTGGTTCAAAGGCAGAGCCGCAGCCCCCAGTTCCATGTGGAGCGACCTGGTCGCACTGTGGACTACGGAAACGGTGGATTTGTGGTTCAAAGGCAGAGGCGCAGCCCTCAGTTCCATGTGGAGCGTCCTGGTCGTACTGTCGATGTCGGTTCAGGAGGATTTGTGGTCCAAAGGGAGCGCCGCAGCCCCCAGTTCCACGTGGAGCGTCCTGGTCGCACTGTGGACTATGGCAACGGAGGATTTGTGGTGCAGAGGAGCAGTCGCAGCATTAATGATGCCCGCGTGCAGGGTGAGAATTTTGTGGCTCGTGACGATCAAGCTGGCGTGTGGAATGACAACGTTTCGGAGTGGAAGCGACCGGACGGACGAACAGTTTCCGTGGACAGCAATGGAAATGTCCATGTCTCTGGCCATGGACATGATCAAGTTGTAAGTATATACATATATATATATTTATATTTATTGCAATATTTGGCAACTAATACCTTTTTTTTGCAGTGGTAGAATGTGTACGATGCGAGATATTATTTATCAGCCCCTAAAATGGCTAAAAAAACCTTTGACATGAATTTGAAATTAAAATAAATCAATTTTTTATACATAGTGGATTTGTGTATGAGAATTTAGAACTCTTGTATGAAATGCAATTTACAAGAAGATAAAATAACAAAAAACCTTTTTAAATTGAACTCACATCTTCCCCGAGCGCCCAAGTCCTAGTCGTCGGCTGATTCGAGGCTTATCTTTAGTTTCGCGTTTTTCCGGCTTTGAGACTTCTGTGATTTCCTTTGCCCTTTGGTTTTCCTCTTTCTTTTCTGCAAATCTCTTGGGCCTCTTATTCTCGTCTGATGCGGCCTGAGCTGCTTTTTTGACCTGTTTATTTGAATCCGTTTTCAGGTTCTTAGTTTTTGAGCTATCTGGATGCGTCTTTGCATTAGATTCTTGTTTTTCACTGGTGGGCTTGCGGCCTCTTTTCCGTTTTGGTTGAGTATCCTCCGACTCACTACTGGGTGCACGTCTACGGCGCTGCGTCTTTTTTTCCACTACTACTGGCTCTTCAACGTCCTCAGGCTCCACTTCCGATTCGGCCTCCGCCTCACTCTCATCTGCCGGGTAGGTGGTGGACTGGGCATCCTCCTCTACTTCATCCTCCTGATCCTCCGCGTTGCTATCCTCTTCGGATATATTACGGCCATCCGATAAACTACGCTCTATGGCCGCCTTCAAATCGGTCGACTTGATATCAAAGTCACGCATAGTGCCCAAGTGCAAGTAGTCTGTCAGCCTGTTCTGGGTCTTGGTCTTCTTGGACAGCAGGATAATGTGCTTGTTGAAGTCCTCGATGACCATAATGACTTTGGGAATCAGCCTTGTCTCCCGGAGGATCTTGGCTCGCTCGGCCTGGACCTTGCGCTTCTTAATATGCTGTTGCGCTTCCTCATCCAGGGTGTTCGCTTCGATATAGGTTATGAGCTCGTAAACATTGGCCGGCAGTTGTTTCCCCACGTCCCTAAGAAGCAGCTCAAATCTGTCAATCAAAGGTATGAATTAATGAACCCTTTTAGAGTAAAGCTTTAACTTACTTGGTGCTACGAATATTTTCCACGCTTCCATCGGACGAGAAGCAGGATATGTAGTGCTTGGCCAGGTTTTTCAGGCACGTATAGTGCTGGATCAGCAGCTTCATTAGACCGTCCATGGAGGAACCCAGCGGAATGCAGAGGTGCGTAAGCCACATAAGAGTCCGCGAGATGTGGATTATCTGAGTGCAAATGGAACGGTCCATGGCATCTAGGTTACCTCGCCAGTATATCTGATCCGTTTCGGGAACTATCTGGCATTTGTAGTTCAAATTATTGGCCTTGGTAACGAAATAATCCACATCCGTCAGCTGCTTCTGTACAGCTGCGTAGAGGTGCTGCAGACAGCTCTCGGCTGTCACGGTACTTATAGATTTCAAACTCAGCTCCATGGAATCCAAGGCCAAATTGTCATTTTGGGTGCCAAGCACAAGTCCCAATTGCCTGGCAATACTCTCAAAGAATGGGCCCGAATGCGTTTTCTGGCGCTGGGTAAATAGCATTCGGTGTACAAGGCCCATCTCGCCATTTAGGATCTCGTATTTGCTGCAAAAGCGCAACAGCCAAGTGTACGACTCGGTGGCTGCCCGCTCTCCGAATTCAATGTGATCCAGAAGAATTTCTAAAGCTTCCAAAAGGTAAACTGGCACTTTGGCTACGGACTCATCGTTGCATATGGCTTCATCGCTGCCATACTCCGTCATAAACTCATCCAAGACATCCTGAACAATATAGGTGACTTCCTTGCCTTTGTTTAAGGATGCCATATCTGAAATTTATTCTATTTAGGCTATGTTCAAGTTAACTTTAGGTGTGTATTACCAAATACCCTGACGAATTCCTGGAACTTCTTCGGATAAACCTGATGGGCTGTCCTAAGACACTCAGCAAAGCATTTAGCGGCCAAGGCGGAGCTGGCCATATCGAATTCTCGCCACAACTGGGGCAGCCGACGAATGCAACGCTCGTATATGATCTTGGTGATGTCTGCTAGTTGCTTAAAGGTCCGCTTGCTGTAGCTAAGTTGTTTATAGTCCGGTTCTTGGCGTATGCCCTCCAGTCTTTGTGCAGTAGTACTAATAGTGTAACGCACGAGAGGCTGATTTGAACGCAAGAGAGTGGTCCTCTCGGGTGAAGCAAAGGCCACAACGTCACTGTAATATTTGCCTAAAATATAATCTTTAAGGACATTATAGTAGTGACTCACTCCAGCAATAGATGTAGCAGTTTCTCCAGTATAGCCAAGTCCCAAATGTTCTCCGGCTGCGTGCACATGCTCCTCACTGGGACCCCGTTCATGGTCAGATTAAAGGTGTTAGATCGCGAAGTATTGTTGGCCGCTTGCTTGGCTGATTGCTTCAAACTCTTCTTTGAGGCACCTGCCAGGGTTTTGAGATTCTCCAAGAGCTTCACATGCTGATTGAATAAAGGCAGAATCTGGGACACAGCATCGTTTTGCGGTTTAGACCGAAGCAACAAGTGGGAAATAAGTCCTTCGATGATATTTAGTTGCTGCAGCACCAAAGCGCACTTAAGGTGTGTGGCTGGGGGCGCCTAAAAAGACGAGTAATCCATTATTATTAGAGCTAATTTATAAACGAATCTATATATCACATACAATGTCCTCCAAGGGTAATCTATTGGCCGTCATTCGTTGCTCACAAAGATTCATAAGACGATTCATCTCCCGTGTGTCGTAGCCCGTTGGCGCTCGCTCAAAGATGGATAAACAGTTGGCCACAAACTGGATCAGCCGGCCAAGGTTATCGTTGAGCTGAATCTCCATATGTTGTTCATCAATGGCAGTGGCCAACTGGTCGTAGCGAATGCGAAAAACTGTGTCCAAATCATCACCAGCATCTTCAGCAGCTGGCGTTTCAAAGAAGCTCCGAAAGTGCCAATCGATGACCTGTAGGACGTGGGGCACCAGTTTGGCATTCAGCTCCACGGCCCTCTGGAGATCTATATATATGAATTGTGCATCAAAATATGATTGGTGAAAAGATATATTCTCTAACTTACTCTCATAGAGGGTACAACGAATATCGAACTGCTGCTGTAAGCAATTTCGTAACATTCCGATTATCTCCAGAGTCAACATGTCAAAGTTACGCTGCGGATTGCTACGACTTCCCAGCGTGTTCTGGGTCATCATGGAGTAACCAGAAATACTGTGCTGCGTGCAGAAGCTGGTGGCACTGGAGGTCTGACGCACAGCATTGCTGTTGTTGAGCTGCTTTAGGATCATGCAGAAGCCATAAATGGCCATTCGACGTTTTTGAATGCCGCTAAAAAAAAAAAAAAAAAAATTGAAACACTTCTTAATAGATTTTACTAGGACTTTGCACCCACCTTGAGCTCATGGACTTGCAAAGAACATCAATCAAAGCATCGCGAACGCGATTAGATATTTTTAAGAGGGGCAGAATAAAGTTCATCATCCGCATGGCTTGCTCACCAGAAAGCTGAGGAAAAGTAACAATAGCTATAGGTTCCTGCATACCAATATTCCTTTATCCGACTTACCCATTGCATGTGCTCCATAACATTTTGAATGGTCTTTATACACTCCGAGACGGTGTACGTATCTGCCACGCTCAGTAGGGTGAGACATTCTGTAATAGTCACTCATTTTAATCAGTTATTAAATAAATAACAAGGGTTACTAACCCGAGAACTGATTTTGATCCTGGTATACAATCATCCATTCAGAAATTAACTTGATTATTCCCTGACCAAAAATGAAGCGCTTCCGTATGAATTTCGTTAAAAATGTAATGGACAAGGTGTGCATCTTGGGCGAATGAGATTTAAGCAAATAGAATATCAAGTGAACCAGGCCGGGTGTGATCACATCCTTGCCATCTTTGTTCTGATCTATCAGCACCGCAAAAACCTGTTGCAGATCAACCTGTTTACGCTGCAAAGTATCTCGATACCACACGGAATAGTCAGCCAAGGTGCGTTCTTCTTCGTTATTTTTTATAACATTACGCAAAAAGGGCAGCAGAATGGAGTGAGAGGTGCGTGCGGACTCCGGATCGCGATTTATTGTCGTCATGGATATAATGGCGCTGAGCATAAAAGGAGTAAGTACCACATCGGGCATGTGCTGGAAGTTCTAAAAAGTACACAGTATTTGTTATTTAAATCGTCGATAGATACTCTTAAATTTGGATAGCTTACTCTCAGCATTATGGCCAAGTGTTTCTCTGTTAACTTGTACATAGTACAGTAGTTTAAATGATGTAGTATAGTCTCCTCCGCCTCCCGAAGTTCCTTGTCCGAATAGGAGTCTACCGGAAGTTATTTTAGTAATATAAAACCATAAATAAATGCCACAGAAGTGTGACCCACCAATGCTGTCCAGGTTTGTGGAGTTACTGCACATATCCGAGAACAGGCGCTTGTAAAAATTGCGATGAAAGTACTTCTCCAGTGCCAGCAAAGGAATAATCAACTGAGAGGCAGTAGTGCACATGGAAAAGAGCTGGAAGCACAAAGCAGGCAGCTCCATGGGAGACAACTCCTGCAGGGCCCCAGAAAACTTGTTCAGCACAGTCACGACCTCGGCGTTGCTCAGGTTCATATTCCTAACATAAAGAGTTTCGTTAACTAAGTTGGGATGCAAACAAGAGCCACATAACCCACTTGAACATATCGGCAATAGGAGTGAGTATCGTTGATGGCCATTGCATGGTCGAAATACTTCGAACTGTAGCCTTCCTGTACTCATCTCCTTCAACATATATTCCGTTTAGAAGGAACCGCGGCCTGGCCGACAGCAAGGAGAGGGCATCTGGAAGCAGGTCCTTCCAGCCCACGCACTTGGCGTCTCCCAGACGCAACCCGTCAATACAATGCTCCACGATCCAGGCCAGCTGGTCGGATGAGAAGGTGACAAGGTCCTGGGACAGGCGCGTGATCAGATCGAAGGTCTGTTTGTAGCTGAGCTCCATGCTCCGCAGTCCGTCCATAAAACTGCGCACGCAGGCGAATCGCTTCTCTCGTGCCTCCTGACTGTCTGGATTGAAGCCCAGGAGAAAGTAGTTCCAATACGTTATTCCCTCGCTGCGGCACATTGTTGCACATAGAGTGTCAGTCAGCTAAAAAACAAATTAACTTTGCTATTTTTCAGACGCCTCAACTTCAGGGACTCTTACCTCCTTGATGGGCTTGTTTTGAATCAGCAACTCCAGCTCACTTTGACGGCCCTTCTCTCCAAGATTTCGCATCCACGATAGAAGCGAGTCACGCGACATGGTTTACGTTTAATTATTAATTTTAGTAGATTTAAACAATTCGGCGCCAGATTTCACAATAACATAAAAATAGAGATGTGCATATGAAAAAAGTTATCGATAAGTTTAAAGATCGGTAATCGATAGCAGCACAGAGTCTGGCGGGAATATTAAATATAAACATATTTTATGTTGATAAATGGATTATTTTACACATATTGTTTATATCTTGCTCAAGTTTTGGATATATGTATGGAACCATATTAGCGGAATGATTTAAAGCTAGCAATATGCTGATCCAGAACGCGATTAAAGAGAGACTTAAGAGCATTAAAAACAAGCTGAAAGCTTCGCTTGGAGCTCTTAAATGGGAGTTTGCCCCCCTCGGACTACGGATCTGCGCGCCATCGGGCACGTCACTGGCCATATAAAACCAAAAGCTGAACCTGCAGAGACAACAGTTGCGTGCCGCAAGTAGCCAGGTGAACACAAGTGAAAGATATCTGTGAAATAGTTAACAATAAAGCAAAAACTCATACAAAATGTGCGACCAATTGAGAGGACTCATAGTGGGAAGTGTGGCAGTCGCATTATTGCTCCTCCTGCTTGCTGGAAGCGGCGAGGCCAGACCCATGGACCTGTACGACGATGTGAGCGACTTCTTTGACGCCATTTCGCTGGATGATGTGGCCAACACTGGACGGAACACCCATCCGGAGCAGTTCTGCCTGATGCCGGCACGCAAGGGCGTCTGCCGGGCCCTGATCCCACGCTGGCGCTACGATCCGGAGCAGAAGAAGTGCGTCGAGTTTAAGTTTGGTGGCTGCGATGGCAACGAGAACAACTTCCCCAGCTACAAGGACTGCATGTCCACCTGCGAGGGCATGTAGAGGGCCGATCGGCGGCATCCGGTGGCCGGTGTGTGTTGCCAAAGGCGCGCCTGCTTCCCCCTCGACCTGCGCAAAGTAGCGAACCAAAGGCAGCAGCATATACTGTACTTAACTTTAAACTTCACGCACATCACAAATCCAAGCGATTAACTGTTCTCTTTTCTACCTAATATTTATGTAGTTTCTCTGTCATTTATCCCATTTATTATATACTTTTTTGCGGTGTCCAACACCCCCGAGCGATCCATCTAGAGCTTAAGTTATTGTGATAAAATATTTGTATAAAATAAAGAATTTTATAAAACATGAAACTATAAACAAGTATTTTTCTCAAGCAAAACAGTTATATATTTTTGTAATGCAGAAGTAACAGATATTAATTTTAATTGGTCTAGCTGAAAATAAATTTTATTCGTGCTTTATGTTTATACTGAAGAGGGAGAAGTGTCTCGTATACCCAAGCTAGCTTCATGTTTTCCTTCATTTCTATAAATAAATAAATATTTGCAAAATATTTTAATAGCTATCGGAAATAAGCTGAAGTTGTATTTGTTTAATTAATTACGTATCATGGTTTAAAGGCTTTCCTATAGCTAAATATAGAAAATTTAAATAAATTAGACATTTCAATTCTTCCAAAATGTGTGTCAAAACAACTAGTTTCTAGACAGTTCTAGCAGCTTCAAATGTTTGTTGATAACCGCGTAAACTATTATAAGTTAAGCTTAAGACAGACGCCGATCGGCAACTGGTTCAATGAATATTTATAAACAAAGTTTTGAGACATTGCTCATTGGTTACCTAAACATAAGCGAAAACTACACATTTCGGCGGCCTCAAAAAGTACAAGAGATCGTACTCTTGGCGCAATTGCCAGAGGCGGCTCAACTTTCATAGATTTCACTTGGAAATGGCCCAAAGCCAGCTCTCAATGCAAAACTAGCCCCCATTCATGCGATCGATCGATCGATCGAGCAAACAAGATCACATACATAGCTAGCAAAGGTCAAATACGGACGGATGAGTGGACCACGATCACGTCAATGGGTGGTGGTGGTGCCTAGGTGGGTCTAGGCAAACCACTACGTCAGCGGTAAAAATACGCACGGATACGGTTCGGAGTCGGACTTGGACAGATGGACTTGGACAAACAAACCGGTGAGAAACCGAAAACGAAACCGAAACCGAATCCGAGCCAAAGCCGAAGCAAGTAAACATAAACAATTGAAAGGTGCGAATTTATGCTAAGCCGGATTGGCAATAAACCAGACGAAATAAGGAAAGAAATAACAAGAAATCTAATTCAGTCGATACTCGGCCATTCGCAGGTCGCTCAAGCGAAACTTCGCCGAGGGCCAAAGCTCGCCCGACTTGTGGGTATGGGCATCGATCTGGGCTCGGTCTGGGCACTGGGCCAAATTTCCAAGATTATTGTTGTGCGGGCCCAAGAGCCCGCGTTCGTATTAATAGTAAATGGGTTCGTAAACAAACAGCAACCATCCGTTCCATCTATACATCTATTGGTTGGATCAATGACCTGAAGCAGCTTGCCAAAACAAAATGCGAAAATGCGGGCCGTGCCAAGCTGAATGGAGTTCCACCATGTCTTGTTGCTTGCAACATCTCCACCGGCAAACTGGTCCTGGACCGGCTTCCAGCTCCATTCAAGCCTTTGGCCAGTGCCCAAGGAATTTGGCACACACACAAATAAGTTGGCCAAAAGCCGTTCCAATTTTCTGATTATCCAAAAACTAGAAACTCATTTCAAATAATTGACCTACTTCTCAGTCTTGGGATATGATTTTGTCTATTTCATTATGGAACCAATTAATAAATGGGTCAAAATGGGGTATTTTACTAATTACTATATTAAGTTAAAAATCAGTAAGAACCATTTTAAAAGGGTGAAGCTATTGATTATGTAAAAAAAATAGTAATAATACTATATAAATTATACAACATTAATGTTACAACTTACAATGCCATAATTAATATGTATATCTTTTACCAATTCACAATAATAATTTACCCAACAAATCAAACTCCTCAGAAGGGGAAGCAGGGGGCTTTTATCTAATTGGACTTGGGCAATGGCTTTTGGAGTTTTCTTTGCCACTTATCGAAGCCACAAAGCTTCTGGCAAATTCTGGCCAATTGGGCAATGGCAATGCAATGCAACAACATCCAACCAACAAGTGGCTCACAGAGTGCAGCTATAAAGTCAATAAACCTTTTTAACCTGCATAGCTGCCAGTGGCCAGCACAACAATTGCAACAAAAGGCAGCCAGCATGGTAAAATAATCATGAGAGGCAAAGTGAGAGAGAAGCAAAGAAATTTCAAATATCTATGCTGTTTTTGTTAATTTTTTTGCAGGCTTAAACTAATTGAAATGCACTAAGCGCACAGCGGGCGGGCAGCGACACGCCATGGAAAACTCACAAATAACAAATTTTCCGGCTTTCGGAGGCTATAAAACAAATGCAATTTTTATCTATACTTATTTTTTTATTGCAATTGTTTACTATGCGTATTTTTCCCGCCGTTTCAAACTTGCCTATTTGCGACACGTACGCTGCTCTGGGCCTGACAAAAGTGCAGTAGCCACATGAGTCGGCCGACCACAATTTGCCGCCTCCCCCTTCGGCCCACCCCTTTTGCCATTAACAGCCTAAAGTCAACGAACTTTAGTGTAAGCAGTCAGTAAAAGTCGGTTCTTTGCTTTTCTCGTTCGCCGGTGAGACTGACGCTGGTGTTGGTGGGAAAAATACATTGTAATTTTAGTAAATATGGCAGGCCCATCACAATTGTTGTTGCAGCCACTGATAGTGCAAATATACATAATGAAGCGTCAACATCGTGGTCCCCATGAGTAATGGAAAATTATAAATGATTAAAAACAATAAAGGAAGCTAACTTAAGACTTTTAATTTCTTTCTAAGATTGCTAGATAGATTTAGTTTTTGATACTGATGATGAATATATATGATTTATCCGGTCGGAAATGACTTCGTCACAAGTTACAAGCTTCTAACTAAAATTATAATACCCTGTAATGGTTTGAAAATAGTTTGCGATTTCAGCTAACTCTAGCATACCAGGCGTATACTTAATGTGATAACAATTGAATTAAGTATACGCCATGTGTGTCTTAAGAAAGAATATTTTACAGACTTATAAAAATAAGTAGATCTAGTAAAAAATCAGGGTTAGCAATTAAATTGAAAGATCGAATCGGAATTCAATTATAACTAAGCTTAAAATGCCAATTTTTTCGACAAATCAAAGGCAAGAAGGGAATTAATTGGGATATAAATGCATAGCTAACACAGCTGATTCTAGAGTTAGGTGTGATCCCTCCTATAGCTATATAGATATATACATAATATAATTGTCATGGTTAAGACTTACCGCGGTAGAAGAAACATGGTATCATCGAAGTGAACTTCTTCCTGGTTATCCAGATGTATTCCATTGGTCCGGTGATATTTTTGGGATAGAATTACTATCACTGCCACTATAACAATGACACTAATAAACAATGACTTGCAACTTTTGTAACACAACACATTTCTGAGACTTGGCCGGCAGCAGTCACTTCGTTCCGGGGATGTTAGAACCAGTTGGGAATCATATGTACAGATGTGCGAGATTTGTTTTGGAACAAATTTAAGAGCAAGCTATTTGAATGAAACTATGCAGTTGATCTTCTATATACTTTTACAAGTTTATAAATCGGAGCATGCCAAATCGGTGGACTATATACATACAAATAAATAGCTGACATAGGAACAATCGGACGATTTATAGAACTATGATCAAAAAATAACTATGACCTGTAATTAACTATGATCAGTAAACTTCTATGAACACTAAGTAACTATGAGCAGTAAGTAACTCTGCACAGTAAGTATCTATGACCAGTAAGTATCTTTGACCAGTAAGTAACTCTGAACAGTAAGTATGTATGATCAGTTACTAACTTTGAACACTAATAAACAATGACTTGCAACTTTTGTAACACAACACATTTCTGGTACTTGGCCGGCAGCAGTCACTTCGTTCCGCGGATGTTAGAACAACTTGGGAATCATAATTACAGATGTGCGAGATTTGTTTTGGAACAAATTTAAGAGCAAGCTATTTGAATGAAACTATGCAGTTCTATATACTTTTACAAGTTTATAAATCGGAGCATGCCAAATCGGTGGACTATATATATACATATATAGAGCTGACATAGGAACAATCGGACGATTTATGGAACTATGATCAGTAATTAACTATGACCAGTAATTAACTATGATCAGTAAGTCTCTATGAACATTAAGTAACTATGAGCAGTAATTAACTCTGAACAGTAAGTATCTATGACCAGTAATTATCTTTGACCAGTAAGTATCTATGATTAGTAAGTTTGTTTGATCAGTTACTAACTTTGAACACTAATAAACAATGACTTGCAACTTTTGTAACACAACATATTTCTGGTACTTGGCTGGCAGCAGTCACTTCGTTCTGGGGATGTTAGAACAAGTTGGGAATCATAATTACAGATGTGCGAGATTTGTTTTGGAACAAATTTCAGAGCAAGCTATTTGAATGAAACTATGCAGTTGATCTTCTATATACTTTTACAAGTTTATAAATCGGAGCATGCCAAGTCGGTGGACTATATATATACATATATATATATAGCTCATATAGGAACAATCGGACGATTTATAAAACTATGATCAAAAATTAACTAAGACCTGTAATTAACTATGATCAGAAAACTTCTATGAACATTAAGTAACTATGAGCAGTAAGTAACTCTGAACAGTAATTATCTATGACCAGTAATTATCTTTGACCAGTAATTATCTATGATCAGTAAGTATTTATGATCAGTTACTAACTTTGAACACTAATAAACAATGACTTGCAACTTTTGTAACACAACACATTTCTGGTACTTGGCCGGCAGCAGTCACTTCGTTCCGGGGATGTAAGAACAAGTTGGGAATCATATGTACAGACGTGCGAGATTTGTTTTGGAACAAATTTAAGAGCAACCTATTTGTAGTAAGTATGGACTTATTCTTCTATATAATTGTACAAGTATATATGTAAGTCGATGGACTATATATACAGGAACGATCGGTAAGGAAAAATTTATAACTTTTGCAGTTTTCAAGGGATTTTCATCAAATTTGATATGTAGCCATTATAATCTAGATTTTCAGCTTTATTTTAAGATAGAACTTTATCTATAAACACTACACGCCCTACTCTGGGTATCAGACAATGCCATATACCCTTTAAAATCTAGAAACACGGGGTACTAAATGGCAACCACATAATTGCATCCGCTGGTAGTTCAAATATGCAAACTAAAAATCTCACAATGAACTCACCACAGAGAAAGAAAAATGTTTATCTAAGAAAGTGTAGCTGCGTCGTATACGTAATATTGACAGTTTATGGCAATACAGATGTGTTGCCAAAACAGTAAACTTTCCACGAATGGAAATATCCAATTACCAGAAATATTTAAAAGGTTAACAAATCTAAATGTTAAGTTTGGAAAGTTAAAACTCAAACAAATCTAAATGTTAAGTTTGGAAAGTTAAAAATAAAAATATTTTCGAATTTTTCTTCAATTTAAACGATGTAACCCCTTATAAAATTTTCAAAAAAAATGTATAAATTTTTTTTGCTTAAACATAGGCAGATCGTCTAGGCTGTTGAGTCTGATTGAAAATATATGATTTATAGAGTCGGAAATGAGTCCTTCCTACGTTGCAAGCTTCTTACCTAAATTGTAATACCCTTTAGGGGTATAAAAACTTGGGGACTTTCCCTTGCAGATAAGACAAAGTACTGAAGTGACACTATTAAAATGTTAAAAACCTTATCTTATCCCATGGAAAGACAACAGACAGCGCAGGGAAACCACATACAATTATGAACTTTAGTTAATATATATATATAATTTATCGACTTTTCAAATTGCTAAATACAATAATAATATTTAATTATCATAGACTAACATACACAATGTAAATATATCTATGCATATATATTCTGATTTTTAAATATGTATATATACGTTTGTTTTATTATTGAATTTGCTTCTTCCCGTTGATTAGAACCGTCGATCGATAGGCGTTTGGAGCTTTACTCTCCTCTAAGTATGCTTCCAGTTGTTGACGCAGCAAAATATGATCGTTTCCAGGATAATGCTTTCCGATTGCGTGGCAATGCACAGTATTATAGTATTAGCGTAACTAGTTCTAAGTATTATCGTTAGTTCGCTTGTTTAGCTTTTGTTTCAATTTATCGTCAACGTTTCGAGATGCGTGAGTGTTTTCCTTGTTTTTGTTTGCTATAACTTTTTCGGCATTTTGGCTTAAATCAGGCAGGGATTAGGGCGGAGGTTCCCTAAGTAAATGGCATTCAAGGTTCCACAGAAAACGAATAGATAAAAGCGCAGGGTGTAAGAAGAAACCGAAGCGGAACAGAGTGTGCGCGTATATAAAAAGGGGCGAGGGGTAAATATTAGCAGGCAATGTCCGTGGTGACGCTCTTGATGCTCTCGGAACTGAAGTGCACGCAGCCGTATTTGCAGACCAGCGTCCACACATATGGAATGAAGAACTCCTCGGGAGCGTCCTCCTCGACGTATTTAAATTTAAGATCCGGGAATTTCTGCAAGTAAAAAAATATATAATTCTATAGTAAACAGCTTTTCTTGTTTTTCTTGGTTGATTTACCCTTAAGCGATCGCTGGACCACTGGCTGGCTCCCTTCGATATCACCTCGAGCACCTCGTTGACGCCCAGTTCGCCACGTTGCTCTTGCACACGTTGCAGCCGAGAGGAGAAGAAACCAACAACCTAGTTAAGAGAGAAAACTTATAAAAAGCCACGCAAAGAACACCATTTAAAAATCACAAATTACCATGTCGATATTCTGGATGACATCCTGGAAGGCGTGATGACTGCGGAAGCCCTCAAAGACGCTGCGCTTGTACAGGAGCGTGTACACCAGGTTGGGACAGTAGACCAGCTGATTGGTGAGGCAGGAGTTCAGGATTTCTAATACCATGCGCAGTACCTCCTCCAGTACGCTTAGATCCTGCAGCATATCTTCCGGCGTTGTAGACACATTGACGAACACCGCGCTGTCAGCCGGCTCCTTCAGCTGCGCATCCAGGCGCGTATGCTTTCGGGCCAGTGTTTCGAACAGCGAGACCAGTCGCTGTGCCACGTACGGATGGAGGGCGCGGAAATGGCCGGACATGTTGGCCAGCGCCGCCAGGCAATTGGTGTGCAAGTACTTGTCCCGCATCTTCAGCATGTTGTACTGTATGGTGCGGATGACAATCAGGATGAGGATGCCGCCCAGCGATATCTCTGATATGGTGCGCTCCGTGTACCAAGTGATGTTCTTAAGCATCTGTGTGGAATGGGCAAACGGATTGGTTATTTAGGTAATAAAAAGCAATATTTGGGGTACTCACTATCGTGTGGACGTTCTTGTTGAAGCCCTCGTCCTCGCTGAGGATGAGTAGAACGATGAGCGACATGTAAATGTGATGTGAGTTGCTATCGGGCGCGTTATACAGTGTCTGCAGAATGGGTATCACCAGCTGTTCCAAGTCCTGCTGTTGCATAACGAACCTATAAAAGCGCTCGTTACGATGGAGGAGCAGGTAAAGCAACAACGTTGCCTGGTCTATGGTCACGATTAGGCACAGCGTCTCGTACACCGCCGAAAAGTCGATCTGGAAGGATACAGCTCCCTGCTTCGGCGAGTCCTTGGAATCAGCGCAGCCAAAGAGACTCGCTCGGTACGCGTTCTCCTGCGCCGTGCAATGATTCGTCAGTATCAGGATCAGCAGAAGACTCTGGTTGGCCAGCGGATAGTGCGTGCGGAATTTCTGCGAAAGCTCACCTCCGCCGGCGGCTTGGCCTGACTTCAGCACGTCTGGCTGCTTGCGAAACGTGAAGATAGATAGTAGGGACTCGGCGATGCCAAAAACAAACGATCCGGCCGAGCTGGAACCGAACATGGTGTGGGGGACCTCTACCATCCGTGACACGAAGTGCAGCAGCGCCGACATTAGCACATTGGCGTGTTGGCACTTGAAGACGGTGCGGAACACGATCGACTTGTCCGTGGGCTGCTGGGCGAAAAGATGCACCGACAGCAGCGTGATCAGCGTGTTGACGGCCTCCAAGTGCAGGTGGTAGGTGAACTCTTTGACGGGAATTACCACAATTAGGTTGACCAAGGCATCGATAAAGGTCTCGAACTTGGCCCCGTCCACAATTACTGGAACCGGCGTCGCCGCCGTCTGTTCCGTGGCCTCGATAGCTATGCTCGCACTTTCAGGCGGCGTCTGCTGCTGCTCCTGGGCCGCCTGTAGTTGCTCTGGACTGGGCATCGCCTCGAAGTGCTGCAACAGCTGAAACTCGGAGCCCGTCTCGTTGATGTACTTGACCAGGCTTCTGATGATGAACAGCGCGTTGAACGTTTGCCAAACGTGCATGTTGCTCTCCTGGTCAGAAAGCGAGAGCAGCTCGCTGGTCTTCTCCAGGAACACTGTAACCAGGGACCCAAAGTTGCCCGTCTTCAGGTTGTTGCCGATGAACGACTGACACAGCGCCTCCAACCGGCTGTCCAGGTTCAACTGATCCTGGCTGCAAGGCAAGAAATCACAGTCGGATAAGCGTTGCTGACGTTGCCATAAACCAAGCCCACGGGGCTTGTGTTCGCTCACCTGTTCTCCGGCAGCACAATGTTATAGTTAAGGAGCCCGCTCCAGAAGGCCTCGTCATCATGCGCGATGTGCTGGCGGCCCACGAAGCGCTGAAGCCACTGGTTGGAAGCCAGGTCGGCCGTCCTGCTAACGTTGATGCCCATTCCGAAGGATCTGGGACAATTCCTGCGCGGAACACTCGGTTAACGTCTCGAAAACATGCAATTTTCCGTCATACGTGTACAGCGCCCGGCTGATGTCTCGATAAAGATATCGAATAGTTCGAAGCGTTTCCACTGGTCAACGGAAGATAAACATCGGTATCGAGATATCGATATAATTTAAATGGAATCATCGATGGTTAAAGATGAATGACTAAACAAATATAAGAAATTGTCGGAGCTAAGAACAAACGGTTAAATATTTACTCTTGTAAAACTTTAAATACGTATTTAATTATAATTAAATGTATTAACAAGTACAGTAGGTTACAAGTTCTTTATAATTTTGTAGTTTCTTAGAAAAAATATCGCTGATCGTAATTTTATGCGATAGGGCAATGCAGCCATCGCCCATCTCTAGGTGCAATCCAAAACAAAGAGGTTATTGCAGAAATAAACATAATTTTTGTGTTTTGTAAATGTTCTGGAAACAACTAGGCTTGTAAACACTTTTCTTGGAGATATACGTACATACTGGAAGTACTGACAACCCAAGGACGTCTGGCAGTCAAAGCCGAACGATAGAACGAACAGATGTAAGCATAAATAATTCCACCTTAGCTGAGAAAAAACAGAACGTTCATCTGGGCCCGATCCTGACCAGTTATTGTAAAACCATACAGTCGGCGCAATGGAATCGTCGTCGGTCTCCAAGACTGGGGACTTCTTCTACGGCTGGGATCTACTCTACAAGACAGTCCAGTCGGATGTCAACAAGAAACCGGACGTACTAATAGCCCTCGTCCACTTTCTGCTGACTAAACACTACAACTTTCGCTGCGTGGGCGTCGGTGACGATGTGAGTAGATGAGTAGATTATGTCGAAATAGATTTTTCATTGCAAAAACCGATTCATACATAGAAAACATTGCCCGAAGAGGAGGGAAGCGAGCTGCTCCCGGATAGCTGGAACGATGACGATACCAAGTACTCGCTGCGCTACGTGCATGACAAGCAGCTCTACCTGCTCCTGGGCCATATCACCGAGGAAGCCCTGCTGGTCAACATGATGGATATAAATACCAAGAAAGTTTCCAATATCTGTCTCACCCCGGACACTTTGGTGGTCGCCTTTAAGGGCAACATTAATGCTTTGATGCCAACCGCTTCGGAGATTGTGGACCGATATCGCAAGGAGCTGCTAGACCCGGTCTTTACGGGCAACTCGCGCGAGGTCACCACACAGACGACCATGAGTACAACTACTCCACGCGCAGATCCTTTACGCATTGGCGAGCCGAGACGTGGCGGGTAAGTTTCTACGCCTCAGGGCTTTATTTTACTCACTTCCCTAAAGTATGATACTCGATTTGAGAACAAGAGCTCGTCTTGAGCTTGACAATGATAAAGTGTAGCTTACTTTTAGGAAGCGATGAATGCATTACAGGGTTTTAATTAATTAAATCGACCCTTAGATCCTACACCCCTTACGGCTATGATCCTCGCCCTTTTGGCTTTCCGGACATTGGCCGCGGAGACCTGGATCCACTGGGTCGCGGTGGTCCTGGTAACTTGTTTAATTTCCCCTCGCGGCCAGATATGGGACCTGGGCCAGTGCCTCGCTTCGATCCGTTTAGTCCCCTCAACCCCAATACAGGCCGCGGACCAAATCCGGATCACATGCGTCCACCGAATTGGGACAATGATTATTTTATGTGATTAATCCCGGGAATGCCATGGAGAAATGGCTCTCGTCGAGCGATTTAAATCTTAAGTTAATAATAACACAATTGCTGGGAAAAACTGTTTTTTTTTGTTTTTGAATCTGTAGACAGATGATTAATTGATGGTTTTTGTTTTGAAAGATAATTTTATTACTTTTCTCAATACACAATATAGAATATTTTGATATAAAATAAAATTCAGCCAGTCCGACCAAATGGAAACCAATCAGGACTGTTCGAGTTTTCACACCACCAAACAAAATCCGTGAAAGTGAAAATCCGAACAGTCCTGTATTGTGATTCGACCGGAAACGGGCTGGCAAAGAAAAATTTACAAAAAAACTTAAAAGCTAACTGAACTCGTAATGGTAATGGCTATTTCTCTCATACAACTCGGGTACAACGGGGTAAACATGCAAGTGCATAATCTCAGAAACTGCTAGGGAAAGCGCGATATATTCTCTGTCTTCGTCGTTGTCGTACCTCCTAATTAATTAGAACGGTTTGCTGTTCGCTTAAGCTTAGGCCTAGCCTAATATTATTTTACCATAATATTTTGCTAAATTAATATAATGTAAATAATATTTCAAGCTGGTTGGTTGACTTAAATTAGCTCTGCAAGTGGTGTTTGTGCCTTGGCCGCTTAAAATCCGGCTAAAAGCCCGCCCCAAGTGCGCTGCGGTGCGGTGTGTTGTGATCGCCTCAGATCGACTCCAGCTCGGCTCAGTCCCATTCCCCGATGAACATGCGTGGTGTGGGCACGTAGCCGCGCGTTGGCAGCGGTAAATGGCGTCCGTAGATGTGATTGTAAGGTGATTCAACAAGCTCCGAGTCTACAAGAAGCATAGAGATATACAAAGTTACAAAGCGATTGCAAGGCAATCTTAGGGGGTATATTCGAATATGTGTGCGTATATGATAGTGAGAAGGGTCGATCGATCAGTAAGGATAAGTAACCTTTGGAGAGTTAAGCTTTAATAATTAATTTTATAAATAATTCTTGGGTATAGTTTTGAAGCTTTAAAATTGTTTTTAAACTCTGTTTATAATTCTGAACTTCTTTGTAGTATTTAACGTTTATTCATGTAGTTTTTTTAAATATTTAGTTCCTCGTTCACATCGTATTTTACCTAAATATATTCACGATAATTCCGATATAATTCATTTAATTAATTTTAGCTTTTCCAAAGATTACTTCCCTTTACCCTAGAGCTCAAAAGACGTCCTCTCTTTATCTGGATATGTACAAGTTTAGATTTTCGTGACTGTCCAAGGAGTCCAAGGTGCGCCGAGTTAGTAGGTTTCGTACAGTTTAGTGTGGTTCTGTTCACCGGGTAAGAGTAAGAAGAGGCAACCATTATGCGTTTGGCAGGTATATTGTATGTACAGCAACCGGATCCAATCCGACCCAAAAACGGGGGGCAGGGCAACCCAAATAAAAAAATACACAATAACTAATAGCGATGATGTCTGTGCCATATAACCTCGTTTCGATTTAGAGCAACCCCTTACGACTTCAATAGTCGAGTATTTGAATTTTCTTCAGGCTGAGGCTGCGCGGCTTGCGCGGCTTCAGGTAGCCATAAATGGACTCCATGTCGCTGATGTCAAGGCGGCTGGCACTGCGGCCGGCTCTGGTGGCGGCCGCCGCCGCTGTCGGAGGAGGAGGAGGCGAAGGCAGTCCGCCGCTGACCGGAGCATTGTTCGGTCCTGCTGGGCTGCCGGCCACATGTGTGGTGGTGGCCAATGTTGGGGACATTGTTGGGTTGCCACCGCCACCGCCACCGCCAGCGCCTTCTCCCCTCGATTTTCCTCCTCTTGCTGCGGATGCTGCTGCGACTGCTGTCGCTTTCGCTGCTGCCGTTGCTATACTTTTGTTTTTACTATTGAAATAATTTTTGCTTTTCAACATGTCGTCATTGTCTTTCGTGGCGTTCGTTAGCTGTCTTTTGTGCTGCTTGCTGATGTTGGTGGCATTGTCATATCTTTGTCTTTTGTCAGCGTTTTGAGCCTGCTCCTGTCGCTTGCCGCCGCGCCAACTGGGAGCTGGCAGCTGTGGCTGTGGCTGCGGCTGCGGCTGCAGCGGCTGCTGTTTGGTGCTCTGCATCCTAGCTCCCAAATTGAGCTTGCCACTGGGCCTGGGACGGTGTCCGTGTCCCCTGTCCGAGTCCGTGGAGCCGCGCACCCGGTCATAGATGTTGGCCGCCGAAGGCGCCTTCACCGCAATGCGCTTCCTGCCGCCGTACATGTATAGGGATCCCTCCTCGTTCGGTTGCTCAAAGAAGCTCTCGGTAGACTGCGACTTGTGTCGCAACACTGCCGGCGTCTGCAGTTGCCTTAGTTGGGCGCGGTCCACATATAGGTCCACCGTCTCCGTACCACGGCGTCGTCTCGGTTGATTGGTCAGACCCAGATCGTCGTCCAAGTCAAAGTCCAGGTCGAAGTCATCGTATTCGTAACAGTCATCGTATCGCTCATTAGCTGCAGGCTCCATCTCCAGCACCGAGACATCGCTCTCGCTGCACCACTTGGTCACAACCGCAGGTCGCTCCACCAGTTCCACCGGCTCCACCAGGCTACCGCTTAGCCGTTGGTGGCGTCGCAACTGCTGCTGGCTGAGACTCCGCTGGGGACGTGGCGGTGGCACTGCTCCACAGAGCGGAGCCAGCGCATAGCAGCTAACGCAGTTGCAGGACGAGGAGTTCTCCGCCGGCGGTGGGCGTCGTGTGGACAGGCGTCGCGACACCTGGTGACCCACCGAGTCCTCTAGATTGTCGTAATACGGCTGCTGCGACTGCTGGGCTCGGGAGTGCCTCTCGCATTGGTGGCCATGCCGTTGATGGTGGTGTCTGTGGTGTGGATGTGCGTGCGGAAACGGGTGCGGATGTGGATGCAAGTGCTGATTCTGCTGCGCCTGCTGCTGCTTTAGCAGGTGGCTGCGTGCTTTGTGAGCTGTGCTGTGTGTCTTGCCTGTGGCAGTGGCAGTGGCTGTTACTGTTAGGTCCGTCGGCAGTGACTGTGGTTGTTGTATCTGAATTGCGTTGGTGGTGCTGGGCCCACCCTGTTTATAAATACCTATGCCGCTCTCATAGCTGCGCGTCTGCCAGATCTGATGGTGCTGCTGCTGCTGATGATGCTGCGCCGCATGCGCAGCCGCCGCCGCGGCCATAAGTTGCTGCTGCTGATGCTGCTGAATGTGATGCGGATGCATGCCCGCCAGATGGTTGTGGATCATCGAGGTCTTCTTCTGGCTGAGCGTGCTCATGCCTCCGCCGCCGTTGCTGATGGTGTTCCCATTGCCATCGCGCTGATCCTTGGCGCTGGCTGGCTTTCCGGACTTGACAAAGTTCGGCACTCGAGCCCTCAGGCCGCAATAGTAGGGATCATCTGTGGAAACGGAGGATCAGGATTAAGAATGATGTACTCAAGAAGATGTTGGAACTTAAGTTCAAGTGGTTTTTATCCAAAAATGTCATTAAACTTGATGGTTATTCGGTGGCAGAGAATATCCAGAGATAAGATCAACTCACAAGGTTCTCAAACCAGTTTATTGACTTCTTATAAATGAGGTTACACCTTGATATACCTATCCTATACATTCATTCTGACCATCATCTCCCAAAAAGTGTCAGAGACTTAAGTCAAATCTCAACTGAATATCAGTGCCCCATAAATTGTCTGCTTAGCAGGAATTTGGGTCATCGAGATGGGTTCCAACTGTCTTTAGAACATAGAGTGAGTGAATGATATTGATCCCTTACCATATTTCTTGTTATCTTTGCCCTTGTCCGATTTGCCTCGCGACAGTTTGATGCGAGTTTCCAGATCAATGTCATCGTAATCCGGCTGAAGAGATAAGAGTGTAATAAAAAGAGGTGTTAGATGGAAAGTAGTTAGACCAGGGGATGGAATTATCATAAGTTTCCCCCCCCCCAAAAGGCAGCAGTTGCGCAAGGTGTGCCCCAGAGTGAGGCACTGGCTCTCCATGAGACACTGACTCGGTCGTTGGGCCCAATTGGCAATCGAGCAAGCCAAAGGCAGCTGAAATCCAGCTGAAAGGCAGCAACGGCAACGGCATTCCTCGCATATTAATTACACGCGATTCGTTTGCAGTTATTTGCGGCCAGTGGCTGCTGAAATTCGAATATTATTATTGGATTGAATTGAATGCAATGCCGATTGTTCAGTGAGGCTCAACGGCACAACGGCACAACGGCTCAGCGGATCGGTGGCTCAGTGGCTCTAAAATGTCTTCGCATTGGTGTTCCAGCGGGCAGGAGAGACCCATTTTGCATTTTGCAAGTGGTGGCCGCATTGCGCATGTGACCAAGCATGGGCAGTCAGACTAACTAGCTCCATGGAGCCCAACTGGACAGGTTGCCACACTTCTTCTCCGGCAGTGTGGCGTGTCTTACTCGTGTTTTAGCGCCGCCGAATTTGTTCCGACACTTTGCCAGCAAATGAAGCACTTGCCCAATCCCTCACACTTGGCTTGCTGCTCCAAAGTAAGGTGTATATGTGTGTGTAGGAGTGGTGTAAACAAAATGAAACATTAAACCTATGTGTCGCAGGTTTAATCTTTAAACTTTTACGAAGATCATTTGACTTTAGCCAAGTTAAAACTCCTAATATCGTAGTAAATCTATTACTTTGCTGAGATATTATATATATAACATTACCTTTGGAATCAGATCATGTGAATAGACATTATCCCTTGGCGGTAGCTTTGGAGGCTTCTCACTGCGCTTATGGGCCAGTTGTTGCGTCTGTAGAAGCAGCTGTTCCCGCGTGGCAGCCACATGTCCGCCTCCATTTCCATTCATGTGCTTGCCCAGCTGCTGCTGAGGATGCAGTTGGGCCTGGTGGCCACTGCCAAAGCCAGAGCTGCCAGAACTGCCACCGCTGCCATTGCCCGCCACGCTGTAGGGATCCTCGTCGGGAATCGGAATACGCGGGCGGTTCTTGATGTCCACAATGGGACGTTGCACTGCATTTTGAGAAACGAATATCCAATTAGTAACAAAACTAAACTATTTTGGGGGTAATTTGATTTAAAAGTCTTGAGAGATTAATCCCACCTGGCGGCAGTTTGGTCTTCAGCATATCCATGGCCACCACATTGACAATGAGCACCCATATGGGGCACTCCAAGACATCGTTCTCCGACTTGACAAACGCCACCGTCGAGAGGCACTGCGTCTCCAATCGCCGGCGATCCGGATAGGCACGCTGCAGCTCGCGGTTCACATTCGATTGGAACTTCTTCATGTCGAAGAGCTAACGGTGGAGAGAACAATGTAAAGTACTTATTAGCATTTTGGAATGGATGTGATTGTGGATGTGAATGTGGGCTATAGATCTCTTGGTTCACCCACTCACCTTGACTATTTTTTCGGATTCGAGCGCCTGATTGGGTAGCTTTAAGATCTCGGCACCGATGGAGGTCTCCTCGTTGGGACTGCTGGCGGTGCTCTTCACATAGACATTGCTCTTGGCGTACCGCCGGACGAGTATGTTGCCAGCATCGTCCATCTTGATTTTGACACCCTTTTAGAAAGAGAAATATTAGAATAAATAAAGTAAGATGTAAATTCAGATGTCTTCTGCGAAATATCTTTCTTTTCAAGAGCTGAAATCAGCTACAGACCAAGATTTAATTAAAGTTTTTGATTTTTATATGTACACATTAGAGAAAAGCTTGAAGTGGCGCTTAATCTTCACACCATCTCCTCCTGCTAATGGAGATTTCTCGTCAATTTTCGGGGTTTATTGTCCAAGCTAATTAAACCGTTGTCGCTTTGATTGTCCCATAAATTCGAACCCGTGAAACTTACCTGCCCGATGACGCGCTTCAGCTCGTCCGTCTTCCGGTCCCTCATTGGATTGTCGAAGCCGCACAGCCCAATTCTGCAAAACAAAGTGGAATGGTGGCGTTGGGAAATCATTACGGATTATTCAGTCATAATGAGCATTTTATTAATTGCAAATCAATCAGCTGCCGCATTATAGGATCGAGCAACCAGCAAAATCGAAATGTATTGCCAAAAAAACGTTGCCACTTGGCGCGGCGCCGAGATCCGTTCACTTTCTGGAATCGAGGTTGCCGCCGTGAGTCACTTCTACACATTTCTTGGCCCCCTTTTGCCGCATTTTGTTACACTAAACGTTTGACAAAACATTTATGCCATGGGTCTGGGTCTTGGCTTGGTCTATGGGCTTTGGTCTCTGTTCAATCGTTTGGCTCAAATGAGCACTGACAGTGATTTATGCCACATGCGGCAGCTGCAGCCCCAAAAAAGTTTATTAAATAAACATGTCATATTTCGGCGCCAAGGCCTTAATTTTTCATGTAATTGTTTAACCAGAGTGCTGAGTCATTAGTGTGTAAGAATTAAGCTAAGGTACTAGATATTGAGTGGAGTTTTATATAAGAGAATAAAGATTTCATTTGGATAATAAAATATAACTATATCGATGGAAATGTTTCAAATTGAACTGAAAATTCTGTAACCATGTAGGGTGTTATAATTTCAGTCAGAAGCTTGTAAAGTTGTGAAAAAGTCATTTGCGACCCTATAAACCATATAAATTCTTGATCAGCATCAAAAGCTGAGTAAATCTAGCCATGTTTTGAGAAAATTTTTTTTTTTTTAATTTTTAAAAATTTGATAAGGGGTTACTTCGTTAAAATTGTCAAAAAAGTTGATTTTTATAGATTTTAAATATAGTATGCAGATTTATTAACCTAATCAAAACTAACAAAAGACAGCTTTCCGATTTGAAATTAATGTTTTTTTGACTAAGTTATGAGTTTTCTTAACTTTGGTTTGGCGAAAAAAATTTGCATTTGAAGCTTAGTTATAATCGAATTCCGATTCGATCTTATAATTCATTTGCTAAGCCTGCTTTTTAACCAGATCTACTTATCTTTATAAATCTGTAAACTATTCTCCCCCAAGACATACATGGCGTATACTTAATTTAAGTGTTTTCGCGTTAAGTATACGCCGTGTTTGCTATATTTTTTTAAATCAGAAACTATTTTTAAACCCTTCCTGGGTATTATAATTTCAGTCAGAAGCTTGTAACGCTATGAAGGAATCATTCTTGATCAGCATAAACATCCGATTCTTTTTAGATAGCTCCGGAAGAAACAATTTTTTTTTAAATTATTTTCCAAATTTTATAGGGCTTACATCGTTAAAATTGTAAAAAAAAATTGAACAAATTTTTAATTTTATTAAATTTTAAACTGAGTATGCAGATTTATTAACCTAAGAAAAACTTATATGGGAACGCTTTCCTAATGAAAATTAATGCTTTTTTGGCTTAGTTATGAGTTTTTAAAATCTGATTTGCAAGGCTTTATGGATTTCGGCAACCCAAACTTTGGATCCTTTCTTTGACTTTAACTAATTCTTAATACTTTAAAGACCAACCAATTATAGTTCTTATTTTTATTAAAAATACCTCTTTCATAAAAGGAAACCCTATTAATCAACCAATTATCTTAAATTTCTTGCGATTCAAATTACCTCACTCAATCTTTACAGTGATTAGTAATCAGGATAAGGACACACACATTTTTCATTTCCCAAAAAAGGTTTTATAGCCTAAGCTAATAATAAATCTGACTATATAAAGTTGGGCTTAAACAAGCCACTGGGACTGCAGCGGCTCTGCACCTTAACTGAATGATAAATGTTTGATTTTTTTTTTTTTTTTTAGTTTGTTTCACTTTTGTTTCTTGCCTTCACTCTCGGTTGTTTTGATTTTTTGGTTTGGTTTTTCCTTCGCTGCTAAGGTCGCCGAAAATGTCGGCAGAAATGCTAACAAGAAGCGGCAAGAGGAAGCCGCAGCCAAGCCAAGACAATGAAGCCAAGCTAATTGTAATTGTCGTTTGCATAAAAGGCCACGGCAAGAAGCTGCTGCAGCGAAGAAGATGATACACTCGAAAAAGAATTTAGTAAAAGAAGCAGTGATTTATAACCCATATAAGACTACAATTTCTAGAAGTAAATCGTAGATTCATTTCCCGTTCATTTACTAAATTTTAAGACATTGCAGCTTGGTTTGAGGTGTGGTTACTTGAGTATTTTATTTCCCTATAAATTTTATTTTAAATAGAATTTAAAAAACCAATATTTTCTCCAAGTGTATTTGCTATTTGCTGGCAGCTTTTCGTTATCTGTGCTGCTCCTGTCCGATGCAGCAGCCGATTTCCCCTGCCCAGCGCTCACCTGACGCCGCTCTGTCACTATTATGTTTTATGTTAATTTGTATAATGAAGCTCTGCCGGCAGCGAGAATCAGAACAACAGGCAGCACTGGCTAGTACCTTCTACTAACTATGAAGAGCCACTGCCAAACAATCGCCAGCCGTTAGCATCGCTTTGGCATTTGGCCATGTGCTTCAGTTCTGCGCGTAACGTCTGCCGCTCTGGCGCTGATTTATTGGCTAAATGCTTGTAAAAACCGTTGAAATGTGTGTCAAAGTTTTCCATGAAATGAAATCGACATGGACGGGGGCTGATGTGTGGCTCTCAAGGTTGTTGCCGCTGGCAGCCGAAAGCGGATTTGCAGTTCTTTGTTCGGTAAATGCTTCGTTAAATTCGAGCCATCAAAAAGCGAAATGTTATTAAAAGGCTGAATGCCAGCAGCTGGGACCTGTTGGGTGGCACGCAGAGCCAAGAGGTGAAGTTTCCTTTATTGGTTTTTGCTATTAAGGTCATATGGAAGGGTTCTTGGTCTCTATTAAGTTCTTATTGTGATTTAAAAGAGTATACCCCCCTGAAATAACCTTATAAAGTACCCTTAACTAGCCAACTCTGTAGCTCTATCGATTCAAGTTATTTAACTTAAATCAAGAATAAACCAAGTGCCCAACCCACTGACAGCTTGAAACATACTTATTCAGAGCATGTCTTGTGCACATTCACTTTGCTTGTGGCCAGCATTATCGCACTTTTGCATGATATCTATATATACATATATATACCATATAGTGTAGCGGTTGCAAGGTCGTCTGGTCTCAGGACTGGACTCGGCCTGACACGCCTAAATGAGCTGGAAATGCGAAAGGCATTGGGGGCCCAGCAACCAGAAAGCGAGAGTCGATCCAACCAACTCGCTCCGCTTGACAAACTGGAATCTGCGGCAATTTTGGAGTTCAAGTTAAACGTGTGCAGTGGGTCAGTTCGGGCGATGTTGCACTTGCGAGGACGAGTCCGGGGCTTCTTCGAGGAAGCCATCGCAAGGCAGGCATCATCAACAGTTGCATCCATACAAAAAAATAAAAATAAGTAACTAAAAAAGTTGCAGTTAACGGCAACTGGTTTCGGAACGGTGGTTGGGAGCAACTTTTGACCTGCGTCCGTCCACTGGTTAAGGCAAGGCAAAAAAAAAAGGCACTATGTGCGACCGGTTCAGTTTAAAAATACCATAGCCAAGATATATATATATATATATATATATATACAGGGTATATATTTTATTGGCTTTAGTAAAAGTTGCCAGGCAAAAGACTTAAGAAACGAACGCAGAGACAAAAGACTTAGGAAACGAACTTGTTTGGCTTGATTTGGCTCTAATTAGATTATGGCTAATTATAGGCAGCATTTCCCGCTCCAGTTTTTGGGGTCGCACCTTAAATCGCGCCTCGAAGGCCGCCGCAGCCATTGTTCTTTTGCCCTGACAAATGTGGCACGTGTGCAGCGGCAGGCAGCAGCAGCAGCAGCAGCAACAATGACAGTGTGGCTTTTGCTTTTGCAACATAGGCACTACTGCGGTTACTCAGCATCTAAAAGGCACAGCAGGGCACCCTGAAAAAAGCCTAAACACAAAAAATGTGTCTTTTGTCTGGGGCCAAGCGAAATTGCGTTCGAAAATAATAAAACTGCTCGCAAATCTCAACCTTGGTGCGACCCGCCTTAGTTTTTTCCGCACGAAACAGGCAGCAGCAACAACTACACCGTGTATGTGTTGCAATCTAGAGCGCAGCTTGATATTATAATTTGATTTCCATTTCATTTGTTCCCAGCAACATGCAAATTCGATTGGCAACGCCCACGCAACAAAGTGTTTCGCAAAACCTAAACTCCAAACGGCAAACTGTCATAAAAGCTGCCAAAAAAACTAAGTTAAACTATATTGGCGCCATTTCAATTGACTCCCCAGGGGGGGAAGGCGGTGTAATTTCAAATTGGCCCAAGGATTGGCCATTAATTAAACACTCGCTTGTTCGAATTCAAAGTGTCTCGGAGATCATTGATCGCCGCTCGCAAAACTTCGGCTCATTGTTTCTGCTCAGGTGTGCGTGTGGGGTCCTCCTCGAGAGTGTTGCGCCCACACCAGCCACTATTAGCAACACTCGCAGCATCAACAACTAAGCAACATGAGCGTCAGTCTAATTAATTAATTTACATGCAGCCAGCCGACTCCACAAATGGAAATTTGTCTAAGCATTGCATGCAACTCACAAAAAATGGGACTTAACCTATGCGGGTAAGATCGATGGGTGAATGCTCTGAATCGAAATAAAAGTTAACTTGAATAGCTATAACACTAAAGATATAAATTAAGTTAAATAAACAGAATAATTATGTTTATTGAGCTTACATTTAAGTATTTTCTATAGAAAAGGAAAGGAAAATTGCTTAAGCATTGGAAGCATTAAACAAATGTATTTTACTGCCGAAAAACTAAATGAAATAACTAGAAAAATTCAAGAATTACAAACTTTACCATGATTTAATGCTATATTCATGAGCCTTACAAGAAACAAGCTAACTCAAATCTTTAGTAAAACCCCTCTGACTGCCTTAGATTTATGTTTATTTTTATTTATTGTCATGCAGTTAATTGAAAATCACCTAAACTGGTCTTAGCTGGTAAAACTAATGCCTTTGCATATAGAAAATAATGGACTAAAGCTAAAGTGAGTCAGGCCTGTCAGAAGGCAACCAAAAATTTATAGTTATTGTTAGAGTTAGAGTTCGCCTATCGGTGTTCGCATCGCAGCTGCCAGCTCCATATATTGCATTTGCATACTGGCCAAGATTTCCACGGAAAAGCGTTGCGTGTGAAATGGCTTTTCAGTATGCACGTACGGGGTATGCGATGATGTATCCGATTCAAATGGAATACGGCTTTGGCTGGGAGATAGCAGCGGCTAACAAGCGCTGACAGCGGCTAATTAAACAAACAAGCTGCTGCCGGCCCTAGACGGTGACGGTTACAGAGCCATGGCGATAAAAAAAGGCCAGCAAAAAGGCTAGCAAGACAATGGCAATGACAACTACAAGGGCCTAGGGACCACACACACACTCAGACATTCAGCATAAGCCAGGAGGTTACATGGCCATAAATTATCTTTGCCATGGTAAGTGGTGTGGTGCATGTTTGAAGTCGGCGGCAATTGGCAATTGATTAACTTGACACTCTCGGCATGCAAAGTCAGTTTTCCAAAGCCTTCCCCCCCCCCCCAAAGCCTCAGTTTTCCTTAGTTTTCCCCGATTGTACTTAACCCGCAGTTGACATAAACAAGTAGTTGTCCGGGAAAGCGGGTAAAGAGATGCCATGACAAGAGCAATTTGCATGGCCAATCTGTGATGACCTCGTCACGAACGAAAACGAATTGAATGAATTGAATGACTTTCGTTATTATTTTCAATTTCATTTGTTTTCCACTCCATCTCTCTCTTTTTTGCCATCTTCATTGTCTTTGGCCCCTCGGCAATTTATTTGTATTTTCGCCGTTGACATTTCGCTGGCAGCAACTTTATTTGTGGCCATTTACAAAAGGAAGCCGCCGCTTGCCGTGATCTCCTCCTGCACTTGATGCCCTTTTTGGGCCACAGCCTCCTCAATTCGTGGCCCTGGGTTTTCAATTGATATATTCCGATATTTGTACTGAATAATCAGCACATGCCGGCATCGTACTTAGCCTAATGCATTATGCATAGATCCAAACCATTGAATTGCTCGGAAAACTTCTTGACATTTCGGGGCGAATCGCCGAAATTGCCACAGCAATTGAGCGTAAAGCGTAAAGCATTTGGCATTTGCCAATTTCTGGCACGCAACAGCAATATTTTTGAGGCGGAATATGTTAATTAGGCCCTCATTCGCTGCAATTGCAGATACCAAGAACCGTTCGAGAGACCTCCAAAAAAAAAAACACAAGACACGAAAAAATAAAAAACCCAAGCCGAATTCTTGACTCAAATTGCTTTGGCAAAACGGAAATCGCTCATTTCATAGAAATAAGCGAACGAGGAGTACCGAGCAATTATTAAAGCATTTTCACTCGCTTTTCGGCAGCAGAGTCTGTTCTTTTTTTCTTTTTTCGTTACCTGACCCGCAGCTTTTCACATGCCACAAATTGTTTCCCCCGCGCGGTAAGGTCAGCGCATTTTGCAAGGTTCTCCAAGGTTCTCCTCCACTTACAGGCCTCTTGCGTAGCGAAGTTCAGCGGGGGAATTAAATTTTAATGGGATGCCCATCAATTTGATGGGCGTTTCATTCATTGCCCATTCGAGAGCACATCAGCAGGCATTTATTATTACAGCAAAAAAGGCCAAGACTTTAGTGAAGGTTACAAGCATTTGCCTCACTCGCATCGAAGCTGGTAATACACTTGTCAGGGGAAGGCAGTGTAGTATATATATTATACAAAGGGAATACTCTTAAGGTTGTCTTTGGTGAAAAAGTTAAAACCCTCTTAAAATCAATTCTTCTTAAATCAAAATAAATCTTTCTATAACTCCAAGTAGCCATAAACAAACAGTCCATCATAAAGCTAAAACCCTCAGTGATTTATCATCTGCCAAGTAAGAAAGAGTGAAGCTCCTGCTGGGGGGATTTTCTTTGCCAGTGGGTCAAGGCCATATCATTTTGCCAGTGCTCATAGTCGAACATACATTAATATTTATGCTTTTTTTTTGTTGGTGTCTCATTTTGTTGTGCTTTGTTTTAGCAAAGTTCAAAGGCACTTTGTTTGCCCGTGTTTAATGTGTTTTGCTGGGCTTTTGCTGCCTCAGCGCCACTCTGTTTGTTTATTTGCCTTTTGCTGAGCAAGTAGTTACCGGTAATTATGGGTGGCCAAGGGTTGGTTCAAGGGATTGGGATGACGACTTACCGCATGCCGTCGAAGCCATCATCGGATCCGTTAATGGTCAGCACCGGAGCACGTGCATATGCCTTTGCCACGCGCCGATTCCGCTCGAAGACGATCACTTTGGCCCAGATCTCATCGTCGATTTGGGTCCATTTGTCCAGCACTTCCTGAATATGTTCCTGAAAGATGGGAAAAGAGAGTTTATTAGAATTAAATTTAAATGGTTTCAAGTTTGGAAGATACGAAAACATAACTATATTTATACCATTTCAGGGTATTCCAATTTTAGTCAGAAGCTTGTAAATATGTGAAGAAGTCATTTCCGACCCTATGTTTCATAAATATTCTTGATCAGTATCAAAAACTTATTCTAAGGAGCTATCTCCAAAAGAAATTTTTTTTTTTTTAATTTTTTGAAAATTTTATAAGGGGTTACATCGTTAAATTTAACAAAAAATTGACCAAAAATTTAATATTAAATGGAGTATGCAAATTTATTACCCTAATCAAAACTAACATAGAAAAGCTTTCCGATTTGAAATTAATGCTTTTTTGACTTAGTTATGAGTTTTTTAAACTTTGATTTGTCGAAAAAATTGGCATTTAAAATTTGCTTAGTTATGATCGATTTCCGATTCGATCTTATAATTTAATTGCTCACCCTGATTTTTGACTAGATCTAGTTATTTTTATAAATCTGTAAACTATTCTTTCTTAAGACACACATGGCGTATACTTAATTTTAGTGTTTTCACATTAAGTATACGCCATGTATGCTAGAGTTATCTTAGTTCAAAGAATATTTTTATACTCTTGCAGGGTATTATAATTTTAGTCAGAAGCTTGTAACTTGTGAAGCAGTCATTTCCGACCCTATGTTTTATATATATTCTTGATCAGTATCAAAAACTGATTCTAAGGAGCTATCTCCAAAAAAAATTTTTTTTTTCAATTTTTTGAAAATCTTATAAGGGGTTGTTACATCGTTAAAATTGTAAAAAATTGATAAAATTTTGATTTTCTAAAATATTAAATTTAGTATGCAGATTTTTTAACCTTAAAAAAACTAACATAGGCAAGCTTTCGGAATTGAAATTAAGGATTTTTTGACGAATATCGAATATTTCCGATTTGGTCCAAGCGTATATAAGCTTCGGCTTCCCAAATTGAGTTTCTGTTCTTGTTTTAAATGAAAGTTATATAGATTTCCGATCGGTGATCCTATCATTAGCAGTTGCCTAACTAACCTAACGATCCTTTCCAAACCCCATTAAGTCGGGCACAAAAATGTGCAGAAATTCGCCGAAAATCAATCGATTTGATCCTATGAGATTCGTAACTTGTTTTGGGGGCATCTGGAAAAAGGCGAAAGAAAAACATAACGACTGAACCACGGCTAATGCCAGCAATTTTCACTTTCCATCGTGATCACTCTCCAAGTCGACCAAGTCTAAGTCCATGTCTGTATCTCGTTTTCTGTGTGTGTTTGTGCCAAAGTGAACGGCCTTGTTGGGCGCTTGCTTGCGTTTTAAGTTTTTTATTTTATTTTGTATCTGTTTTATTTTTTCACTCATTTTACTTTTACTTATTTCTGTTGGTGCTTTTTGTGGCCATTACAAGCGTCAGTCTGTGTTTGCGTTCGGAGCCTGTGTGCTTGTGCTGTGTCTTGCAGTTTGTTAAATAAAAGTTAAAATCAAATCGGAGCAAATGCTGACACGAACACAGAGCTCACAGCCCATAGAAAGACCAGGCCTTAGCCCGCGACTCGTGGTGCAGTAAGACATATAAAATTATAGACAACGATATCTCGCATTTGTGCTCTGCTCTGCTTGAAGTCTCTTTTATGGCCCCAACACAATATGCACTGCATAAAGCTGTGTGCTTGGATATTTGAAGTGCTGCAAGGCTTTTTGATTGCAACTCGCCCTGCTCTGCCTCGCAGCTTGCGTCATGCCCAAGTGCACTCTGAAAATATTTTACATTTCTGACTTATAAAAACCGGCTTGCACTAAGTGCCAAACATATGCGATTTTAGTAACTGAATTCCAGGGTTATTAATCGATTACCAAGACAGCATTTTAATAGGGGAGTTATGTATTAAAAAGTAAGGGAGAAGCTAGGAGATGCTTGGTAAAAATGGTTGTACTTTTAAAAGTACAAAAGGTCTTTGCTTGTACTATCTCTTAAGGGAATCCCTACATTATTATTCTTTTTTTTAGGGAAAATATATACTTTTTGCTACTTTTTAATACTTAATCTCAACATTATCTGTATGAGGGAGCACCTTAACTTCTAATATAGACTGGAAATTGTAGAGGCAACATATATTTATAGCTTGCAGTTTGCTTGCTTATAAATCAAATTAAAATCCTCTTGGCATTGTTTTTCTTTATGACCTCAGTTCAGTTTACACTGCCGAAACGTAGTGTATGCTTCCTTGCATACATACACATATGAATATTCAAAGAAAACCACCAAAAACTCAACAGCTGGGCCATTTTCCCCTTCTTGAGCACCGTTGTGCTGGCTCAATTAACCCGAACAAAGAACGTCATAAACAAAGCCATTAGCCCAGTAACCAACATGCCCACAATTTCAGCCACTTTTTTTGTTTTTGGGTTATAATAAAAATAAGAAATATGAAAAATACAACAATTACAAAAAAACTACAAGAAATATGAACAACAAAGAGCAAGCAGGCATCAAAAATGTTGGCTTAACTTTTGGTTTTTGGCCACAATTCTACCAGCGATTTTGGGCAAAACTCGTCTAGGCAGCAGCTCACAGAGCTCACTCATTCAAAATCAGCATCAGAGGCAGCCTCATGATCAGGCAGGCAGGCAGGCACACACATTAAAAATGCAAATAAATCATGTAGTAAAACTTGTTAACCTTTTCAGATGCTCTGCCTTTGCGTTTGCGCACTCGCGGGCTTTGTGAGAGATCGAGAGTCTGGGAGTTGGAAGCACTTTTGATTTCATTCCAAATGTTGGAGAGCCAAGCGTATTCGGATTCTTTGGGCAGATTCACTTCAGGTTTCAGTTGGCCGGCAGAAGAATCTTGTAGGCTCAAGTGTCGACAAACTGGTTACAACTTGTTGTGGCTGCTTCCCATCTCATATTTCTAGGCCGTGCAGAGACGACCTCAAAATGCCGAAGTTCACCGTGTTTAAGTTGGGTTTTGGTTTCTTAATTCGGTGGTTTCTGCAGCTAACTTTTAATTAGTCCCCGAGTTGCAACAGAAGTTACGAGCAGTGGCAGCCACACCACAAGCGCGTGTTCTCCCCGGCGTATACGTAATCTGATTTGTGCATGGAAATTAGCTCACAATTCGAACGAGTTTCGGAACGGGTTTTGTGAAGTAGCCATTAGCATATGAACAACATTAAATCAGAAACATGAAATATACGGATCTTGGATTGGTGTTTTTTGGCCACAAAAATGCGACCCAGACGGTCGTGTGACGTCAGAGAAACCGCAGTTCTGTGGGCGCAATTAAAGTCTATTATTCTGTTGCAAGATATCCCCCTAATGGAGCTTGCAACACGTGCACCTCGCCGAAGATGTGCGGCACAGAATCATCTGCAGCTCTGCGCTTTTTCGTGTAAAATGTTGTTGAACTTTTGCAGTCACGATTCCGGGCCGAGCTCCACTTCACTTTACTACCCAAGGAACAAACGCTGCAACAGATGCTCCCAACGCTCAGAGTTGACATTTAATAAAATGATTTTTATTTGGGATCCGGCGGCGTCGGCGGCGGCGAGTCGCTTTGTGTCTGCCAAGACTAATAGATACAATCGCCGCGAATTATTACGGTCTTGATAAGTCCAACTTGTGACAGGTTGCAGCAGCAGCAGCGTCACACAGATGTCCAAAGTTCATTGATATGTTCATTTTCAATTTGTTTGGCTAACCCAGATCGAATGCTCCCCTTCCCCAAGAGCCTAGGCATTTTATAATTTATGCAAATTTCATGCTCACATAGCTGAGTTTTCAATGGGCCTCACATACTATATGATGATGATAATAATAATAGCCCAGGGCACAGCATACAGCATACAGCTCTTCCGCCAAATGGTAAATCAATCAAGATGTGAGCAGGAAATTCAATTGATCCTAGACATTGATGAAGTGGTAGCAATGCAGCGAGTAAAAAAAGGGGAAAATTTCCATTGAATTTGTCGTATAATTTTTGGGCTTACACACACTCCCTAAGATGTGTGTGTCTGTCTCGTTTTAGTGGTTTTTCCTGCTTATTTCGCGCCAACGCCAAATCCTGTTGCTCGGGCCGGGCCAAAAGCGAAACCGAAACCAGGTGAACGGGTGCCAAAACAGCCGTTTGCAAGAGACAAAAATAAATAAGAAAAACCAATCCCGGGGAGAAGGAAAACAAAGGAAAGAGCGATAGAAGGCTGGAGAGGAAAAGCCTGTGCTGTGTGTGTGAGTGTGTGCATGGAAGTGGAAAGAAAAGCGAAAACCAGCCAGCAAAACTTTCATTTTCACGAAAAGCGACTGTGAAAAGTTGTCGTTTTCATTTGACTCGCTTTTCCGTTGCGCCAATATTCTAGTTCGATGCATGCAAGTTCGTTGCCTAAGTCTTTTGTTTTGATGTCAATTTTTTGTTGCTAGCATTTTGCTATAGTTGCTCTCCATTCCGTTCCCAGATAATAAATTTGTAAACAATATTGAAAATAGCACAACGGCAGCCACATAGAGCAGCAGCAAACAACTGAAATTGCCCAATAAGCGCCCCCAGCAGCCAAACAAGTCGAAATCAAAAGGGCTAGAAGAAAAAAAAACCGAGGGAGATACAATTCCCCGACCTCCTCAAACGACAAACGACAAAAGGAAAATTCAGACATAATTTGTTGCCGTTTCCATCATGGGAAATACAGTTTTTTTTTTTTTCTGTGGACGCCTTTGTGTGAAGCCCAGACTAAACGGAATTATATAGATGCCACGCTCACGCTAATTGCAACATACCCAAAGACGGAAAGAGAGACTTGTTGTTGCTGCCACTGCTGCTGTTGCACGCTTTTCACTTTGGGCGAGGCCCTTGAATCGCTGAATCGCTGATGTGAACACAATTTATGCAAATCTCCATTAGAAATAAGGCATCAATTTAATGGCCAACGTTTGATGGCTCTTTCTTGGCCGCCTGTGGCGGCCGAATGGGCTGCAGTTAACCCAGTTGTGTGTGTGTGTGTGGGCAGCTTGCCAAAAATGAATTAAAATGGTCAAGAGACTTGGGTAACATGGCTTTTAAAAGTTCGAAAATAAAGCTAACAGATTTTTGAAGCTTAAGGAAATCAAAGCAATCAAAGCAATCCCTAAAATAGATAAATACATAACAAATGTAAAACTAATTACGATACATATTTGTGTACATTCTAAAAGGCCTAAGCTGCTATAAAATATTTGAATATTTAAAATGCTTAAACTTCTCTTAAAACTTTTATTAACATTTCCCCTTAAACTATTTTCACCTAAAATATAGCCTCTAGACTTTTCCTTACAGTGTTTTAACTGGCACACCAATGTGTGTACTTAAGTATACCCAAAACCAACCATACCCAAAAAAAAAAAACTAACCGCTCCACACAGTTCAAAGGTTAAAATTACCCTAAAACTACAGTTAAAAGGACTCGCAGGCCAACGCAGCTGACTTGCATTATATTTTACGTCTAAAAAAGCAAAAAACCTATAAAAACTCATACACACCCAACCGAAACTGTTAGATATTTGGCTCGCACCAGCACGCCTTTATAAAAAGCCAAAAACCAAAAGGGTTGGCAGCATCTTCAATGGAATTCCCACACATAAACAAGGCGCATATGTATTATATACTATGCTATATAGTATATTGTATTGTAATCGAAGATGGGCTAGCGAAATCCGATCGAAACGAGCCACAGGCAGCGAAGAGCTCGTGCTGGGCTTGTCCAAACATTAGGGTAACCCATAACGCTTTTATGGCCTAGTGCTTGCTGCCATTACTGCCTTTTTGGCCATTGGCACGGCGTATGGCGTACGCTTTTGGCCCTTGTCTCTACTGCTTTTTGTTTTGTTTATTTTTTAGTGGCTAGTAGTTGGGCCCCTTAGGCAAATTAAAAATGCACAACGCAATGCGATGGCCTAACGGTAATTAATGCAATTGGTCAATACAACAAACACCAGAAACAAAAAAAAAAAACCTAAAACCTAAAACCTAAAAAACAAAAGCCAAAGCCTCGGCGTTAGTGCGTCTCATGCTGACCTCAATGCGGTGGACTCCACACACCGCACGTGCTGAGAATGAGCGACAGGAAAATGGCCACAAATCATAGAAGACGAGAGCCAGGGGAAGTCGGAGGAGTCTCAGAAGAAGTCGGAGAAGTCTGAAAAGTCTGAGAAGTCTGAGAAGCCTCAAGCCTCGAGCGGAAGTCAGCAGGCGATGGTCGATGGGCCAGGGCCGTCGGTTCTCCACTTTGCCAGCTCTCTATTCAGCTGCAGTTTATGTTTCAGTTAAAAAATCATTTATCTAAACTAATTAATCAAGTTATTAAGATATTAGTTAAGTAATTCGATTTTAATATGAGCATTAATATGATTTGTGGCCATAAGGAGGGTATTTTTTTCTTGGTTTGATACTAACCACAAAGATTATAAAGGTATTATAGTTAATAATTGCTCATAATGGTACAACAATTATAAGTTATTAATCAAGTAGAAGTTAGTGTAGCCAACTTACTTAAAATAATGAGTTATTTATGAGATCTTTAATCAGATCTTTCCTATTTACGAGATGTTAAAGCAAAGTACTTTGGCTTAAAGATACTAATTTCAAGTAGTTTAAACGGAAACAATGAATCATTACTCTTCAAGTAAAGTTATTTATATCATATTATTACCTAGAACTTCTTGTAGCTTAGACTCACCTTGTATAGTTTATCCTTCTGATACCAGACATCCTCCTCCTCCTCCTGCTGGGTAAATGTCTGGTCAAGATTCAGATCGTCGCGGGAACGTGATAGAATTTTTCGGCGTGACACCATCTTGTGTGCTGTTCTCTGGGGTCTCTGTCCTCTGCAAAAAAATCCATTGAGATGTGTGAATATTCGCGTTAATAAACCAAATACTTAATATTACAGATACATATATATATATACAGATGGTATATATTCAGGGAGATCTGAGGCCGGGCCGCCGCATAACGGTGAAAGAACAGCAAACACATCAAAACTCTACACACACTTTGTTGTGCTGACAGACGGCGGTGCCGGAAAAAACCCCAAATCCAAACCACAAAAAAAAATTGCAAAGCAAATACCATCATGGCATCCCTGGTGTCGAGTTCAACGCACCTTTTTCTTATATTTCCCTGGGATACTTATTGTTTATGACCTGGACTCCACTTATGTTTTTTTACCAGTCATCCCGCCTGCAGAGAGACCTTAAAATGCGTAAAATCAATGCAATCTGCCTTCCTGTATTCCCCATGCTCTGGTCTCTATGTATCTGGCAAAACCTCAAGAACTTGTGTTCTTTTATATGTAAAACATGCAATTTTTATTGATATTGCTTGTTATGATGATCAGGTTGTGCGAGCTACGCATCGCAGATGGGGGAATCGAGATCCCGCCGTAGGTATTTAGACTGTGAATCAGACAGACCCCGTGAGAGATACCATCCAAGACACGTTGACAACGGGCACAATAAAAGTAAATAATGAAGAAATCACCTGTAAGTTAAAGTGGGGGGAAATAACAGCAAAAGGTTGAGGTGTGGAATACCCTTTTTTGTGAAATATGATACCCAAGGTGTCAATCTATTCAGCGGTTGTAAGCGATAGGTTTATCATTATAATCGGTTATAGATATGTTACTATTATAAAGTTAGCAATTATGGGTTCAGAGTATAATTTCTTGATAATTTAGTTGTGTTTACTTAAGAATAATAACAATAATAGACGGAACTATGCATATTTTGATATTATTTCTGTTTACTTTAGGTTTCTTTACCTACAAATATTTATAAAGCGATATATGATGATATATTTATAATAATAACACACAGTATACACATATTCCTTTTATTTTCTTGTATAGCTTACATATTCATTAGCTTTCTATTGTTTTAAACTCTTAACGCTTTTTAAACGTATTTACCCCTCAGCTGTTAGAGTATTTCGATTGAAGTCTTTGTTTTTTTCACGGCTCGGTTTGTCAAGTTGATGAAAAAAACGCTGGTTGCATAATAAGCATCTATGGGGGGATCGGGGAATCGGGGACTTGTGGGGCGTTCAGGGGTTTCCGAAGCGTGTAGCGGCAAGAAAGTAATCTTTCTCTCCCTCTGAGCCCTGCCGCTGGGCTCTTTCTCCATGCAAATGTGCGAGGTTCGCTAACCTGTTGTCACACACACATTTTTTAGCTGTCTTCGTTATTAGTCTCTATAATTGTGGGGTCTTTTTTTGTTTGGTGTTTCTGCTTTCTTTTTGCTAAAACTGTGCGAATGAATGACTGATCGACAGCTATATTGGCTGCCTGACTGACTGACTGCCGGAATCTCAATCCATCTGTTTGGATGCTGCAAGGGCTGGCCATAAATATTCATCGCCTTTTGCACAATCTTGGCTGGAAATGCCGACAATATTGTCAACGATCGACGCCATTTTTTGTTTGTTTTTTAGCCAGCTACAAATGTATATATGTATCTTGCAGATTGCAATCGCATAACAAATGTTGTCGCTGCTGCAGCCCGATTTATGCAACAAAAGCCGTTAAATTGTACAAGTCTCTGGTGTCTCAGTATCTGCCAGTTTATTGAGCTGCATTTTCTTTTGTGTAAATGTACACACATATGTCGTGGTGTCTAAAGTATTGTTATTTATGGCCAACAAAGGGCCACTGTCTGCGACACAAAAAAGCAAGCCCAGAAATCACTGCTGCTATATAGAACATATATATAGTGTATATAGTCCGGACAAGAGCTCTTCAGGCCGGGCACGTACATTCAACAGACGTGTTCTAGTTTGGCTTTCGAGGCGAGTAATTACGTGAATTGCATTCTGAGTGTCATTTATGGTTTAAGAGATTAACTGTATGATCCTCACGGATATGTCTGTCTACCATGTAGTTTTGGGTGCAATTTATTTTTAGGAATAAAGGTTAGGGTTAACAGAGGAAGCAGTTCTTGAAAAAGGAAAAAGCTACAACAGATTGTAATTTTTCAGAGACAAAAAATGATGCAGAATAAACTATTTTGAAAGGTTTCAGAAGTGTAATGCCTTGAAGTATATTTCAAATAGAATCCATTTATATATAGGAATAAAGATCACATTTTCCTCTTTAAAAAATCTTTAAAAACTCCACTCTTCTTAATGAAATAAAGCAATATTTTAATGAGACACTCCTCCATCGAGGAATGCATTTTTCATGCGAATACTCCCTTAACCAATTACCGAATAAAAAGTGGTATAAAATATAAGCAAAAGAAAGCAGCAATTACAAGGCATTCTTTTATGGGCCACGTCAAATTAAAACACTTAAACGGCATCTCTCCCTCGTTCTGAGTCTGTGTTCTCGGAACAATTCTGGCCAAATAACGCTGACAGATCAAGAAGAGGCTGAGTTAAGTTCCTTTATGCGATGGACAATTAACGGCCCACAGCGATGAGCTGATGCTGCAGCTGGCGGAGGCCGGGCCAAGTCGAGTGGTGGCCAAGTGGTGCTCGAATATCCTGCACACTCACAGCCTGCGGATAGCCTGTTTTCGTTGCTGGACTTTTGGTAAACAGAACGGAACGGTGGATGCCACTTGATGCCATAAAATAAAGTCATCATGTCTGTGTGTTATTATTATTATTATTATTTTCCCCCTTTAACAGTTGCTGTGTGTGTGTGCGTGTTGACTTTGCTGATTTGGCTGCATGATAGCAATTTCCCTGATCTTTTACAGTTAACGTTTCGGCGCGAGCCTCAGGAATTGGGAAAATTTTTGAGCATCCATTAGGCCGGCAATGTCTGGCAAATTTTTCAGCCATCAGCATTCACTTTTCGCTTGAAAATAATACATTTTTCCCTCCTCGCACACGCAGCAATGTGCAGCAACTTTCACAAAAAGATCACATCAAATAAAATAAAATAAAATAAATCGGCAGCAGCCAGGGCAAAACCTGACTTTAAGCTATTACAAATCATTTAAATATGGCCAATTGATGATTATTTCTTAATACCATCCAGCCAAGTTCAATGCGAATGCCAATCGAACTCGGATTTAAATTTCAGATTCGTTGAACTTTCACAATTGTCCACAATTCGAATTGATATTCAATTATAAGCAGACATTTTCCGCTTATATATATATATATTCGATCCGTTGGGTTCAATAACTCCCCTCTGCCCGATTGACATTTAGCCGGCGAATCGGATTTGAAAGCAAAATATACAATAATTTTCGGTGCAAATATTTGGTTTTGGAAAAATATGTGTTGAAAATAATAATAATAATAAATCGGTTTGTTTACTTATTATAGAGTTCAATAATCATTATAGTGCCTGCCAACTCTATTAGTGTCTTTAATTCCCACAACAAAGGTGGCTTCTTTTTCTCAGATTTTTTGTGTTTAACCGATGACATTGACTCTCGGCCCACACACACTCTGGGTATTATTCCAAAAAGATGACGCCATTTGCTTAAAGTCACTGATTCTCGTAGATGGTTAGCTTTTATTTATCATGTAGGCTAAAAGTATATATGTGAATATTTAATTGATAAGAATGATTCATAGACTGCTTGGTTTGTGGTTTATTAAAATAGTTTTTGAATTCTAATTTAGTAACCTACGTATGCATTTTTGACTTGTTTAGAAAACTGCATAGGAAAATGTTTCTAGACAAATGTTGTTTGAAACATCCTAACACCCTAAAAGAATACTCATAGCTCTCAAATATTAACTTATTTAAAACCAAAAAAATGTATAAATATATTTAGTAAACTAGTTACTTTAGTGCGGAGGAATTTTCCCCACCATTAATCACCGATGGGTCGTCAGCACATGTTTTATGATTGACAAGCGGAAAACTCGTTTCATGAAACTTTCTAAAGAACTTTCCTCCGACTGGGGGCTAGGCAGGGAAATATATGCATATTTTAATGACAACATTCGCTGCATATTCAACTACCGACAACTACCGTCGGACTTTATGAATGAAAGTCAGCGAGCGTCATGAATTATTATTTTGTAGTTTTACGAGGGGAAAGAGCAGCAAAGCAACACGACGCTGGGCAATCAATAAAGAATTTTGATGATGACAATCGCTTTGAGCGCGGTGAGTGAACGCTAGTTGCATATTAATTGAATCGGCGAATGTAAATGATTCTAATGCAATTGCACCTGGGCCTAAACATGGAGATGGATATGGAGATGGGGGCCGGGAGGAGGCATCCCCACTCTGTGTTGTCAAGAGGTCGTTAGCAGCTATTTCAGAGTGTTCGAGACGAGACTCTGGAGTGCAAATAGTTGGCAGTTCGTTAAACCCAGTCGCTGATTACTGATTGCATTGTTCGAGCCGGGTTCAAACTGCAGCAAGTGCGTCACGAGACTTCAAATATTAGCTGAAAAGCTATGGGCTTTGTAGTAAAACCAAACAGCATCTGTAGTAGCTTGTTTTTGCATAATTTTCCCGCCTCTAAACTTGCAAATTCATTTGACCAATTTGGCTGTTAAGGTCAGACATGATGAGTTCGTTTTCGTTTCCGGTGTTATTTTGTTTTTAGCTAGAAAGTATTTTTGGCACTCTTAATGGATTCATTATGTAACCAGAAACTACATGAAAGTTGCCATCAAGCTAATGAAGCGGGATGCTGGACAAAAACATTTGATACTTTCGCAGACAGCAAAGAAGATGCTATATATATTATATAAGAGGCTAGAGATGCCAGTTAAGAATTCTTGTGGAGCCAGAGATAAATGATTGATTGGCCGACAACAGAATAGCCCATAACGAAATTGCTTTCACAGGGGTCAAGCGAAGAAGTGTTCTCCCCTAAAAAATCCCATGTGGCCATTGATTTGTGGCTAAATTAAATTAAGCAGTCATTGACTTGTGAGGAAAGGAGAAATATAGATGGGGAAGAAAGAAAGAAAGATAGATAGAAAGAAGAAATCTCCAGCCGGCCATTTGATAGTTCTTAAAGTAATGGCCAACTGCTGGGAAACCTTCAACGTGGTCCGGTAATCCGTTTAATTTTGTATTCGAGAATATATCCCCAGGTCGATATACAAATTATCGATTTGTTGTCCAAGTGATCAGTCCGATGTGGTAGCACTTAAAGTTAACAGAGGCTCTAATTGGAAGGTGTGAAATGTGTTGAGTCTTGAGATTATTATGTGTACATTTTAGGGTATTTTATAATCACAAAGATTACGCGATTGTGGCTTAGAAATTCCAAGTTTGCTTTCCATTTCTGCGTTATGTTTAAGTAAATAAATCAAGAGTCTAAGTACTTCCTTTGCTTCGGTGCTGCTCCTGTCACTTTCCCTTCGCCACTACCCACTAGATCGTGGACCCTTGAAATTAAAATGGGATCTCAAATTCGGTGCGTTGTGGTGGGCGAGGGATCGTCTGCCGGAGCTGATCATCATATTTTCCTAACGCTTGTCTGCAAATGCTTCCATTTGCATAGCGTGAAAGTGGCGTGTAGTCGGCGTTGGATTTTTACTGAATTCGGAACTCGAGACGCTATGGTTCAGTTCCTCGTTTGGGGTTAAGGTTTTCATTATGTGCGCGCGAAGCAAATTATGCAAAAATTGCTCGCATCGGGAAGCTAATAATGCGAAATCCGAGGCATTTAACATCGAATCGTATTGCGGAACTGGCATTTAACACCTGAGCGCATCGGCACCGGCAACGGCATCGCCATCGCCATCGCATCATGATCCAATCATCAACGGTAACAGGTAAGAAAAACAAAAAAAAAACCTACCTATGGATACCACCATCATCACCGACAGGTTGTGCATTTCGATTTCGCAAATAAAATACGAGTAGTAAATATTTCCCATGGCACGCAGCAATTATTAAGCCCCAAAATATGTTAAATCATATATATCTGTATATATGAATATTTGTGCCTGCGCATCTATAAGATACTTTTCAAAGTCATGTAACTGTCAGCGCTTTGCGCAATTCCCCCGAAAAAAAACAAACGGACGAATGGCTGAATGGATGGATGGATGGTTGTTTGGAATAAATGTAGATGTGGATGGAAAAATTAACATTTCCATTTTTTTTCATAGGTAGATCTTCGAATGTCTCTTTGGCCGGTTTTGATTGATTTTCGTTGCTAATGCACTTTCAAAATGTAAATTTACAAATTGTTTTACACCTTTTTAAAGCCTTTTGTTGGCATTAAATCAAGTGACTTGAGGTAACAAAGGAAAAACCTTAATGGGGAAAATGTTAGAGCACTAAATCTCCTGAAAAAAATCTTACACATAATAGACATAAAGCTGTAGCTTTGCAAGAGTATTATTAAACCAATAAAATGGTATTTCCCAATAATTTTAAAGCCAGCCATATTTATTATAACCTAAAATGTAATGCACAAGCCATGATCATATTTCCTAATAATAAAAATGTAATAAAAACATGTTATATTTGAGGATTAATACCATTTTACAAGCACCATGAAATCTTTACAATTTATGGATAAAATATTAAAAGTATTTCCTGGTTTAAAAAGTAACATTTCCCCTATTCAAAATATATTTATTGCAAAGTAAAAGCTATCAAATTTTAAAGAAAAATATCCTAAATATAAAACAACAGTAAACGTTCAGTCACTAGTTACATTATTTTAAAGTTTTTTTTTGCAGTTTTCCTAGTAAAATCATTGAACGAAACTTTAAGAAGCCAGAAACAACTTCGAAAACCTTTAAATTAAGTGAAATAAATCATAACCTTATACAGAAATGATAAACATGATAAAAAATTCCATACTTTCTGCAGTTTGGAATTATTTTCAAAGTGCAATGGCGAAAATGCGTACAAAAAAATGTCATAAATCTCCATATATGATCAGAAATATCATAAATATGACGCTGCAGGCGAAATGAAAAGCACTGCGTAAAAAAGTAGTATTTTCCTCAATTTTCATCAAACTTATTTCCAATCCCACAAATTAGTTTTGCTTTTAATCAACGTTGGAAAACAACATAAATCCCATGAAAAACGAGTTGACACTTTCATTAAAACGTAGCGAATTTTTTCCGCATTTTCGCGTTACGTTCCAACTTGCCCTGACCAAAAGCGAGGTCCGTGCAACAATTTGCTGGCCAAAAAAGCGAAAAAAATACAGGCTACAACTTCAACTAGAGTGAAAAGCAGAAACAGAAAAAAATACAAGAAAAGCTCAAAAAAACAAAACACGAAATTCAACAACACACGAAAAAAAGAAGACTGCAACTGTGGGGCTGCTTCTGCTTTCGTTTTCGCCTGCACGCTTCAACTGCTCCAAAACGCTTCCAGGGAGTGAAAGAGAGGACCTGTTACAATCAGAAAGAGACAGGTAGATTACAAGCCGAAAGAGAGCTGTGTAAACGAAGCAATTTGAGGCTGAAGCTGAAGCTATGACAGCCCGCCGTTGCACTAAATTTTCCACAACCGAGTGAGTTTGAAACCGAAACCGAAAAAACTGTAAACGAAACTGAAACTGATTTCTTTTAGTTACAAAAAAACAAAAACAAAAACTAAAAGAAAGAAAAGAAAGAGAGTTACACCAAGAAAAAGTATCAACTAGTTTGTACTTGAGAGACCTCTGATTTCTAAGCCGGAAATTCACCAGAACACAGAACGAATTGACTTTACTTTAAGCATTTCCTGACTCATTTGGTTTCTACGATTTAATGATAGGAATTTAATATGGTTTCCACTCTTTATACAAGATTTTCTGATATTAAATTTAATGCTAATGAACTGAGGGATTATTAAGTATCTTAAAGTATCTTATTGGTATCTTAAAATATTAGAATAAATTATATTTGGGATATAACAAACGGAATAAAGATCGATCTCACATCTAGTACAACTTTAAAATGTATAATCTTTTATCGTTTTCGATTTAAAGATATGTTCTGGCATTCCAACACTCTACCAAATAATATATCACCCTTTCAAAGCTTTTATCTATATTAAATTTAAGCAATTTCTTCCTGTGCACTAGTGTTACGTTGGCCATCATTAGTTGCCTCAATAAATGACAAAATTTCTCTCTCTCACTCTTTCTCTCCTACTCTCTCTATCTCTTTTCTCTTGCCTTCATTTAGTGCTTATCAAATGCTTGCAATCAAAAAATCATCCAGGTTTTCACTTTCCCAGTATTTGTTTAGTTCGTTGGCTGGCCAGAGAGCATCGTAATGATATTTGATAATGATAATGGCCATAATAATGAAGCCGGGGCAGCGGAAGTTTGTGTGTAACAATTCAGAAAGATCATAATATTTGTGTTGAAGCGCTTTGTTCGCCTGATTGAGTCAGCTATCGGCCCACAGAAAAAAAAAAAAACGCTACAGAATGTATGAATGTTGTATTTAAAATGCAATTTATACGCCGCCAAGCCAACAATGGGCCGAAAGGCGAAATAATAATGTTTTAATAAAGATGCCTTTGTCTGGTGGCGGGGCGGTATCTATATAGCTAAAAAGCTATCTATCTATCTAGCTGCTGGTATCTCATATCTGAGTATCTTGTATCTGTGTATCTGTGTATCTTTGTATCTTTGTATCTTTGTATCTTTATCTTTGTATCTGGCTAATCGACTAACAGCAGCCGACACACGTGCCTGGGCATCAAACCTAATGTCTCTTTCACACTTAGATGGCGCCAGCCAGCACATCAGCGGTTTAATTAACTTTTAAGCCACTGAATGCACGCACTCTTCAAAGTATTGTTTAATTGAGGATCTTTGAAGGTGTGGAGTCTCTCCATAGATTGTACAATCAAGGTGGGATAAATACCTCTATCTCTCTATATAGAAACACATATAAGTTCTTATTACTATTTTCTTAACCTGCATTGTATACTCGAAAAAGCCTGCATAAGATTAACCCATTTTCCCCGCTAATGAACGGTTCCCATTTGGAGTGGGGAATGGCTTGGAATTAAATAAAATGAATTCTGAACACATTGATGGCTCATAAAATATGCGCACAGCGTGAAAGGAAAAGAAATGGCCAGAAGCACAAAGAGAGTGAAAGAACGGTTAATCGGTCAAATGCAAATTCTTGACTATTTGGAATTTGGCCAAGACCGAAAATAGTTTGAGGCTAAAAGTTGGGTAGAGTTACTTAACGAATTTATTGCGCGACCTTTTTTCGGGTCTTTAGCTCCAGCTTGAGACTCTCGGACTCGAATTCGAACCCATTTTGTTGGGAAAATGTAAATGAAGTCAACGTTGTCTGCCAACTGACTGACATTTCCCATTAGCTCTCTTGGCCATGTTACAAGTATTGTCTGCATGCAGAACCTGGCTGAACTTTTGCCCAGCACGGATTTCAGCACTTCTTCTCTTCTCGAATTTACTTTTTGTGTTTTGTGTTTTGTTGCCACCGCACTTTAGAGGTCTTTTCAACGATTGTTTACATTTATGGATGCATAATTGGGTGCCATGGCAGCGGAGCTCCCCCAATGCCCCGACGTTCGTCACTTGTATTTAAATTTTGCCCACTAATTGACTCCCACAAAAAAAAGATGCTGAGCTGAAGCTGCAGAGATGATATGATGAGAAGCTGAGAAGCCGAGTCTGTATCTGAATCTCAAGCTGTAACTGAAGCTAAGGCTGAAGCCCAATGAAACTGCAAACTCATTCCGACATCGACTTCCTTCCTCTGCCGCTCGGGCTCTTCATCAGCTTCTTTATACACATTTGCGAGTGTAAATATATATATATATATGTATATATATGTCGGGGCAATTGTCGCAATCGGAATCGGAATGGCAACACCTACTGCACATTTTTAACTTGGCGCTGTATTTTATTTTATTTTTTTTTTTGGGCCGCCTCTCTTAATTATTAACTGCATTTGTTTTCGAAGGCGTGTTGGCAGACACAAAACTCATCCATCTGCTCAGACACCAGGGTCATGTGGAGACTGAGAAAAATAGGCTTTTAATTAGGTTAATTTAAGGAAACTTAAGGCATATTCAACAAATTTAAATCAAATACTGAAAAACTTTGACTTCAAACTAGATTTGTTGATTATTAGGAAGATGAAATAGTGTTTAACAAGATTTTAATAACCCATCAAAGTCTAGTTCTCATTTTATATATTAATTTTTTGTATTTAGAACTAATATTGTTAAGTTTTGTAAGTACAATCTTATTATTTATTAAACCTATTTATTTCTAAAAAATATGTTGTTTAAATGTGAAATCATATCAGAGATCTTTTTAAGGTTTTAATAATTTCATGCTTTGAGAAAGTTTAAAAATACAAATAAAATATGCAGCTGCCACCAAATCCTCTCTTAAACATCTATCCAACAGAGTTTAAGTAATAAATAAAAGGAATTGATTATAATTTTATAATTATTTCCTTCAGTGCACATAAAACAAGCCAAAAAGAATCATAAATTTAAAGACTGACAGACAGGTAAACTCAAAAAAGAGATGAATAACTCAAATTGGCTTGACATTCAGATGAATCTTTGTTTCAAATTCAAATTTAAATAACTCAATAGTCAAGATCAACCAGAATAAGCTGCATGAAGACATGTTTTCCTCAGTGTGTTTTTTGCTCAGAGAAAAATCTTTGGTTAAGAGTTACCTCAAACTCGGTGTTTGTTGAACTCAAAATTAACTTGACATTGTGCTGCTAATTCAGCACTAATCGTTCGAGGAACTATTTACGAAACTGTCCAAATTCGTTGATAATATTTAAATGCGAATACGCAATCTCAAAAAAAAAATCCAAAATCAGAAGAAACTGAAACAAAAAACAGCCCAAAAAGCCAACAAAGAGAGATGTTGTCAACCTTGAGAGTGGCTTGTAGTTGGAGCTCCGGCTTCAGCAGCGTTTTGTGTTCGCATTTAAATGAAAATGAAACTGAAACTGAAGTGTAGCAAAGGCAACACACGCCAAACTAACAGCAAAACAACAAACAAACAAAACATAGTCAAAGAGCCATAGAAACTACAGAAAAAGACGCGTAAGCAGGAAGTCGGGCGGGCGGGCAAAACAGTTAGAGAAAAAAGTGTGTGATTATGAATGGACACTTGGGGGATCGGTGTTTCCAGGAAGGCAGCAGGTGTTTAGGGTTTTCTCCTAGGGTTTCTCTCTTTATTTTAATGCATTTTTTTTCCTTTAGTTTCTTTTTTTCTGCTTTGCATGCGTGTCTCTTGGCCTCCCAACTCACCTTTCTGCTCAATTACTTTTGTTTTTGCTGCTGCTGCTGCAGTTGTTGGTGTTGCTGTTGCCGCTGTTGTTGCTGCTGCTGCTGCTGCTGTTGCTGTTGTTGTTGTGTCGAAACTGTTGCAAAATTGCTGATATTTTCCCAATGATTACGTATTCGCAGGCCCGACGACAGAGAGCTGCGTTCGAGGAAAAGTGTTTGCCCCTAACTGTTGTTATATCTCTCTCTCCCTCTCTCTTTAGTTTACTTTACTTTACTTTTCTTTACTTTATATATGTGCTGTAACAATGATTTTCTATTATTATTTATATTGATTTTGTAATTGCCTTTGTGTTACAATTACAAATTCCTTTCTCGTTGCTGCTCTTTTCACTTTATTAATTTCACTTTTTTCGTCGACGAGTGGGAAACGAGTTTGCAATAATTTTAATATTTAATTTGGCATTTTAATTTTGACATCGAGAAGCGAACGCGAACGGCGAAAGCAATTTGCCGAAACAGTATATTTATGCGTCTATTAAACTCCGCACACACACACACGCACACGCACACAAAATTTCTAATTCCCCCAAAAAACAGAAATTAATTAAATCGAAATTGTTGCTATCTCGGGCATCATTTTATGAACGCACTTCGAATTGCATAACGACAACGATGACGATGACGACTGCGCACACAAAAATTTCGTGATGATCAACGCTTACTCTTTTCTCTAACAAAATGAGATTTTAGTTTTGTGTTTTTTCTTTTTCTTTTAGTTGTTGTTATTGTATATTTATTTATAGGCTGAATCTTTCTTGTATTTTTTGTTTTCTGCCGGACTGCCGACGTTCCAGCGAAGCAAACGCACTCGACGACTTTCGCGACTCGACTGAAGGCTCAAGAGCAGAGCTGGGCTTTGGCAGCGACAGCGACTGAGCAGCTGCTTAAGGCAGCGACGCAGGCAGAGCTTACCTGGCGGCCTTACCTTACCTTAGCTTACCTTACTTCGTACCGTAAGTTCGGTTACGTTCGGTATTTCTTGGGCGCTTTTTTTTTGTTTTTCTTGTGTGCTGTTTCGTCGCCTTGTCGCCTCACGGCTAAGTTGGCTTAATAGCATTTAGCGTGTCCAAAGCTTGGGCAAAAGCTTTTGCTAGCCAAAGAGTTCAGGCCATGATCTCTCTCTCTCTCTTTAAGCAGACTCTCTTAAGAGAGCTTTCCCCTCGGGGCAAGTGCATTGGTCAAGGGAAGCTGTTTTCAACCATCTCTCAGACGCAGTTCGTTGCCTAAGTCTTTTGTTTTTTTTTTCTCGTAGCTTCTTCGATCAGAATCATTTACATGCGCCGGCCATCAATCTTTTAGCCTCTTTCTCTACCGCTTTCTACGCCTTAATTACATCATCAGCATATTTCTTTTTTGGCATTTTATTTGTTGTGTGTATTTTGGTTAGCCAATTAATTTGGTTTTTATTTATCATTTCGATACATGAAAGTCTGAGAGCCGACGCGATGAGTTGTTACGGCCTAACGGTATGGGTATTTTATTTATATTTTTATTTTTATCTGCCTGTTCTGATGGCATTCTGAAGGTCAGTCGAAATGTCAAACTACCTGCGGCAGCACATGGCTACGCCCGCAGAACTCTGGAATTTATGAGACAGGCAATTAAAAATCTGCATTTAAGACAGATAAATGTGCAACAAGTGCATGAGTGCAGCCCAAGAACTTGTCTGCCAAGTTAACCCGTTTTTGCGGGCAGAAATTATATTGTAAAATCACCATGAACGACAAACACGAGTTTGTTTCCCACTTCTGGGTGGGAAGAGAAGGAAACTGAGGGTAATAATTCATATTTTAAATACCCTGAAATTGCAATTAATAGATAAAGTATTTAAATAATATAATAGATTTCATAAAAGTTTAAATTAAGTTTATTTTTTTGCTCGTTTTACTTCCCAAGTTGCTTTAACACTTTAATCTTATTTAAATAAATTAAGCTAGCATGATTTTACTCTAATTTATCATCTCATAAAGTTATTCTAATGGATTAAATCATTCGTTTTTTTACGGTTTCGTTGAGTGAGCTTTAAAATCTTAAAATCCCTGTTTATTGCATTCATACCACCTGAAATATATAACCTGCAAGTGTATATAACCAAAATAAAGATCCCCAAGCTACTGATGATGATACATAGTCGAAGCAACAATGCTGGGAATGCTGTCTAGAAATTCGCATTCGAAGTTCGTTGCCTAAGTCTTTTGTTTTGATTCCACTTCGCGCTTCTTTCTTACGCTTGTTTATCGATAAGAGCAGCGAGAATATGAGTTCGTCCGTTTAATTTGTTCAAACAAACATGACTTCATTTCGTGGCAAACTAATGACACAACTTGTACGGCGGTAGTTTTGACTGCTGTCATATAAACATATCGCTTGGGTGCTAATTACCAACAGAGCAACAATAGAGTTGTAGTAGGAGTAGGAGAGTAGCCAACAATCAAGTTTAATTGATGCCATTATCAAATTATGAGCATTTCCAAGTGCGTCCGAGGAGAAGTCCCACAATGCCGTCATAAAAGCTGATGAAATTGCCAAGTGGGGGCGTATGGCTGTCGCTATGCATAGCTTAACTGGCAGTTTTCCCCCCGTTATTGGCCATGTTAATATGCAGGCCACAAGGTCTTGACTTCACTTTGCACTTGCTACACTTTGGTAATCCGTATTCAATTGGTCCGGACAGGTCTGGCATCGGAAATCGCGGAATGTCGAGGTGGGGCGGGGTGATTGCATAACATTCCGCACACAACACGGCCACCAATCAATTGGTCGCGTTAATGAAAAGTGAAAGACCAAAGTGAAAGACACACGACACGAAACCCAAAAAATAAGGGAGAACCCACAGGTGCGTTATTATTGCTTTTTATTGAGACCCAATTAAAGTCAAGTTCAAATGGCAGCCGCACCTCTCGGCGGGTAATTAAAAAGTGTGTATGAGTTGGGCCTCCTCGTCGATCGAGCGTTGCCAATTTGCTAACCCGAATCGGAACGCCTTTGGGGTCAACACACATGGTTTAATTATTTAATTTTTTGCCACCATATGGGGGTGCCTCCAGCCCGCTCTTCACAGCTAGTTACTGGGCTAAGCTCCTCCTCCGGAGCCTTGACAAACACGAATTGAAACCAAAACGATGCGAAGGAAAACCAAAACACACGCACAAAGTTCAAGTCCAACTGGTGGCAACTGAAGATGGAAGATGGAATATAGATACATGGATATATGGAGAAGAGCAAACAAAGTGGCCAAAACAACAAGAAATAATTAGGGGTTCAAATAATCTGTGGTATTTATGAATGCACCAAGACAAATACAAATTTACAAGGAGGAGGGGTTTTTAAATAAAGACTTTTGTTAAACTTTTATAACAAACAAAAAAGGGAACTATATTTGGGAAGTCGTAGTCTAAATACCATTGCAGCTTGCAACTGAAATTCAAGATTAAATTGAAAATGTATTATAACCAAGCTTAAAGAATTAGCATCTTTGAATAGATATTCAAAGATATTTTTATATGAGTATTTTATGGAGAAATCAAAATTTAAAAAACGCATAACTAAGACAAAAAATCCTTAATTTTAATTCAGTAAGCTTTCCCATGCTAATTTTTATTAGGATAATAAATCTGCATACTCAGTTTATTATTTAAAAAAATTTCAAATTTGATCAATTTTTGAAAATTTTAACAATGTAAAAAATTGTGTATAAAATGTTACGAAATGTAAAAAAAAAAATTTTTCTTCCGAAGATGGCTAGATAGTTTCATTTTTTGGTACTGATCAAGAATATATATGATTTATAGGGTCGGAAATGACTCCTTCACCAGTAACAAGCTTCTAACTAAAATTATAATACCCTGTAAAAGTTTAAAAATAGTCTTCGATTTGATAAAACTCCAGCACACATGGCGTATACTTAATGTGAAAACACTTGAATTAAGTATACGCCATGTGTGTCTTAAGGAAAAATAGTTTACAAATTTATAATAATAGGTACATCTAGTCAAAAATCAGGCTTTGCAAATAAATTATAAGATAGAATCGGAAATCGACCATAACTAAGCAAATTTTAAATGCCTATTTTTTCGACAAATCAAAGTTTAAAAAACTCATTACTAAGTCAAAAAGGCATTAATTTCAATTTGGAAAACTTTCCTATGTTAGTTTTTATTAGGTTAATAAATCTGCAGACTCCATTTAAAATTAAAATTTTTGTAAATTTTTGACAATTTTAACTAATTATAAGAATTTTGAAAAAATTTGAAAAAATTTATTTTCTTTCTTACATGCCTAGAATGATTTGTCTGTTAATGCAGATCAAGAATATATATGATATGTGGGGTCGGAAATGACTCCTTCGCTGTTTTGCAAGCTTCTAATACATTGAAAGGGTATAAAAACTTCATAATTATTGTTTTTATTTATATGTGTGAGATTATATTATAATTAGCTTACCAAATAATATTTAAAATTTTTTTTTTAATTACTACACAGAATGCAGAATAGAAAGTATAATAGTTTATTTTTTTATTATTCATATTGTTATATCAATAATTTCTCTCAATAGTAGACGTTTGAATACATTGTAATCCTCAAAACTACTTTATTCTTTTCATGAAAATATTCTCATGTTCTTATAAAATCAAATAGTATTGTCCGAAAAACCAAACAATGCAAAGTACAAGTTCTTGGTATTAAAACCACGAAAAACTCAATTGTAAAGATGTACGAAAACTGGGTATCCCCCTAGTCTTTAGAATAAGCTTGACAACCAACAATTGTTGACTCATTCGCGGCTCATTCAAGCCCGACTTGGCATAATCATTCAATTGGCAACAAAATTCCTTTATTCTTTTGGGGCAAAACAAACAGAAAACTTGAGAAACAAAACGGAAACAGTGGGCAATGGAAGCCATAGACCAGTTCTGCACACCACGAGTGGAGCTCCGAACTCGAAACCATGGAATCCAATCGAAATAATTCGAATTGAAATCAAATCAAAGTGGAGCTGAGTTCTTTTACGGCCATAAGTCGCTCGGCTCCAGATCATCGCAATCAATGTCGCCCGATCAGCGCCACTTGGTCGCCCATTGTCCAAAATCGGAGTAATATAAGTTGTGAATTGTGAATTACGAATTATGAACTTGACGCCAATGTGTCACACACTCGAACGCCACTCGAGCCGAATCGAATCTATCGAATGGGGAGGGAGTGTTGTTCGAATGTTTAGCTTAATTAAATCATTTAACGAAATGATTGTGCGCTATTTTGTACCTTTGCCGATGTCATTGGCTCGACCCCGACCCCCACTTTGACTCGGAGTCGGAGTCGGAGTCGGACTCCTCCAATGCGAAGGTTAGCCTCTAAGTGCTTTTTTATATCTCTCTCGCGGTGATTGCGCAACCTGGAACTGGAACCGGGAGTCAGAGCCACCACCACCTGGCCTGGTCTGGCCAGAGGAGCGCTGTGGATGTAGGTCAGTGCGATGTCTTCTGTGACCGCATCTTTTCCCCAGTGTCTTTCTCCCTGTGGCATGCCACAGGAAACGGGTTTCTGTGGTTTGCAAAAAAAAAAAGAAAACCTGAAAGAGCCAAGACCCAAAGTCACTTTCGCTTGCCGCGACCTTTGACAAGTTAGTGCCACTTGTGGCACTCAGCATAACCGGTCAGAGTTCTCTGTGAGCTGAATATGCTGACAGAGAACCTGTAATTATGACTGCAATGAATTGTCTTAAATTTAAATTATGAGTACTTGTAAAACAATGAATTGTTTTATAATTAAACAAGTCAAACCTGATATTTAAAATGTTAAACATTTTTCATATTAATTTGTAGCAGTTGTCTTTTTGTTTGCTGATATTTATAACCCTATATATTTGAGCTCTCATTAATTAATTCTTAAATTATATTAATTTGAGAATACAGAACTTGTTACATTTCCATAAAAAGAAGAGAGATACATTATTTAATTATTCATTTTTGGCTGTATTTAATAAAGCAAATACATTTCACTTTGGAAATTGAAAGCATTTTAATCTCTTCTCCTCCCTTTGATGGCAATTTCTTTAACTTAATTTCACTTTCTTCAATTAATTGTTGTCGTTAGGGTTTGATGCTTTCTGTTTCTTACCTTATTCACTTGACGTTTTTCCTCTAATTTCTGTAATTGCAACGTCACTTTCTTGGCCATCTCGTGAGTTTAATTGATGTTTCTTTTTGGCCTTATCTTGATTTTGAAAACTTTAACTACTTCATTCAGACATTAAAAGCCCGAGAAAGAATGTCGTTGATCAGGTAGAGAAATGAATACATTAAAAGTGGGGTTTTAATGAAACCAGAAAAGTGTCTCAGTTGTTGTTTCCCGGTGACAATAGTCACAACCGGAGATCTGGTGATCTCTGGGGCTACTGTCCACCGAAAAGTGTGTTCAGTTCCTGCTACTGCCACTAAAAATGACAGCAGCCGAAAAACAGAAACGCTTGACCCCTTATAGCCACAGACAGATCTCTATATATGTTTCGTACATTCCTATCTCAGATCAAAGCCCTGTCACGTGGCTGTGCGTTTGGGGAATGATATCATGTAATTTGAGACAATGTGCCGTGAACCATTCATTATGGTAACCGCTGACAGCTGCGCCTTGTTAAGTGATATTCAATAGATTTAAGCCGCATTAGAGGGGGGAGCGGAGACACTGAGTGTGAGCGCGTGCTTTTTGGCCAGGATTGTTCCTGGGCCAAAATGGAATGTTTGCTTTGCCTTTCACCTGCAGCAACGGCTGCTGCACTAATTGTTGCACAACTTCTGGAGGGGATCAGAGACCCCGGAGAGCAGAGAGTCAAGTGCCTGGCACTCACATTTTTTGGCAGTGGGCGGGAATTACTTGCCCCCTTTCGGGTGAACCAATTTCCATGGCATATACAAATAAATTACGGCCGAAATGACTCGCTGGCCCGCCGTTTGCTGCCTTTTGTCCGGGAGTGAAAGGCGACTCTTGGCCGCGGCCAAGATTACGAAATCCAGAGCGGGGAAATAACTCGGGCACTCGCCGCAGAAATGTAAAAACACAAAAAAATGGGCGCCTGCTACTACAAATTGTTATTGGAATTTTAACATTTGTGCGGGTGCCACATGGGCCACAAAAGCCGCCAATAAAAAGCCAAACAACAGACAATGGCCCACTGCAGCTGCAGTCCGGCAATCCACGATCCAATTTCTGTATTTCGTAGCCAATTAATTTGGCCATAATCGACCGAATATGGCTTTTAATAATAATTATGCAGCAAGTTGAGTGAGTGAGGGGAGAGAGAGCGACTCCAAGGGAAACTCATTAGATGCCCCGGCAGCAGGTGCAGGATGGTCGAGGGGTGGCGGGGGGTGTTGTAATTGAAGTTTTATCGATGTAATTACAGTCGCAACTCGATTGAATATATATTTATGGCCAAGGATGGTTAATTATGAGCTGTTTGGTACTTTATTTTTCTAGCTTTCATTAAGAGGGGAAATTAAAGGCTTAATGTTCTATTTGATGGATAAAATATATGTGGTATTAATTATTTCATTAAGTAAAATTTACTTTTTATACTATATTTAGGTAATTTAATAACTAAATAAAATGTTTCTATTGCTTTCTTTCGAAGTGTTTTCATTTTTCAACGCTTTTATGTTTACTTTAGATTATTTTGTTCGTTTTCTTTATTTTAATTTGCTTTCTTTTTAAATTCACTTTAATATTTAATGATCTTGTATAGCTCAAACTGCCCTTTAAAATTGTTTAAAATAAATTTTCAAAAACTTTATACTTTCTTCTATATAATTTTAAGAGCTAAAAGCAAATTTCGTATTGTAGTAAGTCTTTTCTTCAGCTTCCTTCTTTTCCTAGAACTTTTGTACATTTACTAAAGTGGCACAAAGATCTACCTCAAAACTCTTCACTCTTAGGCTTCACTGTACTGCCACTTGTGATACATTTACACAAACTAATCCGAAGACAATGGCCCCAGACCAAGTGCTGATAAATTCATTTGAATCTGTTTCTTGGCAGCCACGTATTTTTCTGTATTTTTTTGCTCAAGGTTATGTGTTGGAAATTATATGCCCCAGGTTGGGTTGGGCACTAGAGAGCAGTAGTTAACCAGCAGCTAGAAAAAACCAAGAAGCAGGCGGGGATTGGTAATGGGGGCGGCCAGCAGATCAGCGAGCAGTAGGAGCCGACAGTTTGCTGATTGTCGGACGATGGAGTGTGCGATGGTGCAACATCGAGTGGCAAGCAGCGGCAGGCGGCAGCGGCAGGCGGCAAGCGGCAGTTGCGGTTAATTTGCTTGTCATTGCCCAGTTGAGTGGTTGAGCAGCAGCAGTCTTAGCACCACTAGCATCAGTCCACAGTCTGCGGTCTATTTGAATACAAATTTAATTTGAAATTGAGCTGGGCTGTTGGGCAGCTGCCCCAACTTCTTTGGACGTGCCGTAAATTAGCAGAAAACTCCTAAGTGCACTCGGTTTCTGTTTTTTTTTTTTGCCAGTAATTAGAAAGTAAATCCACATGGTTATAGCTGACCTTAGACTAGGGCCAAAAGAGTCGATGAATTCCGTCTCCTCGGACAATCAATTCATATCGAATATCGAATTTAACCCTCTGACCTCTGGGTGAACTGTCGGTTCAAAGCCCCAAAGTCATACAATTTTGTTTAATCAACTTGGTCCAGGCTCTTTTCGGGAGAGTATGTTAAGTTTTTAGAATTGTTTGGTAACCTAAAATTGATATATTATAAGCTGTGAAGATTCTACCATTCAATTGAATCCTAAATAACTCATTTTTATTTATGTATATTAATTTCTGTTAGGGTATTCCCTACTCCGATCTCTTTACCTTTATATTTATTGTTTAATTTCGTTGGTTTTTTTCTTTCTTGACTTGACTTCCACTCTATTGTGTAGCCCCCAGAAATGGTTATGGCAAATTCAATTGAATGCTGATCGGGGGTTCGGTCGCGTCCAGTTTGGTTTTTAGTAAGAGCGGGACTTGTGGCTGGTCTATATATACCTATATACATACATAATGTGCTGGCTATCGCCTTGTTCAGTTATTTTTGCGCAATTATAGACCCCTTAAAGAGACACACAGCAGAAAAGCATGTGCAAAAGTTGTCCGGCAGCTGGCAGGCAGTGGTAACAGCCCCTCTGTGCTCTGTGCTGCGGTTTCTGTGGCAAAAACTTTTGCTTTCGCTTCTAAAACTGCTAACTGCTAACTGCTGTCTTGCTTGGCTGCTTGGCTGACTGGCTGACTGTCTGGCTAGCTGTCTTTTTAGTGGTTACTGGCGGCTTACTGGTTAACAGCGATCGGCACTTGTGTCTGCTCCAATTTGCCACGCTTGATTTCGGCTCTGATTAGGCTTGGACCGGACCGGGTTTTGCTTAGATCCCAGCTAAATGGTCACCTAATTTATGTGCCCGATTGCGTAATCGGGGCCGAGATAGTCATGTGAAAATTTTGCCGACACAAAAATGCGTTAGCAGACGGTCAGGCCGACAAATTTATACTGTCCGTCCGGTCCAAGGTTTTTCACTTGGGCGGTCTGCCTTTTGTGACCTTTTCGGGCCCAAAAATGGCCATTGATGTGTTCATTTCACACAGCTTGATGGATGATTTGGATTAAATGAGATAGAGAGAAAGAGAGAGAGAGAAAAGGAGATTTGGGATCGAGATGAGCTGCGTTTGATGGTCGCGTTCGTCGCTTAAGTCTTTTGTTTTCGTAGCAAGTTCGCTGCCCAAGTCTTTTGTCTGAGATCAAGCAAATTGACTAATTAGAGCGACTTGCAGCACACTTCGCCATTTGTCGCTGCACACACTGTTTGGCCCCGGGTCCAGGGTCCTAATGAAGATAAATGGACCCAGCGCTAGTTGCTATTTGAAATTAATCAATTTTTAAGTGTATACAAGTTTAATTAATGCCGATAAAACGGGTCGCAGCAGCAGCAGCAGCAACGATCGAAACCGAAACTGAAACCAAAACCGAAAGCAGAGAATGAAGAGATCGCTGATTTGAGGAGGAGAACCTGTGGTGGTCAGTTAGTAAACCCGTTTGTCACTCGACTCATAAATCACCGCAGGGCCTGACCTTGGAGTAAGCACTGAAATGCTCTCCGTAATCCATGGAATCTCAACAACGTCTCATATGAGTGTCCTGAAGACCTTCCCAGGAATTTGATTGTACCTCCTCCAGTTTTGATTAATCGCCCGCTAATGTCACAGGCATGAGAAGCCACCGCTGGCCAGTTCCAGTTCCAGGTGCATTCAGCTACCGGTGATTCCCTCGAGGACAAGCCAAGGGGCATGGGGCATGGGGCACGGGGCACGGGGAATGACAGCGTGGGCTGACATCGTCATCATGACCTGCCAGCATCAATGGACGTCAATTGGTTGCGGACTGTGGATGTGGCCAGCGAGTCACAACACAGTCGCTGGTTTCCCGTCGACCTGTCAGCCCGTGTCAACCCCGTGTCCGCTGGACTTTGACATGGATCGAGCCGCATCTGGCGGGGTCTGGGAAACAGAGCTCGGGAGTGGAACTAGTTCCTTCTAAGGGTAAGTTGATGTGAAATGCATAGATAACATTTAATAACCTATCATATCTTATAATTTGACTTTTAATATGTAAAAATATATCGCTAATTATTCATATCATTTTTGTTGGTTTAAAATATCATAACTAAGCCAAAAATGCATTCATTTCAATTCGGAAACCTTTCCTATGCTAGTTCTCATTAGGGTAATAAATCTGCATATTCAGTAAAAAATTAAAAAAAGTAAAAATTGTATCTATTTTTGATTTGATTAACGCTGTAACCCCTTTTAAAATTGTAAAATAAAATTATTAAAAAAATAAGCATTTTCCCATGATCGCTAGATAGATTCAGTTATAATATTCTGTAAAAATAGTCTTCGATTTGGGAAAACTCCAGCATACATGGCGTATACTTAACGTGGAAACACTTGAATTAAGTATACGCCATGTGTCTTCAGGAAGAATAGCTTACAAATTTATAAAAATAGGTAGGTCTAGTTAAAAATCAGGCTTAGCAATTAAATTATAAGATCGAATCGAAAATCGATCATAACTAAGCTTTAATTACACATTTTTTGGACAAATCAAAGTTTAAAAAAATCATAACTGAGTCAAAAAAACATTAATTTTAAATCGGAAAGCTGTCCTGTGTTAGTTTTGATTAGGTTAACAAATTTGCATACTCTATTTAAAATGTTAGAAAATCAACTTTTTTGACAGTTTTAACGATGTTACCCCTTATAAAATTTTCAAAAAATGTTGTAAAATTTTTTTTCTTTCAAACATAGCTAGATCATTTGGCCTGTTGATGCTGATCAATAATATATATGATTTATAGGATCGGAATTTATTCCTTCACTAAGTTTCAAGCTTCTGACTGAAACTTTAAAATATATAAAAATAAAATATAATGAATATTATAGCTGCTCAGTACCCTCATGGCTTATAATGCAAGATTTAAATATTAACCAAGAAAAACATAATTTTAAACGCAAAATGAAATATTAAAATACTTTATCTTGAAATCAAACTATTAAAACAGATAAACCTTCGACTTAGAAACCAGCTCGCGGGCTATAAACCATGCAGCTAAGTTCAAGGCATATCAGAGACTGTGCTACAACCAGAGCTATGCATAATCGGGCAAATCGGACTATAATCTGCATATCTCTGCGACAGCAACACTGTAATAAAATCGGTTAAGGGGCGGCGATTAATTGCTGCCGCACTCGCCTTTGTTTTGGCATTTAATTAGCAATCTCAGCCGGGGCGAAATTACAGCGCATACAAATTCTTAGCCGACTTTGAGTCGCTGTCGTTGTTGCCGTTGCTGCTGCCATGTGCATTGCAAAATAGCATAAAAAAAGCTTGAAAAAAACGACAAATTAATATCAAATCGATAATGTTAAGGCCCCAAGCTAAAAAAAAATCAGAAAACCAAAAGGCGAAACAGGTAAAACGAGCTGCGCTCAAAAGTTGCAAAGTGAATTGGTCTAGAGCAAAGAGGCGGCAACGGGAACTAAAGCTCAAAGTTGGCAGCTAAGCCTAAGCCTCTCTCTGCAGATTGATCACTCTCTTAGTGTCCGTCTCTTTTGCATTTGTTAACCAAGTGAAAGTGAGAGTGAGAGTGAGAGAGAGCTTTTGTGGTGAACAGACTCTCTTAAGCCGTCGCGCTCTGTTGCATAGTTCGTATGTAATTTTTTTTAATTGCTGCATTTGTAAATTAACAGTTTGGAAATGGTTTTAAGCTTTTGGAATTGCATAGTTTTAGGCGGGCTTTAATTTTGGCTTTGAAGGCAGTAAAAAGTTTAAGTTGCTTGAGGCAGTATTTTGCTTTGTTATTTTAAATTATTTATATATTTTAAATGAGTAGAATAATTATGAGTTATAGAATACCAATCAAATATTATATATTCTTGAAGTTGTATAAATATTATTATCAACGAAAAAGTTTAGAAGGAAATTCTATGGAAATAATGAAAATGAATGCCTTATTTAGCTTTTATTTTAACATTAAAAACATGTATATCTTCCCTATAAAAATAGTTTAAAAAGGTGTTCATATACTCAAACATATAATTTAAGATAGATAAAATTATATTTTCACGAAATTGGCAATTAAAAAATTATACAAAACATTTTTTGTATGAAGTAAACCGGGGCAATTTCATAAAAAAATTGTTTTAAGCTCTTAAATAAGCCAAGCTTACACACAAATCATCCACCAGATAATACAAAATATTAAAATACTTGAAAACGATAAATTATGCATTAAAAAATGTCAAAACAAGAACATCAAAACTTGATCCCTGATCTCTCACTCGACAGCATCTTTATTTTTCTTGCCTTTAACGACAGCCACTTTACACTGATTTCTCTCACGATAAATTCAAGATTATTTTTTATTTAACGATTGGCCTGGAATCACTTCTCAGACTTCTCGGACTCAGACTCAGTTTCATCCTCAGAATCTCGTGAGCAGAGGACTCTCAAGATCCCGCCACTGCCCTCCATTTCGCTTTCGATGCTACACCACCGCGAATCTTCCTCAGAATCGCTTTCTAAGATCGACCAAGAACATCAAGACTCAGACTCAGAAATCGAAAGAAAGATCAATAAAACGGGGAAGTGTGTCAGATTATATTTTTAAAAACAGAGGAGGGCATTTAGGAACGATTCAATTAGCTCATGACCCGCATTTAAGGCCCACTGGCTGTGTAAACACATGTTCTTGCAACTGATTTACAAATTTACGATTACTGTCGATTTTGTTGCTTTTGTTTACCTTTTTTTTTATTATTGCAACAGCAAAGTGTAGAGCTGCCACCAAGTGGAACAAAAGGAATTCAATGGCAGAAACAAACAAAAAAAAAGAAAAAGGAAAAACCGAAAAAAGAATGGAATCTCGGAATTGCATTTGGTTAGTCATGCGCGAAATAATGGAATAGCTACAACAGCCCCATATAAACACAAAGGTAGGTGTACATATATATCAGAAATAATAATAATTACTGTTCGTTCAAGTTGCTCGCTTTTGTGTTGCACCAAAGACAACAAGTTGTCCAAGTCGCAGCCTAGTCCGATATACCTATATCTATATATATCTATCTGCCTTTGTGCGATCTCTCGTTGCACTGTTTTTGGCCCCTTCGTTGTTAATAATGGTTTAATTTATCATATTTCATTGTTTAACTTTAACTTGCTGGCCGATTCTGCTGTCAGCCAAGGACGCCTCAATGCGTCAGATACAACACCAGAGACTTGGAGTCGTCATAGCCAGATATATATGTTCCATGGCTGATTTGATGCCGATTTCTGATCTGCTGACAATCGACCTTCAAAGGCTATGATACAGTTGAAATTCCCTCAGGCAGACACTGAAAATCTGGGGATGAATAGCCGGTATTATAAAGAAGAGCGCTCACAAAAGATATTTCTGGTCTAAAAAAATATATATCTTTAAAGTTTAAACACAATACAAGTACAACTAAAGAGTGTCCTTGGGTTGACAGAGATGAATGCTTAAAAAGGATGGTTTCTTGAGAGGATTGTTAATGGTATTATAGGTTTTTATTAGGGTAAGGGAACTATACTTTTTAAAACTTCAAGAGTATCTTATACTTAAAGAAAGTTATTAAAAGTTAATTCTCTTTTCATAATATAATCTATTTTATGATATACAAAATAAGTTTCTTTAAAAACACCTCATGCCGCCAAGAACCTTCATCTGTAATCTCCCCTTTGGGTAACTTCTTTTATCGCCAAGTATAAATATTTGCGAGAACTTTCACCAAGGCAAGGCGGGTGATTCAGATTCAGATTCAGATTCAGATTCAGAGAGCAACTCATAATTAAATGGGTATTCACGGTGCTACAGAAGAATGAAATAAAAAAAACCTCCAGTGTGGTTAGAAGAACGCCATGATTTCATCTCGTGGACTTCCCAGGGCGGCAGCTTTGTCAGGGTCTTTCGGCCAGAATCAGGTCGCATCCGAATAATGATGGTCAAATAGCAATGCTCAAAAGAAGTGAACATTTTGTTGGCTATGTACAATGACCCCGCATTGATCATGGACAATTTGTTCTAATTCCGCGCTGCTGAGCCAAAATGCGAAACAGGAAACCCCATTGGGCTTTGCTGAATGATGATGCAGCGCATTCCGCGTCCAAGTTCCAAGTCTCCAAGTCCCTCTGCCCTCCTCCCATACTCCGATCCTTCCAACCAGCCAAATCCAAACCCAAACCCAATAATACCTGTTGGCTGTCTGACCTTGTTGCTATTTGCATAACGGCAAAACGGTGACTTAATTGCCGGCCGCCGCCGCTTTGGGAGGTTCAAGCTCAAGTTTGGAGACTCAGCTGATTTGGCCGATTAAGCCGGGCATGGAGATGGACCTGGACCTGGAGCTGGAGCTGGAGCTCATGGAGGTACATGAAGCTACGATGCGGGCGCCATGAGGAACAAGTCACTGCCAATAATTGAGCATGCCTCATAAATAACGGTGGTATGTGTCCCTCCATCTCTGTCGCCTCCTCCATCTAGCCATCCCATCCCATCCAGAATCCTCCCTCGAAGCCGCCCTCGCTGTTGGCAGCAACAAGTAGGACGACGTCGTCGACGAATAAAGTTATTAACAATGCCTCAAACGTGTACGTGGTCCTCTCAAAATGGATGAACGTGACAAATACCAAAAGCCAAGCGAAGCCATCTGCATGGGCACTGAGAAAAATATCTTACAACTTACAAAAAACATGAGAAAAAATAATAGAAGAAACAAAATAGGTTTACTTTCAAGAGAAGTTATCTTTGGTACAGAAATTACTTCGTTTTTGATCTTAGAATTTAAACTACATTCATATATTTTTTACCCAAGTAAGATGCCATTTTTTATAGAACATTTTCCTACCCAATTTCCCTGTCACTCGCATTTTCTTTCCGTGCCCTGAGCCTGACCAAATGTTTGTGTTAGCAACTCGGGGAACAACATTGTCCATCATATCAGGTCTGGCCCGAGTTGAAAAAGGGCAAGCCATGCCGCCGTTTGCAAGTCCAAGACCAACTCCAAGCCACAGACTGCTGCTCAGCGTGGCCAAGACGAGACCGTTAACATTTTATTTGGCTAAAATTGCCTTTAATTTATTGCTAACGCCGATGCCAGCCAGCGGAGTGCGACTCGTGGCTTGGAAGTGCAATCCTGGTTGAGGGAATGTTTTCATTGTTGATTTCGAGTGGCACTTGTTCTAATTTCACCATTTCAAGACCAATCAGCGGGAGAGACAGACCAGACCAGACCAGACCAGACCTAAAGGCAGGCTGTAATCGAAGCTTAGTTCCTTAGTTCCCATCATAAATATGTGTCCAATGGCTGGCATTTAAATAAATCAATTAAACCCTTGGCTACTCATGTTGCGATCGGCGTTTCCCGCGAATCTACATTACTGCTCCTCCCCCTCGATCGGTGTGTGTGCTCCAGCCAGGAAGTGTCTACATCGATGTTAAGTGCAATCTAAGGACACAACAACGTGTGTGCCCGCAGTACACGAATTGCCAAAGAGTCATCATTGGGCAAAGGGGAACAGAGTGGAGAGTGGAGGACGGATCATCGGGAACACGTGTAACCTGCCTTGCTCTCAGGTGAATCTCTGGCACGTACATGAAAATATTACACAAGATAAGGGAATGCAAACTGCGGCTTCCACAGCAACTTCAGCGGCTGCACTTAACAAATTTTATTGCCCAAGAACATTCGATATTTGATGGATGGCTTTGCTAAGGGGAATTCAGGGATATTTTGGTCTTTTGGAGGTACAAGGATATAACTTAAATTAAATTAAATATCTTATACATCTCAAGGAATTTAGAAATTATAGTAAAAAGTTCTATAAGTAGAACTGAAGAGTTTCCTTGTGTTCTTTTAACTTTGTTCTATCCTATTATAAATGCAATAAATGCAAATTGTTTCAAGTATAATTACTTGTGATTTTTCCAGTGTTCCCTTGGGTCATGTTAGTACCTAACTGATATCCGCATTTTACTGGCAAATGCGAATTAGAATGCCCGGTCAGCGGTCAGCGAATTGCAGCGTAATTAATGCCGCTGCCTAGTCGCCGTTCCACCTGTCAGCTCTGTTCAAAATCAAAAAATTGTGACAGGTTGACTGCCTACACCCACGCTTCAGACCCACTCCCACACTTCCTCCCACTTGGTGATGTTCCGCCTCCTCCACAAGTCCACAACAAATGACGATCAACGTCATCGTCTGCCATGCAATTAGCAACTCCATCTTCAGCTCCATCTCCATCTGCGACTTGACCAAGCAAACAAAGTTCAATACCACAGACTACTCCAAATCCTTGATCACGGTGAAACTTGGCCAAAGTGCTCAAGAGACTTCTTGGTTCTCGGCTCAGAGTTCTCGGGAAACTGGGTCAGTGCTGTCACACATGTCATTGGTTTTCGCCCGATATGTGCGAATATGTAAACAATAAAGCAAATCTGTGGAGGAGGACCCGCTACAGCCCGGGACAAGCCACTTGACAAGCTTTGACAGCTGCGGCACGAGCTCCAGAGCGGATTCAGAAACAGAAGCTAAAGGCCCCATGCAGTTGGCCAAAAGGTGCGAATTAAGGTGCTAAATTATTACCAACTTGGTCACATAAAGCTAAGCGATTGGTTAGGGGAAGGGGATTAGCTGGAAAAGGTCTTTATTTATTAACAAGAACTAGAAAATGTGGGGAATTTAATAGCTTACGAATTAAGTGTAATTTAATGTTGAAGTCAAAGAGAATGTTACACACTTTAAATAGTGATTTAAAGTCTCAAAGTGTTAATTAACCTTTGCATATTTACCTAGACAATAATCACAGTTCTTGTTAATTTGTGGTTAATTATTAAAGAACATTTTTGAACTTAAAACTAACATTTAATGCAAACTCAAAAGAAAATATATTTACATATAATATGAACCTAATGAACCTTCAAGAACTATATCTTCTTTTTAACTTGGTCTCATTTTTATAGAATTATATAAAGGATTCCTTCCTCCCAATAGTCCAACATTTTGTATGTCTAAAACCCAAAAAACGATCAACACACAACCCTTTTTTCCCAAATTAAGAACCCCTTAAACCTAAGTTGCCACCCGAAACAAATTAAATTAAAAAAGTAGCCACACAACACAGATACTCAATTGTCTTGCCCCACAAATATATGGTATTTACACGAGTGCGAGGCGTGCAACGGAGCCCTAAATTACCACATTATCAAGTACAAGGCGGCGGCACGATTGGCGTGGCATGCTACATGGACAGGCCCAAAGCTCTGACCCCACAGCAGGAAAAGCCACCAAGAAAATGTAGAGGGGAAAAATCAGGGAAAGGGTAAAACCCAACTTGGCCGCGATTTTCCTTCTCACTCTTGGACGATTTCGACACTTTCAAGATTTTACTATAAAAATTTGCCATAAATTTGTTAGCGCGCCGCTTTTGTTGTGTCTCCTGGACTACAGACTCCTCCAAGTCCACCAATTCCAACTTCTTGTAAATGCATTTTAGACAGGGATGCCCAGGGAGTTCTATAGAATATAGAGTTATATAGAAATATATAGAAAACCTTCTTCTTTTAAAAATATCACGTAGATACATATTACAGAGTTTTCTATGTTCAAAAAGTCTTTATAGAAATTCTAAAACATTTTTAGATATTCCCCCCTAGAGATAATGAATTTCTTTAACTCAAAAACATCTCCAATGTTACCATCACTGATCCCAGTCGCCGCGGAGGCTGGATCTTAGCTGGAAACCTACACGCATGTCCAGTGCCTCTGATGATATGTACTTTCGCAAACATAACTGACATGTTTGGCTAAGGAGCCATAAAATAAATTCCACTTCCCAAGCCAAGGGGAAGGACAGGGAGTGCTGCCTGCGAGTGGCGTTTCTGGCCAAGAAGGCAGCACGTGTCTTGTCTCGGCCAAGTCAGGCAAATGAAGTTAACTCAATCACGGAGCGGCCAAGGGCCGTGCCCGGGTGTCGGCCGGCGAATAGTAAAAATGTTAGAATAACTTGTATAAAATTTATCAAGCTGCCGTTGCTGCCGTTTCCTTTTGGGTTCGGATTCGAGTTCGGGTCTAAAAAGGGCCTGAACTTGGACGTGGGTCTCTGGCTGATCTGGCTCCTATAGCACCTTGGGCTCCTCTGACTCCTCTGGCTCCTCCATGGTGCCACTTCCTACCTCCTGCCACACGCTCAAGGGAGCAAAGTGATATTTATGCCAATTGTTGGCCAGCACTACATGCGTGTGTGGGTCTTAGAAGTGCCAGTAGATGTAGATGGTCATGGAAATGGAAATGGCCCTGGCAATGGGATTGGTTCAGATTGGTTGTGCAGTGAGAGAAATTAACAGGGAATTATAAAGGATTTTTTAAAGAAAATTATTGAAAAAGTTGTAGGTTAATTCTAAAGTTATTTAAGCTTAAAGTTTTATTCAAAGAGTCCTAGGTTCTCCTTACATATTTTCTTATTTGTTCCATAACTTAACTATAAAAGAATCTCAAGTTTTTTTCCTGTAAGTAATACCTTTTCAGGGTATTATATTTTTAGTCTAAAGTTCAAAACACTGTGAAAGAGTCATTTCCGACCCTATGTTTCATATATATTCTTGATCAGTATCAACAGCAGATTCTTTCTAGCTATATCCGGGATAAAACATTTTTTTGTTAATTTTTTGACATTTTTATAAGGCATTACATCGTTAAAAATTTTTAAAAATCGATACAAATTTTAATTTTTTTATCATTTTAAATTAATTATGCAGATTTATAAGCCTAATTAAAACTAGCATGGGAATGCTTTCCGAATTGAAATTAATGCTGTTTTGGCTTAGTTATGCATAATTTACATGATGCGATTTAAAAAAAATACAATGTTCATTCAATTGTTTACAAAACCCCAATATTCCTATCACCTTAATTATTAAATTAGTACTATTATTTCTGATATATTTCCAAATTAGTTGTAGAATTATTGGAAGCTCTGATCAGGATTATTAAATGAACAGTTCCTCTTTTATTTCTACAAAATTGAACTCCAAACATAGCTTCTGTTAATTACCCGCTCATATGCTCTCCATTAAGTAATCCTCCTCCTTAATCCATCAAATTCCCCAACTTCACACCCCAAATTTTCTCCCTGTGTAGAGATCAGCGAAAGGGCCCTGTTTTGTGGCGTTGTTATTTTAAGGCAAACACAAACGGACACAAAAGGTGAATTCAATTTATTACGAGAGCATTTCAAACTCACAGGCAAGGTTGAAGTTGAGTTGGAGCTGCATGGGAGTTGGACTTGGATTTAAAAACGAGGCTTATCGCTGGGAGTAATCCTTGGGAGCGGGAGCAGGCGGTGAGGCCAAATGCAATTATGTGTATTTTATGCTCCGACTGGCTTCATACTTTTGCCTGATTGACAAATAAATTTGCGATCCATGCGTGACGATAGGCGGATCCGACTTTGGTAACGAGTTCCACAGCGGAAAGTGTTCTGGGGGAGCCACTCCATGCCAAGAGGAGCAGCATCTGGAGCTGGAGCTGGAGCTGATAGCATTGATAGTTTTCCATTTCATTGTCAATGTCGGCCGGGGCGGGCGGCTTTGGTTGGTTAATTAAGCCAATGCCATTGCAATCAATGTTTTCACTTAAGTGCAAGTAAATTTTGCATCCGACATCCTTCTAGTTTTCCCTCCAGTTTTCCCTTCAGTTTTCCCCATTTTCCAATGCAGCTGGCCAGCCGGCAGGAAGAAGAACAACTGCATTTGTTTGATGTTAGAGACAGCGCCTGACTTTGATTTCGTCTCTTCTGGCTTTGACTTTGACTCTGACTTGGACTTGGACTTGGACTTGGTCATTAGTAGCTGTCGTTGTCAATGTTCTTCGCTTGATTTGTTGGCCTTTTCCTGTCAACGGCTGAACCTAAAGTTGGGCGGCTCTTAGCCCTAATTAGGAACATGAAACTATGGATTCTGGTAAGGTATTCAAAGGTAAGATATAATAAATATACTAAACTTGTTCGTAACATTAATAATGATTATAATTCATATCATTTTAAATAGTAGGTATTTTAATTAAAATACAACTAAAGAACTATGTTACATTTAACTCTCTAAAATGAATTCTAGTTATGTATTAATATTCCAGTCTCAAAATTCGATTAGGTGCCTCCTCTGTTTAATTAAAATCCCCCCTAATTGTTGCAATGCCACACACGAATTAGAATTCCTGGTGTCGCCTTTTTTAATTACGACCCGCATAGTTCTGCGTAAGCCGGGTCAAAAGTAACCGCTCTCCGCCGTGCGATGGCGATGGCCCACGTAGTTGGCCAGGAATTTATGGACAAAGCCACTGCTTCAATTACCAAGATAAGTCGGCGAAGACCAGACCCCCGTCCCACCCAAATGTCTTGGCATAAAACTGTCGAATGTCGAATGTCGTGCGGCATTTGTTACTTATTACATGTAAAGAGACTACGACTCGGACTGCTGCAACTGCGACCGATATCGATATGCTAAGCTTAGCTGATCAGTCACAAAAAGATACGTATATATATATATATCGTTCGATACTCGCTCAGCTACGTGCTGACCTTCAACTTACTCCACAACCTTGTTAGTTGTTGCTGCCCGGAGTGTACACTTTGTGTATCTCTGGTTGGTTTTCTTTTTTTGGGCCTTTGACTTGCGGCACAATCGCGATCACTTTTGGTGATTGCGAGGCAACGCCTCCGTCTACGACGTCATCAACCCGCAAAAGCAACAAACCAACAACAAACCAGCAACACGCAACTGACAGCCGCAACAACTGTGGCAACAAAGGCGACAGTCAGAGCAACACCCCCAACAAACGACATGACAATCAGTGATGACAACAGACTGTCTCTTGAAGCTAAAAGGATTTGTAAAGTAAAGGGTATAAATAGGGCAATATTTATAGAGGAATTATAGATGAAAATAAGGCTTTTCTTAGGGGTTTCTAAGAGATCTGGATTAAATTTGGTTCTATGTTCTATAACTCAATATAACACTTTATGTATAGAATAGATATCCCTGGGTTATTATTCCTTAAAAATTAACCATAATTCTAGGTAAATGTATTCTTTTTCCTCTTCATAACTATATTGTTTTTGTATCAAAACTTTTCCCAAAGAAAATCTCATTCCTTAGCAGTTTCCCCTCAACAAAACATGACACTTTGGCAGCACTGCCATCGACGACAATAGACCCTGGGAGACAGGCTCAAATTTGTTGGACGTCGTGGTTCCAATCAGACGGCGACAAGGGTTCTTGGCCATCATTAAATTCGAAATAAAATAATGCGCCACGTTGTCCGAGTTGTCCCACAGACTTGCCAGACTTGCCGCCTCTGTCACGCTCACCCAGCCTTAATAACTTTGTCCGACTATCGTGGCCACCGCATCTTGGCCATGGTAAGAAGGACTTGGAGCTGGAGTGGAGTGGTGTGGAGTGTGGACCCGGTGCCTTACCAACTTATTGCTCTATTTTCCCAAATAGTTTTCGATTTCAGTTTCACTTTCTGCGCTGCCCATCATGTTAACAAGGCTGAGACTGTGGCGGACCAACGCCAACTCGCGAGGATTCTGGCCAGAACCCAGGTATAGTGCCATCAACAATGTAAACGAGCCTTGGTCCAGACTTTGGTTCCCCACCAAATGGCCATAAACAACTTAAACGACGTCCAAGAATCGTTTGGGCGTCTCCGTCTCCATCGTCGTCGTCGTCATCAGCGTGTGGGAAGTCCTTGGAAAAGCCCTATCATTATTTGATGAAATTAAGATGATTTGGTCCGGAAAGTTACCAGCAAGTTGCCAGTTCATAAATATGTTTTGGCTGTGTGAAAATTACCAGAGTGAATCATCTCCGAGAGACTGAGGCCCGCATGCCGAAGAACAGGTAAGTCGTAGCCAAAAACCCACACTTTTATGATTATGAAATATTGTTACCATTAATAGTGACGTCACATAAACAGCATCATACCACAGCAAAAAATGTGGTTACAATCTATTTAAATTTAATTTGCAATTATTTAAATCATTTTGTTTATCTTTGATGAAACTATTTTCTTATAGTTTTAGAATCTTAAAGACTTTAGAACAGAACAAAGGATAAAACACAGCAAAAAATGTGGTTACTATCTATTTAAATTTAATTTTCAATTATTTAAATCAATTTATTTAACTTTGTTGAAACTATTTTCTTATAGCTTTAGAATCTTAAAGACTTTAGAACAGAACAAAGGATAAAACACGAAAAGGTGTACCCTTCGAATTCCAAATAGTATATCTTCTCTTTAGGACAAGTCTATTAATTATTATTTAATAAATATAAAGAATAATACACGGTTGAAAATTATTAAAATTGACAATCAAAGCTTCTGATTTATTCGATTTTAATCTCATAAATTCATACATTTTCTCTCTGTGCAAAAGCAACGGCACTGACAAGGTCATCATTTGGCATTGCCAGTCAGTGGAAATTCCTGTAAAAAAAAGACAGAACAGAAAGCCCCATCTCATAGGGGTTTACGATTCAGCTTCATAAATGTATAGTATTCGATCTGGTTTTATTGCACTTGCGGTTGCCAAGCTGAGATCTGGCTTAAATCTTGCTTTTTTTCGGCTAGAGAGCTGAGCTTCATTGGTATTTATTTATATATCTCGATATTAATTGACCTGTTCTGGTTTAACTTGTTTTCGATTTCAGTTGCCGCCAGAATATGCGTTTTTTTTTTGCAATTTCTTTCGTTTTGTTTCATTATAAATGCATAACGGTAAATGTTGAATACTTTATGCAAATTCTCGCACCAAACTGAACCAGTTATAAATTATATTAAAAATAATACAAAACAAAAATAAGAAGAAAACATTTAGGCAATCTTTTAAGTATATAAATTAACAAATACTCCAAATGGAGCTGAGCAAACACTCGAACAGATCAGACTCGAGACGATTTTTGGTGTTGAGTTTAAGTGGTTTTTTGAACTTTGGAAATGCGTGTGGCCACTTTTGACCTCAGAGACACTCCAGGCAGTAAGACAATGTAGAATTTTGAAAACCAATTTAAGATGGATAAAAAAACCGCTCCCCAAAAGCCAGTTTCCCGGTGTACATTTTAGCACCTAGCAAAAGCTGTAGAGATTTTGTCATTTGTTTTACGTTCGTTTCATATTTCACGAAAAACTAGTTTAGCCCCCCAACATAGAATAAATAAAATACTAAGCACACTCTTGGCAGCTGGCATAAAACTTAATAATTAAAAGACTCGAAATCTTTACTCGAATCTGAATTCTGAACCGGATATGGGGTTTGGGTAGGGTAACTCACTCACTCGCTTTCCGACTGAGAATAATAATGGTTTGGAGTTATGTCATAAGTCTGGAAAAAATATAGAAACAAGTTATATAGACATACGGCATAAAAGTGAAACCTAAAAAGTGAAATTGACTCGCACAGAATCGTTTAATGATAATAATGATCGATTGAGCATTTATGCAAATTAATTTTGCTAAATGCAGCATAAGACATTTGGTTAATTCAATTAACATCGATGCTGCCCAGGGCAACGAATGAATACCATTTAGAGACACACGTTCTTTGTTGGCTCCTTTGTTTTTAACTAAATTTTATATTTGTGTTGTTGTTGCTGTGTTAAATTCCCAATTATGCGCTATTTTAATCGCTTGTTTCACCAACAAAAATAACCGCACAAAACACATCAAACGCTACTTGTTCGGGCCTACGACGAGCAATTAATGTCGCCTCGAGTGCGTTGTGCAGAAATAGAAAAGACAGAAATCAATTAAACCATTCTGAAAAACACAAAACACACAAAAAAAGCTGAATATTTTTCTACTCTGGCGGAAGTAAAAGTTGCAGGAGAGCAGAATCGAGCCATTTTTGACAACGGTATTGGGTGGGTTAAAGCGCCATTAACATTGGATTTGCCATATAGCCACCGCCGTTGATTCTTCTGCGCACTCGAGTTTCATTAATCTTCCGTTTTGTATGTTTGCTGCCATTTTGCCATTTTGCCATTTGTGGTTTCACTGCTCGATTTGGCGCAAGTCCCGCAAACAAATGTATATTCACAGAAACACACACTGCGCACACCACACACACTCTCCATACACACAACTTGTTTGTGGTTTCCAAAAAATCAAATGCCAAACAACCAAACTGCCACAGCACACCCGTTTTAATTTTCTGCAAATTAACCAAATAGGAAATCATACTAATTGCTCAGCATCCCATATATATTTTTGCCATAGTTATACTTTATTCATTGAGAAAAAATAATAAATAACAATCATTCGGTGGAACAAAGGTTAATTAGAATTTAAGAATAAAGTATAATGGATGATGGTGATGTGTATGGTTCGTGCTCTACTTATATGGGGAAGTGGTCTGTTTTATGCCGAAACTGGTTATGTAAATAACTGAATTTAGGCATTTAGAAGTAGTAAATGTTTGGGAACTAAAATTAACTTGGAATAAATTTATAAAACTACCAAAATAAGGGATTAGTAGTCATTTATAAAAGTCCCTTGTTGTTTAAACATATTTATTTCGCATGAAATTACAACTAAAACAAGGCATACTTTAAGTTACTGTATACTGAACTTTAAATATTCCTCAAAACAAAATATACAAACTCTTAGGCTATCTCAGACTCTTTTTAAAACAGTGTATAACGATCTTCCACTCGAAATGAACTGGATTTCCCAAATATATATCTCTCGATTCAGCAAACTAGGTTCCAAGTGCCCACGCCCACCTCTTGGTCTCGATTTGCAGATCGATCATTGTATGTAGATTGCGCTTTTGATGGACAGTGATCATGAGCATGTCTGCGCCGCAACTCCAAAGAGCGGGAGGCGTGGGTCTGTTTTACATATTGGTGTTTTATTTTGTATTTAATTATGCCATTAAAGAGTAACAGATTAATAACAATTAATGCGGCAACAGCTGGGCATTCATCAGGCGGCTCAAACGTGTTTATACTGCCACCGATATCGGAGGAGTAGTAGTAGTAGAAACAAGTATAAGATTGAAATCGAAAACGAATCACTTTTATTTTCAGTTCCCTCAGCATTAAAAGAATTCATTTTAGCCAAACCCCGATCCCTGGCCGGCTTGGTCATCCCATGAGATAATGATGGTGATGAGGCCGGGATCCAAGTAGAAACCAAGAGTGGCAAAGATTGTGTTAAGCCTTTCGGTTTCTTTCTGCGGGCTGACTATACTTATATGTGTATGATCCATAAAGATTGATATCATGGGACGACGACGTTAGAGATACGACCGATTCCTCCCCTTGACGCAAGTCAAAATGTGAATAAATTCAAAAAACAGGTTACAATAGAATTTTCGGCTGCTGAATGTCATAAAATACAGCAGTTAGTCTTGATCGTTTGTATTGTATCAGATGGCTATATGGCTGTAGTCTGTATGATGATTATTCAAGGACAGCCACGGCATTTGCATACTCATATGGCGGCTTAGTCGGACTTACACCCAACTACCTATATAATATAGTAACTAAGTATATTGAATCTAGCAGCTGCCAGTATGCAGATTAAACCCAAGCAGAGACCATAGAAATAGAGAGTTCTGTATAGGAGTATGAGGAGGAGGCACTACTTTTCTCTGTGGCTTCATAAATCACCTGACTATAAATAAGTCCTAACTTAATGGAATAACCAAACCAAACTCCAGTGGCCCGATAACACTGGACAATCACTCACCCGGGACTATTTTTAGAGGCTTCAAGTAGGCAAAACTAGGATCGCCAGGATCAGGCTAATGCCAGAGTTCTTCATATTTATCGCCTGCTACCTGTAATTGCCACAAATTGTATGACATTTTTATGCTGCCGGAGCATGAATAATTGATTTACATGCTGCTCTGTTTGTGTATTTGGCCCCGGCATTCTCATAAATTTATTATATTCACCAGTAGCAACATGCCCCATCCTTATCGTTTTCGCTTTTCTGGGCCTCCAAGTGGGCCCCATTAATCAATGTGTGTGTGTATATGGACGACGCCCACGCTGCCCCACGGGGGATGCACTCTAATGGTTATGGCCATAACCACCATAAATCATGCGAATCGAACTGGAAGATCGTCGCCACACTGCGCCTGGGCGAGATGGCAATCGGGCAACACGCGTTGAAACTGCAATTAGCACAATCTACCTCGCTTAATCTAAGAACATTAATTAGTTTATTCAAAGCGACTTGATGCCGAGTGGAGCCTGCATAGACGACAACTTAATTGCGGTAATTATGCATTAGCTCACATCGGAATGATATTACTACGAGGAATGATATGCAAGAGGTGCTGCTGGTGGCCTTGTCTCGAGGCTTATCGAGCGGTGATCCGAGATTGGCGGGGGATCGGATCTTATAGGTGGGGTATTTAATTGTCAGTAGATAAATATTTACAAGCTGCATATATTGTGATCTGATATCAATCTCTACTCTTGTAATAATTTCATGTTACTTCAAAGTCAAAGAAATCATTTGATAATGTATCTAAGCTGTGTAAACCGAATTCTAGTTCATTTTTCCACTAAACTAACTGAATAATTTCAAGTTTCAAAGCCTCATATATTATATCAATTTAATCTTCACTCGGAATACAATTTATTTGGTAAATTAAATTTTGTTTAATTTACATGTTTGTTTCTCTCACAACTGGCTCTCTTAATTAAATACCCCACCCGTTCACTGTGTCAGGCTTCTCTCTACATTCGCCTTAATTGCATATTTAAAGCTGACATTTATTATAATTAAACTTACATCGCCTAGTGCAGACAGCATTCTCTGGTTGTCTGACTATTTTAGCATTCGTTCAGCTTTCAGTTTCAGTTGCTTGTGCTAATTTCGCCGGTTTACTCTAGTGTACAAGCTTGATTAATAAGCTGCCATCAGGCGGCTATCGCAGAACAGCAGCCGCAGAACCCGAGACCATTCATCTTCCAGACAAAGAAGTGGTGGCCAGTATTCTTGGGGATCCCAAACCGAACCCCATCTTGCCACCACAACTGAGGAGGTGCTGAAACTCTGCCACATGGCCTTGAGCCATGAATTATGTGCGCAATTACTCTTCGGCATGTCGTGATGGTACTTGTGCCCCAAGAACTGGAGTGGTTTCTGGTTCTCGTTTGTGCTTTTCATTTTCTAATGTTAAGTAAAAGTGCAAGTTGCCAAGTGCGATTAGGGAATTGTGCCACTTGTTGGCTTCCTTCTAATGGCGGGCGCCCGATTACTGGTCTCGTCTTGGTGGTTAATTACACCTTGTTTGGGCCGTGTTGCAAGTCAGCGTGTTGCCGATTCCCTCGCAGATACAGATGCAGCTTCGCACATATGTATGTATGTTTGTGGTGCCTGCACCTCGGCACGTTGCAGCGTGTGAAATGAATGCCTGTTGTCAGAGCGTGGCGCATGTTCCTGATATCATCGAACAAGCCAACTAGCTAGCTGACTTTGTCGCATCTCTCTCTCTTTTGGATCCGGGGCCCAGCGATGATAGCCATCGGATTTCAGCCTCTTTTTGCCGGCTGACATGTGAAGCGTCTGCTTCTGAGTCATCATCACTCCACAAGGCCGTTAAGAAATGAAGTCTGGGAGAAGAACCACAAGACTTTAACAAAATAAAAAGGTCTGTGGAACTTGAATTAAATAATAAGAAACTGATATTTAAACTCTTACTGAAAACTATATTATATCAGTTTCTTGAAGCATTATTAATAATATTTTGGAAGTATCAGATTTATATACAAAATATTTATATTGTTTACATGGAATTTGCTGTTTAAATAACACCTGCTTTTATTACATTAAATCGATATTTTTATTTGTTAATTTCTTGGGTAAATCACAGATTTACAAATATCATAACTCAGCCAAAATTGCATTAATTTCAATTCGGAAACCTGTTCTGCGCTAGTTTTTATGGGATTAACAAATCTGCATACTGAGTCTTAAAATTTTAAAATTTAAAATTTGTGTCAAATTTGGACAATTTTAATGATGTAACCCCTTATAAAATTTTGAAAAATATTTAAAAAAAAATATTTTTCACCAAACATGTCTAGATCGATTCAGCTTTTCGTGCTGATCAAGAATATATATGATTTATAGGGTCGGAAATGCTTTCTTCACTAAGTTATTAGCTTATAGCTGAAATTATAATACCTCTCATATCCCTAAGTATATAGATATTCCCAATACAAATTGCTGTATTAGTTTAAATAAAAATTTAGTACTGAGGTCCTTCGCAATAAGGGAATTAATTGGAATATGAATGCATAGTTAGCACAACTAACTAATATAATTGTCATAGTTAAGACGAACTGCAGTAGGGGACACGTCATTGCTTAAATTCTTCCAGTGTAGAGAAAGGCTTATCATGGGTATCCGGAAGTCGAAGTGCAATCTTTATCACTGCAGATGTAATCAGGAGGAAGGCCACGGACAGAATGAGGCGGGTGCGAGTGCTGTTCCTGTATTTATAGTCTCCGAGCAAAGAGAGCAGAGAAAGTGAGAGAGAGAGAGCTCCCTCTACAGATAGGCTGCAAGAAAGAAGCAACCCTTGAGATGCACAGCGAGAGAGAGAGAGAGAGAGTTAGACATACTGAACAAATATACAGATAAAGAGGGAGAGAGAGAGGGATTGAGATACCCTGCATGAGTACAAAAATATACCAAAAATTAACTATTATTATGAGTTCATTCGACGGTATTCAAAACCAATTAGCATAAAATTGGCCACACTTAAACTCGAGCTATTCTCAGACACTTTCCGATTTGGACCGCGTCATCGCCCCGACAAAGTTCTTAACATAATTGTTAACGCCTCAAACGGATTGACTGCCAAATTATGACCGAAAATTGGCTTACATCAAGTGGCCAAAAGCAGTTTCCCAGGCCTCAAGGCTGCCGTATGCGGAAATGGCCAGCAGTTCAATTAACACACCCAGACTCACACTCATGCTCTGCCACTGTTTTGATTTTGATTTGGAATTAAATTTTGGTGTTTTTGGTTTTTCATGTATTGAATTGGTAACGTATCTGCATACCCGAGTGTTCGAGGGGTGTTAAAAAACAAGCTGTTAAATTGCACAGCGTCTCCTGCATGCCAAAAAGAGTCGCAGCAATCTTGTGAAATTACAGTCTGAAGGTCTGAAGGCGACCTTTACTTTTGGTTTCGGGGTGTCGTTGACACCTTGGCTGCTGCTCTTGCTTTTGGATTCAAGTTAATGATTTAGCTATAATTCAGATTACGTCACATCTGCTGCTGAATCATAGTTCCGTTCTGTGAAGGACTTTCCTTGATCGATCGATCGATCTATCGTTTGGCAAAGGGCGGCCAACATGACGTATACTTGATCTGATAGAACAATTCGCTTATCAATCATACGCCACGTTGGCCGCCGTCAACCCACACCATTCAACGCCGTCACTTGAGACAGTGCCAGATCAAGAATTCGCCATTATTTTTAGCCAGATCTCTTTTCTATTTCATTTTTCTTTGTGTGTCAGCACGAATTAACGATCGCGATTTAAATCACACCAAGAAGCCAAAACAAACAACACGACCAAACAGTGTGTGCGGAGCCATGCGGAAATTGTTTGTACAACATGGCTAAAACAAAGGCGCCCCAAACAACATCTAGCCAAACAATTCATTATTACTATTATTGTTGTTAATATATTATTATTGTTATTTTAGCAGTCGCGAGATGAGCAGCCAAATAATTGAACATAAAACGCTAGTTAAACTCGTGTCAACTGGATACTGTGTAAAGTGTCCGAATTTGAAGCCCAAAATTCCCCCCGTTTCGCCCAACAACCTTGATTTCAATTAGCAAATTTTCAAGTGGCTGCACTTGGCATAAAAGTGGCTCTAACAATAAGATGTATTTCCTATGTTTTTGTAAGAATTTAGACACAAATTTAAGGGCTTTTAATAAGTGATACTTTCAAGTGATAAATTTAAATCTTAACTTCAGGGAAATGTTTATGGTTTTTAAGATATTGGCCTAAAAAAATATTGTCTAATATGTTTTTGGTTACATTTGGCCAGCAACATGTCAAGAAACCTTTTTCAGTGCATTTTGCCTCCTAAATGAAAGTGTTTTCTTGGATTTTAACTAATTATTTAATGTTTCCATATTATTATTGATCATGTGGCAACCTAACTATATCTCTTTAAGATATCCTTGAATAAGGTTTAAAAAATACCTATAAAATAATTATTAAAAATATTATTTACCCTGTAAATTAATGGACTAACTCAAAAAATCAGAATATTATAAGAGAGTCCTACTGTTGTACGTCCTTCTTTTATTTTCCATAAATCTAGGGCACTTTTTTTAAAAGTGTGTTAATTTCTCAATTTGCCTTCCAATTGCTGAAGAAAAAACAAACAACAAATAGCTAAAAACAAAACAAAAATTTGCTTAGCCATTTTCTCCCAACAGTCGCCGTTTTTTTGTTTTTTTGTTTTATTTTCCGTTTTTAATGTAGCAAGGTCGTTCGTTGGTCCGCAACGCCAAAGCAATTTGTAATGATTATTAAAACAGCGACCTGCTTGGCATGCTTCCCCTTCACCTGACCCGGCCCACAAGTGCCATTGTTTACTGTACCTGTGCCTGTATCTGTACCTGTAGCTGTTGCTGTTTGCCGTTTGGCGTTGGCTTTTAATTGAAATAGCAAAAAAACAGTAACAAGTAACAAGGCAGCGACTGAAATTATATTGGATTACAACATGGTTGGTCAGTTGAGGTGCTGCCGCCTCCTCGGTGGCAGCGAATATATGGCATTCTTGGGCAATTATTGCCGCACAACGCAGCCTTTCGATGATTGAATAGCCCTGAACATTGATTATGACAGCCGGACACTCGAGGAGTTCTATTTAAAGCAACAAGTCCAAGTTCCAAACACACCAAATTCCAGGGGTGTTAGCTCAGCGCCAATTTGGCAGCCCGATAATTGACATGTGAAAGGGAAATCCATCAGATGAAACCGTTTTAAGTCCATTCTATGCTAAGTGTCTGCACTGCCACACCCCGATTTTCCCCCATGATTCACAACGTCAAAAGATATATATTTTGAATTTTAAGCAAATAAATTGCATTTAATGCTGGCCAACTGAAAAAGCCAAACTGCCATAAACGAACAAAACTCAGACGCTCAGCTCAGATTGAATTATGTCGCTGGCTGGAGTTAATTTCAAAAACAAAAAACCAGAGCCAAATAAAGAAGCTTGCTGCCGAGGGAATTACCCAGGGGGATTGGATGGATAGATACAGATACATCCGCAACGGGAGCGGCGAACTCAGTGAGCAAATCAAAAGTAATTCACACGCTTAAGTGAGTGAATAAATAAAAGAAATCTAAAGTGTTTACTTTGTAAAAGAGTCTCTGATAGCTAAGTGATAGTGCTACCCTTTCAGGGCATTAAATAATTAATATTGTATTAATTATTAATTTTTGAATTCTCTGCCCTGTACTCTCGCTGTCTCTCTCTCTCACTCACACTCTCTCTTTATAGCTATCATTTTTGGTATGCCTCACTCTCTCCCTGCATCTCTAGATCCTCCAGCCTATCTGTACAGGTAGCTCTCCCTCTCCCTCTCTCTCTCTCTCTCACTTTCACTGCTCTCTTTGCTCGGAGACTATAAATACAGGAACTGCACTCGCACCCGCCTCATTCTGTTCGTGGCCTTCCTCCTGTTTACATCTGCAGTGATAGTGGGAGTGATAAAGATTGCACTTCGACATCTGGATAACCGTGATAAGCCTTTCTCCTCACTGGAAGAATTTAAGCAATGACGTGTCCCCTACTCTGGCTCTGCTTAACGATGACAATTATATCATGCTATATGAGGATCAGGTCAAGAATCAGCTAAGCTACCTATGCATTCATATTCCAATTAATTCCCCTATTGCCATGGACCCCATTACTTTATTTTAATCTTAAGTAATACAGTAATTTGTTTTGGAGTTATCTATAAACATAGGGATATGAAAGGTGTTATAATTCCGATCAGAAGCTTATAACTTAGTGAAGGAATCATTTCCGAAGCTATAAATCATATATATTCTTGATCAGCCTGAACAGCTGAATCGATCTAGACATGTTTGGTTACAAATTATTTTTTTAACATTTTTACAAAATTTTATAAGGGGTTACATCATTAAAATTGTCAAAATTTGACAAAAATTTTAAAAGTTTTAAATTTAAAAACTCAGTATGGAGGTTTGTTAATCCCATAAAAACTAGCACAGGATTACTTTCCGAATTCAAATTAATGCATTTTTGGCTTAGTTATGATATATGAAAAACTATATCTTGTGATTAAAGTTTCTTCATACAAAACATATCATCAAAGTCAATGAATTACATTTCTTTCGATAGATATCATAATATTTACTTTGGTATAAGTTCTTTATTTCTTAAACTTCAATTCTCCTTACGATTTTGTTATGAAAAGGCACAAAAGTGGTTAAATAAATACCCAAAAACCTTTGGATATATTTAAAAAAGAGTATATATTTTTAGAATTCCTGTTTCTTTTCTGCGTTTAGAACCATTTTTCCTAAAAAAATCGTTGCTTAGAATCTTTAAAAATAAAACTAAACCTCCTCGCTTGGCAGTCGTCGGGCCTCTGCGAGTGAAGCGGGCTTTCTGAGCTCGGTGTTCGTGTTTCGCGTCGCGTTTTGCTTCGTTTCAGAGCCTCGGCTCTACCACTTTTTCGTTCGGCTGGCAAACTTTTTGGCCAACTTGCTGCGGGCCGCACCGTTAGCCAAGCAGTCGAAACACGCAGCTTGAGGCGAGCGGTTCTTGCGCGCGCTTACACAGCCTAACTCCCTAACCAAAAAACAGCGAGCAGCTACTAACCCACGGCAGAGACTCAGTGGAAGTCGTAATCGCGACGCGAGCGCAGAGTTCTGAGAGTGTTGTGCAAATAGAAATTGTAAATTACGCGGCTCACGCAATACCTGCTTTTAAATAAATAACAGAAAACCAAACAAAAAACTATAAATAACGCAAAAAGAATATCAAAAGAGAAACAAAGGCAAAAGAATACTGAACTGTAAAGCAGACAAAACACTTAGCACATAATTGAGGAGAAACCTGGCTGGTTGATTGATTCTGTGGGCGTTACGACGAGTCACACTCGGGAATAAATCCAGCATCAATCAGGGGGACTTACATTGGATACTTACGGATTGCTCTTGGAAGCAAACCAGAAGGTGAGTGTGTAGTACCCCGTCATGACCTTGACATTTGGCAGAATTGATTTTGTCATTCGTCGACGCTAATTGAAATGAATGCACGCTCAAGCGGAGAAGATCGTTTGATTGGCACTTAAATTGTATTGTACAATCGTACAATCATCTTGGCGCTGCAAAATTGTCCAAGACGAGACTTTAGCCAAGCGGGCAGAGTCGAGTTTTTAATTAGCATTCTGTGGCATCTTATAAATAAACATGGTTTTATAGTCCGCTCGAGTGTGTGTATGTTAACATATGTGCTAAACGCCAGAGGCCACTAAAACGCGCTGTCCATGAGTGTTAAATAAAATAAAGCCAAGCCGTGCTTAGTACTCTCATACTGGGCCATGTGTGTGTATTTGCATGTAAATTACAAAATCAAGTTCGTTGCCTGAGTCTTTTGTTTGGCCTGCACAAAAGGTTCTTTCGGCCATTCGGAATAGAAACCCAGTTGCAGCAAATTATTACAACGCCTTAACTATGTATATGAAAAGCTGTGTTCAACAACCTTCACTGGCCCTGGGGCTGGTTTCACATGCGAGCTGTATTATTTCATAAAACGGGTTTTCCCAAAATGCGTGCGCTTAATTTACACGCAGATTAGCATTTACATTAAGATAATTTCATATTTTTATTAACCAAAAAAGTGTCAGAGCAGAGAGCTCAGCAGAGATCACACTTTGCGGTTGCCTTGGACAGAATTTATGAGAGATGTAATCTCCAGTTCACCTGAAACATTCAATGCATACGAAATTCCCGAAAATGAAAAAGAAAATAACAAGGAAGGCATCGAATCATTGCCATCTCGTCTCCAGCTTCGCGTCATGTGATTCAGACACATATATATATAGAAATATAGGTATGTGATATATCTTGGCTGGATCTTCCGGGGGTCTTTGGCCTATTCCCCGTTTTTTTGTGTTTCTGCTCAGCCTTTGTTATGGATTCGCCATTCCCCTTGGCTGGAGTTCTATGTAAACAGCAAAAGACTTATTTGCATGCCAAATGAAAGCCTCCTAATTAGGACAGCAACAGATGGTTCTGTCTTGGCCCACATTCGAGGCTGTCATTTGACCAAAAAACAACTTGAGCCAGCGGCCTGCCCCTGAATTGTGTCCACTGATCGCGGCTATTGATATTTGATTGCCTTTTGGCTTATATGTTATATACCATTTGTTAGAATTTTACACCCAATTATTCACGCAATTGTTAATTACGCATTTGATTGTGCCAACGACGGCTCAATTTCAATTTGAAGCCCAAATTAATGAACTCTAATTAAGCGAGGGGGGATATATATATATATAGGTATGAGAAATAAAAAATATATAAAAAATACGAGCGGAGCGGCCTTTGTTGAAGTGCTTACGAGTCTTTTTCCTGCTCTTTAATTGTATTTATACACACACACCGAGTGTATCGGATGTGCATTGTAGTTGCCGCCTCTATTGATTGGCAGAAATCGGTTTGAAGAGTTTCCAATATTTTTCGTTTTCATTTCGTTGCCATGATGTAATTCGGGGCCTTAAGTCCCTCCGCCTGCCATGAATCACACGGGACAAAAATGCCAACTGTCAATTACCAATTGCAGTGGCCTGTCAATGGAATTAGCATAGATGACTAATTGAAGCAAACGAATCAAAAATATATATATATATGTGTAAACAGAACATAAAACCCATAGCCAGTCAAATTTAATTAAGCGTAAAAGACAAGCCAAGTCATCTTCATTTGATTTGCGTTGTCTCTTTACCAAATTCTCGCACTATTATCTTTGGGAATCATTCTTTTATTTCACTTTTTTCGTGTGCGCCACTTGTTAAGGCCTAAGAATAGATCCGAGCCAAGGCCCGAAACGTGCTTGGCCAAATAAAAACCGAATTTTTGCAAGTAATTTGAACATTAAAAACAATGTCGGGTAATAATAATCACTCAATAGCAATAGCAGCAGTGCCAACAAAAGCGGAAGTCCAAAAAAGCCACACGAAAGTGCTGTGCAACATCGCGTCTCGCGCCTCTCGCCTCTCTCCTCTTGGGCTTTGTATTTTGTGTCTTTTCGTTTTGGTTTTTACTTTTATTATTGGGCCGCCTTCCTGGCACGAAATACTTTGGTGAGAATTGCAAATTCTCAGCCAATGCAATGGGAGAGAAATAAGTGAAAATATTATGAAAGCCGCCGCCGTCGCTGCCGCTGTCGAAGCAAGTGAAAATCGGAATTTATAATTTTCGTGTGCCGATTTTTTTCCAACCGCAAAAATAGTGCTCCAAGCAGCTGCCACTGCCACTGCTGCTGCTGCTGCTGCTGCTGCTGCTGCTGCTGCTGCTGCTGCTGCTGCTGCTGCTGCTGCTGCTGCTGCTGCTGCTGCTGCAGATGATGCAATCAGCTTGACATGCACATCGAGTGACAGAGCAGACATTGCGCATACGCCGCATTGTACCGACTGCAAATCTCTCGCCCCACAAAAACGCAAAAAAAGATGAAAGCCGAGCAGATCCCCCCAAAGTTGAGCCAAAGTCGCTTGGCGTTCATCTCCAAACAAGAATTGGAGCAAGTGAACAGGCAAGTCCAACCACACACAATGGAGAAGCCCCAATGCCCTAACTTTCCAGCAATAAATTAAAGATAGAGAGATACATAGATAGAATCCCATTCGATCTAGATGGTAGCTCTGAAAGAAACCTTTGACAGATGACTAAAGATACAATGATTACCATGAAAAATGGCAAGTTTACATTCAGTTTATAATTAGTGCATATCAGATGAAAGTGGGAAACAGCAAATAAATCAAACCAATAGAAAGATTTGCTACTTTTTTATCTTTGTCGCTATACTTTATTCTGTAAGATATTAAATAAAACTTATAGAACAGTGCTAATGCAAATAAACTATTAAACCAGAAATAAAACTATAAACTATATATAATATATATGACTAAAACTATAATACCATTTTTTGAGTAGATATTATTTTTATTTTTACATGACAATTTGTGCAAAAAATCCAAGTTTAAAAAACTCATAGCTAAGCCAAAAAAGCATTGATTTTAATTCGGAAAGCAGCCCTATGTAAGTTGTTATTAGGGTAATAAATCAAATTAAAATGTAAAAAGATTACGATTTTTGCCCATTTTTGACAATTTTAACGATGTAACCCCTTAGAGAATTTTGAAAATTTTGAAAAAATTTAATTTTCCCGGAAATAGCAAGATCGATTCGGCTTTTAATGCTGATCAATAATATATATGGTTTATAGGGTCGCAAACGACTCCCTTACTGCATTTTAAGCTTCTGACTAAAATTATAACACCTTGAATCTCGTAAATTTGATAGGTTGTTTTTAAACCTTGTAGGAACATAATAATCAGGGATCTGATCTACAAATATAATAAATATTAAAGAAACTTTGCCTAAAGCATATGACCAAGATATACCCTGCTCGAAACGTATTATATTATATTTATAAACGTGTTATTCCTATATGCAGACCCCCCAGCCTCAATGATTATGACACTCACACGTGCCAGCGACTCTGGGGCGTCCAATTCAGACTCTTCATCCATGAGTTCCTCACTTGGATTTTCTTGCATGTTGCGTGCCCCACCATATACTATATATATATATATTTCTTTTTTCATCATCATCATCTCCTTCAGTAACAATATGCGATTTAATTTTCATTTTCTTGCCACTGCCTCGGCTGCTGTTTTTGTTTTCCGTTGTTTTTTGTCGCCTTGCTCACACATGGAGACGAAATAAAGTGCCAACTCATAATAATGTAAGCCACGGAGGAGATGCCAGCGTTGTTTATGTTGGTAATGGTGTTTGTTGACTGACTTTTGTTGCGTTGTTACAAGCCAGTAACAAGTGCACAGCCGCCCGCGACATTGTGCAAACAATTCGTGCGGATTTCTTGTTTTGTTTTTGCATTTACTTAAATCATTATGCCATTAAGTCCCTCTAGGGGGCGGTGTCGCTTTAATACATTTTACAAAAATAAACAAAAATAATAAAAACAGTGCTTTAATTTCGATTGGGCTCTGAGTGGTGCGCCGCGGAACAATTAAAGAGTTAATACCTTATGGCCGTCATAATTTGGTGGCCCGGTATTAAATTGAAAAATACACATTTTATGGACCGAAAGTAACAGCACAAAATACTGCTCTCGATGAACGAGAAATAAAGCCCCCCAAAAAACTCGTTCCAGCCGGACATGGAGACATGTAAACGCATGGGGCAAATATGCGAACTCCACAGTTCAGTTCACTTTCAAGGTTGTCCCCAGGCATCAAGAACCAAAACAGCAACAGCAGCAGCTGAAAAATGAAAACGAAACTGGAAAGGCGAGCTGCAGTTTTCCGCTCTGTGGGTGTGGGTCTCTTTTGATTGTGACAAGTCACTCCACGCGCTCCCATTTGAAAGGCGCCCAAGTGCATGCATGGCACAAGCCAATTGCGCAATTGCAGTGATTCATACAGTGGACGCCAATTAAGCGAGACCGAGACCGAGACCGAGTCTCGGAGTCCGTGCCCAAGACCGCGACCAAGTGCTAAGCCGCTTAGCCAGCGGACAAAGGAGCTGGCATTGCTTCCTTCTGCGCAACGGCCTTGGGGGAACTGGTACCGCCGATTCGTCGCCGTTCTACAAACTGCGTACTCACGCACAGAACAGTTGCCGAGCTGCTAAAATTAGCCAAGGCAGCGACCTTGTGGGCTTACATAATTAATTGCAACCGGGTTTCGCTGATCGATGGTATGCGGAAAATGTGCTAAAACGAAAGACTCAGGACACGAACGTGACACGAGCGAGGGAGAAGATCTTTATGATGCACTGCCTCACTTATATATATTTATTCAAGTAAAAACAAAACCAAGCAAGCTTAAACAGATTCATAAATCTGACAAACAAGATAAATCATCATCATCATCATCATCGGTTGGCCATGTAAGAAGCTTTAATAATTATTAAGTGCAGTTTAAACTTTTCATAAGCAAAAGGCCAGCTAGTTAATTAAATTTCGTATTCCCATCTATATACTATATATATATATGTATATATATGTTCAAGCTAGTGGGATTCTTGTTGTTGTTGAATGCGATCATCGCCAAAAAATCAGCATCACGTTCGGCATACAAAAAGATTTTGTACACTTATTAGCCAACAGCAACAAAAAAGGGGGAATGGTGAAAAGAACGAAATGTTATGCGTATATATTATACAATATAAAACAGTCAGTCAAAAGAATACGAATAACAAAAAATCAAATAAAAACCGGCATCGTCGCTTGGCAGTTGGCATTTCGACCCATTGACGTAGGAAACCCAAAACTTAATCATATCGCTCTAAAATAGAAGATGAAACAGACAGAACTGAATGTTGTTGAATGCTGTTTGCTCTTGGGGTTTTGAGAAGAGGTCAAGTCGTGGCTGGGCAATGATATATTTGAGTATCCATTAACAGCATAACTTTGAGTCATGAATGAAAGTGTAGAATCGAAGCCATGTGTTGGCATTCTAATTAAGCGAATTCAGAAGAATTCTAAAGAAGATCAAAGGGTGAAAAGAGATTGAACTGGGAGATATAAGAACATTTACCATACTTTTCAGCACCCAATATGTACTCAAGTTTCAGAATATTCATGATGCTCCTCTTCCCTGCCTCCCTGGAACCACGAAACTGTCAAATCTTGGCCCCGTGGGCGTGTCTACATGCGGCTTACAGAATATTATTTGCCATAAATCTTAAGTTTTGCAGAAAGAAAACCAGTTATAATTTGAAATTTCGCCGTGGCCAAAACGGATCTGTGAGCATGGAGTTAGAGACATAGAAGTGCGTGACATTTATCAAGTTTTATGGCTGCTCTGTCCGTTAATTAAAGAACCAACGCCAACGCCAAATGGCAAATAGAAAGCCCCACATTCGGCGGTGGCATCAAGGGATTGATTTTATTTAGAAATTCTAAACGAGAAAGTCATTAAACTGCCACTGCAGTTCTGGGTAATTTGGAAACTAATTTAAATTAGGGCGATGCAGGGCATGTCGTGCCCTTAATTTGATCACACGCTCAAATATGTCGCATTTAGTGATGGGTGGCATGGGTATGGGGCTTTTAGATGGGAATAGGAATGGGATTGTTTATGGCTATGGGAAATCGTGGATTCAGTAAATATTTAGGCAACCAGAAGACTCACTTTCATTGCCATCGTGAGTGTGTGACACACATTTATTGGTAAACCGCATTTGGGCCACAATTAATGCCAATCACGTGTGGGGTACACCTGACTACTACCACAACTACTGGATTTTGTCACAAAACGTTGACAGGCTAGCTGGATTGCTGACTTTGAAGAAAAACCCCGAATGGCCAATTGAAATGCCAGGCCAGTTGGCCTGACCCGCCGATGAAAAAATGCAAAATCAAGTGTAAATGTTCAACAGAGTGTTTAACACAAAACAATTGTCAAGGCATCGCCTCAATTAGAGGCGGTGACATTGGTGATTCCATCGATCAAAGGAGTGCTGGTGGTGGTGGTGGAGCTAGCTATCGCCTTACTTCGATTCCGTTTCCATTTCCATTTCGTGTGCAGAGTTCATTGGCTCGCAGATTGATTGGTCTGATTGCCTAATAATCTCCTGCCCCCAGTGCGTGGCTTTAATTCGGTCTGTCTGATCCAATCAGAGACATTCGCACCCGCTGGAGGAGCCACAACTTAATTGTCCATAACTAGAAGCGTTGCTCATAATTATTTATAATAATTTTCGGAAAATGCTCTCTTCTCCCCGTTGCAGAGGAAACGAATCGAGCAAACAAAATGATTTCTCGCCGCAAGATCATATCGCGTTCCCTGGACAATTTGGATGCCATCGGGCAAGACGAGCAGGAGGAAGATGTCTGGCACGATCGCGAGAAGCTCTTCAGGGTGAGTATTTCCTGAGGTAATAAGAACCCAAAATTAAGGCTAATGTCTTCCTCTGCCCGCAGGATCACATCAATGAGGTTCTGGCCAAGTGGGAGCAGATTGACGACGAGATCTGGGCCAAGATAATTGTCTTTGAGAAGAATCGACGCGTGGCCAAGGCCTACGCCCGCTCCTCTGTGATAACCATAAATGGATCCAAGAACGGATTCGATGGAGTGCGGTAAGTTGGTTGTCTTTGAGACTGAAGTTTCCAGTTCTATAATTTATTAAGTTAATTATTTACTTTCATATCCATAGCATTGGTCTAAATGGCTTCGAGAACCCCATGCGGGATGCCGAGACGAAGGTCATTAAGAAATCCATTGGCGATGGCTTCAAGATCAAAATGGACGACATTGGCAATATATTCATCAAGCGATATGGCAAGAGCAGCATCTATGTGAACAGCACGTCGCAGGGCAATGAGGAGACAGTCATCGGGGGCGACATCATCCAAATGCCACAGATGTCCCTCACATCGGGAACTTCCGCCAAACTGTTTGACATGAAGAAGTTCCAGACGAACATAAACCGGGAGTTTGCCCGAACATATCCAGAGCGTGGCAGATTGGAGCGACAGTGCCTGTCTGCCGTTTCGCTGGTCAAGTCAAACAACAATCTAATCAACTCTCCGGTCTGGATACTCGTGGTCAATGTGGTGGCCATGGATATGCTGAGGAGTCGCCTACAGACCATTCCCAAGTCAATGGATGCTTTGGGCATGCGAGTGCCTTTGACGAATAGCAGCGAGGATCCCTACTCCACAATCGAGAGCCAGGTGGGATTGATCTATCCTACGCCAGCTGCCTCTGATGATTCACAAAACTCCCAGAACTCGAGTAACTCCAGCAAGGGAAGGCGCAGCATCTTCAGTGCCGCCTTCCTCAACGAGGGTCCCTATGTGCCCAAGGTGGGTTCGAGTGTAGTCTTTGTTTATCACAATTTATTAAATATTAATCATTTTACAGCCCGACTATGAGGCTGGTGGTTCGTTGACGCCGATCTATGCGGAAAAGAAGCGTCCAAAGAACAGCAGCAGCTCGCAGCAGCGCAAAAAGCAGGATGATCCCTACTACTGCGGCCTCCTGGCACGCATTCCCAACTTCATCAAGTTCTCGAAGCAGCCGTGCAACAATGGGGCCAGCAGCAAGCCCAAGAAGGAGCCTAAGATCTCGAGGAAGATCTCGGCGCAGCATCAGCATCAGCAGTTCCTGCAGCCGGCGCAACCCATACCCATTGCCACCTTCCACCACTCGTACTTCCCCTACAAACTATATCCGCCACAACATCGTCTCTCGCAGTCGCAGATGTCTCTCTGGGATGCACGTAGTCTGATCAGTGCACATGGTGGGTATTCCCTGATAATTTAACCTTAATTATCCAAATAACTTATTTCCCTATTTAATTACAGAATGATCAACCCGGCTGGCCCTAATTTATTCATCGTTTAGCATTAATTTCTACAATTATTTAGTCAAAAGCCTACGATTAAGATTTGGTCAGAGACGGAGGAGGAGATGGATCAATGGATCGATCGATCATGTGGAGTGCATTTCGCTCAGTTTTGTGATAAATGCAGCGAAGTGCAGCCATTTAGAGTATACCACTTAATACGCTCTAACTCTAATTAACCACAGCTAGGTTTAAGGCAAGCAGAGAGATTTAATGATTATGCAATTTGTAATGAGTAATTAAAATTTTGCCATAGTTTCTTAAATCGATTAAGACTGAGAGAATGAATGTCCTAAAGCCCAAGGAGAGCGCACGAGAGCGAAGGAAAGTCGAGAATTATTAGAGGGCAGTTAATGTCATAAGCAAATTAATATTGCTACATTAGGCGAGTTCAATTTATTGTTTTTCTTATTATTTCTTCCTGTACATACAATTCATATGTAAATAAGTTCGAATTAAATATGTAAACGACATTAGTATGCATTAAAAGAAAAGTTTTCAAAAGTCAAGGAGAGTGTTCTCTTATTTTTGAGTATATGAAGCTATTTTACCCCGATTAAAGTCGAAGAAGTCATTTCCGACCCTATAAATTATATATATTCTTGATCAGCATCGACAGGTGAGTCAATCTAAGTATGTGTGATAAAGACACAAAGTTTTACAGTTTTTTTAATATTTAAAATATACAGGAAAGGAAGCTAACTTCGGCACGCCGAAATTTGTATTGAAAATTGAAAAATTAAATTAAATTAGGAATTTATACAAAAAAATATATATATATATTTATGTTAAAAACAATAATGTAATGCCTGCTTTTATTTCATTCATATATACATTTTATATTTACAGTTTTACATTCACCGTTTTTAATTTTCTTATATTTTTAACGATCGTTTGTATGGCAGCTATGTTTAATGATATAGTAGTCCGATTATCATAACATTTTACACAAAACTCAAGATTAATTTATAATGGCTATATATCAAGTTTGAATTTCAAAATCGGTTAAAAACTGGAAAAGTCATAGATACTAACTGCTCATAGTTACTTAATGTTCATAGAGACTTACTGATTATAGTTAATTACAGGTCATCGTTAATTTTTGATCATAGTTCTGTAAATCGTCCGATTGTTCCTATGTCGGTTATATATATGTATATATATAGTCCACCGATTTGGCATGCTCCGATTTATAAACTTGTAAAAGTATATAGAAGATCAACTTCATAGTTTCATTCAAATGACTTACTCTTAAATTTGGTCCAAAACAAGTCTCGCACATCTGTAATTATGATTCCCAACTTGTTCTAACATCCCCGGAACGAAGTGACTGCTGCCGGCCAAGTACCAGAAATGTGTTGTGTTACAAAGTTGCAAGTCATTGTTTATTAGTGTTCAAAGTTAGTAACTGATCATACATACTTACTGGTCATAGATACTTACTGGTCAAAGATAATTACTGGTCATAGATACTTACTGTTCAGAGTTAATTACTGCTCATAGTTACTTAGTGTTCATAGAAGTATACTGATTATAGTTAATTACAGGTCATAGTTAATTTTTGATCATAGTTCTATAAATCGTCCGATTGTTCCTATGTGAGCTAAATATATATATATATATAGTCCACCGATTTGGCATGCTCCGATTTATAAACTTGTAAAAGTATATAGAAGATCAACTTCATAGTTTCATTCAAATAGCTTGCTCTTAAATTTGTTTCAAAACAAGTCTCGCACATCTGTAATTATGATTCCCAACTTGTTCTAACATCCCCGGAACGAAGTGACTGCTGCCGGCCAAGTCCCAGAAATGTGTTGTGTTACAAAAGTTGCAAGTCATTGTTTATTAGTGTTCAAAGTTAGTAACTGATCATACTTACTGGTCATAGATACTTACTGGTCAAAGATAATTACTGGTCATAGATACTTACTGTTCAGAGTTAATTACTGCTCATAGTTACTTAGTGTTCATAGAAGTATACTGATTATAGTTAATTACAGGTCATAGTTAATTTTTGATCATAGTTCTATAAATCGTCCGATTGTTCCTATGTGAGCTAAATATATATATATATATAGTCCACCGATTTGGCATGCTCCGATTTATAAACTTGTAAAAGTATATAGAAGATCAACTTCATAGTTTCATTCAAATAGCTTGCTCTTAAATTTGTTTCAAAACAAGTCTCGCACATCTGTAATTATGATTCCCAACTTGTTCTAACATCCCCGGAACGAAGTGACTGCTGCCGGCCAAGTACCAGAAATGTGTTGTGTTACAAAAGTTGCAAGTCATTGTTTATTAGTGTTCAAAGTTAGTAACTGATCATACATACTTACTGGTCATAGATACTTACTGGTCAAAGATAATTACTGGTCATAGATACTTACTGTTCAGAGTTAATTACTGCTCATAGTTACTTAGTGTTCATAGAAGTATACTGATTATAATTAATTACAGGTCATAGTTAATTTTTGATCATAGTTCTATAAATCGTCCGATTGTTCCTATGTGAGCTAAATATATATATATATATAGTCCACCGATTTGGCATGCTCCGATTTATAAACTTGTAAAAGTATATAGAAGATCAACTTCATAGTTTCATTCAAATAGCTTGCTCTTAAATTTGTTTCAAAACAAGTCTCGCACATCTGTAATTATGATTCCCAACTTGTTCTAACATCCCCGGAACGAAGTGACTGCTGCCGGCCAAGTACCAGAAATGTGTTGTGTTACAAAAGTTGCAAGTCATTGTTTATTAGTGTTCAAAGTTAGTAACTGATCATACATACTTACTGGTCATAGATACTTACTGGTCAAAGATAATTACTGGTCATAGATACTTACTGTTCAGAGTTAATTACTGCTCATAGTTACTTAGTGTTCATAGAAGTATACTGATTATAGTTAATTACAGGTCATAGTTAATTTTTGATCATAGTTCTATAAATCGTCCGATTGTTCCTATGTGAGCTATATATATATATATATATAGTCCACCGATTTGGCATGCTCCGATTTATAAACTTGTAAAAGTATATAGAAGATCAACTTCATAGTTTCATTCAAATAGCTTGCTCTTAAATTTGTTTCAAAACAAGTCTCGCACATCTGTAATTATGATTCCCAACTTGTTCTAACATCCCCGGAACGAAGTGACTGCTGCCGGGCAAGTACCAGATATGTGTTGTGTTACAAAAGTTGCAAGTCATTGTTTATTAGTGTTCATAGATACTTACTGGTCATTAATACTTACAGGTCATTAATACATACTTAATGGTCATAGATACTTCCTGGTCAAAGTTAGTTACTGATCATATTTTATTACTGAACATTGTTAGTTACTGGTTATAGCTACTTACTTGAATTGTGAATTGTGAATTGAATTGAATTGAATTGTGGTTTTGGCTTAGTTATCATCAATAAAAAAAATCCATGTGTGTTATTTAAAGCTTATTATTTCTTTGATAATTTTTATATTTTAAAAAGGTTTCAAAAAATTCTGGTAGAGGCCACCTAAACTGACTAACGCCATCTGGAGTTAAATCGTGTACATCAGTAGATATATCGATAGTGACAATAAAACCTTTTGGAAGGCGCTTGAATACGAAATTATTTATTATATTAATTTGTAAATTCATTTTTATTTAAATTTTGGGTTCCACTGAGTCAGGCCATCCTTAAGTACAGGAGAATATTAATCTGGACACCAAGAGCTTTAGAATGAAAATACTGGGTGCAAAAAGAAATATGCGCAAACACAATAATACTTTACCAACAGTTAATGGTCCAATTATTTACAATTTGTTTATTAACAATACATTTTATAAATAATTTACAATTTTAAGTACCAAGAGCGTCTTTCTTCAGCTTTGACCTTATTTCTGTGGTTAACAAAAACAGTGGACCGTGACCCGGCACTATAAAATCGCATATCTGAGCTATTTTGCTACGTTCCACGCGTTGACGCTTCTCATCCTCGCTCCCTGCGCCTTTCCAAATGCTCTCGTCATCCACGTCCTCGCGCCGCTCGAAGAGATCCCCCGTGATGCCCACCGTGCCAGCCAACTGGGAGTTCTTTACAACCACCGAAACGCAGCTCAGAGTGTGTCCTGGCGTCCGTTGGACCACCACCTCGCCATTGGAGTCTAGTGCCAGCAGCTCGTCTTCCTGTTCGCTTCCAAAGTGATCCATGTAGAGATCGCGATGCGACGCACACGCTCCGACCAGGTGCATGCGCGCTTCCTGGAAAAGGTAGTTGCAACCGATGTGATCCGAATGACCGTGCGTGCAGACCACCACATGGATGTCACCAACGCCCAGTCCCTGATCCGACAAAAGAGAGCGCAGGAGTTCTCCATCCCAGGCAGTCATTGTGTCCACCAAGATGTTGGTGCCATCCCGACAGCGGACCAGAGTACAGGTGCAATTTGCCCTCATGGCTGTGCCCTCCTCGCGGGAGTATCCAGTGTGAAGAACGACCACCTGATTTCGAGGCGCAGGATCTTCGGAAGCCATTATTTACGTTTGTTTTAAATAAATTAATTTCTCAAAAACTCCCATCGTGATATGGATTATCGATACCGTACAATATCGATATTTCGATGTTGTATCGATCCCACACCCACTACTAGTTTTGTTTTTGTGTTCTCATTGCCGCTTTTTACAATAGTTTTGGAAGCCTTTATTTAAAACGTTGTTTTAAATTAAATAATAATTTCTTAAAAGCTCATAACATCGTGATGTGGATTATATCGATACTGTGCAGTATCGGCATATCGATGTTGTATCGATCCCACACCCATCACTAGTTCTGATTTTGTGTTTTCATTGGCGCGTTTTTTTTTTACAAGAGTTTTGGAAGGCTTTTTGCCCCATAATTGTGCAATACAAAAGCTGCGAGTGCTGATCCACAGCTGCCACGCACCATGGACAAGTTCCTGCACCGCAATCCGACGTGGAAGACGAAGACGTACGGCTCGATCGTAGCGAGCGCCGCAAACAAGAAGCCATCGGCCTCTTCTACGGCGGCGTCACAACGCCGGCCGTTGCAAGACTCAAATGTGGCGGAGTCCCACTGGCTTCCAACCAAATCTCAATCTCAAAGTTCGGCAGGTTGGCTATGCTTTACTTTTTAAGAGTAGATCGGCTTAACCTTTCGGATGCTTCGTTAATCCAAAATTTTTAGTTTTAGAAAAAAAGAATACAAAAAAAAAAGTTAGATCAAAACGCAATGTGGAGCAGCGATGCAGAAGTAGTTAATCAGTTTTATTCTCTTTGGAAAGCCGACCTGCAGGCCAGGACCGGCGAAAAGGTTCATCCCTCGACCTCCACCAATACTGGACTGCATTCGGCCGCCTCCAAGGCGATCGCTCAATATCGCTCCGAATTGAAGGAAGATTCGCAGACTATGACCACGGCAGGGGCAGAGGCAAGGACACCGAAACACCGAAAACAAGCAAGCGAAGCTCCATCTCACGGCAGCACTACGCCCTCCAAACAGAACTCGCAATTTATGCGCATGCAGCAAGATCTCAACAGTCCCAGCGCTGCGCTGCGTCTGCGCGCCCTGCGAGCCTTGAAGTAAGCTGAAAATACGGATAATTCTAATGAAGAGTCCCCTCACTCTTAAACCCCGGAGGGTACCAGAAACCCTTGCTAATAACTTCAAATTTTTTAATCCATTCAGATACGTCCCAGAATCTCATTTATATTTTTTCTTTAGAAAATGTATAGTTTTAAATACGCTTCAAACCTTTTTAGGAGTCCCACAAAGAGTGCCTATAACAACTTTGATGTGTCCCATACCGAGCATAGTATAATTACCACGGAGGAGCGGAATCCCAAAGAGCCACCCACTCTGCCCGAACTGCTGAAGGATGTGGTTATCTATGTAGAGGTTCGCACGGGCAACGATAATCGTTCCGACGGTGTAAGGACTGTTATTGCCAAGATGGGAGCCCAGGTCAACGATCGCCTTAGGCGGTAAGTAATCCTCTTCGGTTGATAAAGTAGAACCTCTTACTGAAGCCTTTTTTTATCTTATTTTATAGCAACACCACCCATGTGGTCTTCAAAGACGGCCTACTCTCAACCTACAAGAAGGCCATGGAGTGGCAGATACCAGTTGTGTCGATATTGTGGATTGAGGCATGCAAGGTGCAGCGCAAGCTCTGTGATCCCAGCCAGTTTCCCATCAGCAATATACACAAATACGAGTATCCAGAGCTCTTCGGCAAGATACCGGTGAGTAATGTTTGCTTGTTATGGTGGGGTCAACCTTCTAGCTGGTTATTATTCATATTTTAATACGTTTAGACGTATATATAGAAAGAAAGGCGAGGTTTCTGAACTAGGAGATTTATAATTGCATAAAAAGTAGAAAACCGCTTTGGTATTCTAAGGAATGAGATCTTTCCTAATTGAAACATCAATTAATAAATAATATTTATCTGTATAAAGAACCCTTAAGTTAGGCAGATACTTAATAATTCGTATCACAAGCCTACAACGCTTCCAACCCTATCTACATTTCAAAGATGGTATCATTCCGGTGTACAAATTCATCAACTCCACTTGAGATATGCCTTGGAAATTGGATGTGTTCTTGACTAACACATATTTTTCCAGACAAAAATAGAAGAGTAAGAAAAGAAATATGAAAAGCCTTTAATGAGTGTAATCGGTGGCATTATCAATTTATGGCTCTGCGCCGGCACAGAAGCATTAACTCTACTCGAGATATGCCCCCCATTAATGGGTCATTGATGGCTCAAAATTTTATTATTTTATTGGGCGCATAAACTTAAAGTAAGAGTATGGAAATTTAACCATAGATAACCGCCAAGAAGGGACTCTTATCGATTACCTCCTTTCCTCTTGATGTTCACGATGGGTGCCGTGGGTGGTAGACTCTTGACCATGGCCACTTGTGAGCCGAAATGATTAGTTAATCCAAAAAATGGCGAGCACGAAACGCTGTGCCGCGGGCCGTCTGAAATTGCACGTATCTCAAACACAAAATACGCGCAATATTGGGAACTCTTTCGTGTCGGACAGATTCTTATCATAGGCTGACAGCAAGTCAACTGGCTGGTTGGTCCGCGTTATCTAATTCAATTTGCTTGCGCTTATCAGGTATCGTAGGGCCTCGGGTACGGCCAGGAAGTTGTCCGGACGAGGCCGGCGCGCTGTCCGCGAACGGGGAATGAGAGTAGTGGAGACGAGTGATGCTCATTTGAATGCGATTCGTATTTATTGCTTAAACATTAGACTGTTTAAAAAGAGACGACAACAAGCCACTGGACGCCGGTGACAACTTAAAACCTAATTCACATGCACGTTTGTTTACAATCTTTCCGAGAAGCAGGGCTTCTCTGGTCATTTACATAACTCGCTGGGAATACACAGATGCACCGATGCCATTGCGGCACCGCAGTTGTCAAGCTTCTTTTTTTTCTATAAAACTTACTCTCTATGTTAGAATAATTAGATTCTCGTGTGGGTGTGGGCTCCGGTTAATGCCGCCTGCTAGCCAGACGCTTCTGGTTCTGAGATTTGTACAATGCCCGCTTATATTTACAAGCCAGAAGTTTGCGTTAAGTACAATGGAATCCTTCAGTTTACACTAGTTAGTGGTTTGTGAGTTCTGCGAGGCGGGCGAAATGGTGCCGGTGGCTCCTCACGACAACGCCACCTCCAGGCACATCATTATCAGGAAGCCGGAGACCGTGCCCCATGTGGCAATCGTTCCATTTCCGCTGGCATGCGCCTCCGGCAGAATGTCGTCCGACACAATGTAGATCATAGCTCCAGCCGCAAAGGACAACGCGTAGGGCAGAATTAGGTTGGCAAAAGTCACGGCCACAGCGCCCAACACTCCGAAAATAGGCTCTACCATGCCGGATAGTTGTCCGTACCATAGGGCCCGTCCCACGCTAAATCCGGCAGCGTGCAGGGGCAGGCTGACGGCCAGTCCCTCGGGGAAGTTCTGAATGCCAATGCCAATAGCCAGGTTGCGTGCGCTCTCAAATGTCGAAGAGTTGGTGGTGCCAATAGCTCCGAAGCTAACGCCCACGGCCAATCCCTCGGGTATGTTGTGCACAGTAATGGCCACCACCAGCAGCATTATGCGTTTCCACTGTGACAGCGCTTCTGCTGCGCGCTGCTGCTCCTCGGGCGTGGTGTAGGTGCACTGCTCCATCTCGTTGATGCTGCCGCCCTTCTTGCGACGCCGCGACTCCCCACTGTGCTGCACGCTCAGGCAGTCCGAGAAGCTGTCCAGGCTCTTGGAGGCCAGTCGGTCTGTGGCGCCATTGCGCTTGAGGTCATCAATAGCTATGTCCGCCTTGTCCTTGTTCGTCTGCGTCATCTGGATCATCATGTTGGTGCTGTTGAGGCCCAGATACGACATCAGCTTGTCGCATCCGTACACAAAAATGGATCCCAGCAGAAATCCTCCGGCCACGGGCAGGAAAGCGTAGACCCCGTAGAGGTGAGAGCCCTCCGCCATTTCAATGGCTGGCTTCAGCAGAGACCAGAAGGAAGCCGCAATCATAACTCCCGCTGCGAATCCCAGAGCCGCGTCTAGTGACCTCCGCTGGTTGCCACGGACGAAGATCACCAAAGCGGCGCCAGCGGCCGTCAGGCCCCAGGTGAGCAGGGTGCCCAGCAGGGCCTGGGTCACGGGTCCGTAGCCTGGAATCATCTTTCAGCCTCTCGTGCTCGTCTCCGGCTGGTATCGCTTCCCAAAGACTTATTTTCGCGTGTGCGGGGTGGGAACAAGTTTCTTAATTGTTTACTCGTCGCTCCAACAGCAGATGCGCACTCAACCGAAGACGGGCGACAGGGCGAAATGTGCCACGTTCTTGGACACTGATTCCGGGTAAACAAACAGAAAACAGCTTTCAGCGGAGCTCGGTTTCGGTTTCTGTTTTGTTCTGGAATTCCCGACTGAAACACTTGTTGCTTATCGCCGCTCCGCGGTCCCTGCCGTCAGCGGAATGTGAAGAGAGTTCTACGTGTAAACGGAAATATTTGAAAACGCGTAATACTGTTTCGGTTGCTTAAATGCCTAAAGTTCTGCTGGAAAGTGATGAAAAAGATGAATGAGCTGACAGCCCCACAAAAAGCTATTCTTATAGGGCCGCCGCAGTTATCGATAGATGTATCGCTGGCGTGTATCGACTAATCGATTTTAGAGATGGCACCGCTGAATCGATTATTAACGAATCGTTGAGTTCAAATATTTCTTCAAACTATTTTAATTGAGCTTAATTAAGGTGAATATTTGATGTATTTAGTGACTATAGTAAACTATCGAACGCTGGAACCATATTCAGCCATCTCAAACTTAACCAGGCCCATAGATAACAACGTTTTTTTATTTGAACAACGGGCAAGATATCACGTAGTTATAAACAAATAAAACAGTGTTTTCTAGTCAACATGACTGACAGAGTCGGGCAAAAAGTCGGCAGCATCCGCAGCAGTACAACCAACAATAACACCAAAGGGCATGAGCTACACACCATTAATTTTCACATCTTAAATCCTAAACAACCATTTGTTGCAGCGCGTTCGCTGTATGCCAACGGACTATGAGTTGAAGAACTGGGTGCCAAAGCGCCAGGGAACGCCCAAATCCTCGAAGGACACTGAGCCAGGATCGGGCAGTAAGAAAACTCAGCCGGCAACACCAACCACAACTCCTAAGGTGAGTATTTTTGGCTCTAGCCTAGCTTTATCCTGTTAATGTACTCAATTTTTCAAGAGTTTATATTCATACTCGAAAATATATACAAAACTAATTTTCTTAGCTTCTTTCTAAAATAGCATTTTAAATATGTATAGGAATGATATCTAGGTTTATTTATTCCTTGCAGAATGACATAAGTCGCTTTTTCCGAGCTCTTAGCCACAAGAAAACTGTTGATGATGAGACTACAGAGTCGCCAGCGACCACACTACTCAACAGGTGAGTGAATATTCCCCTAGTTAACTGTATTTATTAACAAAATGTATTCATTTGTAACAGAATTAGCAGTGGTTCCTACACTCCATTGCCGGCACCAGCAACTACACAGCGAAAGGACACCAGCAATGGCAGTGGCGATGCTGTGGCCGCAAGGAATCTGCAGGCTCAAAGAAGCCTTAGTTTCACCGAGAACCCAAACAGCAATACACCATCAACCACTTCGAGACCGCCACGAAGGAGTACAGTGGAACCAACTCCGGTTACGACAACGCCGCCAGTGCGCACCAGTCGGCGCCGAAGCTGTGCAGCGGATTACAGCAGCCAGCCGCCAACGACGGAACCCCGTATGACTCGTCGCAGAAGTTCGCTCCTAATTAATTCAGTTACGGAAGAAGCTGATGATCTGCCAGAACCAGTCTTAGAGCCCCGAATGACTCGCCGCCGGAGCTCTTTGAATCTAGCTTTAAAACCGCCAGGGGATTTAACTCCGAAGCAAACCATCGAAACCATTTCAGAAGAGCTGGCTCCTACTGAAGAGGACAATAACTCAATTGTGATGGAGGAGACCATCAAGGTGGCCCAAATAACGAATTGCGTAGAGCAGTCATTAGAGATAAGTGCGGAGCAGGCAGAGGTTTCCCACATAGCAGACAGACGAGGAACCCTTTACGCTTCGGAAACAATGGATATTACAGCTCCTTGCCGCCGCAGTATAGCCACCTCGACTACCATGCTTAGATATGATATTTACGGAGGAATTGGTAGTCCCTCGCTGCATAATGAAAACTCCACCATGGAGGAGCCACTAACTCCGATATTTAGTTCGACGCGTTTGCCTGGCGTAAAGTCCACTGGAAATCGCAGGCGCACCCTATTTAACATTGACCTGAATGTGGTAAATGAGAATATCGAACGGATGAACGAATCACATCGCAGATCTCTTGCTTTAGCCAATGAAGCTGAGCTGGGCGAGTGTCGTGTAGTTCCCGATGTGGAGCCACAGCCGGTAACAGAGACGCCATCGACCGAACCCAAAAGACGTCGGCTTTTCAATCCCAATGACGAGGTGGTCATTTCACCGCCAAAGAGCTCCAGGAAAAGGATGAGCATGAGTGGATCGACGGGATCAGTGCAAAAGCGGCGTCGATCGATGGCTGTGATTCCCAGCACTACGGAGATAACAACGGAAACACCTGCTCCAAACGTTGCTGCCAGCGATGTCATTACGCCCTTGCCAGAAGAGCCTGAGGAAACTAATGAAGAATTTCTGACTCCCAAGTCTTCAATGGATGCACTTCCTGGCGTAGAAGAGGTTTCCACACCCACTACTGAAGCAACTCCGTCAAAGTCTAGCAAGCCACGTGCACGCATACGCACTCTGGTGCACACTAATATGCACCAGGAGCAGATCCTGGTCATCCGCAAGGTTGGTAACACGGCGCAGTGAGAAACGTCATCCACCACCATCGTCCCACTGTAGCTGTCGTAGCCTCCAAACCTCGTTATAGTTATAAATTAGTTACATAGTAATCCGTTTTAGTTTTCAAATTTACATATTTGCGACTCCATATTAATTATTGATTAAGCATAAACAACACTCGGTAGATTGGTAGCAGCAGTTCCTCTCCTCCTTCTGTAAAGCCCCACACGGCACAAAAACGAATAAACTTGTATATCCCCCTCATTGGCGGCCATGAAACCTAATCGAAAACAACCGCCTTAAATCAATCCCCCATCCCAGGCCCTGCGCAAGTTGCGGGGAATGCGACTGGATCCGACCGTTACCCAACGCACCACCCACCTGGTTAGCCTGGAGCCGCGCCGTACCCTGAACCTCCTGCGTGGCCTGATGCGCGGCGTCTGGATCGTTAACTACCAATGGGTGCTGGCATCGATGCGGGCCGGTAAATGGGTCAATGAAGAGCCCTACGAACTGAAAAGGTTCTCCCGTGCCATCGAGGTGAGTGGTATCCTGTCGTCTTCCATTAAACCACTCCTGATCTTCATCGATTTCTTTCAGATCTGTCGCACCGAGCGCCAGGCCTTTGGCATTCACTACCACTGTGAGTTGTTTCGCTTCATGCAGCCCTTCTATGTATCATCCCTGTGCCGGCCTATTCAGTTCAACAACATAAAGGAGCTGCTTCTGCTGGGTGGTGCCAAGCTGACGGAGAATCGCTTCAAGGCCAAGTACGTCATTGGGGACAAGCGTCGGGCCGAGGACGACCGCCTGTATCTGTCGCCCTTATGGGTCCTGGACAGCATTACCAACATGCAGATCCAGAAATTCGGAAGATATTTGATGAAGAGCGCCATCGTCACGCCGGAAGGCATACAGTACGAGTGCGCGAAAGATCGCGAGATGGCAGAAAAGTCGCACAAACACGATTTTATTGATCCACCTTTCATTATGGATAAATAGATGTGGGTCCACCCCATCTTTTTTTGTGTTTTAGTGCAGGAAGCAACCCAAAATGGATTTAACTATTATTCAAAAATGTTTCTATTTTTTCTGTTCAAAAGTACTACTTCGACTGTGTAAATATATTTGATTTATAACATAGTCTGATTTGATTTGATTTATGTATGTATATATATGTTTTGCTTATTGTATATCTTTTTAAATCCGTTTTTAATTAAAGTTAGTCTATGAATTTAAATATATAGAGAAAAATTAAATACATACACTTCCTCTATCTAAATTGGAAACTCGAAGTATCCTTGAAAGTCCTTTTGAATTCATCCGAAATAACCTAATTCATCACAGAATAAAATTTTAATTTTTTTAAATATAAATTTAGTATGCAGATTTATAAACACCTTAAAAACTAGCATGGGAAAGCTTTCCGAATTAAAATTAATCCTTTTTTGGATCAGTTATGGCTTTTTTAAACTCTGATTTTACCCAAATTAAATGAACCATAAATATAGATTCAAAGAATGCGATTCGATTTGGTATATAAACTTTGCCTTCCCGAAATTAGTTTACTTTTTTGTTTAAATTACTTTCGAAACCAAATCCCAATCCCCCATATCAAACGCATCCTCAAATGCCTTCTCGGTTGCAAAAGATCGCTTTATTCAGACGATTTGAGGTATTTGTTGTCAGTTTTCAACGGTTGTACTCTTCAACTTGCTATCTTTGTACTTTGTGGCATACCGGCGATAAGGTGCGTCTCAGTGAGCTAAATGCAGTTGGGCTTGGGCTTGGACTGGAACGCGATGAAGTGATGTGAGATCAAGCGCTGAAAATCAAAAAGGCAAACAACCAAGGAAATGGTGCTTAAATGGCTTTTGGAAAAACGAAACAAATACAAAAATAGGGGTTTTTATTTTTTGTTTTTGTAAATAAAGTTATCGCATCTATTCTGGTTCTTTTTCTTGTGTACAAAGTAGTGTGTGTGCAAAATAGGGTAAGATAAATGATACATATCAAAATTAAAAGGTTAATTTAAACGATATAATAAATGCTACAGAGGATATCCAAATATGATACAATAATGAAGTCAACTTCTCATCATATCATATGTAGTAAACTAAAGATCGACGGGGGAGATGATGGAGGAGTGGTCGTGTTTCTCAGTGTGCACTCAATCCGGGGTATCCACCTATCCAGCGCCTTGTTAGGCGGCCTCGACTGCATTTAACATTCGTATCCGACGAAACTCCTTTCGATGGAAGAAATTAAACTTTTGTTTTTGCTGGAACATCATCTTATCGGTCATCTTGCGCAGAACTGGTGGTGTTGTTGCTGCTGATGTTGTTGTTGGACTACTATTGTGCTGGCTGCTTTTGCTGCTATTTTTGAGTGGTGGTTGCTGCATTAGGATGGTGATTACTTGCTTGCTGCTGCTGCTATCGCTGCTGCGTATTGTGGCTGATCTGAAGCAAACTTGCTACTTCTTGCCCTTGGTGGCCTTCTCGGCGGCCTTGGTGACCTTGCCACCGGAAGCGTCCTTGAAGTTGACGGAC